>NW_026728600.1:1457345-2057345 GCF_030684315.1 Stegostoma tigrinum | reverse complement strand
AGACTCAACAGGGCTTTGGGTTGTTGTCTCCTCTGGAGCTGCTGTCTGTCGAGGTTGTGGGCGGAGCGATGCTGGCTTCGGCTGTGGGCGGATTTGCGTCGGTCGTGGTGGGCGGAGTTGCGTCGGCGTCAGCTGTGGGCGGAGTTGCCTCCACGCCACCGCCCTCACTGCCATCCCAGGCCCCGAGAGGACTTTCCACATCAAGCAGATGTTCACCTGCACATCTGTCAATGTGGTATACGACATCCGCTGGACCCGTTGTGGCTTCCTCTGCATTGGGGAAACCAAGCGGAGGCTTGGGGGCTGCTTTGCAGAACACCTCCGCTCAGTTTGCAATAAACAACTGCACCTCCCAGTTGCAAATCATTTCAACACCCCCCCCTCCCATTCCGCAGACGACATGTCCATCCTGGGCCTCCTGTGGTGCCACAACAATGCTACCCAAAGGCTGCAGGAACAGCATCTCATATTCCGCTTGGGAACACTGCAGCCCAATAGTATCAATGTGGATTTCACAAGCTTCAAAATCGACCCCCCCACCCACCGCATCGCAAAACCAGCCCAGCTCACACCCGCCTCTCTAAGCTGCTCCTCTCTCACCTATACCGTCCTCCCACCTCAAGCCACACCCCCATTTCCTACCTCCTAATCTCATCCCGCCTCCTTGACCTGTCTGTTGTCCCTGGACTAAACTATCTCCTCCCTGCCTCCCCACCTACACTGGCTTCTTCCCCATCTCTTTGACTTGTCTGTCTCCTCTCCACCTATCTTCTCCTCAATCCATCTTCAATCCACCTCTCCCTCTCTCCCCATCTATTTCAGAACTCCCTTCCACTCCCCCATTTCTGATGAAGAGTCAAAGCCCGAAACATCAGCCTTCCTGCTCCTCTGATGCTGCTTAGCCTGCTGTGTTCATCCAGCTCTACACCTTGTTATCTCAGATTCTCCAGCATCTGCAGTTCCTGTTGTCTGTGATGCAGACGATGTGACTTTGTCTTGTTTGTGTCTTGTTAACATTGCACTCAATAGAGAGAGCCCATCTCCCGCATTCACACCTTTATTTATTCCCATTGTACATCTGCTTCTCTTTCACCGGAATTAAAAGCCCATTTGTATTTTGCACTGTTCCCCCACACCCTCTGTTTTCTATCACCCCTCCTCCACCTCTGTCAAGTTATAAAAAGTTTGTTTTCAAACCCTTTTCAGTCTGAAGAAGAGTCTCGCTGGACTTGAAACTTTAACTCTGTTTCTCCAACTCCACAGATGCTCTAGGCCTGCTGAATTTCTCCAGAAATGAATTAGCACTCACTGAATTTTCAACAAAACAAAGAACCGTGCATGCTGGAAATCTGAAACAAGCAAAATTGCTGGAGAAACTGGGACCCTTGAAAAGACATCGCTGGATCCAACAGCTTAACTTTGCTTTCACTCTGCAGATGCTGCCAGACCTGCTGAATTTCTTCAGCAATTTGTGTTTTTGAATAAATTCCAAAACATACGTCAAAGTTTCTCAAAAACCCTGCCCAACATGGATCACCATATACTGAGAAGTGAATGACAGCACAAGGTGAACAAATTAATTGGTTCTGAAACTACATAACACTTGCATCACTGACATTACAGAGCTCTTAATCATGGTCAGGGCGAGAAACATTCACTTTAAAAAAAACCTTCCTATGGTTTGGTAACAAGCCCTCCAGCCTAACAAGCCCACACCGACCCTCAGGGCATCCCATCCAGACCCACTCCCCTATTACCTACCTAATCTACACATTGCTCAACACAATGGGCAATTTATCAAGGCCGATTCAACTCGTCTGCACATCTTAGGACTGTGGGTGGAAACCGGGCCACCTGGAGGAAACCCACACACAGACACTGGGAGAATATGCAAACTCCACACAGACAGACACCTGCAGGTGGAATTCAGCCTGCATCCTGGGCGCTGTGAAGCAGCAGAGCTAACCACTGAGCCACCGTGCCACCCAAAGATGCCTCTACTGGAGGGGTAAACGTTCAGATGAATATGTTAAAGGGTTTTGAGGAATGTGACAAATTGGTGGTGTGTTATCATGGAGAGAAGAATGAGAATATTAAAATGCAAGAGTTACCACACCAGAAAACAAAGTAGGTCACTGTGTACAATGGGGACTCGGTCTGAACTGGGGGACATTACGTTGCACTTATTGCAGCTCAAAACTGGGCATCCATGTGGTGATAGAAACCCCAGCAGCAGCAGCAGAATTGTATTCCACCAGAATCTGTGACTCTTTGTCCCGGATAATCCCTCAGTCTATGATTCCCATGAAGCTGGTCAATAGCACAGTGACGAATGCAGGCAAACACGCCGGGGTCAGAACCATGTGTACCTGAAACTGATGGCAACTGTTATAGATACTGCATTTGACTGCTTGCATTACAGACAGCAGAACTGACACATTACAGACAGGGTGGAATGATTGCAAGATCAACAGACCAACTATCCTGCTAGAGCCAGTCATGAATGGTGATGGGGGCAGCAGGAACTGCTGATGCTGAAGGCTGAGATAACAAGCTGTGGAGTTGGATGCACACAGCAGGCCAGGCAGCATCGGAGGAGCAGGAAAGCTGACATTTCGGGTCTGGATCCTTCTTCAAAAAGGAGGGGAAGAGAGCTCTGAAATAAATAGAGAGAGGGGGAGGTGGCAACAAAATGGAATCAGTGGAGGAGATAGGTGGAGAGAGGACGGGCAGGTCAAGGAGGCGGGGATGAAGCCAGTAAAGGTGAGGGTAGGTAGGGAGGTGTGACGGGGGTTGGTCAGTGAGGGGGAGGGGGCGGGTAGGTGGGAGGGAACATGGACAGGTCGGGGAGGCGGGGATGAGGCTAGTAGAGGTGAGGTGAGTGTAGATAGGAAGTGGGGGTCAGGGTTGGTCAATGAGGGGGAAGCGTAGGTGCTTCACAAAGCAGTCTCCAAGCATCCTTTTGGTTTTCCCGATGTAGAGGAGGCCACACCGGGAACAGCGGATACAATAGACCACATTAGCGGACGTACAGGTGAATATCTGTTTAATGTGGAAGGTTTTCCTGGGTCTGGGATGGAGGTGATGGGGGAGGTGTAAGGGCAGGTGTAGCACTTCCTGTGGCTGCAGGGGAAAGTACCAGGCCTGGTGGGGCGAGTGGGGAGTGTGGAGCAGACGAGGGAATCGTGGAGAGCGTGGCCCCTCCGGAAGGCAGTAAAGGACAGGGAGGGAAATATATCCTTGGGAGTAGGATCAGATTGCAGATGGTTGAAGTGGCGGAGAATGATGCATCGGATCTGGAATTTGATGGGGTGATACATGAGGACAAGGGGAATTCTGTCTTTGTTTTTATTGCAGGGAGGGGGTGTGAGGGCTGAGGTGTGGGAAACACAAGAGATGTGGTTGAGGCCATTTTCAACCACTGTGGGGGTGAAATTGCACTCCTTGAAAAACAAAGACATCCGGGATGCCCGGGAGTGGAACGCTTCATCTTGGGAGCAGATGTGGTGGAGGTGAAGGAATTGGGAATAGGGGATAGCATTCTTGCAGGAAGGCAGGTGAATAGCAGAATATTATAGGGAGCTGTGGGAGTCGGTGGGCTTAAAATAGATATCAGTTTCCAGACACTTACCAGATGGAGACAGAGAGGCCCAGGAAGGAGAGAGAGGTATCAGAGATGGTTCAGGTGAGCTTAATGTTGGGTGAGAGGCGTTAGTAAAGTGGATGAACATTTCAATCTCCTTGTGGGAGCACGAGGCAGTGCTAATACAAGCATCGATGTAATTGAGGAATTGGTGGGGATGGGGCCAGTGTAGCTGTGGAAGAGGGACTGTTCCATGTATCCCACAAAGTCGCAGGCATAGCTTGGGTCCATACGGGTACCTATGGCCACCCCTTTCGCCTGTAGGAATTGTGAGGAGTTGAAGGAGAATTTGTTTAGGGTAAGGACGAGTTTGGTTAGGTAGATAAGGGTATCGGTGGTGGGGGACTGGTTGGGCCAGTGGGAGAGGATGAAGCGGAGGGCTTTTAGCCCATCTGCATGGTCAGTTACACAACTCCCTGGAGGAGAGGGTTTCAGAAATATCCCCATCCTAAATAATGGAACAGCCCTGCACATCAGTGCAACTTCAAGGATGTAGTATCCCCACTTTCCTCAGCCAGAAGTATCGAGTTGATGATTCACCTCACCGGCACCATGACGTCCACAAAATCACAGAAGCCAGTCTTCAACCAATTAGATTCGCGGCACATGATACCAAGAGAAAAGATAATGATAAAGTAAAGACACGAAGAAGATAACTGGCCCTGATGCCATTCCTGCAATGGGACTGAAGGCTTATGCTGCACAACAAGCCGTGCCCCTGGGGAAGCTGTTTCATTCCAGCCACAACTCTGACACCTACCTGGCAATGTGGACAATTACTCAGCTGTGCCCAGTCCCCTAAGAGGAGAATAGTTACAATCTGACCAACTGCCACACCCTCAGTCTCATCAGGGCGGTCGAATTGTTGGAAGTTGTTTTTGACAGAGCTGCCAAGCAGCACAGAAATAACCTGCTCAGTGTGGTTTTTGATGGGTCCCCATGTGGAGATGGTGCTGTTGTGGAAATATCATTGGGTTTCTAATCCAGACCAGGCTAATGCTTTGGTAGCTGGGGGATGTTAAGAATAATTAATAAAATATCGAAGTCTCAAATCTGGTGTCAGTAAAAGTGACATCGAAGCCAATATCGATCGGAAACATCAATGTGCTTCACCAACACACTTTCAGGATGAAAATCTACCGTGCTGTCCTAATCTGGCCGAAAAGCCTCTCCAGACACACAGACATGTGATGAACACTTCAATGTTCTCTGGAACAGCCAAGCAAGGGACTCAATTGCATCAAACTGCTCTGATGCCTTAAAGGATAAAATCGGATGGAACACCCAGCCATGGCATCAGAAAAGGGACAAAGAAACACTGTTGTGTTGAACATACACAGGCCTCCTTCCTGATATCTGAGAGCTTGTGGGAACATTTAAAGAGCTTTCCCACGGGCGGCACAAAAATATCAGGAAAGGAGAAGGCCATTCAACCCATTTAGTGTCCCCCAATCTAGTTCATGGATGAACATACACAGGCCTCCTTCCTGATCTCTGAGAGCTTGTGGGAACATTTAAAGAGCTTTCCCATGGGCGGCACAGAAATATCGGGAAAGCAGAAGGCCATTCAACCCATTTAGTGTCACCCAATCTAGTTCATGGATGAACATACACAGGCCTCCTTCCTGATATCTGAGAGCTTGTGGGAACATTTAAAGAGCTTTCCCACGGGCGGCACAAAAATATCAGGAAAGGAGAAGGCCATTCAACCCATTTAGTGTCCCCCAATCTAGTTCATGGATGAACATACACAGGCCTCCTTCCTGATCTCTGAGAGCTTGTGGGAACATTTAAAGAGCTTTCCCATGGGCGGCACAGAAATATTGGGAAAGCAGAAGGCCATTCAACCCATTTAGTGTCACCCAATCTAGTTCATGGATGAACATACACAGGCCTCCTTCCTGATATCTGAGAGCTTGTGAGAACATTTAAAGAGCTTTCCCACGGGCGGTAGAGAAATATCAGGAAAGGAGAAGGCCATTCAACACATTTAGTGTCCCCCATTCTAGTTCATGGCTGAACATCTCTCCAATGCTTTTCTTCCACACAGTGCACATAGCCCTGGAAGTGATTAATCATTAGAAAACAAAAAAATATAAACTAGGAACTGTCGTCGTTCCTTCAGTCCATTGATTTTTCTCCACCACTCAACATAATGATGCTGATCCTATATCTCATACGCCTGTTCTCCGCCCATCCATTTAGTGTCGAGAAATTATTATTTGTATTCAGTGTCTGGCTTCTGCAGCCTTGTGTGGCAGAGTGTTCCGAAGGTTCACCAGTCTCTGTGTGCAGGCATTCATGCTCATATCATTGTCCACTAGCTTACCTGTACCTGACATTATAACCCTTATTTTAGATATCCCAGCCAAGGGCATTATTCTCCCTGCTTCCAAACTGTCTTACTCTGTGAGAGTTTTATATATTACAATGAGATCTTCACTCATTTTCCTAAACCTCATGGAATTTCAGCCCAGTTGACTTGAATTCAGCTCAAACAATAAGGCTGCCATCCCAGAGATCAGTCTGGGGATACTTTGCTGCGCTCCCTCAATGTCAGGTTTATCCTTAATGGGGTAAGGAGACCAAAACTGCACACAACACTGCACAATGTTTGAGATATGGTTTCATCAAGGACCTGATCTCCAGTAATATAAACAGCCTTCTAAAACCATCCCCTGTCTCCTGCCATTAAGACAATTTTGAATGTGACTTGCCAAATTACCATTGATACCTTTGTGTTTAACTTTCTTTGTCAGTTTTTCATGTGTGACTTTGTCAACAGCCCTTGCTGAAAAAAAACATATAAATGATCATCTTGATAGAAATCAATCAAAATGAGACTTCCCTCAAAAAAAGTCATCCTGACTATCCCTGATCAAGTCTTGTCTCTCTAAATTCAGATCAATTAAGTGTTTGTGAGAAGAACACAATTGTAATTATGGGTGGTTTGAATATGCATATTGATGGGATGAATCAATTTGGCATGGATCGCCTCGAAGAACAATTCATAGAGGGTATGAGGGATTGTTTCTTACAGCAACATGTCATAGGAACAACCAGAGGGCTGTTTACTTTAGATTTGGTATTATGTAACGAGGAAGCATTGATAAATGGTCTTCTCATTAAGGACATTCTTGGAGGAGTAACCACAACATGCGAGAGCTGCAAATTCGGACTGAAAGCCGGGACACACCAGTTTCATGCAAGAGCTTTGAGGTTTCGCAAAGACAACAGTACAAGTCTGAGGAGGGAGGCGTCCTGAGTAGACTGGGCAAAAACATTAAAGGACTGGACAGCTGAAGAATAAAGGCAAATATTTAGGAAAATGCTGAATACTTCCCCATTAAAGTAATTGTCTGGGAGGAAGAGGAATTGTATGAAGGTGAAAAAAATCATTCATGGCTTGACAAGGTTTTCAGTGACAACATGAAGACAAAACCTTGGACATATCATACTGCACAAGTTCGTCGCTCTTTGGAGTATTTGGGGAGGCAGTGTTCGAGTGGTATAATCACTGGACTTTTAATTAAGTGACTCAGACAATGGTCTGGGGAGCTGGGTTCAAATCCTGCTGTGCCAAATGGTGGAGTTTGAATTCAAATTGAGAATTAATAGACCAATACTGGCCATGAACCAACTGTCAGGTAAAACCCAAGTGGTTCACAAATGTCCTGTCAGAAAGGAACCTGCCATCCTTAGTTGGCCTGGCCTACATGTGATTCCAGGCCTACTGCCATATTGCTGACTTTTACCTGCCTTCTGGATAATTAGTGATGGGCCCAGCCAGTGACGCCCACACCCAGTGAATGTTATGTGGTTGGCATGGAGGAGCTGAGCTGAAAGTCTGTTTCCGTTCATTATAACTCAACGGCTTTATGATTTGGTGTTGGTGCATACATAGTGCTGTTGGGAGGAAGTCTCAGCAGTGTATCTGGTGTGTCAGTGTTGCTGGCAGTGACCATTACTGGAGAGGGATAGAGTGTTAAACAAGCCGCTTACGTTTTCCTCGATCGAGTTTGTGCAGCTGTGCTCATCCAGGTACCTGAGGATCTTCCATCACACTCCTGCCTGGCCCGTTGTAGGTAGTGGAAAGGCTTTAGAGAGCTTTAGGAGGTGAGTTTCTCGCCACAAATTCCCAGCATCAGATATGCTCTTTTAGATGGCTGCGCCAGTTGAATTTCTGATCAGCAGTTGCACACAGGATATTTTTCGTTGGAAGTTGATCTTCATGCTGAAAATCAAAGAGGAGCTTTTGGATTACCTCGTGTTGGATGTGGCAACTGTCCTGCAGTTTTGAAGAACTATTCTTGTTAGACATTCATCAGCAAAACCTGAATGGTGTCCACATATTTCGGAAGAAAGTTATCGACTGCTGCAGGAACTGAGGATTGTGAAACCGTGCTGAGAGATACTGTTTTCCTCCCTGTCAGGAATGGTCTGCTTTGATCATTCACAATCCTGGCAAAAACAGAAATATTGTCTTCGAAATGCAACTTTGACTCACAGGAACATGAAACCAGATCACTGAAACGGTCAACGAGTTCATGAGCGCTGGAGGGGAACGGGAGTTTGCAACTGGCAGGAAAACATGTACATTCTCAAACTGCGTATGCGGGAGGGAGGAGCTTATTCTTCTTTTGAGAAATGACACCCTTACAGCTGAAAGTATTTGTTATAATGAAGGAAAAGCTGTACCCATGCCATTGGATTAGTTAAAATGATAGTGGCAAACAGCTGGAATAATCTCGCACTGACCATTTGAAACTTCCTGGATGTTTTCAGACGTAGCTGGGATGTCCAAGATTGATTTAGTGCCAACACTCCATGAGATGATGCTGATTTGTAAAATAACCCTTTACTGAGCACAGCTGATGAAACTGAAAAAACAAGTGCCGTTGGCTAGGACTTCGGAATACATCAGAGCTTTTATGGCAGCCACCACATGGAATCGTACAACTGAGAAAAGGTCCATCGAGTCTGCACCACCAGGTGCTGATCCAAGTGCTTTTTAAAGTGTGTGATGTTACCTGCCTCAACCACCCTCCTAAGCAGTGCATTCCAGACGCATACTACCTTCTGGATTCAACGCAAATTGCACAAATCCTTTCTCAGCCTCTTACCTTTCACTTTAAAAGTGTGCCCCCTTGTTCTTGACCCTTCGTGGAAGGTGAACAGCTGCTATCTGTTCACCCTGTCCGTACCTCTCATGCTCTCACATACAGCGATCAGGCTCCCCCCTCAACTTTCTCTGCTCCAAAGATAATCGTGAACAAATCTAGTCTCTCTTCACAGTTTGAGTATTTTCTTGCCTTGCTACTTCTGAAGTGCATCAACTCACATTTATCAGTGTTAAATTTCGTCACACTGTTCTGGCCACCTGAACAGCCTGTTTATATCGCCCTGTCCTCCTCACTGTGAAACACCCGGCTAATCTTTGTGACATCCACAAAATTATTTATCATATCCTCTCCATCCACCATCTCCCACATTCTCATCATCATCAAGCATGCAGGTACAGCAGACAGTGAAGAAAGCTAATGGCATGCTGGCCTTCATAACAAGAGGAATGGAGAATAGGAGCAAAGAGGTCCTTCTGCAGCTGTACAGGGCCCTGGTGAGACCGCACCTGGAGTATTGTGTGCAGTTTTGGTTTCCAGATTTGAGGAAGGACATTCTGGCTAATGAGGGAGTACAGCATAGGTACACAGGGTCAATTCCCGGAGTGGCGGGACTATCATATGTTCAAAGACTGGAGTGACTGTGCTTGTGTACACTTGGGTTTAGAAGGATGAGAGGGGATCTGATTGAGACATAATAAGATTATTCAGGGATTGGACATTTTTTAGGCAGGAAGCATGTTTCCCCTGATGGGTGAGTCCAGAAGCAGAGGACACAATTTAAAAATAAGGGGTAGGCCACTTAGAAGAGAGTTGAGGAAAAACTTCTTCACCCAGAGAGTGGTGGATACATGGAATGCTCTGCCCCATAAGGCAGTGGAGGCTAACTCTCTGGATACTTTCAAGAAAGGGGTGGATAGAGTTCTTAAAGATGGTAGAATCAAGTGTTATGGAGTTAAGGCAGGAACAGGATACTGATTGTGGATGATCAGCCATGATCATAATGAATTGTGGCGCTGGCTTGAAGGGCCGAATGGCCTACTCCTGCACGTATTATTATTTACAAATATCACAAAATTAACCTTGATTTTCTTCCTGTTCTCCAGCTATTATTCACAGAGGAAGAATATAAAATTCATGTCTCTTGATTCTATTAATTTGGTGAATTTACAGTGTGATACATTTGAGTTCTTTGATGGGGGAGACACAAATATTATTTTGGACATGGAGTTGAATTATCCTCTAACATTATGCCCATTCTGCATGTTATATTCTTACGGCTTTGACGTCATTAATGCTGGGCTGGGTTTTGGTATTTTTCCCTGAAACTTTTATATTTTACATGGACCTGGAGCATGTTTATCGTAACAGTCCCTGCAATAGTCAGAGCTGATGGAGTTATTCAACTGCAGAATGGACACAGCCTCATTCTTGAAGATTGTGTGAGAGAGCGAGTAATGAGGAGAAAGATACAATTAAATTCTACATTACGGACACATTGTAGACAATCACACCATATTCTCATGTCTACCTTGAGAAAAATGTTAAGACATTGCACGCGAGTTGGCGGGGGGGAGGTGAGGAGAATAACATTTCATCTGCACTTGATGGAAATACAGAATTACCGAGACAGTGTAAAATCTGAACAAGAATCAAGCGTTGGAAAAGAAACATGAGAAATATTTTCTTAATTTTCAAAGGAAATCAGAATCCAATTTTCGTGAACAGCAATGCTTGACCCCCATCAATCTTTCTTCTTGAAATACATGCTTTTCGTGGTCACTCATACTTCACCTGCCAGTCCTCTTCCTCCTTCCTTACACTTCTGCTTCCCTTTGACAAACCCTTCTGCTGCTACATACCTTTCCACTGACCATTTCCCTTTACACTCTGCTTCTACCACCCCCACTGTATGTCATTCCTCTGTCCTGGTTTCTCCCACCTCCCCATCCTCTCTTTCCCTTTTCATCCTCCAACTAGGATGATAGAAGTTGCTGATTTCCAAGTTGCTATTGGTCATCAGTGAATGATGAGGTTGAAATGCTCAATGCCCACTAGGAGCAGACAGCAGTGTATGCTTGCCACTGTCTGATGCGCTGGAAATGGAATAGTTTTGATCGCAGTCGAACAGAGTGAAGCTTCGTTCTTGCCCTCTGACAGGGCATTTAACCAAACAGCCTAATCAAGAATAACACAAATGTCACCTGACAGAATTGGAAGTCTGTGCCTAAAACTTTTTTGGAATATTGTGAGGTCGTGAGCACATTATTAAAAAATACTGTGTTCTGTACTTTCGCTCTTTATTGTTTCAGCTGATGTTCCAATGTCACTCAAACTGAGATCAGAGTAACTTCCCATGCCACCAGCTTTACTTGCCTCATTGTGGCATCAAGTGCCCTGAAGAAAAAACTGTGACCAATGAGAATTGAAGAGAATCCTGCTCTGGTAATGTCGATGAGTGAGCAATGGGAAACCCAGTCTCTTCAAGTTGTTATTCAAGTTACATGTCATCCTGTAGAGGGAATAATATGGTAAAAAAAAACCTTGGTATCGCCTTACAAACAGCTCGTTGCATACATCTGCATCACTTGGATGAGAAGAGTTTCAGGAAGGCAAATCCGTGTCACCTTCTGCAGACCTATTGGTGATGACAAATAAAGTCTGCCCCTGCTAGTGCCTGCCAAAATCAATGGATAAAAATGTCCTACTTAAAATATCAATTTTTTTTTCATAGCTTAGTCTGAAGCCTCAGACAGGTAAGACTTTGCTAGATGAGTGTAACCCCAGTGACATCAGGAACATGGCATGACATTGAGGTTATACTGCGCATCAATTACTTTCAGACATCAATGCTGAACACTATCGTGACTAGATACCAAGTCGCTGGCCCCTCTGCCTGGTTCTGTCTGGTCAAATGGACAGGAACTAGCAGAGAGGGTGATGATTTTGCCTGGGACATAATCCTGCTCACAGAATCCTGCTCTGCAGTCAATGTCTGACCGTTGCTTAATTCGTCCATGAAAATTTAATGCAACCCACTTTTACATTTCGTACAACAAAGAGTTAATATCACTTTACTTCTTATATGTTTAAAATAAACCAAATGCAATGTTTTTATTTTCAATTTGCAAACAACTGAAGTGACAATAATTAAACTACCAGAGTACACACCTAATTATACAGAATTTTGTGACTTGGTGAACAGTTGAATCACGTTCAGGTCAGTGAACACATCATCTTGCAGTCAGCAAATTTGTGAAAAATAAACTTAACCAAAAACATTGAATTCTCAGCTGCTGTGTTACCGGGCCTCACCACTACCTCCAAAACACTGGCCATCTCCTAAATCTGTCCCAAGGGTAACTAAACCGGACTTGGACTGGTATTCACACAATGGCTCACAACAGAACTTTAGAGGCATCCCTGAACAACAAGGAAGTGCATGGGGCAGCTTGGCCAATGAACTAGCACCAGACTCAGTACTGGTCCAAATGCAGTTTAACATTTGTGAAAAATGACCTGCCAAAAACCATGCCTCATAACTTTATCTCTGTTGATGACTTCTGATGTGCCAACTCACCCCTGTAATTGTGCATCTTTGACCTGATCCTGAATGAAGGCATTATAAGGGTGATGGACTCCTGCAGTATGCGTCGCCTTTCATTGAATCCCTTATTAACAATATCCAGTGCATGTCAGCTCCACACGTCAGTGTCCAAACTGAATTGTGCAGTGACAATGGTGGTCGGCATGTTCCCAGACCAACATCCTTGCGTGTGACTGGAAATATAAATTTCTATGGAAATGTTTTCAGCATTCTAACTATTATTAGCAAAGTCACATCACTGAATGCAACCATCCTTCGATAATAACCACTTTCTGATTGTCCAAAAAGCACACATCTACCCATTTATTCAGTTCAATTTTATGATAAAAATATGAGCAAACAGTGCACAAATCACAGTGAGGGACTTTGAAGTGATAAAGCTTGTTGCCACACCCAAGATCAAATGATTATTAAGTGCAAGGACTTTAAAGACATATAATTATTTTTCCCTTGTATGAATATATGTGCTAATATTTACACACGATTGTTTTTCATGGCAACAATGCCAGGGTGTCAGATCAAACTTTGACGAGGAAACCTCCTGCTGAATCGCCGCCCCCTTAGCTGGTGGATCAGCCGTGTATTATCCAGTCCCTCCAGATGTTTGTTCATATCACAGAAAATGAATGGAATTAGTTGAAGACTGCCTCGTGTAATGCTAGGAATCTTTGGAGGACAGTGAAACAGATCATTCCATCGACACTTCTGTCTGAACATTGTTGTGAGTGTTTTGGCCTTGTCTTTTCTCCTCTTCCAAGGAAGGGTCGCTGGACTCGAAACAATCACTCTATTTTGTTTTCTTCACAGATGCTGCCAGACCTGCTGAGCTTTTCCAGAAATTACTGTTTTTATTACATTTTCTGCTGGGCTCTTCCATCATTGAAGAAGATGATATTTGTGGAGCCCCCTCCTCCTCCTCCTCCAGTGAGTTCTTTGATTGTCCAAAACCATTCAGGACTGGATGTCACAGCATTGCAGAGATCAGGTCTAATTCGTTGATTCTGGGTTCATTTTGATCTGTCGATCATTTTCTGCTTGTCCTATTTGCTGAGGAAGTGGCCTTCTCTTCATTTTTAAATAGGGTTGCTTCAGCTATTGGCAGCATCTCCTGTGTTATTCACTGAACAAGGGTTGATCCCTGGCTTGATAGTCGTAATGAAGTGTGGGATATGCTGGGTAATGCTATTCAATATCGCCCTGGAGTAAAATTCTGCTGTTGTTGGTGATCCATATCACTTCACACAGCCCAGCGTTGAGTTGCTACATTTATTTGAAATCTAGCCCATTTAGGACAGTAGTAGTGTCATATACATGATGGAGGGTATTCCCAATGTAAAAGTAGAACTTCATCTCTTGAAATAGTGTGTGCAGTAGTCACTGTTACTGATACAGTCATGGATCCATGTACCAGCATCCAGCAGATTGGCGAAGATGAGGTCCAGTACGTTTCCCCCTCTTAGTCAGCCCTTCCCTAGCAGTTGCTGCCCCAGCCCAGCAGCTATGTGCTTTCACACCCAACCATCTCAAACAGCAATGCTGCTACTGATTCTCTCTTGTTGCTGGTTTTGAAATGAACCATTACATTCTCCATCTTTCCCACTCTCTCAGCGCTTCCTCCAAGTGTGGCTCAATGCGGAGGAATGCTGATCCACCAGTTCAGGGAAATGATTCAGCCAGAAATTTCTGTGTCAAAGTCTGATCTGAAACCATGAGGCTTTGTTATGTCACATTGTTGCTTTACTGCTCTGTAGGATGGCTCTCTCAGTTTTGTCACTATTCTCCAGACGTCAGCAAGGATGACTTTGCAGTGTCTACAGGGCTTTTTATTTTTGTGGCTGTCAACTGAAGGGGCCAAAGGGGCTGACTATGCTGTATAACTCTGATTCTATAGTTCTTGTGATTGTGCCCTCCAAGGTCTCACTCCCAGTACCTTGTCTATGGCACAGATTCCTACAATGTGGTCTCCATTAAGCCATTGTGCAATTTGGAGTTTTTAAACTGCTCAGTTGTCCCTCTAACTTTTCTTGTCATTGCCTCCAAGAGCTACATCCATCTCCATCTGTGTCCCTCCCTATATGTCTCACCAGCTCCAGTCGCCTCACCCCACGTATTTTGATAAGATCCTCCAGCCCCTTCAACATACCGATCTCTCTCACCTCATCCAGGCCCACTCACTCTACATATCTCTTTTATGTCCTAGCCGCATATAGTTTTCTTATCTCTCGAACTTCCTCCAGCCCCTTTGCCCTCCATACATCTCTGACTGCCAACAACTCCACTCACTCTCCCTGTCTGTCCAACCCCCTACAGCCTCTACATCCCTCTCTATCTCTCAAGCCTCCTTCAGCCGCTTCACTCCTCCCTTTCTGTCTAACCTCCTCCAGCTCGCACAACCCTTCCTTTCTCTGTAACCTCCAGCGACTACGCCTCTCTTCCATCCTGTGAATGAAAGAAAAAAATAACAATCTCTGTAGCTTGTTCTAGCATGCACTGGCCTTGCTATCTCTGTCATGTCTCTGGCCCTGCATTCGGATTTCGGTAGCTTCCTCCAGTCCATAAAATCTCAAACCTCCTCCAGATTTCACTCGCTCCTATCTCTGTAATCTCATCCATCAGCTACACTGTTCCCAAATTCTTCTATTGCCTCCTTTCCCCTGTCCCATCCCCCTCTCATTAACCTCCTGCAGCATCTACTCTACTTCATATTTCCTCCAGCTCCTTCAGCTCTCCCTATTCTACAATTTTCTGAGCATTTACACACCTCTACATTTATGTAGCCTGCAACAGCTCCAATAACCTCCATATCTCTTTTACCTTCTCTAGCATCTGCATCTGCTCCCAATCCCTGTAACATTTTCCAACACCTGTACTCCTCTATACCTTTGTAACCTGCTCGAGCATATGCATACGTTCCTCATCCTGCCACCCTCCCCCAGCCCCTAAAACTTCACCAGAGCCTACAATTCTCTCTATCTCTCGAGCCTCCTCCAACCCTTCCACTCTTTGCTTTCGATCTAATCTCCTCCAGCTCATACAACTGTCTTTTCCTCTGCCACCCCCAGCTACTGCACCTTTTTCCCATTATGTGAACGAATGAAAAAACAAAATCTCTGGAAGCAGTTCTAGCATGCATAGGCCTCATTATCTCTGTAATGTCTCGAGCCACGCATTCCTATTTGTGTAGCTTCATCCTGCCCATAAAACCCTGAACTTCCTCCAGGATTTACTCACCCCAATCTCTGGCACCTCATCCATCAGCTCCCAAATTCTGTCATCACCTTCTTCCCTTGTTGCATCGTCCTCTCAGTGACAGCCTCCAACATATACACCACTTCATATCTCCACCAGCACCTTCAACTCACCATATTTCTAAAATTTTCAGCAGTACCTACACTCCGCTGCATCTCTTATGCCTCCCATGACTCTGATAAACTCCATATCTCTGTCACCTTCACCAGCATCCACAAGTGATGCCGAACCCTGTAACATTCTTCACCACCTATACTCCTCCTTGTCTTTGAGACCTGCTCGAGCATGTCCACATGCCCCTTGTCCCTGTAACCTCCCCCAGCCCCTAAAACATTCTTATAGTAAGTGGCACGGTGGCTCATGGGTTAGCACTGAACCCTCACAGTGCCCCGGGCCTGTGTTCAATTCCAGCCTCAGGTGACTGTGCGGAGTTTGCACATTCTCCCTTTATTTTGTTATGAGATTCCTTAGGGTCCACTAGTTTCCTCCCACAGTCCAAAGTTGAGCAGTTTAGGTGGACTGGCCATGCTAATTTGCCCACAGTGTCCAGCGATATGTAGGTTCAGTGGACTGGATATGGGAATTACATCGATGGTGTGTGCGGGCTGCAGATGTGGATTTGTTGGATCACTGTGGGGATACTATTCTTTTATCCCTGTAACCTCCGGATTTCACTTTGCCCTACCTTTGTAATCTTCTTAAGATCAGATCATCTTACCTATTTCTGTAACCTGTTCCATTCCCTGCACCCTCCTCACCTCTAACCTCCAACAGCTATTACAGCCCTCCCTATTTCTTTACATTAATACATCTCCTCCACCCCTCCCCATCTGACTAACATCCTCCAGCACTTACATTATTCCCTGTCCATGTACCCTCCTCCAGCACTTATATTCTTGCCTAAATCTGTAGCCTGCTTGAGGATGGACAATTCTCCCAATGTCAAAATCTTCCTCCAGCATCTGCAATCCTCCAAGCTATGAAACCTCTTCCAGGCCCAACAGCTTTCCCTAAATGTGTAATGTCCTGAAGCCCAGACCCGCTTCCCTATTTTTGTAATTCCTCCAGGCCGTAGATCCCCCCTTATCTCTGTAACCACCAACACATATTACAGCCCTACCTTTCACTGCAACTAATTCCAGCAAATATCTCTCTCACTATCTCAGTCACCACTTCAACTCTTACATTCCTCCCATCTCTATAATCTCCACCAACTGTTTGAGCCCTCATGGTTACTGTTACCCCCTGCAAAATGCATACTGCTGTTTGTCTCTGGACCCTCCTGCAGCTCCTACTCTCCTCACTATTTCTGTAAGCTTGCCCAGCCCTGTACCCCTCCCTATCTCTGTAACTTCCTCCAGTCCCTGAACTCCTCCTATCTCTGCAACTGATACTTCCCTCTCTATGTCTGTAACCTCCAACAGCATATATATTGCTCGATGTCTCTGGAACCTCCTCCATTCCCAACAACAGTTCTTCATACTGTAACTCCCACCAGTTATTCCTGCCCTCCCTATTGCTGTAACCTCCTGCAGCATGTACATAGTCATGTATACCCCTTACAACCTTCAGCCCCTCCATTCCTCCTCATCTCTGTAAGGAGAAGTCATCCCTCCCATTCTGTGTAACCTCCACTAGCCATGCACTCCTATCTCTCAAACATCCTCTAGCCCCTACACCCCTCTTTTTCTCGTCAAGTAGCTCTCGCCATGGTTGCTCTCCAACTGTGAGATCCATCCCTGTTGCAGTAATCTCCACCAGCAACTATGCCTGTTCCAATCTCTTGAACCCCTCCAGCCCTCATTCTCTTGCTTATTGTTGCAACCTCCTCCAGCTCCCGAACCCAATCCTCCCTATCACTGTGAAGTCTTTCAATGCCGACACTCTTCCTTATATCTGTAATCTGCTCCAGCAGTGGTTACAGAGATAACACATTGTCTGGTCGCTTCATCAGGCTATTCAAATTTAGAAAGGAAATAAAAATAGTTTTCTGCATCTTTTTCATTGAATTTTGGGAATGTTTTGGACCATTGTCCATGTCCAAACCAAGCTGTTAGTGACAATGAGTTTGTTCATCCTCACTTCTGGCTTGTACTTTTGTCACATGTAGTCTTTTTGCTTCTAGTTAACACTTTATCTTTTTGAATGCAAGCATTTTTCCCCTTTCTTCTCTCTTTTTTTTCATTTCTGTCTCTTTCTTTCCCCCCTCTTCTCCCTGCGTTCTTTTTCCCACTCTTCTCTCCCTCTTAGTCTTTCCCTCTCTTCTCTCTCTTTGATTTTGTTTTTGCTGTGCTTGTAAATGTAGTTCGGACTTTTTCAATTACCTTTTATTGTCTAACTCCAGCTTATTTGCATTTTTTTTCTAGCTCCCCTCCAATTTTCCATTCCTCTGGTATACGCAAATGTTTGACTAACCCTGTTACAATTTCAGCTTTCCTCTTGCTCCTGTAAACCCAATTCTAAACTGTTGGCTGATTCTAAAACTGTATCCTTCCTGTTTATGCAAACATTTTTTTGGCAAATTTGGGAAGCATCTTCAAATCACAAAATTTCAATGAAAAGAGCCATTTCCCTCACTTTTGATTTAACCAACGATATGTAATCGAAATTAAACAGATTTGTCTCACCTGATCGAGGATACTCATCACCAAGTCTACTTCAGTTTGTAAAAATCCATTCAGGTCTGTTCATATCCCATACACAAACAGAGCAGATCTTGAACTTGGGCCCCCAAACTGTCGGACAAGGGGAAATTAAATGAAGGAAAATCCCTGATATTCACTTTACAAGTAAAAAATAACGATTTATTTATTTAATGATAACCGTGAACAAATTAACACAACTCTTAACAAACGATAAAACCTCCCCTTTACTACAGAGTCTTTCCAGATTGAACTAAATTGTACTGGTATACTGTTCCAATAAACAATTCTCAAATATATAAACCCAAGTAAAATAAAATAAATTAGAATGTAGTCTCTGGGAGTCTGCAAGCCTTTGTTTTGCTATCGCCAAGTCATAAGCACTTTTCTCCCACTGACCCAGCTGTCAGGAACGTTATCTCTTTGAAGCCTTCTGTGAGTACTCTTAGCTCGTAGTGCCAGTGCACATTTTATTGACTGGTGCTGCTTTCCGAGTGTTTAGTGATTTCATGTGAGAGCTAGATGCTTATTTCTCGTTGGTGTTTCACTCTTATCCTGATTTTCAAAAAAATACATTCGTCTTGTATACCTTAAATATTATTTCAATTTTCTTAAAACAGCATTGGTCTGAGATTGTCAAAACCATCAGTTTTAAATTCATCTGGCTTTCGATCACTAAGTCCTTGTTTAAATCAATTGGCTGATTCTAGCTCGTTGCCAAAACAACAAAACAAGCCCAAGGCCAACAATAACACAACCAAATGATACGTATTTCAATTTCAGAATTGGCTGTACATCTTCAGCTACACACAGACACATTTTTCTGTATAATTCTCCAAGCTTCGATGAGCACATTACCCATTAAAGGAACTGTATTCTTCTCCCTTACCGTTTTTGACAAACAAATTTGAGCTTCCCGCCTTCCACTTCACAACTCCTCTCAACGACATCATAGCACCTCCTCCATAAGAAAAAAGAAAACATTATTCTGAATAGATGGCTTCATTAATAAAAAATCATACCATTATCATGAGATACATTGGACATTAATTGAATGTTACTACTAATTCTCTTATGTATATATGTATGTGTGTGTATATAAATAATACTGAGCCATCTTATCTACACATTTTCTGCTAAACTCACAATAACGCATCTGAAATAATACTTCTATGACACACAGCATGTACAATCTTCAAATTAATAGCCTGTAAAGTCAAACCCAAATGAAATAGACTTATATTCTTGCCCTTCAGTCTTTTCAAAAAGGTGAGACAGTTGAATCCGTATACAGAACCGTCTGGGATGCATTGTTTGTAGCATAAACATGAAAATGTTGTTAGGCCAGTACCAAACTCAATAACTCTCCTTCAATGGTGGAATATTTTATCTGGTGGATGTTGAGTTTCTTTGAAAAATATCAAACTGGCCTTTCAATTCCACCATCATCCTCCTGCATTAACACAGCTACAACCACTACACCACTGGCGCTGATAGCGATGTTAAAAAGTTTTTTTTCAGAAATTTGACATTGCTAAAACTGGTGCAGTCTTTAATATGGCTTTTGAGTTCACAAATGCCTCCTGGTATTGTTGTCCACCGAAATTTCATATTCTTCTTTAGCAAAACCATCTGCAGCACCACCGTGCTACTAATGTTTGGTACGAAATTCCAGTAGAATCCAGTCAGGGTAAAAAATTGAAGCACTTCTTTCTTTGAGGATGATCTTTAAAATTCCTCAATGGCCTTCATTTACACATTCTAAAGACTCATCCTTCCACATCTGATATTGAGTCTCAAGGCCATCACTTCGGCCTTCACGAAGAAGAATTTGCTGAATTTATTACCAGTTTTTCCACCCACAGTCTTTCAAAGGGCTTTGCCAAAAGTACCATGTGATATTTCAATGAATGGCTAAAGATCACAAAGGCACCTCTCTCAGCAGAACAATTAGGCAAACCTGCCACAACGCTGTTCATAAGTCTTTGGAATGTGCCTGGCGCATTCATCACAACAAAAGGCATCACATTTAATTGGGGTTACAAACACACAAACTTCTCTTGTTGTCTCTGACAAAAGTAACTGCCAGTAAACACAAAGTAAGTCCAAGTTGGTGAGGTAAGCGGCTTCTCCAACTTTTTCCCACACAGTCCTCCAGCCTTAGAACTGGGTATGAATCCAATTTGGTTCTGGCATTTACCTTCCAATAATCCATGCAGAAGTGTTGAGTACCATGTGGTATGGCAACCAAAAGGATCAGTGAACTCCATTCGCTTTGCCTTGGCTCAGTGAAGTCTTTTTGCAGCATCGCTTCCAGTTCTTTCTGCATCTGTGAGGCTTCGAGAAGACTAAGCCAGTAGGAGTTTTTTTTCCGAACAGCATTACCCACAGCATCTTCATGCAGGATAGAATTACTCTTCCCTATTCTATTCCTGTATGTGTTCTCATATTGCTGCAACGAGTCTTTTGATTCAGTGCCCTGCTCTTCAGGCAGATAGCTCACTGTACTAACCCATTTCCTAAGGAGTTCCTTACCTTTTAGATTAAGTTGTGGCACATCAGAAGCAGACAATTTGTATTTTGATGTGCCTCGTTCTGAGTGTCAGTGACTAATACCTTTTCCTCAGGTTCCATTCCAAAGGCACTGATTTTATTCCTGCCTGTGGCTTTCCTACCATTTGACATGTGTGACAGGAATGACAAAATTCAACCACATCTTTATTTAATTCAGGACAATAGAATTGCTTTTGTATTTTAACCTGACTCTCCCTTACTCCCAAATGACTTCCTGTCAGCCACATTACTTCCTGTCTGTATGCTACCAGCAACATTTGGTGCATTTTCGCCAATTTCCCTTCTGCATGAACCTGTTGCGGACTCCATTTTTGCCTTCAGATTCTAACTTTAAGATAATAACCAATTGGAATATGTTTTGATTCCTTTTCCGAGTATGTAATAAATATTTTCTTGTTTCATCTTTTTTGATGTAACTCCAGGAATCATCAGAACTAAGCACCTCTCCCTGACCCGCTCCCTGTTCAGATGTTTCCTTTACCATTTCATCAAACACGGCAGCTAACCGGAACTTTGACTTCCTTTTTTGTTTTACTTTTTTCTCCCTTCTTGCTGTAACTTATGGCTGTGGGATCTTGTTACCATACATTCCAGAAAAATTCCAGGCTATTTCTCTTTTACCTCTGCTGGCCCCGGTATACCTTTGGCTTCTCCACTACAAGGGTATGCCTCCTGCCTTTGATCCTGCTCGGCCGTTTCCAATAACCAACTGTATTCCTGGAATTGATGCTCTTTCAATGGCTCCCACTGTCACTTCCCCAGTCTTGATAGGACTTTCCAACCTGATCTTACACAGTGGAATGATACATCTCCCTCCATCTATTCCACAGATTCCCACTGTCACAGGTAACATTTCAGAAGGAGTGCAAATACGTTCATCTCTTACTGTTAGAGACTGATAAGCTCCCATATCCCTCAATGTTTTTACTTCTTTACCCCCTCCCCCTTTTCTTCTTGAGTAAACCTTATCCACAGAGGTTTAACCTTTAGAGAGGTCAGGTACCGTCTTCCTATCCAGTCTGTGTCTCGGCTGTGCACTCTCTTGCAGCTTGTTGGGAATCTTTTGGGAATTCCTTCGCTGTCTCCACTAATCACACTGGCTTAGCATCATTTACCACGTCCTTTTTCACCAGTGCCTTTCTTCAGCTACCAGCACTGTGGCTATGTGTGTCCCACCATATGACAGTGAAAACACCTTTTGCCGGTGCCTTTTTAAAACCACTGGCACTGCATGTTTTTATCTCCCTCTCCATTACAGAGTAAACACCTGGTGCCTCTTGCCTCCTTTACACCCGCATGGGTTTACTTTTTCACCAATCGTAAACTGGTCACTGTGTGATCCACTTTGTTTTTTTTTCATTGAAGAATCACCCTTTTTTTCCTCAATTCACATCCCTCATGGAATGAAATTGCTGTCGGAAGCTAGATTTTGAATCATGCATGAATATGTATTCATCCGCCACCTCAGCAGCTCTTCTCGGTGTTTGAACTTTTGGTTCCTCAACATGAGCTCTTATCACTTCTGGAAATGAGTTTTTACACTTCTCAAACAGAATAATCTCTCGATGAACCTCATAAGCCTTTTCTGTCTTTAATACTCTCATCCATCAATCAAAGTTATCCTGTTTAATTCTTTCAGTTTCGACATAGAACTGACCAGATTCCTTCCTTATATTTCTCAACTGTTGTCAATGTGCTTCTGGTCCCAATTTGTAGGCACTCACAATAACCTGTTTGACATCTCCATAAGCTCTTGACACCACATCTGACAGAGCTGCAAACACGTTACTCACCCTGCCTACCAATGTGGTCGAAAGTAACATTACCCACAGAGCTCCTGGCCAGTTCCTGAAAGGAAATGGTTAAAAAAAAGGCTTCTATATTCTTTTCATTGAATGTCTATAATGTTTGGATATATTTGGATGTATCCTTATTAGGCTGTTGGTTTGATGAGTTTGCTCATCCTCACTTCTAGCTTGTACTTCTCCTTCTGCCATTTGAAATTATTTTGTTTTAAGTTCCAACTTCATCTTTTCCAGCTCAAGCAGCTTTTGCCTTTCTTTATATCCCAACATGGCTCTTCTTTCCCTTTCTTTCTCTTCTGCCTTCAACCATAATTCAAACTCTCTCTCTTTCCTGTCATTCTCTAACTCCAGTTGTCTCATTTGTATTTTTTTCTCATTCATCTGAACTTGCCTGTTTCTCTGATTACCTAAGTGCTTGACCAACTCCATGACAATTTCAGCCTTCCTCTAACCCGATTCCCTTGAATCCAATTTTCGCCCGCATGCTAATTCGAAAATGTATATACTTCCTCTGTCTTTCTAAACTTTCTTGGCAAATTTGGGAAGCATCTCCAAACCCCAGATTCTCTTTAGAAATGTTCAGAGACATTTCCCTCACATTTAATTTTACCCCCAACAAGGAACCAAAATTAAACAGATTTTCCTCACCTAATTTCTATTTCGTGATCTTGCACACAAATCTCCCACTCTGTTTAATTCTGTCCAAATAAACCCATATCAATTCAAATCCTGTGCATGAACTGGCCATATTCCAGACTTGAGCTCCCAATCTGTTAGAGAGGGAATAAAGGTATCCCTTTGATATTTAAACCAAAAGAGAAGCTCCAGACCATTAGGGAGGGAGTAGAGATTCCCCTCTAATGATTAAACGGGAGTCACCCAGTAAAGCTCGCCTCCCATGTATGATGTGTTAAAAACAGAGATTAAATGAATTCAAATGCCTGATATCAACTTTATAAGGAGCAAGTAATAATTTATTCACTTAACCCTCACAGTGAACAAATAAAGAGAATTACTTGCAAAACCAAACAATATCTCCTTCACCTCCCATCTCTCCCCCACCTCCCATCCACCTTCTCACCCCAACCAGCATTGCCCCTCATATCAAACCCAGAGAAGAGAGCATATGAACGTGCCTCATATTGCCTCATAACTGCGGCAGTGAAACTGTTCGAAGGGTTGGACAGAAGAGTTATTGACTCCCTACTCTCAGACACTGTGTGTCTCCCTCTCCCTGTGTCCAAGCTTCTGTCTCTCAGAAAGCCCCCATGAAGAGCGAAGGAGAGAGATAGAAATCGATTGAATCAAAGTTAAGATGATTTGAAAGAAAAGTAAACAGAGACAAATGAGTTCCCACTACTGACTGACTTCCAAATTCTTCCCAATTGTCGCCACTGTCCCCTGATTTCAAACCCAGAGAATATGACAGGTTTCAACTGGAATTAAAGGGCAAATACTTTCTGACTGCCCCCAGTTTTAGTTTCTGAGAGGTTGGGCAATGAGTTAATGGTGAGGAGTCAGTTTCTCCAGTCTCCGGCCCTCCCTAATAGAGAGGGGATATGTGGTGGTCTTTTTGAAGCAGGTGGAGACTTTGTCTTGTAGGAGGGAGACATTGAAGATGTTGGTGAATACCTTGCATCGGTTAGTCTGCACAGGATCTGAGTGCTCGGCTGGGAACATAGTATGAACCCTGTGCTTTCCTTGGTTGACTCTCAGAAGACAGATCTGACATCTGCAGTGTGACAGTGGACACAGGCACATCCAGGGCTGTTGGGGCAGGCATCAGCCCCCAATTAGTGACAGTCACATAGTCATTCATAAGAGACATCTCTCAGTCATCATCAACACATGGCAGAACTGGTTGGTGTGAGCACCACATAGTTTGTGTTGAGACAGAGAGACATCAATAGACCAGGGCCACGGTCCATCAATTTCTGCATCACCATAATGGGGTAAATTGACAACAAAATGGGGACAGGATGTGCTCCTACTGAGTGCCACTGATGCAGAAAGTGAATATTTTGCAGATGTGATTCCAAGCAAGCCACTGCTTTAACCTGAACGGCGCCAAGCACCCTGCGTGTTGTACATTGTGGATGGTGGACAGTCCTTAGGGAGTTATGAGCTGCCATGTACATGAACAACTTGAAAGAAAGACCTGACGGCATTTCTGATACGTTTGCAGATGATACAATGATAGTTGGGCGTACAGGTGATGTTGAGGAAGTGGGGAGGCTGCAGAAAGACTTGGGCAGGCTCCGACAGTGGGCACACAAATGGCAGATGGAACACCACGTGGGAACATGTGTGATTTATGCATTTTGGTACGCAGAATTATATGCATACACTATATTCTGAAAGATTTTGTGAAATCAAAGGTATTTTGGAGTCCTCATCCTCTCATATGTTTCATCTGCAGGTTCAGTTTGTGGTGGGAAAAGTAAATACAATGTTTGCATTCATTTCAACAAGTCTAGAATGCAAGAGCAGAGACGTACTGCTGAGGCTTTATAAAGGCTCTGGTCATCTGCATCTGGAATATTGTGAGCTGTTTTGGGCACTGTATCTATGGAAGGATGTGCAGATATTGGATGAGGTCCAGAATGATCCTGGGAGTTACAGCATGTCATATGAGGAACAGTTGAGGACTCTGTGTTTGTACCCAGTGGGATTTAGATAGATAAGGGGAGGTGTCTGATTGAAACTGGCAGAATACGGAGAGGTTGGGATACAGTGAACATGTAAAAGATATTTCCACTAGTCAGATAGACCATGGTTCCTGGACACAGCCTCAGATTGAAGGGATGACACTTTAGAGCTGAGATTGGGAGGAAATTCCTCAGCTAGACGGTGAATCTATGGAACATTTTGCCCCAGGCGGTTGTGCAGGCCACATTATTTAAGGCAGAGATAATTGGGTTCTTGATTAAAAGCAGAACACGTGTTAACGGAGCAAGCAGGATAATCGGGATTAGAAACATATCAGCAATGATTGAATGTTGGAGGTGATTCGATGGGCTGGTTGTCCGAATTATATTGCCTTCTCTCATGTCTTAATGAGAATTCCGTCTATTATTCACTGTCGAATTGTTAGCTTCTGACCTGCTCTTGTACCCTTGTATATTCATTTCAATTTGATCTCACATTCTGGTCAATGCTAAGCCCTATGATACAGATAGTGGGAAGATTCAGTGTCGGCCAGCAGTCCAATAATGTGTTGAATGCACACTGCCGTCAGTGAGTCCCATTTGCCAGCAGCACATTGTCTGTGCGAAGATTGTCATTTTCAGTCTTTTTTTGCAAAGGATCAATCCTGTGGTGCCAGTGCCATTGAATTCAACACCATCGGTGACATTTATCACAGCCTTCAGCGAGAATAAATTATGCAATATTTGAAACCTATCTAATTATAGGAAAGTCGAAACTGAAGATATTGAATCTTTTCTTTCATAGTGTTCAGAATCAGAAACACTTTTTTTTCTGTTTGTGTTCAAATCAGGCAACTTGTCACATCAAGGTGTTGAACTTGTAATGACTTGCAATGATAAGTTCTATTCTGTTCTCATTTCTTGTGCTGCTCTGTTCTTTGTTTTATTATTTATATTATACTGTAATCCCATTCTTCATTAAGTCCTGACTGAAATGTTCTCCGGTGAATATCGTCCACCCGACTTAAATTACATTAAATCTATTTGAACAGACATTTTGAGGCAGCTGCACATCAGAGAAGAACGGGAAGAGATAATGGCTGATTGTACACTGTGTCCATCATTCGACCAACTTTTCCCTCCAGACATCTAAAGTTTTTTATTGTAGGTCAGAGAACCTCAGAATTATTACAGCACAGTTAGAGGCCATTCAGCCCATTGCGGTCCATGAGCTGTTCAACTGCACAATTTGGAGACAGAGAGAGTGTGTGAAGGTGGACTGAAAGAGAGATAAACAGAGAGAAAGAAAGTGAAGGGCGATAAACTGAGTGAGAAGAGAAAGGGGAGCAACAGACAGAATGAGAATGAAAGGGGTGCGAGAAGAGGTGGAAGTTAAATAAATCAGAAGCCAGAATGAGGGGAGATAGACCAGGACAGAACAAATATCATTGTCCTTTCTTCGAATCTCAACAGCTCTGTCCTCCAATTGTCTGTATTCTGTATATTCTCCAAATTCGCAATCATTTTGGTCAACCCACAGCAGGAGGAATGCAACGATTCAAGAAGGCAGCTCCCCACCACCTTCTCAAGGGCAACTAGGGATGGGCAAGAAATGCTGGCCAGCCAGCGAGGCTCACATCCCACAAATAAATAGAAAAAAAAATCACTCTTTGATTAAGTATCATTTATTAGAATTCACATGCAGTCCCTTGACATCGATAACATCAATGGCACAACTCTCATCTTCACTCTCTGATTCTGGAATAACAACCTGAATTGTGTTTGTCAGGTACAGTTCTTTGTTAACATATCCATACCATCTGTCTGTTATTTTATGCACATTTTCCCCTCAGATTAGACAATACTCAATAGGTACAGGAGTAGGCCATTTCGCCCTTTGAGCCAGCAGCACCATTCATTGTGATCATGGCTGATCACCCACAATCAGTATCCTAATAGACAATAGACAATAGGTGCCAGAGTAGGTCATTCGGCCCTAGATTATGGACTATAAATGTTTTACTGAGAGCGTCATGACTGATCAGTATTTACAGGAAGAATGTAACCATTTATGAACAGATAAGCATGTATATGTTCCGACAATCCTTTGGTATTACTCCCAAATCCAAAGCAGGTTGAATGATTGAGCACAATTGGTTGACTATCTCTAACAGTCCTCCCCTCAGTTATTCTCACATGGCCCATCCAAATTGTGTAAAAGTTAAATGTTATTTTGAATTTGAATAAATCAAGAAAAGCGTTAATTGAAGCTGTTTGTTCAGTGTTTGCGATTATTGTCAGTCTCTGTGGATCCTAAACGTGTCACTGGAGGGTTTGCCTGTTCTATGAATAAGGGACTCCTTTCAATGTGTTATCCCATTGCATGCACGGGAACATCGCCTGCAGCACTGACAGGGATCAGCAGCTCCAGGGAGAGGCAGAGTGGAGACTAGAGCCTGAGAACAATAGGCTGGAATGTTCCAACAATGGACAGGAGTTTATCCTCGGGTCTTTACTGGCTTTCTCAGCCTTGGATATCATTAGCATCGCGGATTCAGGATGTACTGATGGTTATTCAAGCTGGTTACTGTCCCAAGATAAAAAAAATGTGAGGCTGGATGAACACAGCAGGCCAAGCAGCATCTCAGGAACACAAAAGCTGACGTTTCGGGCATAGACACATAATCAGAGAGGGGGATGGGTCGAGGGAACTGGAATAAATGGGGAGAGAGGGGGAGGCGGACTGAAGATGGAGAGTAAAGAAGATAGGTGGAGAGAGTATAGATGGGGAGGTAGGGAGGGGATAGGTCAGTCCAGGGAAGACGGACAGGTCAAGGAGGTTGGATGAGGTTAGTAGGTAGATGGGGGTGCGGCTTGGGGTGGGGGGAAGGGATGGGTGAGAGGAGAAATGGTTAGGGAGGCAGAGACAGGTTGGACTGGTTTTGGGATGCAGTGGGTCGGGGGGAAGAGCTGGGCTGGTTGTGTGGTGCAGTGGGGGGAGGGAACGAACTGGGCTGGTTTAGGGATGCAGTTGGGGAAGGGGAGATTTTGAAACTGGTGAAGTTCACATTGATACCATTAGGCTGCAGGGTTCCCAGGCGGAATATGAGTTGCTGTTCCTGCAACCTTCGGGTGGCATCATTGTGGCACTGCAGGAGGCCCATGATGGACATGTCATCTAAAGAATGGGAGGGGGAGTGGAAATGGTTTGCGACTGGGAGGTGCAGTTGTTCACCTGTGCAGGATTTCACCAGTTACAAAATAATTACACCTGAGATGTTTAACTTGTTCTCTGCACAGAATCTGTCAGAGGGGAAGGCCATGCCTTGTGCTCACATTATTGACTCATAATCTGGAGGCACAGAATAAACGTCTGATGGTCTCTCATAAAGGAAATTGGTAATGTTTAAATGAAACCATGATTTTTGTTCGTTAAAAGAAAAGCCCAAACAGATGTCCTTTGGAGAAGGCAATACGTCACCCTCCCCTGGTCATGTGACTTCCATGTGACTGCACACCCGCAGCAAAATGTTTTATTCCTTCTTGTTATGCAGAACAGTTGAACAAGCCACTCAGTTCAGGACAGGGATAACATGCTGGCATGACCAGGGCTGCATATTCACATGAAAATAGAAAAAAAATAAAGGTAGCTCCCGTCCTCTGCCTGTTTACCATATTCCTACAACTCAGTTCCATTCAGGTATGTGGCAATTCCCTATTTCAGGCGCATCCTCTCTCACTGAGTCTCTCCCTGAGAGTGATGGTCACCTCCATAGGCACCTCTGGTGCTGGCTTTATTGATGCTGACATACGTACGCAAGGAGCCTTTACATTCTGTGTCAGAGTGCACAGAGAAGGAATGGCCTTACCCACCACAGGAAATAAACAGAGAGGTTTTTGCAAAGATCTGTAGCTTGGATTGTGGATGAGGTTGTTGGCTTGCTCGCCAAGCAGACTTGCTTTTGTTCAGGTGTTTTGGCTCTCGGAACAAACATGCGCGTCTACTTTTGGCTTGATATCCTATGGCTACCTTGCCGAAATTAAATTGATAGCCTTCATTGTCGGAATATACAGACATTAAGGAGAGGTCATTGTGCCGTTTTGCTGCTGACTGATGTTCATATAGTTTGACGGCGAGTTTCCTTCCTGTCTGTCTGATGCATTCATTGCCTGATATTTTGTAAACCATGTTCGTTCTGCATGTTGTGGGAATAGGGTCTTTAATCCTTTCCGGTGAGTGAATTTGCGTTTGTGGGATATCATGATTCCTTGTGGTCTTCGGAGTCTTGTTGTCAATTCTGATATGCTCTTGATGTAGGGCAGTGTGGCCGGTATGTTTGGTCGTACTGTGTCCTCCTGTTGTTATCTGTTTTGTAGATGGATAAGTAAGGATAACAAACTATTAGGAAAAACCTGGGAGTGTTACTGAGGCAGCATTTTCGGAATTTTGGACAGATTTTCTCTCTTTTACAAGGAATTATATCCTTGCCACAGAGAGAATGGAGCTTCACCAAGCTAATCACTGGTATGATGGTACCATGAGGAGTGAGTGAAGATTAATCTGTAGCACTGTGAGAACATGAAAGATAATTACATTGAAACTTGAGGGTTGTGGTCTATCTATATGTTCTAAACACACACTAATAAAGTCATAAATTCCATGACACTTTTTAAAAAAAATTTTCTCAAGATGCATGATTTTGGATAGTTTAATTGCCTCTGAGGATGTTTCTCCAATCCCACCCCCACTCTCCAAGTATATATATATAGAGAGATAGAGAGAGAGGGAGAGAGAGAGAGAGAGAGAGAGAGAGAGAGAGAGAGAGAGAGGGAGAGAGGTGTCAAGACTTTGAAGAAAGTCTCACCACAGTAATGTGCAGCTGGTGTGTGACCCTGCAGTGAGTGCTACGTTATCTGCAATCCCAGGAACAGCCACAATACCTTCGTTCTAAATCAGTTAACAATTCCCACCAGCTTCTGATCTCTATGGAGAACAGGGATCGTATGTAACGATCCTGACTGGCTGAATGGAGTGGCCCTATACTCTGTAACAGCCGTGAGGGGTGATTTGAGAGAACAAGGCATCAGTTAGGGGTAGCAGTTGTTTGCTCATGGCTGACGAGATTGTGTCTGACCATCCCTTTCCTATTTTTTCCCAATAAACATTGACTGTCCAGTCCAGCAAAGATCAGCCGAGTTCAGCCATGAATATCTCCAATAACCGAGGCTTCCCTGCTTCCTGTGGATGAGGGTACCACAGATAGCACAACAAGAAAGAGGAAGGGACAGACTTACTTCAATGGGGGTGGGGGGGCTGTTTTATAAAAGATGTGTTCACCTAACATCAAATCACCAACTCTTTTGAGACACAAGGAGACAATAATTAGAATAACCAGAAACCATTTGGCTCTCAAAACCTGACTCACATTACCACTGACTCTTTCCAAACAAATATGCATCAAACGCAGCCTTCACTGCTCTCTTGGAAAGAGAATATCAGATAGCGTAACACCATGGAAACATAAAAAGAGAGCAGAATTTGGCCATTTGGCCAATCGGGCCTGATATGCTGTTCAATAATGTCTTACATATTTCTCAGCATTATTCTCCTGCCTTCCCCTGTAACCCTTGATCCCCTTATTACTGAAAAAAAACTATTTCTGTCTGAAAGACACTGGTGTCTCCATACCTCTGTCTGTATGTGTGCTTGTGTCTCTTTGTGCATGTGTATATGTGTCTGTGTACTTGTGTCTATGGTTATCCGTCTGTGAATCAGCCTGTGTGGTTCTGTGTGTGTTTATGCCTATTTGCGCTTGATTGTATCTCTCTCTCTCTCTGTGTGTGTGTGTGTGTGTGTGTGTGTGTGTGTGTGTGTGTGTGTGTGTATGTTTATCTCCGTATATGTATTGTGTGTGTCAGGATATCAGGGTGTTTCCCAATGTTTCTGTGTATTTTTGTATCTGCATCTCTGTGCAATGAGATATCTATTTTGGAGATGAGACAACTGATGTCAGAAATGACAATGGGTTTAATGTGAGAATTACCATTAATTGAGCAAAACATCTCAGTTGGTGGAGCTTCGATCTTTCAGAATCTCCACACGAGTCGTTCTGGTCATCTCCAGCCTGTGCCAGGGTCCACTCAATAATGGGAGTGGGGGGAGTGCGAGGGGTAAGGGAACGGATGTTGGGCACTGTACCATATGGCTTGGCTTTTACTGTCTTATTCCTGGCTGTTTCTCCTCGAATGAGGGAAGAGACAGTTGTGAGTGAGGGTGAAAGAATGGCACTGGTGTAAGAGATAGTGTAGGCTGGGTGAAATGATGAGGTGTCCAGAGTGAGTCAGTCCATAGTGTTGACTCCATGCGTTTTATTTTTTGCAGGGATGTTGCCGAGGTGACAGAGAGTGTGAGGCAATAAAGGCATTGCATTCAGTAGTGGGAGTGGTAAGAGTTTGAGCCTCACTTGGTGATAGCGTGTGAACCTTGTTCGGAGTTAGTTGCTATCACAGATATAGAATGGGTGTGAAGGAGCAGAAAGAATACAGTGGCACTTATACTGGCAGTAATGGAATGGTTACTGATACTCGTCCTGTATTTCTGGATGTTTTATCAGATCATCTCAGCATCAAGGTGAGCCTCACTGAATGTCTTGTCCAAGTCCATCACTAATAACATCACAGGCCACCCCCTCAGATTCCAATGAATCAGTTTGGGTGGAGCTTACAAACAGCAAGAAGAAGCAAATATTTACATGTTTTATGACTGAACCAAAACTGTAGTACAGATTTTGTACAACTTATGCTTTGAAGATTAGATACGCAAGTATTGTGGAATCTGCAGTAATAATGGATTACCTCAAGTTGCATGTAAACTCCGTGAAGTAAGTGACTGCTAATGCTATGAAAAAATAAAATCCACACGTGTGTATGAGGGAGGTTGAAGAGAATGTTGTGAACCAAACCAGAGACCAAGTAATTTTGACTTTAGTGTTGTGCGGTCAGAAACGCTAACTAATAACTTTGGTCTGAAGGAGCTTTTGAGGAATAGTGACAACAATATACTGCATATTACATGACATAAACATTGAATTTTTAAATGTTACTGTCAAAACATCATGGAATCCATGAGGCTAGATTGCCAGGTTAGCTGTAATGAATTGGGAAATTTCAAGATAAAATTTAGTGGCAGACAGGCAATCATTGTTATTTCTAGAAATATTCAGTCATAGAGTCATAGAGGTATACAGCATGGAATGAGACCCTTTGATCCAACTCATCCATGCTGTTCATATATCCTGAATAAATCTAGCCCCATTTGCCAGCAATTTGGTTCATACCTCTGTCAAAGGTTCCTATTCATATGTCCAACTTGATGCCTTTCAAATGTTGTAATAGTACCACCCTCCACCACTTCCTCTGGCAGCTCATTCCATCCACACATCACCCAGTTGCCCCGCCGGCCGCATTTAAATTTTTCCCCTCTCATGTTACCCTTTGCCCTCTAGTTTTGGATTCCCCCCACCCCAGGGAAAAGACCTTGACTCTTTACCCAGATTTACCATGATTTCACAAACCTGTATAAGGTCGCCCCTCACTGACAATTGTTTATTTTATTGTGTAGGGACTGCAGCAATTTTTCCACACAGCACCCACGGCCAAAAATGTCATTAATCATTAACATTATTTGTATTGGTGGGACTGTTAAAGGGACAAAAGTAAACCATGCTAGCAAGAAATATCCCTTCCTGTTCAATACATGTCTGGGGAAAATTGAGAACCTGATTGAGGGGGCAAACTAGATTTATTGCTGCAGCTGAAATTTTTGACAGTGCAGCGTTCTCCTCAAGTGAGAGTCTATGTTCTGTTCTCGTCTTTTAGTTGTTCAAGAATCAGTATCAATGACAATACAACCTCAGCCTCATTATCTGACAACAAATGTACCTAATGGTGTATTGCAGAGTGCAGAAACACCTCAACAGCCGGCTACACACCACAGAAGGAGGCCATACAAAGTTCTCGGCTGCTACACAGGAACAGGGAGCCCTGGTTCGCTAAAATTAAATACAGAGCAGAAATAGCTACTTACTTTTATATTGGAAAGCTGTATCTAATGGAATTCCTCAGGGACCAGTGTAAGGTCATCAACAATTTACAATCCAGATTTACGATATTGGAGGGAGTGGTGAGAGCACGAGATAGGGGGCAGCCAGGAAGGCAATCTTCTGCTTTTAAAAACTTACCTCGTGAGTCGGCGGCTTACTGATTCGTGTGGCCAGGGTGGTGAGAGCGCCAGCCGGGAAGTGAACTATTATATTTGGGCATTGTCCTGTATCAATGGTTTAGATAAACACAACAAAATGTACTCTCACTATATTTGTCAGTGAAGCTAAGATTAGCTGGAAATTAAGCTATCAGGAGGAGGTAGAGAGAATGTAAGTGGATAAGCAACTGACAATTTGGCAGATAAAATATGGTGTTGGTAATTGTGAACCTGTGAGAATTTCAGGAAGAACAAAAGGCTACATGTTACACGAATGGAGGGAGATTATGGGACCTAGTGATACAATGTGTGCCAGAGGGTTCTCTCTGAAACTTTCAGACAGTGGAAGCGTTTCTCTACCATCCTGATGGCTACTCCCTGATGGCCCGAGTTGCCTCATTACTCTCAGTACACACGGGATATTTTTATGTGGTTGGTTGGTGGTGAGCAGTCTTGAGGAGGAGAGTGTTTTGGAGTGTGTATCAAGGGCGTGGCCTTTATCCAAGATACCATCCTATATTTCCACGTGAAGATCTTAAAGCAATGGGAATGGCTGCCTGCTTCTGAATGAAGAGGCTGTGGGTGCTGCCAGGACAGTGGGTCTTCACCACCATGATGTAGTGTGCATGGTCACACTGCAATGTTAATGGAGTGAGGGTTTGAAGGGTTCAATCACAAGAAAGAAAATATTAAATGTAGGTATTTTCAGATCAGCTGAAATGGTTAGTTATATCCCATTCTCTATTCCACTCCCAGAACCAGCCCGGACGCTTTTCTCTGTTCAATCACAGGATGTGGGCTTCACTGGCTGAGCCAACAGTCATTCCATCCCTCATTGCCCAGAGGGTAGTTAGAGCCTGTGACATTATTGGGCGTGTGGGGACACATTTACGCCAGAGCAGGGAAGGATGGCAGTTTCCTTACCTACAAGATATGACTGAATCAGATCGGTTTTCCTGACAATTGCCAATGGTTTTAACCTTCATAATTAAATTCCAGACTTTTGTTGAATTCAAATTCCAACATCTCCCTTGGCAGGAGTTGACCTCAGAGACCCAGAGCATGATGTGCATTTTTGGATTAATAACCAAATAATAACCAAAGTCATTCAGATATACAAGAATGAGAGGTATGAACAGTGTCAAAAGAAAGCAGCTGCTCCTTTTAGTAAAAGGGCCAAGAAAAAGGCAGCACCATTTTAAATTGAAGGGTTTGAGAGTTAAAGAAAATTTAAGGGTTGTTTTCACCCAGAGAGTGCTGGGGTCTAGAATGCACTTTCTGAGAGGAGTTGTCACGGGTAACCTCACAACACATTAAACAGTATTTGGATGAGCGCTTGAAGTGTCATAATATTCAGGGCTGCAGGCCTCGTGTCGGAAAGTGGGACTAATGGGCATGCTTCTGTGATTGTATGGTTGTGGACGTTCAACCATTGAGCAGCAAAGGGCAGGAATTGTTGGGTTTCTGGAGACTATAATAACAAAGGCTATAAGAATGAACTGCAATTGCTTCCAACAGGATGCCAGTAGGGAACACATGAGAAAACATTCTGAAACCAGACAGTGGAGAATAAATAACAAGGAAATGGCAGAAGTATGAAATAATTCCGTCAGTTTTTGATCAACAGAAGAAAAGATAAAAAGATAACTTTCTGAGCAATACCAGGAAATCTGAGTGTGGTGAGAAATAGAAGTAGAATGAAATTAGCAAATAAACTAATTTAGAGAAATTATTGCGACCGGTTTTAATGGGCACAGACAAAGCCAATGTTGGTTTATGATCTGGGATTCATATTTGACAAACCAACCTGGAGATAAATTTTGGAGATGGAATAGATGCAATGCATTTGGAGTTTTGGAAAGGTTTTTGATAGATTCCCAAGCCCAATGTGTAAAGTAAAACACATGGGATTGGGCCAAATATATGGTGCCATAATGGGGAAGCTGACAGGAAACAGTAAGCGGGAATAAATGGATGCTTTTTTGTTGGATTGAAAGTTTCGTAGTGTAAATCAGGGATTCCAGATATTCACAAAACATATCAAAAGTTTGGTTGAGGGAATCAAATGCAATGTTTCCAAGTCTGCTGACAGTACAAAACTGGGGCTGTGAGTGGTGAGGAGGATGTAAAGGTTCTCCAAGGCAATTGAGACAAGTGGAATGACTGGGAAAACATCTGGCAGATGAAGAGCAATGAGGATGTATGTGACGTTGTGCACTTTGGTGGGAAGTGATAGAACAACAGCACAATATTTGAAGAGGGATTGTTTGAAAAAATATTGATCTATAAAGGGACTTGTGCTCGCTGTCTTTTGTGTTCTTCTGCGCAGACTCCAAAATCTATGCAGGGGGATAACGTCTGAATCTGGCTGCCATACAATTTCCACCCCCCGCCACCTAAGATTGTCCTTTCTGAGCTCCAGGTGCTGTTCAACCCTCAGGACAAATACAACAATCTACAGTGATGTGCTTGAAGCGAAGATGACTTATTTTACATTTCTCTCGGATACTAAACTCTAGTTTAATTTTAGGGTTATAGCCATCATCAGAAACAAACTGCAAATGTCAGAACAAAAGTTCCAGAAAATTACAGAGCAGAGCAAGGCCTTTTTTTAATTCATTTGTGTGATGTGCGTATTGTTGGCTGGCCAGCAGCATTCAAATTGGCCCATCGTGTGTGTGTTGGCTGGAATAGAACGAGCCAGGCTTTACAGCTTTCTGGTCTCATCATTGAGATGAACAATATCAGACTGTGAACTCTGCCCCAATTTGTTTACATTTCTTGTTTCAATTTGTGTCTGGGTTCACAGCACACCTGGCCCCAGGCACATCTTTTGTTTATTGGTTCCTTTTCCAGCCCTAACTCCATTCCCTGCAGCCTTGAGGGACTAATAACATTTCTGCAATTTAATCTCTCCTGCCTTCCCGCCGTGACATGTGCCTTTTGCCCTTGTCTCACCCCCACCTTGCTCAGAATCTGTTACATTTCTGGTCCCAGGCCTCTGTCAGCTCACCGCGCCCCCAGGTCAGAGTTTTAAATTCTCTTCCTCCAGAGCGAATCTGAAATCGTTGTGGCTGCAGCTTTCCCCAGATTTTAATTTTGGAAACAAAAACCATGAAATTGTTTCAGAGTTGATTTATTTGAGCTTTAATCCACAATCTCGCTTCTTTAGAGCCAAACAGTGATGTTCCCACAGTCCAAAAATGCAAGTGAGGTGGATAGGCCGCACTAAATTGTCCCCGAGTGTGCAGCTTACGTGGTTGGGTTAGCTGCGGTAAATGTGGGGTTCACGGGAGTAGGGTGGGATAGAGAGCTAGTGCAGACTAGATGCACTGAATGAAGTCTTTCTGCACTGTCGGGATCCTGTGATCTTAACCATTTGTGATCATGGTCACACTTTCCTCATGACAGGCCACACATCCCCATGTTCACTCAGCTCAAGCTTTCATGCTACCTTTGTGTTTTGAGAAGCTCTGTTGTTGGAATGGGAGCTTTCTTTGACGTGGCCTCTCCTCATACTTCCGCCCAAATCCCAGTTCCATGCGTTAATTCCAGCTTTCTCTCATTTTCCCAAATGGGGTTTTTGAAGAGCTCAAAAGGCGAGTGGACGGAAATTGATAAATTAAAGAGTCAGAATGAAAGAGGAAGTGGAAATAATAAACCGGTTTGGTAGATCCCAGGGAAATGAGGAAGGGTCACAGATGCTTCTAGACTTGCTGAGCTCTTCCACCAACTTCCATTTTGTTCCAGGTGTGAGAGATTAGAAATGTTGCTTCTGCAAATAAGGATGAATGGTGAGGTCTTGCAAAAGAAGAACATTATAGTCACAAGATTTCGTAGCAGAAGTTTATCATTAACCAGAGATTAGGTTCTGCAAAGGCGGCAGTTAGCACGACCAGAAATATTGTTTCTGCAGACAAGGACGTGATAGAGATAAGGGTGTTGTAGCAGAGGCTTATTTCTGCAAACCTGACGATTCGCATGTACAGCATGCCTAGCGCTCTTTAGGATAGCAAATAAGGATTGCAGTAAACAAGGGAATGGGGCCTTCGGCCGGCAGAAAAGGGAACAATAAACAAGGGCTGTCCGACAGGATGGGGAATGATAGGATAAGAGAAGACCAATGGGAGCAGGGAGGCATGATTCCGCAACTTGTAAACTGTATAAGAATGTTTAACATGCTTTGTAGTGTGTGCCTGTCTAGCAGACACCCTTTCTTGCAAGATCATACAGAATAAAACTATTTTGTTTCCAAGACTTTGTCTCAGGCTGAATTTGTGAGCAGGTACTGTTTCTCACACAGGGGAATGAGACTCCAGGATCCTCCTGTTGCAACTGTTCACACAGTAGTTTTTTAATTAATGTGTGGGATGTGGGTGTTCCTGGCTGGGCCAGCATTTCTTGCCCATCAGTAGTTGCCCTTGGGAAGGTGGTTGTGAGCTGCCTTCTTGAACTGCTGCAGTCCTCCTGATGTGTGGTGACCCGCAATGCTATTAGGGAGGGAATTCCAGGGGTTTGACCCAGCAACAGTGAAGGAATGGTGATATATTTCCAAGTCAGGATGGTGAGTGACTTAGAGGGGAACGTGGAGGTGGTGATCTTCCCATATATCTGCTGCCCTTGTTCTTCCAGGTGGAAGTGGTTATGTGTTTGGAATGTGCTGCCTGAGGATCTTTGGAGAATTTCTGCAGTCGAGACAAAATTCTGTGATGAGAGTCAAACCTGGGCAGGCGAAGAAGGGGCACCGAATAGTAACAGACTGAGTTCAAACACAGGAGATTTGCTCAGCCAGTAATAGCACATAGTGTAACAGTCAGGGATGTGAAGTGAAGAGTGAGGAGACATAACGCCACATGCTGCAGATGGAAAACTTTTATCGGAACAGGAGTAGACCATTCGGCCCCTCAAGCCTGTTCTGTCATTCAATTAGATCATTGCCTGATCTGTGGCTTAACTTTCAATTTCCAAAACCGACCAAACCTATCAATGAGGCTCCTCTGAAACAGACAATGTGGATATTGAAAAAATAAATTACAAAAAAAATTGCAAATGCAGGAAATCAGAAACAAAAACAGAAATCGCTGGAAAAATTCAGCAGGCCCAGCAGCACCTATGAAAGAAATCCGTGTTACCCTTTCAGGTCCAGTGACCTTTTTTGAGTGACTAGATACAGTTGACCATTCCCTCTTTCCTGTAACACTCTCCGGAACAGGTGATGGTGTGAGGGCCATGAGGTTGCCAATAACTACTGAGAAAACAGCAGGGCATGCTAAATCAGAGACAGAAAAAAAACATTTTGGTCTTTCACTTTTAAATCAATTGCACCAATTTATTCACTATTGTTCCAGAAACGGGACAAGAGACCAGAAAATCAATTCAATGCCATCGGGTCTGGGAACCATTGTTATTCTGACCTCTCTGTGAATCCGTCCTATAACCATTAGTTTGATTCTGAACCATCCTCTGGGCAGTTAGAACGGATGATAAAAGCTTGCTGATCTTCTGATGGCATGATCCCATGAACAAACAAAAGGAATGTCCAATTACTGAAGTTACTTGTGAACCCACTAGTGTTTCTTCAAGCTGTATGACTGAGTGAATTTTCTCCCATACACAGAGTAGGTGAATGACCTCTCCCCAGTGGGTATTTTCTCCTGTACAGTGAGGGTTGATGATGCCCTGAACCCAGCCCCACAGTGAGAGCACTTGAACGGTCTTCCTTCAGTGTGAGCATGTTGAAAGTACATCGGTTCCCCCTGAGCTTTTATGGCACTTCCCACAATCTGTACATTTAACTCTGTTCAGAGTGAACCTGTTGGGGTTTCAAAAGGCTGGATGACCGGGAGAAATCCTTCCCACACACCGAGCAGGTCAGTGGTCTCTCCCCAGTGTGGACCAATTGGTGTGCCAGCAGGTGGGATGGCTGAATGATTTCCTTACCACTCCCACACAAGGGAAACAGCCCCTTTCCAGTGTGAAACCGCTGTGAATGCCTTCTCACACATCAAGCAATTGAACAATTTCTTCCTGAGATGATTGCGCCGATGTGTTTGCAGCTTGTATGGGGAATTGTGACTCCTCTCACAGTCCCCACGGATCCACAGTTGGATGAAGGAAAATCCCAAGGCATTCTATATTTATGTGAGGAACAAGAGGATGGTCAGAGTAATGGTGGTGCCTACCAGGGATAGTGGGAGGGAACTTGCGCTCAGAGTCAGACATGGTAGGGGAGGTCCTTGAAAAAATAGTTTGCTTCAGTATTCACCAGTGAGACGGGCCATAACATTTGTGAGGATGGCATGATAAAGACAGATACGGTCAAACAGGTTGATGTTCGGAAGGAGGATGAAGCAAGGGAAAGAATGCTTTGCCTTTGGTGATGACTTTTGCGTCCTCACTGCCTCCTGGAGTAATACCAAATGATTGGAGGGTGGCAAATGTTATTCCCTTGTTCAAGAAAGGGAATAGGTATAATCCTGGGAATTACAGAAGAGTCAGTCATTCTGTGGTGGGCAAATTGGTGGAGAGGATTCGGACAGACAGTATTTATGATTATTTGGACATGCACAATTTGATTAGAAATAGTGTGGCTTTTTGAGGGGCATATCATGCCTCAGAAGCCTTACTGAATTCTTTGAGGATGTGGCAAATGACATTGATGAAGATCAAGCAATGGATGTGGTGCATATGGATTTTAGAGAAGCATTTGATTTGGTTCCCCAAGTTAGGCTCATTTAGAAAGCTAGGAGACATGGGATTCATGGAAATTTGGTTGTATGGGTACAGAATGGAAGCCAAAGGATTGTAATAGATGGAAATTATTCAGCCTGAAGCTTGGCGATCAGTGGTGTTCTGAAAGAATCTGTTCTGGGATACCCACTCTTTGTGGTCTTTATAAATGACTTGGATGAGGAAGTGGAAAGATGGGTTAGTACGTTTGATGATGACACGAAGTTTGCTGGCATGGTGGGTAGTGTGGACGGCTGTTGGAATTTGCAATGGGTCATTGACAAGATGAAAAGCTGGGCAAAGAAGTGGCAGATGGCATTCAACCTGAAAAAGTGTGAAGTCATTCATTTTGAAAGGTTGACTTTAAATACAGAATTTAGGGTCAACCGAATGTTCTTGCTAATGTGAAGAAACAGAGGGATGTTGGGGTCCACATCGATAGACCCGTCAAAGTTGCTACCCAAATTAATAGTGTTGTTGAGAAGGTGTATGGTATGTTGGCTTTCATTGGCAAGGGAATTGAGTTTAAAAGCCATAAGGATATATTGCAGTTGCTTAAAACACTCGTTCGACCACACTTGGAATATTGTGTTCAGTTCTGATCGTCTCATTATAGGAAGGATGCGAAAGCTTCTGTGTGGGTGCAGAGCAGATTTACTAGGATGCTGCCTGAACTGGAGGGCAGGTCTTATGAGGAAAGGTTGAGGGAGCTCGGGCTTTTCTCTTTGGAAAAAGGATGAGCTGTGACTTGATATAGGTAAATAAGATGATGAGAGACATCGATAGCATGGATACCCAGAGACCTATTCCCAGAGCAGAAGTGACTATTATGAGGGGGCATACATATAAGGTGTTTGGAGGAAGGTATTGTGGTGATGTCAGAGGTAGGTTCTTTCCACAGAGAGTGGTGGGTGCATGGAATGCTCTGTCGGCGGTGGTATTCAAGTCAGATACATTCGGGACATTTAACCGAGTCTTGGACAGTTGCGAGGATGATCGTAAAATATAGAGTAAGCAGGGTAGTTTGATCTTAGAGTAGGATAATATTTTGGCACAACATTGTGGGTGGAAGAGCCTGTGCTGTACTCATCTGTGTTCTATGTGTTCAATTCAGCCAGCCTGCATACGTTTAGGCCATGGGAAGAAATAGAAGCACTGAGACGCAGACATGGTGAGAATGTGCAAACTCCATGCAGACATCAGCTGAAGCTGAAATCGAAGCTGGGTCCGTTTTGCTGAATGGCCCCAAAAATGCTTGGGTCGGGTCCAGTAGGAAATTGAACCCTGGTCTCCTTCGTGAAAGGTGGGGAGACTGACCACAATGCTAATGAGAGCATCAGGTGCAAATGCCCCTTAAGCCCTTTACATGTGCACCAATCACATACAATCGCTTCAGTATCCAAATTCTATTCCTATTGCTTCGCCCATGCTCATCAATGCCACAGCATCACAAATTCACATCTGAATGCTTCTTAAAGTCATGAGGATCTCTGCCTCTCGGACACTTGCAGGCAGTGGCTTCCACATTCCAAATATCCACTGGCTAAAAGCGATTTTTTATAAATTTACTCAAAACTTCCTTCCTCTTACATTAAATCTATGGTCCCCGGTGGTTGATCCCTCCCTCAAGGGGAAGCGTTTACATAGTCTACCCTCATTATTTTGTACATCTGCTCTGCTCTGAGGAAAACAACCACAGTCTATTCGATCTCGCTTCGTAACGGAAACTCTTCAGCTGGGACAATATCCTGGTAAATCTCTTCAGCACAGTTTCTGTTGCTACCACATCCCACAATAATGTGAATTAATGAACTGCCCCCAATACTCTCGCTATAGCGAAATGAACAAATACAATGAATGTTGCAGAAAGCCACTGAAACTGGTCTTTTCCGATGCAGTCCATGTTGCTCATTATTGCCATGGGTCATTTTCCTAGGCCTGATGTTCCAATAATCACTGGTCCATGTCAGTAAAAGCTGCTCCATGAGTCTTGATCTTACCGTCCTAGTATCTAAATATTTCATCTGGTTTAGAGTTCCTGGTGGTGAGACAGGCCACGTTCACTCAGCAATGCAGACTACAACAAGACAGAATGAACAATGTCAACGTGGAAATGGATGTTAGATTGTGCAGTGTCTCAGTGAAGTGGAAGGAGGGACGTAAAGGAGATTTAGTGATTGTGGGAGGGAGAAAATTCTGTAAGTGGTGGGTTTGAATTCTGACACATCAAATGCAGATACGTGAGAGAGCCGGGGTTGAGAAATGATTGTCACCACCTCAAAGAATATTTTCACGTAAAAATGTTTGATACTTGCTGCATTTCTGTGGCCCGTGGCACAAGGAGTAAAGCAAAATACAGCAAGCACCCACTGCCATGTCTCAGATTCGAACCGAGGTTGCTGTGGCCACAACACAGAGTACTAACCACAATACGACCACCGCACCACATGAGTTCGCTGGTGTGCAACAAGCAATAACTACAGTGGCAGAGGATATGTTAGGAACAGCACCAGATCGACAACTGGAATTCTTTCCATGCAGTGCGCTGTAATGTGGAGATTCACAGAGGGCTGGAATCTGTAATTACGATGCTACCAGGGACTGTGGAGATGCCATCAATGATTATATTGAAGACTGAGATTGATAGGTTTCTACGAAATATCAAAGACTCAGTGTATAGTGCTGGCTCTTGTTGAAATGTACCTTTCAATAGTAATCTAGTTTAACATTGGATATTTCATCAGCTCCCTCACACAAGGAAGTAACCAGTGCTGCATACAACCATATAATCCCAGTTCCTGGGACAAGAACCAGGGAAACTCAGTGATCCAGCCATGAAGATATAACCGGAAATGGGGGTGTCAATGAGCGTGCAGACATACGCTGTGATAATAGATGACGGGATAGTCTGTGCATTATGAGCCAAGGCAATGTGACAAAATTGAGATAGAGCCACGGGGATGATGTGCAGAAGGATGAAAGATGCAATGGTGAATCAGACAGTGACCATGGGGATACAGATAGAAGTGATGCAATCGGTGCGCACGAGGCCATTCAATGGCCATAGAGGCGCGTGAAATGCCGAGTCTGTGAGCTCCAACCTCACCCGGAGCAGCTTCTGTTGACATGGAGCAGGGATAATTGGAACCTCAAGCTGTATGAAAAGATGCACAGCAATTTTAATCTGAGGCAAAATAGTTTTTGGAAGCACAGTTGTTTGTGGGTTGAGTGAGGATCTGTCCATGAAAATGTCACAATTATAATGAAAAATGCTGCAAATATTCAATTCATCAAGAGAGAAATCTGTGCTGGGAGAAATAGAGGTAACGTCTTTCCTCTCTTAGTTTTGTCATATGGCTGACCCTGCACTGGGTTGAATTGTGGGAAGGGCTTTTTTTCGCTCATTTCATATTATTCAATTTCATGCAAACATGCACAGGTCACTGAAGTCATCTAAACTTCCGGATGTTGTGATTAGGTTTGGGTTTACCTCAGGTTATGGAGGAAAAGCAGGAAAGCGGAGTTGACATTTATCAGATCAGCAGCGATCTCATTGAATAGCTGAGCAGACTCGATCAGGTGAATTGTAGCTTCCTGACGACAAATGGCAGTGAAACTCACTGCGTCACAAAGGGGAGACAATTGAATTGAAGTGGCGACTGTGATTATCTTTGCTGGTTGTGTACCTTGTGAATGTTACCCTCACTGCTGATGTCCCTGCTAACAACACAACACAAAGGTGAGTAGCCTGACTGAGCAGTGACGGCTAAGGCACCTTTCCCCTCTTCGAGCGGCTGGAATATGGACCCTGATGTTCTCGGGGTCAGGAACTGTCATTGAAAGGATTGCAGACAGAGTTGCACTGCCTTTGCGTTGTCACCAGAAGGAATAATAAAACTTGATTCCCTGACCAGGAATCGAACCCGGGCTGAGGCAGTGAAAGTGCCGAATCCTAACCACTAGACCAACAGGGATAGCGGCAGACATGTGTGCATCGTTTCTTAATGGCACAACTCTTGGCTTCTTTTTTTTTTATTTCTTCAACAGTTGTTTTTCCTCCAAAATGATTGAATCATTGTGTTTTTACAGCAGAGAAAGAGGCTCAACATCCCAGTTTCCAGCCTTGGCCCATAGCCTTGTGTGCTACAGGGTGATGGACTGGCTGTTTGAGATGTTCACGTTCCCTTGGGGAACTGGGCCACACTTTCACCCTCAGAAGGGAATACACAGACACATTTCCCAGAAGGTGACAAAGGCCTCAGCAGAGACCAACCCCGAGAAAGTAGGATTTCACCCATTTGGGTTCTATAGTCCCATTTCACACTTCAAAACCAGAATCTGACTACAGCAAAGAAATAAAGCATTCGGCCGCTCCCCTCTCCGTGTTGGTCCCCCATTGTTTCCTTGTCAACCTACAGTTTATAATACCTCACCTCACCACACTGCTGGCCTGTGGAGGAAATGACACTGGCATAATTTCAGGCAAGATTGAAAACCCTCCTTCGGATATTGGATGCGGCAGTTGTACAAACATTCTCATCTCCTCCAGTTAGAAGTAAACTCATGACTGGTGCTTAACAAGAGCATTTGTTTCAATACTGCGCTACAGAGCGAAGGCTGTGCCCTGTCAGCTAGGGTTTCATGCATTAGAAACTGCAATGTAATAGATGGCAGGATAGTCTGTGCATTATTAACCAAGACAATGCGACAACAACAAGATGGAGCTGAAGGGATCATGTGCAGAAGGATGAGAGATGGAATGCTGAATCAGGCAGTGACCAGGGTGGTAGAGGTATACGTCTTCCCTCACAGTCTGCTGATAAGGATCCAGTGCCTTCACTGCCGCGCCATGTTCATGGTTATTATTTGCAATAGTAACTATGAAATATTGACTGTTCTTTAGATGTAGAATTATGTCATAGACCAGGCGGTGTCAGTTCAATCTATATTACAGATCTGCATCAGCAATGTCAGCTACAATTTCCTGACGTGCAATTGTTTAAGACAAGAACAAGGGGGAGGCCAGGAAAAGTGAAGGGCAACGGTGGTTTGTGAGAGGTGACTGTGGGCCTAATGGAGCCAGGCTCAGTGTGGGTGCTGTTCTGGCTTTTCCTGTTTACCCTGGCATACAGGTCACTCTGGAGCAGCCAAGGTGTGTTGGGATGGCCGAGTGGTCGAAGGCGCCAGCGTCAAGAAATAGACTCTTTCCACTGTAAAGCTGGCTGTTCTGGTCAATGACTGGTGTTGTGCGTTTGAATCCCACTTCTGACAATGACTGCCCTTTTGTTTGTTGTTCTTTGCAAATATCACTGAGGTTCAGTGTCCCGATGGGATCTACCCGTTTTTAAGCAAAATTTGCTCCGGTCAGTTTTGCAGCTTTATATTAACATGATGCAGTTTTGGAGGAGAAGGAGACAACTCAGCCCATCAAGTCTGCTCTGCTATGAAATGAGCAGATAATCAGGGAATTCCTACAGTGTGGAAACAGGCTCTTCGGCCAACAATCCTGACCTGATGATCCTGAACTGCATTTTCTTAGATTTCTCTTTAACCTCTGGTACCCTTGCTGCTAAAAATCTTTCAAACTCAGCCTTAAATCTACTTTGTGGCCCAGCTTCCACAACCTTCTTCTGTAAAGGAATCCACTGATTCACAACCATCTCAGAGAATAAATTTTACCTCGACTCTGCGTTAAATGTGCGCCCTCCATTCTGATATTAGACACTCCGTTCCCAGGCGGCCCCAGAAGGGAACGGACCTTTCTGCATTCAATCGGTTACATCGCCAATAACACTTGTATGTTTCAATAAAGAACATTTCTGTAGTACTGTTTCTGAGCTAATGAAAGCAATGTATTTCAATGCTTCTTCCATTTAATTCACCTCTGATGTGAAACTCTCACTGATTGTGATAGAGATTATCATTATCACTGAGGAGGCTGTTCTGGGCAAGGTAATGTGGCTAACAGTAGACATGGGGGTCTCTTGGCCCTGATGAACTGTATCCCAGGATATTAAAAGAGGTGATTGGGGACAGAGCAAATGCACGAGCAACTATTTACGAAAATTCACTGGACTCTGGGGTGGATCCCGCAGATTGATAACAGCCAATGTGACATCACTGTTTAAAAAAGGAAGTAGGCAAAAAGCCGGTAACTTTGGTCCAGTTAGCTTAACTTCGGCAGTGGGGAAAATGCTTGAATCTATATTCAAGGAGGAAATAGCAAGACATCTGGATATAAATTGTCCCACTTGGTTTCATGAGTTCATGAAGGGTAGGTCTTGTTTAACTAATTTGGTGGAATTCTTTGAGGACATTACTTGCAATGTGGACAATGGGGTACCTGTGGATGTGTTGTACCTGGATTTCCAGAAGACAAGTGCCACACCAAAGGCTGCTCCATCAGATAAAGTTGCACCATATTACAGGTAATGTATTGGCATGGATAGAGGATTGGTTGACCAGTAGAAAACAAAGAGTAGGGGTAAATGGGTGTTTTTCTCATTGGCGTTCAGTGGCTAGAGGTGTACCTCAGGAATCAGTGTTAGCATCACAATTGTTTACAATTAATACCGATGATTTGGAACTGTGGACTAAGTGTGGTGTGTCAAAATGTGCAGATGACACTAAGACGTGTATAGAGCAAAGTATGCAGAAGACACTAAACGTCTGCAGAGGCATGTAGATAGTCTAAGTGAGTGAGCAAAAGCCTGGTAGATGGAGTACAATGTTGATGAGTGTGAGGACATTTATTTTGGTAGGAATAACGCAAAATGGACTATGTTTTACATGGTAAAAAAATTGCACATGCTGCTGTGCAGAGGGACTTGGGTGTCCTTGTGCATGTATCGCTAAAAGTAGGATTGCAGATGCAGCAGGGAATTAAAAAGGCAAAGGGAATTTTGGTGAAAGGGAGAAACTGATCTGCAGCCAAAATGGTACAAAATAAAAAGTCAGAAGCAGTGTCGGTGAGAAAAGATACAAGAGCCTGAAGTACCCTTCCTGGTGGTGTAGCGGTTAGGATTTGGCGCTTTCACTACCGCAGGCTGGGTTCCGTTTTCGGTCAGGGAATGGGAGCTCTATTCTGCTCGTTTATTGTGATGACTGATTTTCAGGAGCAGGAAAGAAACTCTGAAGCTGATAGATGGACTGTTTTGTCCCAGAAATTATTCAAGTTAACAGAAGTCAAAGAACTGCAGATGCTGAAAGTCTGAAAGAGAAACAGGAATTGACCAAGAAACTCAGCAGGCCTGGCAGCATCTGTGGAGCAGAAGAGAGGTAACCTTTCAGGTCCACAGATCATTAATTGGAACTAGATTAGTTATGCATTTCAATCATGTCATCTTCGGCAAAGTGATCAGGTTTATCTGTCAAATCGGGATATTTATCAAAATTTCTCTCTCTGAGTGGCTGATAAGTGTCAATTGTTACAGATCACAAAACAGCAACAAACAAAACAGCCAGTTGGGTTAAGCTCAGGTAACTGGAGTGGGAGCAGAGGAATAATAATGCATTGAGTTTAAACACAAGAAACAAGCCACTTCAGCTTTCAGGAACCAAGCAACTGGCACTATTTACAAGAGGTTTGGACAAGATACTGTCAGTCTAAGCCATAGGCACCTGTAGGACTCAAACCACAGCTATGCTGATTGTCAGAAAGGCACATTAGCCAACTAAGCCACAGCACCACACAAGCTGCTTCAGCACCACACAAGCTGCTTCAGCTCCACACAAGCTGCTTCAGCACCACACAAGCTGCTTCAGCGCCACACAAGCTGCTTCAGCGCCACAGAAGCTGCTTCAGCACCACACAAGCTGCTTCAGCTCCACACAAGCTGATTCAACACCACACAAGCTGATTCAGCTCCAATCCATATGTTCGTGAACTTCAACACCCGAACACAGAAACTTTTTTTCTATCTCAATGTTAATCAGTGAGAATTTAACTCACACACCGTTTTTTTAAAAGACAGATAGTTCACAGCTGAACATTTCCAGTAAACATGCACAGAAAGATACAATCCCCTCTTACACTGCTTTAAAACCGATATTTTCACAATTTAAAGTGGTGGGATAAAGGGGATGTGTTCATCCTCTCTGTACCCACTGACCACGTTAATACACACAGACGAAACTTCGCAAACTGCATTCAATCCTCTTCCCCCTGCTCAAGGAAAGATGAAAGGGTTTACAGCGATGTTGCCAGGGTTGGAGCAGATGATCCGGAAGGAGAGGCTGAATAAAATCGAGCTCTTTACACTGGAGAATTGGAGGCTGAGGGGTGACCTTATCGAAATTAATAAAACCATGAGGGGTAGTGATCAGGTCTTTTTCCCAGGGTAGGGGAGTCCAAACTTGAGGTTATAGGTTTAAGGTTTGAGGGTAAAAATTTTAAAGGGACATAGGGTGTAATGTTTTGACACGCAGGATGGTGTGTGTATGGAATGAACTCACACAGGAAATGGTGTAGGCTGGTATAAACACAACATATAAAAGGCATCAGCATGGATACATGTACAAGAAGGGTTTAGGGGGATATGGGCCAAATGTTGGCCAACAGGACGAAATAAATTTTGGAAATCTGGTCGGCATGGACGAGAAGGACCAAAGACGCTGTTTCTGTGCTGAATATCTCTTGGACTCGATAATTGCTTGAAGTTTAGAAATGGTTCGCTCAAACATCCTACCTGCTACACACCAGTGAGATCACACTTAGCAGATGTCAATAAATGCTCCAAGTGTTGGAAGAGATCTAGCCAGTCTTTCCATCAGGTCTCACACCAGTGAATTCACACGGGAGAGAAACCAATGCATTTGTTCTGAGAGTGGGAAAGTATTGAATCAGTCATCTCACTTACTGACACACCTTGGTAGCCACACAGATGATAAATGTTTTAGTGGCCTTGACTGTAGTTGTTCATTTATATTAAATATTATGTACACATTCTTTGGTGACTGGAGAACTAATAACAAGACACTTGCAGACACAGAGCAGAGTACGGAACTACACACCCATAATGCTGAAGTCTGTAAATAATCTGTGCCAAGAAAAGAATGGCTTCCGATTTTTCCTTCACTGGAAAGCCCCTTTTTTATGAAGGTGATAAATTTCAGAGAAAAATGTTTCCATAACTGTTCAACGAGGCAAAAGATGAATTTGGGGTAGGATGTGGGATGTGGCTAATTTAGTTCTGGTAATGTGCAATGTGGCAGGTTTAATGAATTACATCAAGTTAAAAGATCTCTGAGACAACAGTGCCCATCAAATAGTGTACTCAAGAGTACAGTGGGTGAGTTGTGGGGTGTGGGTATTTCAACATGAAATATACCCTTTAATCCCGATTCTGTGTTTTCTGTTCATTAAACAATAGGAAGTCCATGCTCATTTATTACCCAACACCATGAACTCTGACCTTGTGCTATGACCTTTTTTGAACCCCTTTTGCGTGCTGTGGAAAATTCAAGTAGACTTCTTCTGCGGGCTCCCTTTATGAACTCTGCTGTTAATATTAACAAGCATCTCTTGGTTAATGGCTATGGCAATGGATTTCAAATCCATTTGTGTGTTTTTGCACAGATTCATATCCTGCTGACTGTGGGCAAAAGCTGGGAATGAATGCAAGGGCTGTTTGCTTCCTCCGTTTTGCTTGTGACAGGAATCAAAACAGCAGGAAAAACACATTTCACTCAGACTACCAACAGTGGGAAAAGGTAATTCACTGCCTGTCATAGCAGAACCAGCACAAACCTTCATAAAAGTTAAAGAGCTTTAAGATATCCACTTGCCGGGCCAACAGGTGAGGCTGTGAGCCATGTCCTGGGAAATAAGTCTAAACAGTCAGTTCTGAGAAAGATTCACCCAACCCAAAACAGTAACCCTGATTTTCCTTCACAAATACTACCAGACGTATTGAACTTTTCCAGCAATTTTGGTTTTGTTCCAAGAACAATCAAGGTCAAGGGATAATATTCGGGAAACTGTTTGATCCTTGGAATTCCTGAAGCATTGTGGGATGTACGTCACACGAAGCGAGTCCCAGCTGGTTGAGGATTGGCCCCTGTGGTCTACAGGTGGCTCGTTGGTCCAGGGGTATGATTCTTGCGTTGGGCCTTACAGCATTTATAAATGCCAGAAGTCCCAGTTTTACATCTAAACAACCACCCGTGTTTTGCCAAAGTACCCAATTAATTATCTCAAAAAGTGTCTTCGTGAAATGAAGTTGAAATGCTTGACTTTGGGATAGGGTAGAGGTCCCATTGCAGCGATCACGGCCAAGGGATACACTTGTTCAAAGGAATAACAAGAGTTTTAGAAGGTTCACACGGGCAATCCGAATCTGAATGAATTCTTAGGCTGAAGCGTTGCTCAATCATGAACATGAAACTTCAGAAAGTGGGAATGTGAAGTGATTGGGGATAGTGCTAAACAGGCTCATGCGAATCATAGACAAAGAGGAGACTGGAAGTACAAAACAGTCCAGGCCGCATCAAAATAATTGTTTCTGGAGGCATTGAAGGTGTTGTGAGTAAGGAGTATCGAAGATAGGTCCAAATATTGAAGGTTTAAAATGTACCTGTATGCCAGAAATGAAAATGCGTTGGAAAGTTGAGACAGTTCTCCTTGGGGAATAGAAGGCTGTAAAGTGATCCGAATGAAGCTTTCCAAGTCACGAGGGGTCTGGACAGTGGAAATAAATGCGGGAAAGTTCTACCACACCATGCCTGAAGGGATTGAGAATGATTAGGCAGATATTTGACGGCATGAGGAAAACGAAGTGAAAGTGACTTGAGGAAGAACGTTCTCACACAAGGAATGGTTCGGGTCGGTAAATCACGATCTGACAGCGACAGAGGCAGATTCAAACAACAAAAATGCAATTGGACTGTTATGTTAAAAGTACCTGTGCAGATGTTACAGGGAGAAGGCAAAAGATTGATCCTGAAAGTGATAGTCAGTTGCTTACTGGGGAGACGTGGCATAACTAAGGTGCGGTGTATGGCCTCCATCTGAGCTGTGACAAGTTTTGTGATTCTGAGTGAAATCGACCAAAAGAATGTGTGAAATTAGGCAAACCTTATACTTACACAGCTGTGACAAGTCTGTGCAACAACACAACAGTGAAGATCTTTTAACATCTTCATCGAATGGAAATGTTGCACTCCAGATGGAAAGCTGAATACTTGCCTGAGACACACATGGCTCATGGTAGCAGAGTGGCGCAGTGGAAGCGTGCTGGGCCCATAACCCAGAGGTCGATGGATCGAAACCATCCTCTGCTATTTTCTATTGGTCAGTGCTGTGGCTTGCAGTGAACTGCACTGTGCATTTTCATCAACTGTCTGCTTCCCTCAGCTTCATGTATCTGAAATAAATACCTCACGTTGATGCACTGGCCAAGGACACACAGGAGAGCTGATACACTTGTGAAGGTCTGAATGGTCTTCTCCTGTTCTCAGTCAGCCTGCTCCGAACTGAATCACAAAACTTCCTCTCTGAGATGGGAATAAACTGGTGAAGTAGAAACTCATTACTTGCAGTCTTTTTTGTCATGCCTGGCAGTAATTCCCCACGCTGTTTCAGACGTGAATGACAAAAGGATCAGGATATCAGAGACTGCATCATGACACAGATACAGTTCACCATTATCAGGACAGATATCACCGATTGTGAATAACTGCAGAGAAGTACAAGAGGGAGAGAGTCGCTGTGGACCCAATGGGCTGAACGGCTTCTATCTGCACGGGAATGACGCCATGGGTTTATGACGTCAGTCTCCCTGTCTCTGTGAGGGAGCGGGTGGGGGAGAAACAATGGCTCATTATTAACCCTCCCTTCCATGTTGTACTGTCTGCAGCCCAGCAACTCAGGGCCGTTGGGGGTGTCTCTCAGTGAGTGAGTGTTTCACTCAGGTTCAGTTAATGTGGCACTGTTTGGTGTCAGTCATTAACTCCTGCTGTGGAGGTCGCAAACAAAAGGACGCCCTGTGTGCAGACAAATTCTGAACATCAAACAGGCTGCACAGACAGATCGCATTTTAAGTTACAGCTGCTCTCCGTCCTTCTGTCTGCCTCTGATATATGTCATTTGATGAAAGTTCCAAATCACCTTTAAAATTTGCTGCACAAGTCTGATTCCACCCCTTCTGCTCCTTCCTTCTTCCAGTGTTTGAGAGACAGTGAAAAAGTGTATATCACACCCCAGCACTGCCTGCCCATGGTCAAGTGGTTGAATGCATCTGCTGATGGAGAGAGCCTTGTCCCAGTGCAAGGGAGAAAATAGCTCAGTCCCAGGGACAGGGAGGCAGAGCGAATAGAAGATGTTCATTGAAGCAATGGGGGATCGGAATTTTTTTAAGCAATTGTTCAGATATGTTGTTGCATAACTCTGGAGCAGATAGAACTTGAACTATGTTCCCTACATCTGAGGTAGGGACACTATCACTGCCTGAGTGGCACATCATTTATTGTTAAGTGGGCCGTTAAGCACACTGCGATATTGGTCTGGTGGTCTGATTCTCACATCAGCTGGTTTATAGGAATGCAAGAAGTTGCAGGCCTGAATTCTGCATGAGCTGTTGTTGCCTCTGACGTTTTAGTTGTGATGTTTGGGAGAGCTTGGGGTGGTTCTTTATGAGATCAATTTCAGCCTATGTCCCCAAAGGCTGTTTGCTGCGAATATATGACAAGCACCCTCTTTACCTGATGACGGTTTAGGGTGAGTAATCGTACGAAATTATGTTTCACTACATTGGTTCGTAAACTGGCACAGTAATTGAATGAAACAATGGCAAGTCTTAGCGGAGAAACAGACGACAATGAAACAGGCATCTGAGGACAAATTTGTTTCTTTTGCAAGTGAAACTTACTGCTTCCCAAAGTGGGATCCATTGAAGTGAAGCAATGGCAGAGATTCCCTTTGCTAGTGCTCACCTCGTGAATCACATTTCCACCTTGATTCCTGTTAACATCACAACTCGACAATATGAAACTCACCTGCCATGTGCCAGTGGTGTCATGGATATCGCATCTGAGTTCAAATCAGAGGATTGTGGGATTGAGTCCTGCCTGCCTCGAGTACAGCCGACAGCTTTTCTATACTAGCAAGTTGACTCATTTGCCTGAAGTTGGAATATAGGCCGGATGTTTTTGTTGTCAGGTTCCCAGAAGCTGAAGTGATTGGAAATTGGAAGTTGCACATGAGCAGCATTGGGGGACACATCCAACTCAATGTCCATTTCATTTCCAAACTCACAATAGCAGTTCTCATTGCCTGGAGAATTTGCTTGTGGTCCATGGAAAGCTGCCTTTTCTTGGGAAACGTGTGGGAACAGAGAGTGAACGTGAAGCACCTGGAGCAGGTGTAATCCTGAGCTCCCATCAACCTCAGGGATGTGTCTGTGTGTTGCTCTCTGAGGCCAAAAACAAGCATGAGTTCCATAAGTGGGCTGTAGCACAGTTTTACTGTCACAAAAACTCAGTCCAGTTCGTAGATTACTTGGTTAATTTCATTGATATTTGCCCTTGACACATCAGAACGCCCAATATGGTGGACCAAATGCTGAAAACTGAGAGTAGAATAGGTAGATATCTGATGACACGCACCGACACAATGGGCCGGATGGTCTTCTTCCTCACGATGAAAACTCGAACGCAGGGACAAACTGATCTGTCGCCAAAAGGAACAAAATGGAAAGGCAGAAATAATATCGTTGATGAACGATACAAGCATCTCCGGCACGTTCCCTGGTTGTCTAAAGATTCAGTTTTGGCGTTTTTGGAACCCTGGCCCTGGTTTGAACTATCGACCGGAAGTTCTTCCCTCCTAGCTTTTCATGACAACAGCTTTGTTGACTCATTGTATTTTTACTCATTAACTGGCATTGTTGGCTCGGCAGCATTTATTCAATCAGCCACATTGCTGTGAGTCTGGAGTCACATGTAGGCCAGAACAGATAAGGGTGGGCAGTTTCTGTCCTGAAAGGGCATTAGTGACCGGATGGGTTCTTCCAACAATCGATTGCATGGATTGTATCGCCTCCCCTGTGAAGAAAAGGAAAGGGTCTGTGAGGTAACTAACTGTGTCCCAAATGATATTCAAGCTAACATGAAACAAAGAACGGCGGATGCCGGAAATCTGAAACAAAAACGGGAATTGACAGAGAAACCCAGCAGGCCTGGCAGCATCTGTGGAGAGATATAGAGTTAACATTTCAGATCTACTGACCGTTCGTCAGAACCAGGTCAGTTATGACCTCCTATAGTATAATGCCACGGAAATTATCACTTTTATCTATTGAATCGGAATATTTATCAAAATATTGCATGACTTTCCAGTCGTCAACTTTACAACTTTAACAGGCTTTTATCGGCTGTAATGCTGCTTGCTTCACCCTCAGGTGGTGAAAGGCTCTGCTTAAATGGTTTTATTTGCCTTTTCCTTTCAGTTAGTTAGCAGCGGTGTCGAATGGAGAATTGGCCCTTTTAGTGTCTACCCCAATATGCATCTCTATTTGTCTGTGGGTATTCACCTCACCCTCTTTTATATTTTCCGAGTCTCCGTCCGTCTATTTCCCTTATTTCCCATTGCTGCTCTTTGTAAAGTTTGAAAATCGGGGAGTGTTTGAGAGTGGAGCTGCTGAGAGGCTTCCTCACCACAAGCACCACTCCCACCCCGAGTGTAAAGCCTGGAACTGGGCTCACATTCTCCAAATAGTGTTTCTGTCACTTAGGGACTGAGACAAGGAGACATTTCTTCCCTCAAAACATGATGAGTGTTTCAACTTTGAAATAGAATTCCTAATCCACCATAAAGAAACAAAATGCTACAATTATACAATTACAGTGATGTTTTCACTGTTGGTGTAAAGTGAATGAATGGTGACAGCAGAGAATGAGAGTGATCAGTTCCTGGTGTCTGTCTCACTACCACAATATTCCACAGTAAGTCTGCAGTTAATCTGCCTCACCTTGTTATTCCTCCCAAACCTCAGGATGAATTAATTGTGAGCAGGAAACCATTCCCTGATGGGGAGAAAATAGGCGACGGGGTGCCAGCACCGAATGATAACTGTCTGCACTCAAACATAGGAACCATGCTCAGTTCTCTCCTCCAACACGGGAAGCAATGGACGAGCGGTATTTTCACTTGACTGTTTACCCAGAAAGCCAGCTAATGTTCTGGAGACCGATGTTCAAATACCTGCTCCCCTGCAAGAAGCTAGACTTTGAGTTCCAAATATATCCGGAATTTACAATGCAGTGATGACCTTGATTCCATCATCAGGGAACCAAAACCCATCAGGTTCACAAATATCTTTTAGGGATCTTTTATCCTCACCTGATTGCGCCTACATCTGACTCCAGGCCCACCGCAATAATCGTGGGTAATTAGCAACGGACAATACATGTTGGCAGAACCAGTGACACCCTCATGCAATGAATGAATAAAGGGGGAAAAATAACTGTTGTTTACATCAACAATATGGCATTTCAGAGAAGTTTAAACAAGGAATCTTCAGTGTAAAGCTCAGGCACCGCTGGGATTTTAATTCAAAATCGCCTGTTCACTACACAGTTTTTTTACCCATCCATTATGGCATTTCCTTAACCATGCAATCACAGTAACTTGGGGAACTATCCTGTATCAGTGTTACTCAGTGAGAATTTCAGTCTAACCCCACTCTTCAACACGGACCGTTCACAGCTGAATATTCTCCCGTGAAAATACACGGAAGGAGACGATCTCCTCCTGCTTTGGTTCAAAGCTGACATATTCTCCTGTTTAAGCTGACTGGATAAAGCGCATGGATTCATCCTCTCAGGGACCATTAACAATGGTAACACACGCTGAGGGAACCTAACAAGAGGAATGTGTTCATTTTGGTTAATTGAGCAGCTGTCAAGCCTGACCCATTGGAACCAATATTGAGCCTTGCACCACACTTACTTCCTGCCTCATGCCCCTGCTGCCCTTCCCAGCCATCATTGCCTTTCACTTTTATTTTACTCCCATCCTTTGCTTTTGAACGTGTTCCTGACCGTTTGTAGGTGTTCAGTCAGAAGCTGCAGCTTAAACCCTGATGCCTGGGATAGGGTTTCATTCCATTGGGTTGGATTTATTGCCCATCCCTAATTACTCCACAAATGGAGGTGACGAGTTACTTTCTTGAACACTCGAACTCCTTGGCACGTAGGTATAGCGTTGATGCCATGAGGAAGGGAGTTCCAGGATTTAGAAGCAGTGACACTGAAGGAACAGCAGCATATTTCAAACTGAGAACGGTGAGATACATGAAGGGAGTTTGTGATGGTCATATTCCCATGCATCTGTTGCCATTATCCTTCAACATGAAGGCAAACTCTCACTGGACTGACTCTGGTAGATTCAGGGTATGTGCTCTGTGCATAACCAGGGACTCATTTTCATTCCTACAGTTAACAGGAAGAGATATAAATCTTCATTTCCCGACTGGGAATTGCACCCACGCCGAGCGATGCAAACCCTGTATGCCAACCAGTTTACTGACACTAATCCGTGCGACCTGACTTGTACACACTCCCACACCTGTTCCTACACCAGAAACACCTTCACCAGCGAACTTTCTCTCTCCAAGTTTCGAAATGATTCATATTATCGCCCTGCGTTTCAAAGTGGAGAAAGCGGGCCTGTGATAATCTGATGTTGTGCAGTAAATGTATTGCAGAAAAGTACAAAGCAGGATGCTGTTAACAGGAGATAGCAGGGACTGCAGATCCTTTATCCGTAGACAGGATGAGGGAGATGTTTGGTGATGCCAATATTTATCACCCATTACTAATTGCCAGAGAGGGCAGTAAAGAGTCAACCACATTGCTGTGGGTCTGGAGTCACATGTCGACCATACCAGCATGGCAGTTTCCTTCCCTAAAAAGATATTAGTGAACCCGAAATGACTAAATGTCCATCTCAGCCTTGAATATGCCTCGCCTTGGCAGCCTCTGTTGTCAAGAATTCCACAGATTTGCTTCTCCCTGTGTGTGAGAACATCCACTTTATCTCTGATTTAAATGGGCGACTCGTTTCCGTGAGTTAACGCACCTGGGGATAAATCAGAGCACCGGAAGCCTCCAAAGTTCAGCGTGAACTCGCTGGTGTCTCCGGTGCCAGCTGTCAGTGTTTAAAACATTTTGTTTTTAGACCCCTAATTAAACCAACAGCCCTGATTTGCACATTAGATTTGCCAAAGAGGAATCTGATCCAAATGTCCTTCATTGTCTGTGATTCAGGTGGTGGTGAAAGGTGCAATAAAAATACAAGGACATAATTCTTTCTCAATCCATTGCGCTGATAATTAATCTCTCCACTCATGGAAACATCTTTTCCATTGACTCTCTCTCCTCTATGTGTTTAGATCAATTCATTCCCACAACAGCCTACTCCATTCCGATCAAGTACAGGGTGGCAGTAAATATTAGGGTGGTGGCACAGACATCACGAATCGAATACTCACCTTTCCTGTTCGAATTGTTTCGTGAGGAATATTAGAAGGTAGCTCATAGCCGAGTGGTTAAGGCGATGGATTCAAAATCTATTGGGAGTTTCCCCACACAGGTTTGAATCCTGTAAAGAAAACCTGTTTTCTCAGGTCTGGTAGTTTGCTGGCATTCAGGAAAGACACCTTCTGAACAAGAATCTAACTGTACTCAAAACCTGAGCTCTGTTTCTCTTTCCACTGATACAGCTGGACCTGTTGAGTTTCTGCAGTATGCTGTGCTATTATCCGGAATAACTGCTGTTTTTCATGAAATATCGTCAATCCCAGTCCTCTGGCAACTGACCTTTGTCATTGGCACAATTTCTCCTGACGATCAACCTGCGCATCCTCACTCCTACCCAACCCCATCATTAGATACAGCCCCAGGAAATCTCTGGTTTTGCTCCAAAGCGAACATTCCCAGCCCCAGGATTCTGTCCACCAAATGGGACTTCCTCACCTCCTGACATGGTGCAAGAGATTTTGGGAAAACATTGACAGTCGGTGGGGAAAAAAATTATTAAGGAAGTAAAACAGAAAACCCAGCCTCCTGCTTTGCGAACCTTTAGAAACCTTTTGGGAACTGGAATCACAGGAGAATGAAGAGTGAACTTTCCGACTGAGCACAAACAGTCCAGACACCTGCCACTTCTTTGAGCCCGGGACATTGACTTGGATGTTCTCGAGACATGAACTGATCTGAGACATTGAAAGGATTCTCGTTCCTGCATATCAGGAATTCAAATCTCATCTCAGCTCCAGGACAACGAGAAAACTCAGGAATAGACAAGACACTGAAAGGGTTGAAGGGAGACGGGCCGGTTGTAGGGGAGCGGGTTCCCACTGATATGGATGGGCCTGCAGAGGGTAGGATCAGACTGTTCTCACGTCTCCTCAAGGTATGTCCCAGGTTTTATTTTGGAAAAGTACAGTCGATACAGGATAATTATCCTGCCAAGCGAGGAAGTTTGAATTCACCACAAGCTCAGTTTAAGGGCTGCTGCAAGAGCTCGCCATTTTCTGCGGTGCAATTGGCTGTTGTTTTTGAGGGTGAAATGTGAAATTGTCGCTTTGAAGACACTGCGGAGGGAACAAGTGCTGTTCTCACTCTACCAGTTCCCTTTTGACTGTACAGCTATGGGTTTTAATGTAGTCAGGAAAATGTTGCCCAAATGGAAATCTTGTCCGGTGAGTGACCACAAAGGTATTTCGATGTTGCTTTAACAGCTGCGATAAAGACCTGGGAAATGTTTGGAATCTGAAACAAAAACAGAAACTGCATGACTGAAAGGAGAAAACAGAGTTCTGAAGAAGTTCTGAACCTTTGATTCAAATTCTCTGCCCACAGATGTTCCCAGATCTGCTGAGCTTTTTTGTTTCCCTGCAATTTATATGTTTGCCGGTAAATGAACATTTATTTTATGCATTGGGATGAAACAACCTGCATCACCATGTACCAAATTTAACACTTTGAAAATCTGTGAAGTGATTGGATTCAAGCAAACCCAGAAATAATTCATCCACAGCGCGACTGGCCTCGGAAAGCCACCTGAAAAGATAAATAGCATAGCTTGTCTTGCAGTAGTCATGGCCGAGCGGTTAAGGTGATGGACTCGAAATCCATTGGGTTATTCCTGCGCAGGTTCAAATCCTCCTGACTACGGGTGAAAACGGAGAACAAATTCAAAGGCTGTTTATGTCAGGAGTCAAAGCAAGGACAGCAGAACTTTTCACTGAGATTGCAAAGAAGGGAAAAGGCAACTCACTACCTGTCATGATAGAACAAGCACAAACCTTCACAAAAGCTGACATGTTTTAGGATATACATTTGCAGGGGCAACCATAGTGAGGCGGTGAGGCTGTGAGCCATGTGCTGGAGCTCCAAACCAAACTTTCTCGTGGCGTTGAAAGCGAAATGAGCTTTGCATTCTTGATTTGCAGCAATGAAAATCCTTTCAAGGTCTCACTGAGAACAGCAAACAGGACGGGAAGGTAAAATAGTCGACAAGCTGCTCATGGCATGTGTCAATTGACCAACCCCACCGACCGAATCACTGCAGTTGCTGGGAATGAAAAAAAAACCTAGTCTCAGCATTATGAACCTTTAGAAGGGAGGGGAGAATGAAGCGTGAATCTGTCCAACTGAACAAAGACAGTCAGGCACCTTGCCCTTCTTGAAGAGGCTCACACATTGACTCTGATATTCTCGGGCACATTTGTTGCTCTGTGTACAAGTATTCTATGTATATTTCTCCTATAAGGATAACTTAAATATAAGCCATGTGTCAGCTCTCTACCACCTCCCCCTACCGTCCCCTTGATCATAACCCCACTCTGACCACCAAATCATCATCTCGCAGACCATCCAAAACATCATCACCTCAGGTGACCTCCCACCAACAGCCTCCAACCTCATCGTTCTCCAACCCCACATCGCCCGTTTCTATCTCCTTCCCAAAATCCACAAACCTTACTGCCCTGGTTGACCCATCGTCCCTGCTCCTGCCCCATCAAACTTATCTCCACTTATCTCAACTCTATTTCCTCCCCCCAGTCCAGGTGCTCCCCACCTACGTCCGGGACACCACCCACGCCCTCCACCTCCTCCAAAACGTCCGATTCCTTGGCCTTCTACACCTCATCTTTGCCATAGACGTCCAATCCCTGTATATTTGCATTCTCCATGCAGATGGTCTAAACGTCCTCTGCTTCTTCCTATCCCGCAGGCCAGGCCAATCCTCCTTTACTGACTCCTATATCCATGTAACCAAACTCATCCTTAATCTTAACAGCTTCTCCTTCAACTCCTCCCACTTCCTATGGATGAAAGGAGTGGCCATAGTGACACAAGCTATACCTGCCTCTTTGTAGGAAATGTGGAACAGTCCCTATCCCACAGCTGCACTGGCCTCATCCCTCACCTCTTCCTCTGTTACTTCGATGCCTGTATCAGTGCCGCCTCGTGCTCCCACGAGGAGCTCGAGTAGGTCATCCACTTTACTAACACCTTCCACCCCCAAACTTAAGTTCACCAGGACCATCTCTGATACCTTTCTCTCCTTCCTGGACCACTCTGTCTCCATCTCCGGGAGCCACCTGGAAACTAATATCTATTTCAAGCCCACCGACTCCCACAGCTGCCGAGACTACACCTCCTCTCAGCCATTTTCCTGCAAGAATGTGATCCCCTATTCCCAATTCCTCTACCGCTCCCAAGATGAGATTTTCTACTCCCGGACATCTCAGATGTCCTTGTTTTTCAAGGGCCGCAATTACCACATCCCCCCCAAACAGTGGTTGAATGGCATCTCTAGTGTTTCCCACACCTCAGGCCTCACACCGCTTGCCCACAATAAAAGCAAAGACATAATTCCCTTTGTCCTCACGTATCACCCCATTAACCTCTGAATTCAACGCATCATTCTCCGCCACCCGCAATCTGACCTCACTACCAAGGATATATTTCCCTCCCCACCGTCATGTGCCTTCCAGAGGGACCACTGTCTCCACGACTTCCTCGTCCACTCCACACTCCCCACTAGCCCCACCTCACCCGGTACCCGTCCCTGCCACCGCAGGAGGTGATACACTTTACCATACACCTCCCTCCTCACATCCATCCCAGGCCACAAGAAAACCTTCCACGCTAAACAGATGTTCACCTGCACATCTGCTAATGTGGTATATTGTATCCGCTGTTCCCGATGTGGCCTCCTCTGCATCAGGGAGACCAAGCAGAAACTCAGCAACCACTTTGTGGAGCAACTACACTGTGTTCATGGCAAAAAAACCTCCCAGTCGCGAACCACTTCAACGCCTCCTCCCACTCCCTTGGCGACATGACCATCCCGGGCCTCCTCCAGTGTCACAACGATGCCACCCGAAGGTTGAAGGAACAACACTTCATATTCTGCTTGGGAACACTGTAGCCCAGTGGTCTTAATGTGGACTTCACAAGCTTCAAAATCTCCCCAACCCTGACCACACCCCAAGAACAGTACCCCCTCAACCCTGCTTCCTTGGTCTATCCATGCTCTCTCCCACCTATTCGCTCCTCCCTCCTCACTGACCAACCCACATCCCCACTTCCTTCTGACACTCACCTCGACGAGCTTCATACCCGCCTCCTTAACCTGTCCATCTTCTCTCCCACCCGGTCCATTCCACTACCTACATTCTATCACTGCCCACTCTCTTTCAGAGACCCCTCTCCCTCCCCCATTTCTTAAGAAGTGTTCAGACCTGAAACGTCAATTTTCCTGCTCCTCTGATGTCGCCTGGCGTGCTGTGTTCACCCAGCTCCGCACCTTGTTATATCAGACATTTCTTTCGTCTCTACTTCTCCATCACCACTCCCCTTGATTTCACAACATGAAAACTTTTGTCAGTGAAATTCTCCCAACCTTCACCTGCACATTCCTTTGTTCACTTCCCCTCCCCACCTCTCCCCGTGCCCTTGCTCACCAACCTGAACCATTCACCCAGTTTCAGAGTCCACTGCAGAGAAAAAGATGCTTTGGCCCATCGAATCAGTGCTAGTCAAATAACTATACAAGTGTCATTACCAGCTCTTTGCCCAGAGACGTGTCCGAAATGGCATCAACGTAAATGGAAATTGCCGACAAAGCTGTGCACGTCTCTCACCATCTGCGGAGAGAATTGATCTAAGGAAGGGAAACTTGACATGAAAAGTTAACACTGATTTCTCTTCATAGATGCTGCCAGACCTGCAGAACTTTGACATCTGCAGTTCTTTCAGTGTTTATTTTACACATCTAACGAGATTGGAATGCTATGATGGTTTTCACCTCTCCCTTATTTCCAGGCAGTGAGTTTCAGATTCCCACTATCTGAGTGAAAAAAATTCCTCACATCTCATCTCAACTGCCTGCCTCTAATCATTAATCCTTGCCACCCTCAACCTGATACTGATTCCACCACCAAGCAGAAAGTTTCATTCTTGTTTACTCTATTTCCCTCATAAATGTACTAATCACAATCATGTCCTCCCACCCTCCCCTCTCCCCCAGCCCTCAGTGTATAACAAAATCAGAATTTGCTGGAAAAGCTCAGCAGGTCTGGCAGCATCTGTGAATAAAAAGCCTGTGTTAACTTTTCAGGTGCGGTGACCATTCCTCAGTCTATTCTGCTCTAAAGATTCTAACCCCAGTCTCTGAGGGCGGAGAGATTCTGTGCCGATAGATTAGACTCTGCCCTGCTGGGTGTCTCTCACATTTACTTTTCGTCTTTCAGATTTGAACCATCAGCAATTTTCTTTTGTTCTGTAATCCTAACAGACGGATTAAACATCACCAATAATTCAATTCATTACTCCATATGTCATTTATAGTTTCCTTGAAACTGTGATGAATATTTGAGGCCTTTCTCATTTGGGAGAGAGTTTAAATGTAGTTGTAATGTAACCAGCTCCCCCCAATTCGATCAGTTGCCGGCTCTGCAGGCTTCCAATGCACTGACCGATGTGAGCAGTAAAATTGGCAACAGTTTCTTAAAACAGTGAAACCTCCAGTTGTACAAAGTCTCTTCAGATTGCCGCTGAGACCCTGCACGCAGAATAGACAAAGTGTTGATCGTGTCTCGTCAGCCAAATGAGAATTCCTTATGATCTGTAACAGAAACGACTGGATTTATTGAAGCAATTTCCCAGATTAATTCAGCGTCTGACAGAGTAGTTAGCAGTCAGGTGGGCTGCTCAAAGATGAGGGCAATAACTTTAAAAAATATTCATTTAAAATCCCGGAATAAGTGCTGAAAATGGGTTTTAATGTTCCGCAGGAGTAACAAAACCATTTGGTTTTTCTCCAGCACCATCTTATTTTTTTTTATTTTCTTGTAATTATCTCCCTTTCTCCTCTGCTCGGATTATCAATCATACCTTCCCTTGCTATTCAGCTGTTAACATTTTACTCACACCATCGAACACTTTTTGATCACTGACAGAGACTTATTTTTAGACAGAGGCTCACCATTTCCGACGTGCCACGGCGAAAAACCGCAACGGCGTCCTCAGAAGACAGACACAGGATGCAACCTATCGAGTACCCTTCATCATAAAGTACTTCCCCAGAGCGGAGTGATGGCACCGTGTTCTCCGGAGCCTTCAACATGTCAATGATGATGACCAGCACCTTGCCAAGATCATCCATACACCTCCACTTCTCACCTTCAAACAAGTGCCAAACCTTAATCAGGCTGTCGTTCGCAGCAAGCTACCCAACCTTCAGGACAACATCGACCACAACACCACACAGCCCTGTCACTGGCACCTCTGAAAGGTGTCAGATCATTGACATGGATACTACCATCAGATATGGGGCCACCACCCACCATGTAAAGGGAGATACTTATGTGGCTCGGCCAACATTATCGATCTCAAACACTGCAGGCAAGAATGCCCCGGGCATGGTATTTTAGTGAGACCGTGCAGGCGCTAAGACAACAGATGAATGGACTCTGTGCAACAATTGCCAGACAAGAATGTTCCCTCCCAGTTGGGGAACACTTCAGCAGTAAAGTACGTTAAGATTCCGAACTTCGGGTAAGCATGCAACGTGACCTTTGAGATACACGACAAAGCAGAATCACTGAGTGGAAACTGATTGCCAAATTCCATGTCCATGAAGATGGCCTCAACCATGATCTTAAGTTCATGTTGTGCGACGTGTTCCTACTGTACTGTTCTGTTTCTGTAAAATCTTTCTTATTGTCCTATTTCGACACCGTCACCTTGATAAATTGTTATGACCTCTCTACCTTAATTAGTTAGTACTGTTTTGGATCATTTATTACGTTTTTTAGACTATCAGCAGGCGATTTTTATATCTAACACATAATTCCAGCCATAACAAGGTGTGGAGCTGGAAGAACTCAACAGGCCAAGCAGCATGTTAGGAGCAGGAAAGCTGACGTTTCAGGCCTAGACCCTTCATCAGAAATTTCTGATGAAGGGTAGAGGCTCGAAACGTCAGCTTTCCTGCTCCTAAGATGCTGCTTGGCCTGCTGTGTTCATACAGGTCCACACCTTGTTGTCTCGGATTCTCCAGCATCTGCAGTTCCTATTATCTCTGACGTAATTCCAGCCATTTGGTTTGTGCCAAGCACGGCCTTATTTTAAGTTTGTTTTTGTAATTATCTCTCTGCCTCATTTAATCGAATTAAAGTTCATCCCTTCACCTGTTATTCAGCTGTTGACACTTTACTCACACCGTTTAACACTTTAGATCACCTGCAGAGATTGTTTATTGGAGACTGCACTCAAACCATTTGTACGATCTTTTGATCTCTCTGTCCTTGATCTCTCTGCCCATAAAATCTGGCAATGGGGATTGGAGAGCGAGGTCAAACCCTGCTGCTTGTCCCAGTCTCACTCTGTGTGGAGCTGGGGAAGAGAGAATCATTGATGGATGTGTTTTGAATCCAATCCTGTTGTAACTTTTTCTTGGGTTAAATGCAGGTCGGTGGTCACTCAAATTGCTTGATCCAAAATAACTAAAGTTGTGTGCCCGGATGGTCTCAAACACCCGACTTTTCAGTTTACCACCGAATGCTGACCGGTTGAGCCATAAAAACTGGCATCAACAAGCTATGCAAAATCCGCTAAAGCAGGGTGTTAGCGGAGTTCTGAAGGGCCGTTGTGAAGCCAGAGCTCTTGTTATTTTCAGAGTCTGTTGCCCATTTTCCCACTTTCAGCACCGAGAGGATCAGAGGCCCAAGCAGCCACAGTTACCCAGAAGAAATGTAAACATTGCAAACTTGAAGTTGCCCAGCTCCTTCGATGTTTCTGCCTGAGGTAGATCACTCATGATTTTGGTTACCGGTAAGATTCATACCCATGACTCGATAGAGACTAGAGCTTAAATGCAGTGACTTTGACCGCTCAGTCAAACTATCTACAAACAATTACTGCAGCCAGGCTATAGAAGCCCTTTCACATAGCTTCTTCATCAGATCCTCCTTCTCGATTTGATCCAAGATCTTAAAATTGTATTTCATGGCCCATTTCCCCTTGACTACTGTGAACTTATTGCTTTTATTTCCCTTACCTAAACCAATTATGAGCCTATAAGTCCAGTCAAATCTCCCTCCCATTCCAGTTGGTCCATCGCTTCACAACTCCCTCAGTCCTGAAACTTTCTGGTTTATGAATGAATCTATCTCCTCTGAGGATCCTCCCCTCCTGCACATTGTATGATAATCTCTGTTCGAGTATACCTGGTCATCCTCGGCCAGGAGGAGGGATGTTGTGAATTCCTGAAATAAAAGAGAGGTGTTGGAGCACCCAGTAGGACTGAAAACCTCTAGGGAGAGAGAAATAGTGTTAATGTTTAGAACCGGTTATTCTACTTTTATGTCTGCACTGATAGTGATTGATTTTTGAAGTTTCTTTCACTGAGGCTCATATGAGGACATACATATAAAATATTAAATCAAACAAAGGGAATAATTTGTGTGTCTGATTTCCAACCGAGACTGACACTGGCCTTACTAAACTTCTTTTACATAATATATAAAAAAAACAGACAGGAAACTTTAAACAAACATCAAATCAAAATTTGGCATGATCAATCGATTAATCAGAAACTGGGCAGTATTGGCCTTTTGAGTGTAAGTATTCAGTTCCCTGTCATTCCCACTCACTGCATGTAATTTTTCCATTATAACCTTCATGTTGATCTAAATCTGACATTTGTATCCCATGATCCATTTCTTTTCAGTTAATGTGAACCGCTTGTTTTGCCCACATTGCCTCAACCAACAGTAAACAGTACAGCTCTGCCAAATCTCCCTTCAGCTTCCATTAATCCCTGACATCCTAAATCTTTCAATGTTTAACCTTCCTGGCAAAGGAATAGGTCTGCTCCCTCTAAGCGACCCTCCGTCCTTCCCAATGTGTGGGTGATCTCTGGTTTGCACAAACCCAGATGCTCTGTGTTCCCGTGTGTGATGTCATCATGCAGCAACAGTAGCACAGTGACGCCACCTGTTCCGTAGGGATTTCCTCAACTGAGAGATTTTTCTCTAACTCCAGTATTTCTGATATCTTTCCAGCTGCAGGTGCAACAGGAGAATCTCAAATTGTCAACAGTGACGTGGTGGAGTATTTTTGACCATTCGTCAACAATGTTGAGTTTTATTGCTGTGCCTGTTACCTGTGAGATGGTCTGTAGCTCTCGGGCTGGTGTGTCTCCTTTAGTATGGATCTGAATCCATTTCAGTACATTGCTCTGTTTCACTTCTGCCTTCCTTCTGTCTCTAATAATGTGAGTAACTGTCTGTTTAATGCTTCTGTTACTCTATCAGATTACGTCCAGATGAGCGTTCCACCACATTTCTTTGATCGAACCCTATGGGTTTAGAAGCTTTGTCTTCCCACAGTACGATTCATACTCAGAAATTATTCGTAATGCAGTCCTCTTCTGTACTGTTTCTGAGCTTATATTACCCAAGAAGTTCTGAACCATGTCATTCCTTCACCATACCCTGATACATGAACTTTGGATCACTCTCCACAGATATCAGTAACTATTGCCAATCCTCAGTTACCTCTGGAGAATATGATGTTTGACCTTTCTGAACCATTGCAGGCTGTGTGGTGAAGTCACACTTGCAATGATATTAGGTAAGGAGTTACCAAATGATCATTAAGGATTAGTGATGTTTTCCAAAAGAACAATGTAAATGTTTTCAGATTTTTGACTCAATCCAATGATCTGACATATTACACAAGGTTGTCACAAAACAATATCTGCTACCAGGAACTGATGAACATATTAGGACAAGTGACCCAAAACAGGCCAAAGAAGTAGGTTTCAAAGAATATCCTGAACAAACAAAGGGACTTTGAAACCCAGGGATGTTTAGAGAGTAAATTCAAGAGCTTATGGCCTTGGAAACTGAGGCCATGAAAAAGGTGGGCGAGTTAAAGCCAGAAATCCACAGGAAGTTGGAAGTCAGGGAGAACAAATGTCTTGAAGGAAAAACCAAAAGAACTGGAGATGCTGGAAAGTAGTAACACAAACAGAAATTGATGAAAAACTCAGCATATCTGGCAGTGCTTATGGAGAGAAAGCAGCATTATTGTTTTGTGTCCAGTGACCCTTCTTCAGATATATCTCAGAGGGGTTTGTAGCTGCAGAAGGAGGTTTGATGACAAAATTTCAAAATAAGGATATGAATTACAATACCTTGGTGCTTTGCCACCCAGAAAATGTGTATGTTAATGAGCACAGGATGACAAAACTTGAAGATGTTGAAATGGGTGATAGTAAACACACGGGCAGTAGATTTTTGGGTCATTTCAAGATTTCAGGAAAGTAGAATTAAGAAGCCGGCCAGGAGTGTGTTTGGGGAGTTAAGTCGAGAGGTAACAAAGGAATGGATGAGAGTTTCAGCAGCAGATGAACTGAGATGCTGTTGAGGTTGAAATTGTATGTGGACTTTGTGATAATGAGTGTGGGGGTGAGTAATATGGTTGGAAGCTCATCTTGGGGTGAAATATTGCACCATGACTGTAAGCAGTGTGTTACCTGCCAGTTACCAGGGGCAGGGATGGAGTCAGTGGTGAGGCGATGGAGTTTGGCTGCCAGCCTGGATTGACATTTAGCATTGTCGATTTAAATGGGATCTATACCCCTTTTCAAAAAGGAATGGACTTGGCAGCAGAACTAATTTGTGAACCAACTATCAGCATTATTGAGACAAATTGTGGAGTTTATCTGTTAAGAAGTAAACTACAGTGAGAAACTCAGACAGCTATTTCCAGTTGAATGTGGGTTATACTGCTGATGCCAATAACTAGCAGTGAAACAACTTATAGGAGTTTTTGCAGCCTTGGTCTTCAAACTGTATCCTCCGTCTTGGGCTTTTATCTTCTGATTCTCGTTGCTTTCCATTGCACAGACCTTTCTTGAGAATCTCTTTTCTGCTTGTTCTTTTTTGATTAACCTCCCTCTCTGCCCAATCACAGTTCATATGAACAACACTCACCTCACTTCACCACGTGATGTTCTTCATGTTCATAATTACTCCCTTTACATCTCACCCGAGGACTGTTATACCTGTATTTATTAGCCTTATTTCACCGCCATTTCTCTATTCGCTGCCAGAGCGGTATCAAGAGTATCTTTAGCTTTGAGGTGCAGGAAGCCTTTTCAATCGCGACTTATTAAAAAAAAGGAACTGGGATGTTGTAAATCAGGAACAAAAACGAAGTTGCTGGAAAAGCTCAGCAGGTCTGGCAGCATCTGTGAAGGTAAAAAGACGGAGTTAACGTTTTGGGTGCAGTGCCCCTTCCTCAGAGCGACTTATTAAAGCCCCAGGATCGCTAATGTAACAATCTTTCTCATCCAGTTCTCAGTCTCATTTGTCTCAAAGTGTCAGAGTCTGATGACAATGACAACAGAAAGCACTGCGCATGCTACAGGTCACAATTGCGTCAGATTGATTGATGTCAGTGTGGGACCAATAGGAATACAGGTTTGACGTGAATGACCGGGCGGACGTCTCTGCCCTTATAACCAATCGGAATGAAGAGAGGGCTGGATCAGTGCAAACCACGTGATCCGTGCAGGTTCGCTGAGCACAGTCGGAACTAGAGACTCCGAGATACTTAGGTGTAGAGCTGGATGAATATAACAGGCCAAGAAGTATCAGAGGAGCAGGAAAGCTCACATTTTGTGCCTGGCCCTTTCGCTGAGACTAAGGATTGTGCAATTGATGTAAGAGCAGGACACGGTGAAGAAGGCAAAACGGCAGAAAGCAGGTGGGAAGTGATATTCGTATGGGCTTGGGAGTGCACGTCGGAAAACCCACATTTGAAACTCCCAGGCTCACGTTTGCAGAAAACAAATCAATGCCTCAGATGGCGATAGGCCCGTGTGACCGCCACCATCTTTATTGGGGGCAATGATCAGCGGGGCGCATGCGCGGTAGCATTGAAACTTTGAGGGCGGAGGTGAAGCTGGGCGCATGCGCAGCCGTCTCTGGCTGAAAGTGAGAGAACAAGGTGTGGGGCTGGAGGAACACAACAGGACAGGCAGCATCAGAGGGGCAGGAAAGCTGGCGTTTTCGGGCCTACACCCTTCAGAAATGGGGGAGGGGAAGGGGATTCTGAAATAAATAGGGAGAGAGGGGGAGGCAGGTGGAGAGGAGACAGACAAGTTAAAGAGACGGGGTTGGAGCCGGTAAAGGTGAGTGTAGCTGAGGAGGTAGGGAGGGGATAGGTCAGTCTAGGGAGGATGAACAGGTCAAGGGGGTGGGATGAGGTTAGTAGGTAGTAAATGGGGGTGTGGCTTGATATGAGAGAAGCGGGTAGCTGAGAGGAACAATGGGTTAGTGAGGGGGGGAATGAGCTGGGCTGGTGTTGGACTGCGGTTGGGGGAGGGAGAGATTTTGAAGCTTGTGAAATCCACATTGATACCATTGGGCTGCGGGGTTCCAAAGCAGAATATGAGTTGCTGATCCTGCAACCTTTGGGTGGCATCTTTATTGTGTTGTAGGAGGCCCATGATGGACATGTTGGTGGAATGGGACTGGAAGGTGCAGTTGTTTATTGTGAACTGAGTGTAAATATTCTGCAAAGCAGTCCCCAAATTTCCCTGATGGAGAGGAGGCCACAACAGGTACAGCAGAGGCAGTATACCACATTAGCACCTGCATTCCCCATGCACGTGGCCTAAAAGCCCGATGCCTTTTCTTGTCCTGCAGGTCTGACCGGTTCCCCTCCACTGACCCCCTTGTGTGCCTAAGTGAACTCGTCCTCACGCTCAACAACTTCTCTTTCAACTCCTCCCACTTCCTACAGACAAAGGGGGTGGCCATGGGTACCTGCATGGGCCCAAGCTATGCCTGCCTCTTTGTTGGTTATGTGGAACAATCTCTCTTCCATACCGACACTGGCCCCGAATCCCACCTCTTCCTCCAGTTCATGGATGACTGTATCGGCACTGCCTGCGTTTTGAGTCTGGACCCTTCTTCAGAAATGAAATGAAATTACACAGAGCAAATTCAAACCAAGTTAAATGTTTGTTTCTTCTGGATTTCTTTCCCAGAATGTGGGATCATAGCAGCTAGCACTGCTAACTTAGTTCTGTGCTTCCTGATCACAGCTTTGTCGGCGACTGATCTCTCCAGTCTCTAATGATGGATATATTTGATCTCTGTTTAGTATTTTACTGTTATTTTCTTATACCTGTTGTAACTGAATTTTCCATTGCTGTCCACCTCCTAACTGTGCGCTGCTGTCTTACCAGATTAATTTTTGAATGGCGTCTTTCAAAGTCAGGCAATATTTTGGCAGAGAGTGCATTTTTCTTCCATTTCAGACCACCAAATTTGACAGTTTTTTTTATTCTGGCGTTCATTTTTGCACTTCTGCAATATTTAGTCTGTTTTTCCTTCCACAGATACCAGCGATCGTTGCCAAAGCCCTGTTGCCTGTGGAAAATGTGATGTTCAACTTTCATGTGCTGCTGCAGTTCATATGATGAAGGTACTCCCACAATGCGGTCATTAGAGAAGTTACAGATCATTCATCTAGCGATACTGAAGAGCTGATGGTGTGTGTCCAAATCAACAAACTGTATGTATTTTTATCATATTTATAATTTCACAAAAATATTATCAAGGAACTTTTGATGTAAGGCCATATTAGATTAGTTGACCAAAAACATGACCAAATTCACAGGTTTTCATGACTATCTTAAAGAAGGAAAGCAAATCTGAGAGGTTTATCATAGGAATTCCAGACCATGTTGCCTGGCAACTGTAGAAACAGCCTCCAGTAGTGAAGCAATGATTAAATACATTGACAATCATTTACTTTCAGACTCCAACAGAGTCTTGAAGGTTGTGTGGTGCAGGGAAACATGGGTCATCACGGCCAGGAATTAAATCACGGGTGAGAATTTTAAATTGTTGCTTATAAATAGGAGTCTTTGTGCGTCAGGGAGTACAGCAGTGATGTGTGAACAGGTTTTGGTACAAATGAACATGAGCGCAGCAGAATTTTATGTATTCTTGAGATTACAGGGACGTTGAATGTGGGAGGTCAACTGGGAGTGTGTTTGGATAGTTAAGCCTAGAGGTAACGCAGGAATAGATGAGAGGTTCAGCAGATGAGCTGAAACTAAGGTGTCATTGTCACTGAAGTGGAACGAAATGGTTTTTGTGCAGGACTCTGCTGTTGCCTTCACCTCACCTCAGGAATTCATCTGTGTGTGAATTTGTGGATCAAGTCTGTAATAAGATGAGGAACTGAGTGCCTGGCGTGACCCAAACTGGGTGTCACTGAGCATGTTACTGCTAAGTGCTGCTTAGCTCCACTGTTGACAACACCTTCCATCACTTTACTGAAGATAGAGAGTAGACTGCTTGAGGGGAAATTGGTCAGGTTGGATTTGCTGTGTTTTTGTGCTGAACAGACCTGGGCAATTTCCCAAATTGTCAGCAGATGCCAGTGCTGTAGCAGGACTGAAACAGTTTGTCTTGGCAGGTAGCAAGCTCTAGAGCACAAGTCATCGGTACTGTTGCCAGTGCCCATAATCTTTGCTGCACTATTCCTCCATTTATTAATATCATTTGAAATGAATCAAATTGGTTGAAAACTCACATCTGTGATATTGAGGACCTCTGGAGAAGGCCTCTGGCACCTTATTTTTAGCTATGCCTGGAGCTGCTCTTGGCATGCCCTCCTATACTATCCATTCAATCAGTGTGGTTCCCCTGGATCAATGGTAATGGTTGAGTGCACAATATGCTGGCCCATGAGGTTACAGATTGTGCTGGAAAGTTCTGCTGCTGTTGATGTCCGACAAAGCTTCAAAGATATCTGGTTTTGAACCCCTATATCTGTTCCAAGTCTGTCCCATTTAGCCGAAGTTAGTGCCACTCAACGCCACTCGGGGTATTCTCAAGTTTAAGATGATGCTTTGTCTCCACAGGACTGTGCGGTGGTTGCTGTTACCAATACTGTCACGGGCAGTTGCATCTGCAGCTGGGAAATTTGTGAGAATGAGATCTATGTTTTTCCCTTCTGTTGGTTGTGTCAGCACCTGCTGCAGTCCCAGAAAGTCAGCTTTGTCCTTTAGGACCTGACCAGCTTGATTGGTAATCCTGCTGTGAACTACTCCTGATGGAGGGCATTGAGTACACCTATTGCCATTTACACTCTGTGCTTACTCCAAGTGCTGTTTAACATGGAGTTTTTAATCAAAATTCACTCTTGGGATGTGGAAATCGCTGGCTGGACCAGCATTTATTGCCTGTCCCTGATTTCCCTGAAGGCAGTTAAGAGTCAACCACATTGCTGTGGGTTTGGAGTTGCATGTCATGCAGATCAGGTAAGTATGGCAGATTTCCTTCCCGAAAGGACACAAGTGAACCCAAATAATCAGCAATGGTTTCATGGTCGTCATTCGACTATTAATTCCAGATCATTATTTAATTCAAATTCCACCATTTGCCATGGCAGGATTTGAACCCAGGACCCCGCAATGATGTCAGTGTCTCTGGAGTAATAATCTAGGGATAACACTGTTGCCAATTTATCAACTGAGGGAGGATGGTTCATGGAATTCAGCAGGAGCCATGAGTCTTCCAGGTGGCAGAGTCAATGTTGTACTCCCAGTTCAATTACTGCGATCAGAATAGCACTGTGCTGTCACGTCTGGCCTGCTCTTGGGACAGGCCTTCACTAAGGACAGTGATGGTGGCGTGTGTCACTTGTCTATAAGGTAAATTCTATGCATACGACGCTGTTTCTTGACTAGTCTTTGAGCCCTCTCTCCAAATTTTGCCACTTGCCCCCAGATATTAGTAAGGAGGAGTTTATGGAGTCGATAGGGCTGATTCTGCAGTTGTCTTTCCTCGTGCCTTGGCAGATGCCAAGTGTTCCACCCAGCATCATTCCTTTGTTGAGGCTTTGCAGTGATTTGCAACTGAGTGGCTTGCTGAGGTTGGCAAATTTCTTTCCCTGAAGGACATTAGATTTTCTCCTTTTTCTGCCATTAGCAATGGTTCCATGGCAACCAGTTGATTCTTAATTCCGTTTTTTTTTTTATTTAATTCAAATTCCACCATCTGCTGAGATGGGATTCAAGCGCGGACTTCTGTTGTAAATTTTAATATACTAGATAAAAGTTAAATCATTAGGTTTGTTCAGCCTAACACTGGCGAGTCATCTATTCTAATATCTCCTTTCCCGAGAGGGAAAAAAACATTGCTTGAACTATTGCTTGGCATCTTCTCTGTGAAGTGTCTCGGAGGTCGTTGTCCATCATCCTGTCTCCTCCATCCTCCCCTCCAACAAGTGAGGGAGACACATAGAAACTCCATATCATTAAGATTGAGGCAATCCAAATCAGATGCCTCTGCTGCTTCCCTCTCTGCCACTAGCCCACCAAACCAAATTGCCTTGCATGTTGCTCGGCGTTTTAGTCCTAAACATGCATCTTTCTCCAGTCTTGTGTCAAGCCTTATCAGAGCTCGTCTTAATCCTTTGCCCTACTCCTGCTAAATCACAAACATTCTGCGTCTCTCTTATTTCTCCTCCTCTTTGCCTCTTCCCCCATGCCAGTTCAGATATTGTCCTAGCACTCGTCTGGATTGTGTTGGAACATTTTGGTGGAGTGGGATTTTCTAATGACAGTGAAGTCAAATATTGGTTTTAATATTTGACTTCACTGTCGTTAGAAAATCCCACTCCATCTCTATTCTCTCTTTCCTGTCACTAAATCTTGGCCATTCTTTGCCATGTGTCAAAGATCTGCAGTTCTGGTCAGTGACATGAAGTCCCAAGGTGGAAATTCCTAGAAACCCAAATAGATTTCTCCCTGAATCGATGACTGGCCTCCACATTGGATAACGTGCGATAGGGACAATGCACAGTTATCTTCGGCCAGGATGAGGGGATGTTGTGAATTTCTACCCGGACTGACAGTGATGGATTTTATGAATTTGTGTTACAGGATATTACAAGTGGACTTTCAGGTGGGGAAACTCAATAATTGTAACACTAAACTCTGACAGAATTACTCAATTCATCAACATCTGGATATTCGTATTGTGTGAGTATTGTGTTCCTGCTCACTTCTCATTTGCCGTGTAATTTTTTTCTCTTAAATCACCCCATTCTCTCAATAGATCATTCCTAAAATTTTCAGTATATGTCCTGTAATCTTTTTTATGATCAGTCATGAGTGTACATTGTATCATCCTGAACTGTTTCTTTTGTCAACACCTCTATCAAAGGTCCCTCAAAATCCTTTGTTTCAAGGAGAACAATCTCAGTTTCCTCAAACATCTGATTCCCCAATGACTGTTTGCTGTCTATAAGGCACTCGTCTGGATTGTGTTGGAACATTTTTCACTTCCCTGCATGAGTACAGCCCCAACACTGTCAGAAAAAGTGAACATCCTCCAGATGAAGCGCACTGTCAGAGTTGTGTCCCAGCCACCACATTCAACATTCCCCTCTACACCACCGAGGCACAGTGGCATCTCTGTGCCAAAAGTAAAGTCACCATTTTCCGACCTGACCATAGGGCTGGTTTAACCTGAAGATTACCACACCCCAGGCGAGGGGAGAGTTTGAGAAGGAGAGTCCACCTATTATAGATGGATATTCGCTCTGTACCAGCAACGCCCAAGTCACATGAAAGAAGAATGTTAAAAAAAACAGCCCTAACCATGCAACTCTTCTTTACAAACCATTCTGTTAAGTCTCCTCTGCCCCCTATCAGGGACCCTCCCGCCCTTCACGGTGTGTGTGGGATCTTTGGTTTGCACAGACTCAGCTCATCTCTGTTCCTGTCTGTGATGTCATCATGCTGTGACAATGGCACTGAACCTCACTGTCTGTGAGGGTGGTAGGCACAGAGATCCTCATAGCGTTTAAGGCATATTTAGATACACACTTGTGATGCCAACGCAGACAGGTCTATGGGCCAACTGCTGGAAAATTAGATTAGAATAGTTAGGTGGTGGATTTTAACTGGCAGAGGCTGGATGGGCCACCATCCGAGACACTTCACAGAGAAGATGCCAAGCAATAGTTCAAGCAATGTTTTTTTTTTCCCCTCTCAGGAAAGGAGATATTAGAATAGATGATAATTGAATAGATGGTTAATGTTTTTGGGAGACAAGTGAGGTATAGAGATGAAGCAGTTTACCAAGAAATTCTGGAGCTTGAAGCCCAGGAAATTGCACGTGCTGCTATCAAGTGGAGGAATAAAAATGGGGCATCATCATTAGGACTGTATTAGAGGAAGGGACATGTTGAGATTTGTGAGGCTGGAGGATATTAGAGACTGGAAGGGTTCTGAGACTGGAGAAGATTACGAAAATAGGGAAAAGTGTGAGATTGGAGGAAGTTGCAGAAATGGTGAGGATTGAGAGGCTGGAGGAGACCTCAAACAGAAGGAGGTTTGTGAGGGTAAAGGCAATTACACATCTAAGGAAGTTTATACGGGCTGGAGGAATTTACAGAGATAGGAGGGTGTTGAGGCTGGAGGAGATTCGAGATAAGGAGGCTTGAGAGACTGGAGGAATCTACCGAGACCGTGAGAGTTCTGAGGCTAGAGGGGGATTCCAACAGTAGGCAGGTTGTGAGGCTGGGGAGAGATTCCAGTGATAGGAAAGGTGGTAAGGCTCGAGGGTGGAGCCTGCAATAGTGCAGGCTCCAGGGTCATTTTCATGATAGGGAGGGTAGTGAGGATTGAGGTATGATTCTTGCGATAGGGAGTGAGGTGAGGCTCCAGGGTGGATTATCATCTAAACGACACAGTGGTGCACTTACAGTACACGGAGTGCATTAGTGAGAGAAAGTGGTTCACCGCCACTTTCTCCAAATCAAATAAAAATGGACAGTCAATATTAGTCTGGGCAGCAAAGACCACATCCCATAAGTAAGTTACAATTATGATGGGTGATGATGGGAACTGCAGATGATGAAGAATCTGAGATAACAAAGCGTGGAGCTGAATGAACACAGCATATGCTGCTGGGCCTGCTGTGTTCATTCAGCTCCACACTTTGTTATCTAAAATTATGATGGGTTTCTGGTTTGGAGAGAGCTAACAGAAGCTCGGATGATTCTCCTTGGGGCTGATTAGCAATGATTTAGTTGAGTAGTAGGTTTGTTTCCAGGATATTAGTTTGCAGAGAGAGAAAAAAGATTAACATTGTGGCAATGTTTGGTAACTGCAGAATACAACATTCAGGTAATTGGCAAATAATGCAGTGTGAAAACTTGAAGATTACTTGACTCAGCAAGTTCCCAGGATCTGGAACAGTCTGAATGGCAGCTGGATGCAGATTCAGCAGTTATTCCCAAAGATTTGGGATTTAACTTTTCAAGGAATGATCAAGAGGGCCATGGACAAATGGCAGGGGACTTGGGTCAGATTTGCAACACCTCTTGAATGAGAGTGAAGCTTTTGTCAGGGTTGCACATGGTCGACTAATCTGTAAAGTTAGATCACATGTGATTCAGGAAGAACTTGCTAATTGGAAACAAAATTGGTTTAGTTATAGGAGAGAACGTGGTGCTGGAGGATTTTTCAGAGTGGAGTTCTGTGACCAGCGTGTTCCACAGCAATCGGTACAGGCCACTTTTGTTTCTCATTTACACTAACGATTTGGATGAGAATTTAAGGGACAAGATTACTAAGTTTGCAGATGATACTGAATTGTTGGTATAGTGGTTAGTGAAGGTTATCTCAGATGATGGTGACATGTTAATCAATTGGGTCAATGGGTTGAGGAGTAGAAGATGAAGCTCAATTTGAATAAATGTGAAATATTGTATTTTGGTAAAATGAACAAGGGTAGGAATTACACAATTGATGGTTACACCCAGGGTAGTGTTGTGGAACAGAGAAATGCTGAGATTCACTGCATAATTCTTCGAAGTTTATGGAGACAGGCCGACAGGGTGGTTAGTAAATTGTTATGCACACTTGCCTTCATTGCTCACTCCTTTGAGTATAGGAAATGGGATGTTATGTTGAGGTTGTACAGGACATTGTTGAGGCTTCATTTGAGGTATTGCGTGCAGTTCTGGTCGCCCTGTTACAGGAAGGACATTATTATTAAACTGGAGACAGGTCAGAAAAGACTTGCTGAGATGTTGCCAGGAATGGAGGGCTCAATTATCAAAAGAGACTGCCAAAGCTTAAACTTTTCTCACTGGTTACGGGGTGACCTTACAAATCCTCATAAAAAACATGAGGGGCACAGATTATGTGAATATTAAGGGTTTTTTCCCCTAGGTTGGGTGATTAAGACAAGGGGACATGTAAGGTGAGAGGAGAAAGACATATTTGAAAAAAATATGAGGGACAATTTTTCTTTTACAGTGTGGTTCATGTGTGAAACGAATTTTCAGAGGAGGTGGTGGATGCAGGTACAGTCACATTGTTTAAAAGGCATTTGAATTAGGACATATATAAGAAAGGTTTAGAGGAATATGTGCCAGATGCAAACAGCTGTGATCAGTTTAAATATAAAAGTTGTATATTTCATATACATTTCTAAATTGGAGGAAGGCCAACTTTGACAGTATTGGGCAAGAACTTCCAAACTATGATCGGGAGAGGTAATATGCAGTTAACGGTATACTTGGAAAGTGGAAGGCCTTCAAAAATAAAATAGGGAGAGTCCAGAGGCAGTATGTTCCTGTTCATGTGAAGGGCAAGGCTGGTAATTGTCGGGGCTATTGGACGACTGAAAAAATTGAGGCTGTGGTTAAGAAAAAGAAGGCAGCGCATGTCAGGTAATGACAGCAGGAACTGGGTCAATCCCTCAAAGTATAAGGGCAGTAGGAGTATACTCAAGGGAAATGAAGATGGCAAAAAGGAGACATGAGCTATCCTTATCCAAGAGATTCTGACACTTCATTTGGGACAAAAAAGCAACTTGGGACAAAACAGGGCCCCTTTAAAGATCAACAAGGCTGTCTGTGTGGAACTGCAGGGTGAGATGTGAATGAGTATTTCACATTAGTACTTACAGCAGAGAAGGATATGGAAGCTAGAGAACTTGGAGAAATAAATAATGAGTTGACAAGTGTCCATATTACAGAGGTCTGGGTGCTGGACGTCTTAAACTGCATAAAGGTGAATAGGTCCCTGGCACATGATCAGGTGTTATCCACAAACTGTGAGAAGCTGGGGAAGTAATTGCAGGCCCCTTGCTGAGATATCTGCATCACTGAGACACTGGTGAAGTGCCAGAAGGCTGAGTGGCTAATCTGGTGCCATTCTTTAAGGAAAAGCTAGAGGACCATTGACCATTGAGCCTGATGTCAGTGGTGGGTAAATTGCTGGAGGGGAATCTGAGGGACAGGGTTTGCATGTGTTGAGAGAAGCAAAGACTGATTAGGGATAGCCAACATGGCTTTGTGAGTGGGAAATCTTGAGAAACTAACTTGATTGAGTTTTTTGAGGAAGTGACAAAGAAGATTGAAGAAGACAAAGCAGTGGACTTTGTCTAAATGGGCTTCAGCAAGGCATTCACCAAAACTACACATGACGGACAGGTTAGCAAGATTAGATCAAGTGGAATCCAGGGAGAGTTAGCTATTTGAAACAAAATTGGCTTGAAGGTAGGAAACAGGATCGTGGTGGGGGTGCTTTTTTTTTCTCAGTCTAGATGACTATGAACAGCAGTGTGCTGCAAGGATCGGTGCTGGTTCCACTGCTTTTTGCCATTGATACAAGTCATGTGGCATGCATATTGGAGGAATGGTTACTAAGTGTGCAGATGACACAAATTGTTGGTGTAGTAAACAGCAAAGAAGTTTATCTCCAAGGACAATGGGATCTTAGTCAGATGGGTCGATGGGCCGAGGTGTGACAGCAATCAGTTCAGTTTGGATAAATGCGAGCTATTGCATTATGGTAATGAAAATCAGGGCAGGGCTTAAACAGTTAATGGTGAGGCCCTGGGGACTGTTACACGACAGACACTCCTTGAGGTGCAGGTGCACAGTTCCTTGAAGGGGGATTGCAGGTACAGAAGGTAGTGAAGATGATATTTGCTATGCTTGCATTTATTGGTCAGTGCATTGAGTGTAGGAGTTGGGAGGTCATGTTATAGGCTGAACAAGGCATTGATGATGCTGCTTTTGGAATACTGTGTTCAATTCGGGCCTCCCTGCAATAGGAATGATGCTGTTAAACTTAGCAGGATGCAGAAAAGATTTACAAGGATGTTGGAAGTTTTGAGCTGCAGGGAGAGGCCGAATATGCTGGGGCTATTTTCCCTGGAGCGTTGAAGGCTGAGAGGTTACCTTAGAGGTTAATAAAATTATGGTGGGCATGGAGTGAGTAGCCAAGTTTGTTTACCTGGGGTAGGGGAGACTAGAACTAAACACATTGGTTTAAGCTGAGAGGGAAACTTTTTTAAGGGAAAGTGGGTGGTGCCTGTGTAGAATGACCTGCCAGAGGAACTGGTGGAAGCTGGTACAATTATGACATTTAAAAGGCATCTGGATGGGTATGTGAATAGGAAGGGTTTAGAGGAATATGGGTCAATTGCTTGCAAATGGGATTAGATTAATTTGGGACATATGGTCAGCATGGACAACTGGGATGAAAGGGATTGGTTTATGCTGTACAACTCTGACTAAGCATTTTTTGTTTTCATTTCAGATTTCCACAATTTTACTTCTGCACTGTTCTTAACCTTTTGATCCCTCTGAAAGACTGAGTTACAATGCCTGCCCTTGCTCCCTGGCTCTCCCACCTCTCTCTTTCAGCAGTTGTGTGCAAATACTGACTGGATCCCTTACCTGGAGGATATTTATTTGAATTTGTCCTAATGATGATCCAGCATATTTCCCAAGTGTCACTCCATAAATGTCCAGAGGATTTCTCGATTTCACAATCTGTGGTTGTTCTTCTGGTTCCTCACTCGCTGCACTTGCTTTCTGTTTGAAAGCTTAGTCTGCAATTGGAGAATTCAAACTGGTCCACATCGAGCTCTGACAGTCACTTTGTTTATCACAAACCAGTTACCTCAGGATTTTGAACAATGGAGGAAAAAGCAGCATTCACACTGGGGAGAAATGCACATGATCTGTAAAGAGTCTGTGAAGATTCATCTGAAATGTCCGAACACCAGCGCAGTGACACTGGGGAGAGACTGTGGAAATGTGCAGATTGCAGGAACGAATTTTTTAATCCATCCCAGCTAGAAACTGACCACCAGAGTCACACTGGAGAGAAACCATTCACCTGCTCTGATTGTGGAATGAGATTCACTCAGTCCTCCAGCCTGCTTAAACAGCAGTGAGTTCGCACTGTAGAGAAACCATTTACATGCTTGAAATGTGGGAAAGCATTCACTCAGACATCTCAACCGCTGATGCATGAGCAAATTCACACTGGAGAGAGACCGTTGGCCTGTTCTGCGTGAGGGAAAAGCTTTGCTGACTCGAATTGCCCGCTGATCCACCAGCGACTTCACTCTGGGGAGTGGCCATTCATCTGCTCCCAGTGTGGGAAGGGATTCACTTGCTCACCTCACCTACAGAGCGTTCACACTGGGGAGAAACCATTCACCTGCTCTAAATGTGAGAAAGCATTCACTTGGTCATCCTACCTGCCTGTGTTCCAGCAGGTTCACACTGGGGAGAGCCCATTCATGAGCTCTGAGTGGGGAAAGCATTCACTCAGTTATCCAAACTGTTAACACACCAGTGAGTTCACAAAGAAGCACATTTGAATGATTTTGCTGTCACTCTCACTGTCAAGTGAACCATGGTTTTGGGCTGTTTGTACTGGTGTTACTGATCCCTGCTCAATTAAAGGTACAGGTATTGTGGATAAAATGTTAATATCAATTGTGTATCTGTCAGGTAGAGTTTGGGAATAGTCAATTTATCACGACACATTGACACATTCTCACTGACTAAAGACTAGCCGCCCGCACAGTATGTGAAAAAGGATTTCCTGGTTCATCGGGACTGGTTAACGAGCAGCAAATTTCTGAGTAACTGTGAAGTTGGTTTTTGATTCTCCTGTTAGCTATATCCAAACCATGCTTTTTGGGCTTGCTTCTGGAGATCAGAGAATCCCTCCAGTCTGGAGGCAGACCATTTAGCCCATCGAGTTCACACTGAACTTAAAAAGAGTGTCCTACCCAGACCCTGCCTGCGTGGGTTTCCTCCAGGTGCTCTAGTTTCTTCCCATTGTCCAAAAATGTGCAAATTCGGTAGAATGACAATGCTAAATTGCCCATAGTGTCTTGTGTGCAAAATGCAGGGCAGGGTGTGAGACTGGGTTGGATGTTGCTTGGAGGGTTGGTAATGGACTGAATGGCCATCTTCCACAGTGTAGGGATTCTATGTTGATCTTAATGGCCCTTTATTTGTTGTGCCCGGTCAATATGTTTGCACACCTTTTACAATTATGGATTCTATTGCTCTCCACAGACATGTTTCAACTACTAATAGATATTTGTTTATTGGAAACAATCAAAGGAAAGTTTTAAATTGAAACAAAAGATTGGGATGAGTCATGTTCTATATTCCTGATAGCCGATTGCAAAAATGCAATGAAACCTGGTGACCCGTCCATGGGGAATGCAGTCTCTTCAGATCTTTACCAGGTGTCCATAGCAGTGACGGATCTCGTGATGAATACAAAAAACAAGACATGGTGTGATATCTGGTGTATATTTTCTATTTAGTCTGCTGTCCATTACTCCACATGTCAAGTTTGTTTTCGGAGACCCTCACGGACTTGCTGCAATCACAAGACACTGACCTGTTTAGAAAAACACAAATCCTTTTATGACCAAGCAAGTACCAGCTGTGGAGCATTACTGTACTCAACCCGGCACAAAGTGCAGAGTCTCGCAAGTAATTCTCCCCGAGCAGCAGACAGTGCCCGCTTATTATACTTCACAAAAGATATGATACTTAAAATGATTTCACAATTTATAATGGCATGATGCATAAAACAATTACTACAACAGACAAAAATAGGATACCAAGCAATTATTACATCAAAAACATAAAAGACCAGCTTATAGTATCGATTGCTAGTGAAGTAGCTGCGAATGGCAGTAGGCGATTTTTGAGTTGTTGTCCAAGATAGATTGTGATTTCAAGTTGCTAGTGTGTCTGGCTAGAACAAAGTCAGTGCCCTGGCCCCTTTGCCAGCGACAGAAGTTACATGCTTTAGAGGTTTCACACCCTTACAAATTTTCCCCACCTAACCCTATTCGAAACAACAGTTTGATTCTAATTTCAATTCAGTCAGGAAGCTTAAGACAGTGTCTGCATACCCATGTGTGAGAAGAAAAGGAGTTACAAAAGCTTTACACACCGCATTCCTGGCTGGGCAGGAAGCTTCAGGGTAGTGTCTGCATACCTATGTGTAGGTAGATAAGAGTTTACTTCTGTAAATTAAAGTCTTTTATCTGCATTTGATTCCTATACAGAGACTTTAATTTATAGAAGTATATAAATCAATGGGATGTCATCACATTAACATCTCACACAGAGACTGAGATATGGGCTAGTGACCTAGATTTGAATCACACCATTCCAGACGGTGGAATTTGATTTTTTTTTAAAATCTGGAATTAAGAATCTAATGATGACCGTGAATCTGTTGTCAGTGAGAAAAAGCCATCTGTTCACCTCTGTCCTTTTAGGGAAGAAAACTTCCATTCTTATCCAGTGATATCAAGATTCCATGAATGATTTTTTTTGAACAAAAAAAAACTCCTGCAAATACATTTATCTCTGTCTTAATTTATTTAGCAACCGACAGTTCAATCTGGTTGATGGTCACTTTCACTTCTAATCAAGTTGTGGCCGTTTCATGGTTGAAATAAAAACAATGCATGAATGGAACCACAGCTGTTCTCATAGGAACAATACATGCTCTGACATGTTTGAAAAAAATACCTCATCTCACTTATGAGCCAGATATCAAAGCTGACCAGATCCTGATGCAGTGTACCATGAAAGTGAAATTCTTCACCATCTTATCTACTTGTGTTGCGATTTCAGGGAGCGATGGACTTGAACCTCCCAATCTCCTGAACACCTTTGAGAATTTCATCAAACTGACCCCCAGTGGCAGGAATGGATAGGGTCAGCTTGGATTGATGCTCATAATTCAGGCTCAACAAATCTACTGGAGCATTTTGGGAATGTAATTAGTGGTGAGTGTGGCCACCTCTCTGTACTGTAGTGATACAGATCCCCTGATCCCAAATGGCTGACTGACAGTGTCGATGTCCCTGGGCTGATATCGAATGATTCTTTGGCCATGCTGTGTCAGGACCTCCTGACTGAATACTATCTCCCTTGCCCTGACTGAGAACTGTTTCCCTGAGAATTTGAGACGTGCCCATTTGGTCAAAACACATGTGTTTGTTGCCATAGCTGCTGACCAGCCCTTGACTGACTGCTGGTAATAACAATGCTAAGCTGCTTGGCTTATGCCTGTGATAAACACCAGGCAAGACAGGAGCACTGTGAGACATTAAGTTCTAGTTGAAACATCAAAGTGCAAAAATGTCAGGCAAGGGCAGAGATATTGCGGCATAACTCGTGTCAGGTGCTGAAAAGCTTGTAGAGTTCTTAGAGCAAGAATGTAATTTGTGGACAGGCAATTCTGCATCTTGATTTAGCATTTTTATTTAACTCTGGCTCATTTCGCTAGATTTGCAAATATCTCTCAGTCTGGCTAATGTGAGAGTTGGCTTTCGGAATAATGTGCCACTGACTGTCATTCACAGTTGTATCCCACATCAGTGAATTGGTAATCTGATTAAGCTCACAGGCCTTGGCATGAGAAAAATAAAGCAGTCACATGCACACTTGTTTGATTAGTTGCTCTGCACTCAAATGAAAAACGTGTGTTGTATATGCCATATCCTTTCCTGGCTCACAGTGTTTCCAAAATCTCTAGTTCAATACATCCCAAGTCATCATCAAAGTCAACACTAGTGAATACTTCGATAGCTTCATTTTTTTTTCTGAAATGCTATTTGTAATGAGGTAGTGTTGGCAGGCGATTTTCTTTTACTGCTGATGCCATGTGTGGATATTTGGGGATGGTGTTGGTGGGAAGGTGCGGCATTACCAGGGATGAGGCAATAACATCAGAGCAAGTGTTGAACATTCAAAAAAGGACAGATTAACAGTTACCTTGGAACAAGCATATTTGGAGAAAGTTGGGTGAGAGTACTGAGAGAAAGCACTTTGGCGGCATGGTGGCTCAGTGGTTAGCACTGCTGCCTCACAACACCAGGACCTGTGTTCGATTCTAGCAGACTGCCTGTGTGGAGTTTGCACATTCTCCCTGTGTCTGTGTGGGTTTTGTCAGGGTGCTGCCACAATCCAAAGATGTGCAGGTTAGGTGGTTGGCCATGTTAAATTGCCTGTAATGTTTAGGGAGGGGTAGATTAGGTGGGTTGTAGGTCTGGCTGGGATGCTCTGAGGTTTGGTGTGGACTTGTGGGGCTGAAGGGCCTGTTGAGCAGATGCTGGAGAATCCGAGATAACAAGGTGTAGAGCTGGATGAACATGGCAGGAAGGCCGACGTCTCATGCCTGGACCCTTCCTCAAATTTTGATGAGACTGTTTTTAGAATTGGTTCAAAGAGACTATAACCAGTCCTGGAAACACAGCAAATGGAGCAAGCTCCTACTTCTTACTCCAACAATCAGTTTAACATAGGGTCTTTAAATAAAGGACATATCAGATATTAAAACTAACAAGAATAAGTACAACCCACTGATGTCAACCAAGTCGGCCAAAAAGCAATGCCATTATAGTGCTGGACTACCTGAAGTCCCAGTTACCTTCCATATTTTCCATCAGCCTGACTGTGTGCAAAGACTTGTAAATCACTGCTGTCAGTTTTTACTGTTCCCAAAGTCCTGGGCTTCCAGACCAGGGCAAACAGTCAGTTTACACCAACACTTTTTCAGCACCTTTTCTATAAATCTCTCTTCGCAGTGAATGTAGATCATCGGAAAGGTACCAATCAGATGAGGTAGGGCAGAGCTGACGTCACCAACAAGCCTCATCAACCAGTTCCGCGACTGGTGGAGGGTCAGTGAGATTGCAGCAACAACCGGTACAGAATCGCACACTCAGAGAATGTCCCAGCACAGGGGAAGGTGCTTCAGCCTGTCACTGCATCAGCGATAATGTGAACTGCAGATGCTGGAGAATCCAAGATAACAAAGTGTGAAGCTGGATGAACACAGCAGGACAAGCAGCATCTCAGGGGCACAAAAGCTGACGTTTCGGGCCGAGACCCTTCATCAGAAAAGGGGGATGGGGAGAGGGAACTGGAATAAATAGGGAGAGATGGGGAGGCGGACTGAAGATGGAGAGAGGAGAAGATAGTTGGCTGTTGGTTTGTTCACCGAGTTTGGCAAATGAATTGCAAACGTTTCGTCTCCAGTCGAGAAGACATCATCAGTGCGTAGCTGCTGCTGTGTCGGAGAAGATAGGTGGAGAGGAGGCAGGCAGGTCAAAGAGGCAGGGATGGAGCCAGTAAAGGTGTGTGTAGGTGGGGAGGTAGGTAGGGGATAGGTCAGTCGGGAAGGACGGACTGGTCAAGGAGTCGGGATGAGGTTTGTAGGTATGAGATGGGGGCGCGGCTTGAGGTGGGAGGAGGGGACGGTGAGTGGAAGAACAGGTTAGGGAGGCGGGGACAAGCTGGGCTGGTTTTGGGATGCAGTGGCGGAAGGTGAGATTTTGAAGCTTGTGAAATACACATTGATACCATTGGGCTACAGGGTTCCCAAGCAAAATATGAGTTGCTATTCCTGTAACCTTCGGGTGGCATCATTGTGGCACTGCAGGATGCCCAGGACGGACATGTCATTTGCAGAATGGGAGGTGGAGTTGTTTAGTGTGAACCGAGCATGGGTGATCTGCAGAGTTGTCCCCAAGCCTCCCTTGGTTTCTCCGATGCAGCAGAGCCACAACGGGAACAGCGGATGCAGTATACCATATTAGCAGATGTGCGACCCGGGATTGAGATGAGGGGGGAGGGGTAGGGGAAGATGGAGCACTTTCTGCGGTTGCAGGGAAAAGTGCCAGGTGTGGTGAGGCTGGAGGAGAGTGTGGAGCAGACCAGAGAGTCACGGAGAGAGTAGTCCATCCGGAAGGCAGATAAGGGTGGGGACGGGGTGTGAGGGATGAGTTACGCAAAATGTGGGAGACACGGTCGAGGGAGTTCTCGACCACTGAGTGGGGGGAGGTTGCAGTCCTTGAAAAACGAGGACATCTGAGATGTACAGGGTGTGGAATTCCTCATCCTGGGAGCAGATCTGGCGCAATTGGGAATAGGGGATGGCATTTTTGCAGGAAGGTGGGTGGGAGGAGGTGTATTCCAGGTAGTTTTGAGAGTCAGTGGACTTGAAATGGATATTGGCTTCTAGGTTGTTGCCGGAGATGGAGACAGAGAGGTCCAGGAAGGAGGGAGAGGCGTTAGAGATGGCCCAGGTGAACTTAAGGTGGGTGGGGGGGGGGGGGGGGGGGTGGAAGGTGTCAGTGAAGTGAATGAACTGTTTGAGCACCTCGTGGATGCATGAGGCGGCGTTGATGTAGCCATCACTGTAATGGAGGAAGAGGTGGAGTTTAGGGCCTGTGAAAGTATGGAAGAGGGATTGTTCCACATAACTTACAAAGAGGGAGGCACAGCTTGGGTCCATGCAGGTACCCATGGCCACCCCCTTTGTCTGTAGGTAGTGGGAGGAATTGAAAGAGAAGTTGTTGAGGGTGAGGAAGAGTTCGGCAAGGCGGATGAGGGTGTCAGCGGAGGGGGACTGGTTGGGCCTGTGGGAGAGGAAGAAGCGGATGACCTTTAGGCCATCTGTATTGGGAATGCGGGTTCATAGGGATTGGATGTCCATGGTAAAGATGAGGGTGTTGGGGACTGGGGAATTGTAAGTTTTGTAGGAGATGGAGAGCATGGGTGGTGTCACAGACGTAGGTAGGGAGTTCCTGGGCGAAATGTGAAAAGATGAATTCCAATGAGGTGGAGATCCGTTCGGTGGGGCAGGAGCAGGCAGAGATAATGGGTCAACCAGGGCAGGCAGGTTTGTGGATTTTGGGAAGGAGATAGAAACAGCCGTTGCAGGGTTGGGGAATGATGAGGTTGGAGGCTGTGGGTGGAAGGTCACCTGAGGTGATGAGGTTGTGGGTTGTTTGGGAGATGATGGTTTGGTGGTCGGGCGTGGGGTCATGATTAAGGGGGCAGTAGGAGGTGGTGTTGGAGAGTTGGCGTGTAACCTCAGTGATGTAGAGGTCAGTGTGCCATACGACAACTGTGCCTCCCTTGTCCATGGGTTTTATGGTGAGGTTGGGATTGGAGCAGAGGGCTGTACGTTCTGCAGGGAAGAGGTTGGAGTGAGTGCGAGGGGTGTAGAGGTCTGAGAGAGGGAGGGTCTGAGCTTGGGTAGGCTGGATTGCATTGCCTGGAGTTGCCGTCGCATTGCTGCGAGTGTGTGTTTCAGGAGTTGCAGGGAAAGATGCTTCTGAAGTGTCTTAATGTTCTGGATGTAGACATTGTCACATCTGGGGACAAATTGGGAAGGCTTGAATGTGGACTGTAGTCCAATGGGGATGATCTGGTTCCTTAGGCAGGTACTAAGAAAGGTAACGTGGCTGTAGTACCTGGTTTGCTGCAGGATATGGTCGAGCAGTCTCAAGGCCGAATAGAGCAGTTTTTGGCCACTTTTCCAGGGTAATGGTGAGACTGCATTAGGCTGTGGGCACGATGAAATCAGAAGCCATCCAGAGATGATTGACTGAAGTGGTTCTTTTGAGAAGTATTTATCTTCTGAGGAAATCATGACCAGACTGGCCCTGGATTTATTGCACTTTAGGCGAATGACACATGATCTTGTTTTGAACGCAAAATATTGCGAGCAGTCTTTTCAAGTTGAATGCTGAAACAATATTTCCATTTGTGCACGAGATTACCACCAGTGGATGGACTGTAAAACTGGACAATATCTCAGTTAGACAATGGTGACTTGTTTATTTTACCCTTTCAAAGGATCGTGTGTTTATGGAAGTCTTTCCAGAGAGAGATGGAAGATAAGTTATTGAATATTCGTCAGGGAGTGGCAGACAGATTCATGACTAAGAATAACACACCAATTTTAGCAGGGGTGGAGAGGAACGTTTATTTGAGGCCACATCATTCAAAAGCTCACCACATGGTGAACTTGGTTTGATTTTTCTAATCACTTACTCCTGATCCAAGTTTTCACATGGCCATGAAGGCTCTCCCTTTCAGAATGATGGGTACAACTTCCAAATACGATTTTTAAATGACACTATGAAAATGCTCAGGAAAGCTTCATGGTTTTTCAGAAAGATCAGAGACATAGAACAAAGCTAAAATCTCAATAAAACTGCTTTAGTAAACAGATTGGGCTGAATATATGTCTTTAATAGTACAGATTACTTTTATTTGTACTGTTGAGATGACTTTTGTTGGCAAGACCTGCATTTCTTGCCTCTGTCTAATTTCCATTCAGAATATGATGGTGAAACCCAGGGACACTAACATATGTTACATGGAGGCGTTCAGGATTCTGAAGAAGTGTCAGTGAATGGACAATGATATAGATTCAAGCCAGGATGCTGTGTGGTCTTTGAGATTGTAAGCCTCATCACTTGATGCTCACAACACATGGAAATTGTGATCAGAGATAATGGGAACTGCAGATGCTGGTGAATCCAAGATAACAAAGTGTGAAGCTTGATGAACACAGCAGGTCAAACAGCATCTCAGGAGCACAAAAGCTGACATATTATGGAAATTGTGAGACTGCTTTTTCTGTTTTCAAAAATTAAGGTCAGAGAGCCATTCAGCAGAAAAACAGAACCTTCAGCTCACCATGTCTATTCCAATCAAAAAAACAGAACTACATTAATCACACTTATCTTGAAGTCGACACCCACGAGGCATGGCATTTTGAGTGCTTCTCCAGCTGCTTCAAAAGATGCTGCGTTATCTTTAATGATCTGTGACCTGAGCTGTGATTTGTCTTTTTCTTTCACATTATGCATGAACTGCATTTTGCAAATATATCCCATGACATCAAAGACAGCAATTAGCTCTATAGATCAATAATTTTTCTGGATAATCAGACTTTTTTAAAAATTCATTTGGGATTCTAGTGTAGCTAGACCGGCATTAATTGACCTTGAAAACTTCCAGCTAGAAGTTCACCAAATTGGAAATGTAGTGGACACTGAAAAAGGTTACTTCAGAGTACAATGGGATCTTGATCAGATGGGTCAATGGACCAAGGAATGGTAGGCAGATTTAATTTGAATAAATCTGAGGTGTTGCATTTTGGAAATCAAATTAGGGCAGCACTTGTACTCTAAATGGTAAGGCTCTATGGAGTATTGCTGAGTGATGAATCCTGGTGTGCAGGCGCTTTGTTCCTTGAAAGGGGATTTAGAGATAGATAGGATAGTAAAGAGAGCATTTAACATAGAACATAGAATATTACAGTGCAGTACAGGCCCTTCAGCCCTCGATTTTGTGCCGAAATGTGAAACAATCTGAAGTCCGTCTAAACTACACGATTCCATTATCATCCATATGTTTATCCAATGACCATTTAAATGCCCTTAAAGTTGGGAGTCTACTCCTGTTGCATTTGGTACAACTTGCCTTTATTGGTCAGTGCGTTGCGTGTAGTTGTTGGGAGGTCCTGTTGTGGCTGTACACTGGTTAGGCCACTTTTGGAATATTGCATGCAATTCTCATCTCCCTGCTATCGGAAGGATGTTGTGAAATTTGAAAAGGTTCAGAAAATATTTATAAGGATGTTACCTGGGTTGGACGGTTTGAGCTGCAGGGAGAAACTGAATAGGCTTTTGCCTGGAGTTTCGGAGGCTGAGGGGTGACCTTACTGAGATTTATAAAGTCAGGAGGAGAATAGATAGGATATCTAGACAAGGTGTTTTCAGCGGGGTGGGAAGTCCAAAATTAGGGGTGCGAGTTTAAGGTGAGCTGGAAAAGATTTTCAGGAACCTCAGGGGTAACTTTTTCAGACAGAGGGAGGTGAGTGTGTGGAATGAGCTGCAAGGGGAAGTAATGGAGTTTGGTACAATTACAACATTTGAAAAGATGGGTATGTGATTAGGAAAGGTTTAGAAGGATACGGGTCAAAAGCTAGCAAATGGGAGAAGATTTATTGGGTAAATGTAATTGGGATGGGTGAAGTGAACTGAAGCCTCTGTTTCCATTCTTCACAACTTTCTGACTCTATGATTTGGTGAATTTCTGATGAATAGTTACACACAGGATATTTGTCGCTGGAAGTTGATTATCTCTTTGAATATCAAGGTGGTGCTTTTGGATTGCGTCCTGTTGGAGATAATTCCTGCCCGGCAACACTGAAGAACTGTTCTTGTTAGCCATTCATCAGCTAAACCTGAATAGTGCCTCATATTTTGGAATAACGACATAGACTACTGCAGGAACTGAGGACTGTGAAACGGTGCTGAGGAATATGATCTGTTAGTCTGTGAGCAAACAGAAACTTTCTCTTTGGAAATGCATATTCGAGTGGCACAAACGTGGAACCAGATCATGGAAGCAGCACTGGAGGGGAGTGGGGATTAAGAACCGGCAGGAAAACAAATACATCCCAAAAATATGCACATGGGCAGAAGGAGTTTGTTCTTCTTTTGAGGAATGACACCATAACAGCTAAAATATTTTATTCTAATGAAGGGAAAGCTGTATCCATTTTATTGGTTTCATTAAAATAATGGCGATAAACAGCTGGAATAATCTTGCACTGACCATTTTAAAAATCCTGTATATCTTCAGAGATAGCTGGGCTGTCCTCGGCTGAGTAAGTGCTGATATTGTCTGAGTGATGCTGTTTTGAAACACTTTCTGAGCACATTTGATGGAACAGACAAACAAGTGCCATTGGCCAGTACTTCAGAATACATCAGACCTTTCATGGCTGCTCCCACACAGAACCATACAATTGAGAAAAGGCCCATTGAGACTACACCACCAGGTGCTGATCCAAATGCTTTTAAAGTTTGGGATGTTACCTGCCTCAACCACCCTCCTAAGCAGTGCATTCCAGACACCAACTAGCCTCATCACAAATAGGACAAACATCTGCTGACAGAATCAGAAGTCCGTACCGAAAAAAAGCTTTGGAATATTGTGAGAACAATGAGCACAGTGTTCTGTACTTTCACTCTTTAGTGTTTTAGCTCATGTTCCAACATCATTTGAAGTGAGATCAGAGTAACTTCCCATGCCACCCATGTTACTTCACTCAATGTGGCATTATGGACCCTGAACAAAAATGTGATCAATGCAAATTGGAGACAATCCTGCACTGGTAATGTCCTCGACTGGACAATGGGAAATCAATCTCTGAAAGTTGTCATTCAAGTCACTTGTCCTTCTGGATAGGCACTAAATTGCTGTTCCTTGACTATAATGTATTGAAAAAAAAATCCTGGAATCCCTAACAAACAGCTCTGTGTGCACGTCTGCAGCATTTGGATTGGAAGTGTTTCAGGAAGGTAGCTAGCTGTTACTTTCTCCAGAGCAATTGGTGATGGCAAATAAACTCAGTCTTTGCCAGTGCCTGCTAAAACCCATGGTTGAGTGCGTCCTATTAAAAATATCAAGATATTTTATGTTTTCAAAGTTGAGCCCAAAGTCTCAGAAAGGTAAGACTTTGCTGGACCAGTGTAACCCCAGCGACATCAGGAGCATGGTATGACATTGAGTTGAGGATCCACATTGTTTTCAATAAGAGGACTGATCGTGCGATATCAGTGCCACTGAGTTCAAACTTTTCATGGCAATTATCTCAATGTAACATGCCATCGATACTTGGGATCTTTATTAAAGAAACTTTGCAATGTCTCCTTTCATGACCATTCAAAAATACTTGAAGTTCAACTCAAATGGCAGCTTCACTGTCCTGATTCAGATCAGACAAATTGTGACAGTCCAAAAGAAAGAAAAGAAATGCTGGGATAAAAATTATCATGTCCAGCAGCATCTGCAATCTGACTTTTTCAGAACAGATTCATCACAGACCAGATCTATTAACTCAAAATCTGTCTCCAGATGTTGCCTCATATATTGTGTTTCTCCACTAACCTCTATTTCAGGTTTCCTTAATCTCCAGAATTTTGCTTTTCTTGATAGGTCCAGATGTTGAACTTGGTTGTATTTGGACAATATCGTCCATTCCTGATTCTGTGAGAGCCATTGAGCTGGTAACAGGTGGAATACACGAGTGTCTGTTTCTTTATTAAAAACATTTCCTGAATATCTTCCTCAATGCAGGAATTTCAGGAAATTGATTTTGATTGAAAGTACATTTCCGAGGCACCTGCACTTCATGAGACCACAGAAATAGATTACTCATGACGGCACAATCCGTGCCCTTTTCTGAAAGTGTTTCCCCTCAGACTCTGAAACATTTTCATACAAATCTCAGAATAATTACTGCAAGATGGAGGTCACTCAGCCCATCATCTCTGCACCAGCTGGCGGTGAACTACATCCCTACTATCATTATCCTGTAAAATCCCTATACACCTAACATTTTGAAATCCCAAAATGTCAGCTTTTCTGCTCCTAAGATGCTACTTGGCCTGTTGTGTTCATCCAGCTCTAAACTTTGTTATTTTGAAATCTTTGTCTGCTTTTATTTCTGAATATCCTGTGCGTATATGAACATTTTTATCAATTTGCATACCCCATGATTAAACAGTGTTGACATAAAATATAATTTCCTATTACATTTAAAATTATCATGGTGTGTTCATATTGTTGTTTGGCATTCCATCTCCCAAATATAACCTGTTTCCATGCTCTGCATTACATTTCATTCCATCTGTCAGAATAAGTGCTAGCTAAATACTGGTGACATTGGGATATCACTGCGCTCCGCTCCAGTCTCCACAGCCACTGCCCCCATTCCTCTCTGTCTCCGAACCAATGTCACATTCATTCTGTCCCTGGCTCTTTAGTCCATGGGCTTTAATGAACAGCATCATTGTACACACCACATTTGATTTTAGTTTTGGTCAATTGAATCAAGAAATGTAAATGTCACTGCTTTAAAGCACATAAACTGCAATGAAGAACTTTGTATCTTCAACATACAACGTTGTTTTATTACATCAGTGAGAAATCCACACTTTCTCTGCAAGGCCAACCCAATTTTGCTCAGCATTTTTTTTGTACAGTCAGCACAGTAATGACATTTTGCTTGTTTTTTTTTGTGGGGGGTGCGTCGTGTATTGATGCAGGTGGTTACAGCATTGCACGTGGACAACAAGGCAGAGCCACTTAACCTGCAAAATGAAAACACCCATCATTCTCCCTCACCACATACATCTTTAGAGCAAATGGTGATGGAATATACGACAAATAGCCAATGATGTTAACATCCAATCCAGCCCAGTTTCAATTGTGAACCGAAGGTTCACTGTAGGTGTATTGAAAGGGGTTAACTGAAACTGTTTGTTCAGTGACTTTGCTTGATGTCAGTCTCTATGGATTCTAACTGCATCACAGGAAGCTTTCCCTCTCCTATAACTAAGGCACTCTGTTCAATGTCTTATCCCGTAGGATAAGCGGGAGCATCAGCGACAGCACTAACAGGGTTCGGCAGCTGCAAAGAGAGGGGGCGGAGAGAACAGAATCTGAGAACAATAGACTGGGATGTTAAAACAAGGGATCAGAATCTGAGAACAATAGACTGGAATGTTACAACAATGGATCAGATTCTGAGAACAATAGACTGAAATGTTACAACAATGGATCAGAATCTGAGAACAATAGACTGGAATGTTACAACAATGTATCAGAATCTGAGAACAATAGACTGGAATGTTACAACAATGGATCAGAATCTGAAAACAATAGACTGGAATGTTACAACAATGGACAGGAGTTTATCCTGGGGTCTATTCTTACTTAGCACATCTCGGTTGACATTACCAGATTGGATAGAAGGTGTACTGATGATTATTCAGGCTGGTTACTATCCCATTCTCGCTGTTGTTGGTGTTCCTGGTAAGCCTTTCTATCACTGTCCAGTCACTACTTCCGCAAGGCATATGCAACTTTGTTGCTGTTTCTGTTACCTGTATTTGGAAAAGATGGAAACAATTACCTTCAGTTTCAATTAAAACCTCGCTTCATTGTCCATGAATTTCAGACTCATCCTTCGCAAGCATCTGAGAACAAGGCTTGTTCAGAACATTGAGGGCCTTTATTAATTTATGTCTTACTATTGTCTCAATCACCAAATTTGTCCAACGTGAGCTCCATAATATCTGCACTCTCCCCCTCTGCCTCTGTGCTGTGGCTGGATGAACTATTATCTATGCCTTTGTAAAATTAAGACTTTATGGTTCCAGCTGTCTTCTGACCAGTCTTCCAAGTTACAAATAATTTGATCACACCCTTGTTCTTGTTTTCAAAGTAACTAGCGATAGGGGCACCATGTTAGAGTAGTTAAGTCACTCAGCAGGTAATGCAGAGACACTGGTTATTACATGATAGATACTGTTTCAAATCCTACCACAATTGGTGGTAGAACTTTCATTCTAATGATAAGAATTGTAACCAAGGCCAGTTTCACTAACAGCAACCATAAAACCAGCAGCAATTTGTCAAAAAAATAACCTATCTCATTTCACTGATCTCCTCTGGTAAAGAAATCTAACGTTATTACCCGGGCTGGGTTAAGTGTGAATTCAGACCCACAAAATGTGTTTGGCTTCAAACTGCCTTGTAGAATGGTCACAGCTAAAGGTAATTAATGATGGTCATCAAATGCTTCTTTTGCCATTGATTTCGTCATCCCATGAAATTTATTTTTAAAAAAGCGGGAAAACCAAAGAAAGAAATGTGTCAGAGATCTGAAACAAAAATAAAACAAAGTGCTGAGGAAAGTGAACAGTTTGGCAGGCTCTGATGAAATAAAAGCGGAGTTAACATTTCAAGTCGACTGAACAAACATCAGAACTGAAATCTGCGGGCAAATATTGTGACTTATGCTGGTGGCAGGGATGTTTGTTTTGAAGGGGGAAGGAGTGAGTTGAATAAATTGAGAAAGAGACAGCGAGAGAAAAATATAAGCAAAAATAGGGATTGCTGATGATCCGGTGGGATGGAAATAAAATGTGAAATTAATTACATTTTTTTGCCTTTTCCCATATTCCTGAATATCATGCCCATGTAGATATACTTCTAAGTCCCTGCTTAAAGTAAGCTGTGTCACCTCAGTCTGTCTTTCCTGAATGTGGTCATCTTCTTTATGCATTAATGGTTTGTGGGTGTGACTGGCTGGGCCAGCATTTACTTCCCTTTCCTCGTTGCCCTTGAGAAGGTGTTTGTGAGCATTTTTCTTGCATCTCTACTGTACATATGCTGTATATTGCTGTAAATAGGTCTGTCCTGTGTCATTTCTGTGAGACTTTGTGGTGATTGATATATCTGAGTGGCTGGTTTGGTCATTCCAAATTATAGTTGAGGGTCAACCACATTGCTGTTGGTCTGGAGCAACATGTAGGCCAGGCCAGGTAAGGATGGCAGATTTCCTTCCCTGAAGACCATTAGTGAGCCGAGTGTTTTTTTTTACTCAATGTTCAATGATGGCTTAATAGTTTCATCATTCCAGGTATTTCAATGAATTCAAATTCCACAATTTGCTGTGGTGGGATTTGAATCAGGGTGTGGGTCATTACCTGGGTCCTTGGATTAATAGTCTAGAAATAATTCCACAAGGCCATCTCATCCCCAACATCCCCTGTCAACTCCAGCAGCAATAGTGGTGTTGCTGTTACTGTGACTGTGGTACAGAAAATTGTGCAATTACATTGTCAACTGCTTGTATTCAGTGTGGGCACATTAAAATTTCAGGTCACTGTGACCGTGCAGAGATATAACGGTTTCTCAGCCAGGAAAGTAAACTAAGGAGAGGAAGGTATTTTCAACGCTGAGAGAGTGTGCCATGTATGCACCAGGGAGAGGCCAGTGCTGACAAAGGGCATCAAGTGAACTGGTTTCATTCCAGAACTTCCTCAGAGATAGTAGGAACTGCCGATGCTGCAATCTGAGATAACAAGGTGTAGAGTTGGATGAACACAGCAGGTAGAGTTGGATGAACACAGCAGGTCAGGCACTATCAAAGGATCGGGAAAGCCGACATTGTGGGATTTCAAAATGTCAGGTAAATATTCTGGCTGGGAGGTTTGCTGGTGTCACTCAGGACGATTTAAATTAGCTTGGCAGGGGTGTGGGAATCAATGCAAAGTGAATGGGCTGAAAGGGAACTAGAGAATAGAGCCAGTAAGGCTCAGAGAAAGAACAGACTGGGTGTAGTTGCTGATCAAAGCGGATCTAGTAGACTGAAGTTCACCTGTTTCAATGCAAGAAGTGTAACAGGTAGGGCAGGAGAACTTCGAGCTTGGTTTAGTACTGAGAACTATGATGTTGTTGCTATTACAGAGACTTAGTTAAGGGAGGAACAGGATTGATAGCTTAATGTACCAGGATACAGGCGTTTCAGGCAGGATTGAGGTGGATATATAATGGGTGGGGGAGTTGCACCACTTGCTAAGGGGAATATCACAGCTGTGCTGTTGGAGAACACCTCGGATGGCTCATGCAGCGAGGCAATATGGGTAGAGCTCAGGAACAGGAAGGGTGCAATCATATTGTTTGGGATTTACTCCCAACAGCCAGCAGGAGATCGAAGAACAGACATGGAACCAGGTTTTGGTAAGCTGTAAAAGTAACAGGGTTGTTGTCATTGGTGATTTTAACTTCCAATATATTGACTGGGACTCACTTAGTGCTTGAGGCTCGGATGGGGCAGAACATTCAAGAGGGATTCTTGAAACATTGTGTAGACAGTCCATCTTGGAAAGGGGCCGTCCTGGAATTAGTATTGGGGAATGAACCTGCCCAGGCGGTCGATGTCTCAGTAACTCAGAAACGGTGATCACAATTCAGTCAGCTAAAGGTTACTGATGGATAATGATAGGTGTAATTGTTGAGTGAATGTGCTAAGTTGGGGAAAGGCTAATTGTAACAATATTAGGCAGGAACTGAAGAATGTAGATTGGGACAGATGTTTGAGAGCAAATTAACATCTGGTATGTGGGAGCTTACAGGGGTAAGTTGTTGGGAACTCAGGAAAAGCACACTATTGTAGGATGAAGGATAGGTATCAAAAGTTTAGGGAGCCTTGGATAACGAGACTTATTGTGAGCCTAATCAAAAAGAGAAAGGAAGCATTTATTAAGGCCAGGAGGCTGGGATTAAATGAAGCAGGGGTGGAATACAAGGAAAGATGAAAGAAATTTAAGTGAGGAGTCAAGACGGCTAAAAAGGGGTCATGAAAAGTCATTGACCAACAAGGTTAAGGAAAATCCCATCTATACATACAAAGAGCAAGAAGGTAGCCAGGCAGAGGGATGGCCCACTCAAGGACAGGGAAGGGAATTTATATGTGGAGCCAGAGGAATATGGCGAGGTATTAAATGAGTACTTTGTGTCAATATTCACCATAGAGAAGGACTTGGTGGATGATGACCCTGGGGAAGAGTGTGTAGATAGTTTGGGTCACTTTGAGATCAAAAGTGTGGCGTTCCTCAGGAATCAGCGTTGGTACCTTTGCTATCTGTAATATATCTGAATGATTTGGAGGAGAATATAACTTGTCTGATTAGTAAGTTTGCTGATGACACAAAGGTTGTTGGAATTACGGACAGCAATGAGGACTGTCAAAGGACACAGCTGAATAGAGATATGTTGGTGACTTGGGCAGATAGATGGCAGATGGAGTTCAATTCGGAAGCATGTGAGATAATGCATTTTGAAAGGACTGATCCAGATGGAAAATGTCCAGTAAATGGCAGAACCCTGAAGAACACTCATAGGCAGTGGGATCTGTGTGTCCAGATACACAGGTCACTGAAAATGGCTACGCAGGTGGAAAAGGTAGTCAACAAGGCATATGGCATGCCTACCTTCATTGGCCTGGGCATTAAGTTTAAAAATTGGCAGGAATGTTGCAGCCTGTCCTGTCTCAGAGACCATTGAAGAGTTCAACAAGGGTCTGGAGTCACTTTTAGGACATACCAGGAAAGCACAGTAGATTTGCATCCTGAAAGTACATTGTTGAAGCACATTGGTTTTAACAATCGATATTGGTTTCAAGGCCCACTTTGCCTCACACCAGATTTGAAATTTCGGTATTTTGTTAACTGTTCTTAACATTCCTTGGCTGCAAAAACATTAGCCTGGTCTGGATTACTAATCTAATGATATTTCCACAACAGCACCATCTCCACATGGGGACCCATCACCAATAATATCTCCAGTCTTCACTTCTGCCTCAGTGCTGTTTATGAATAAATCATAATCTGCTCCTTTCCAGTTGCAGTTCTCTTCTGGCCACACTAGCAGTTACTAAAATTTTGACTGGAGACTGGTTCTTGTCTCTACCTGGACCTATGCCAGTTGCAAAGTGTGAAGACAGTTTGATTCTAAAATGAGGTGGTTACAGCTCTGTGTCACTGGTTTCAGAATAACCTGTCAATGGTCATCAAATGGCAGTTTCATTGAATGGTTTAGATTCTAGAACTCTCCGAGCAGGAGTGGGTGCCATGTCAATCATCTCCTAAGTGCAGTGCTCCGATGTATTCAGTTGGTGACAGAGGCATCTCTCTTCACCCCAACCCCACTGACCCACTGCTGGGTGGGATACATTACTCTGTCTCCAATGAAGAAGATACAGAAAAACTTCCAGAAATTCCACAGGGCAGAGTGAATGTGAAAATGAGTAACTGTGGGAGATTAGAATTAATAAAGAGGAATTGCTCAAAACTATTTGAACTGAAGTTTGGTACTTTGCTCTGGTATGTCCCAGAGAATACATGGAGGTGGGAATAGAGCTAGTGAAAGAGTTACAGGGTCAGACAGCTCTTCAGTCCAACCAGTCCATGTCAAACATAATCCCAAACTATCCTAGTCCCACCTGCCTGGGCTTGACCAGGCTTGGAGGGCCGAATTTTCTTTGTTCTTTGATCTTTGTAAGTTCCCTTCTAAGTTGTTCCCCTCTCAGCTTTGATCTTAACATTTGACTTTTGGCCTCCCCTCCCCCTGAGAAATGGACCTTGGTTATTCAGAATATTCATGGAATTGAAATTTTATAAACTTCTGTCATGTCAATCCCTCAGCCTCTGACACCCCAAGGGAAAACCTTTCAAACTATTCGGCCTCTCCCTCCAGTTCAAACCCTCCAGTCGAGGAACATCATTGTAAATCTTTTTTCTGCACCCTCTCAAAAATAACAACTTACTTCCTTTAGCAGAGCCAACCGATATGTGCGCAGTATTCTTAAAGTGGCCTCATCAATGTCCTGTACAGGAGCAACATGCCATCACAACCCCTATACCCAATGCTCTGACTGATTAGGGCAATCATGGCAAATGTGTCCTTCCCTACCCTGTCTCACATGCTACTCCACTTTCAAGGAACTATGTGTGTGCACTAAAGTTCTCCTTATTCAGCAACAGTCCCCAGGGTCTCAGCATTAAATGTATAAGACCATAGGACGATACGACAAAGGAGTGGAAGTAAGGCCATTCGGCCCATCAAGTCCACTCTACCTTTTAAATCATGGCTGATGGGCATTTCAACTCCACTTCCCTGCACTCTCCCTGTAGCCCTTGATTCCTTGTGAGATCAAGAATTTGTCGATCTCTGTTTTGAAGGCATCCAACGTCCTGGCCTCCACTGCACTCCGTGGCAATGAATTCCACAAGCCCACCACTCTCTGGCTGAAGAAATGTTGTCTCATTTCAGTTTTAAATTTATCGCCTCTAATTTTAAGGCTGTGCCCACGGGTCAAAGAACAAAGAAATTTACAGCACAGGAACAGGCCCTTCGGCCCTCCAAGCCTACGCCACTCAAGGTCCTCTGTAAGCGAGCTTTGAGAAGATTTGTAGCTCAAGTTGAGTTTCTGGATGTGAGTTTGCTTGCTGAGCTGGAAGGTTAGTTCTCAGACGTTTCGTCACCATTCTAGGTAACATCATCACTGAGCCTCCGATGAAGCGCTGGTGTTATGTCCCGCTTTCTGTTTATCTGTTTAGGTTTCCTTGGGTTGGTGATGTCATTTCCTGTTCTTTTTCTCAGAGGATGGTAGATGGGCTCCAAATCAATGTGTTTGTTGATGGAGTTCCGGTTGGAATGACATGCTTCTAGGAATTGTCGTGCATGTCTCTGTTTGGCTTGTCCTAGGATGGATGTGTTGTCCCAATCAAAGTGGCGTCCTTCCTCGTCTGCACGTAAGGATACTAGTGATAGTGGGTCATGTCGTTTTGTGGCTAGTTGATGTTCATGTATCCTGGTGGCTAGCTTTCTGCCATTTTGTCCATTTGATTGTCCATTTGTCCTGTTTGTTTGGGACAACACATCCATCCTAGGACAAGCCAAACAGAGACACATGCTCGAGAATTCCAAGAAGCATGGCATTCCAACCGGAACTCCATCAACAAACACATTGATTTGGAACCAATCTACCATCCTCTGAGAAAAAGAACAGGAAATGAAATCACCAACAGAGGAAATGACATGACCAAACCAAGGAAACCGAAACAGACAAATAGAAAGCGGGACATAACACCAGCGCTTCATCGGAGGCTCGCTGATGATGTTACCTAGAATGGTGATGAAACGTCTGAAAACTAACCTTCCAGCTCAGCGAGCAAACTCACATCCAGAAGATCATCTGTCGAACCTGTCATCTATTTTCTAACGGTCTGGGTCCATTTTCCCCCTGCCCATCCATGTACCTGTCCAAATATATCTTAAAGGACGCTAAGGTGTCTGCGTCTACCACCTCCGCTGGCAACGTGTTCCAAGCACCCACCACCGTCTGTGTAAAGAACTTTCCACGCATATCTCGCTTAAACTTTCCTCCTCTCACTTTGAACTCATGACCCCTCGTAATTGAACCCCCACTCTGGGAAAAAGCTTTTTGCTATCCACCCTGTCTATGCCCCTCATGACTTTGTAGACCTCAATCAGGTCCCCCCTCAATCTTTGTCTTTCTAATGAAAATAACCCTAATCTACTCAACCTCTCTTCATAGCTAGCACCCTCCATACCAGGCAACATCCTGGTGAACCTCCTCTGCACCTTCTTCAAAACATTCACATCCTTTTGGTAATGTGGCGACCAGAACTGCACACAGTACTCCAAATGTGGCCGAACCAAAGTCCTATACAACTGCAACATGACCTGCCATCTCTTGGACTCAATACCCCGCCCAATGAAGGAAAGCATGCCATATGCCTTCTTGACCACCCTGTTGACCTGCGTTGTCACCTTCAAGGAACAATGGACCTAAACACCCAGGTCTCCCTGTTCATTAATTTTCCCTCAGATTTTTCCATTTACTGTATTGTTCGCCCTTGAATTTGATCTTCGAAAATGCATGGCCTCGCATTTGCCCGGATTGAACTCCATCTGCCATTTATCTGCCCAACTCTCCAGTCGACCTATATGCTGCTGTAATTTCTGACAGACCCCTTCAGTATCAGCTACTCCAACAATCTTAGTGTCATCTGAAAACTTGCTGATCAGACCACCTACTCCATCCTCCAAATCATTTACATATATCACAAACAACAGTGGCCCCAGCACAGATCCCTGTGGAACACCACTGGTCACAGGTCTCCAATTTGAGAAACTCCCTTCCACTACAACACTCTGTCTCCTGTTGCCTAGCCAGTTTTTTTATGCATCTAGCTAGCACACCCTGGACGTCATGTGACTTCACGTTCTCCATCAGCCTGCCATGGGGAACCTTATCTAATGCCTTACTGAAGTCCATGTACATGACATCTACAGCCTTTCCCTCATCAATCAACGTTGTCCCGTCCTCAAAGAATACTATTCAGTTGGTTAGACATGACTTTCTGTGTACAAAACCATGTTGCCTATCACTGATATGCCCATTTGCTTCCAAATGGAAATAGATCCTATCCCTCAGTATCTTCTCCAGTAGCTTCCCTACCACTGACGTCAGGCTCACCGGTCGATAATTACTTGGATTATCCTTGCTGCCCTTCTTAAACAAGGGGACAACATTAGCAAGTCTCCAGTCCTCCGGGACCTCACCCGTGTCTAAGGATGTTGCAAAGATATCTGTTAAGGCCCCGTCTATGTCCTCTCTCGCTTCCCTCAGCAACCTGGGATAGATACCATCCGGTCCAGGGAACTTGTCCACCTTAATGACTTTTAGGATACCCAACACTTCCTCCTTCTTTATGTCAACTTGACCTAGAGTAAGCAAACATCTATCCCTAACCTCAACATCTGTCATGTCCCTCTCCTTGGTGAATACCGATGCAAAATACTCATGAAGAATGTCACCCATTTTCTCTGAATCAGCACATAACTTTCCTTCTTTGTCCCTAAGTGGGCCAATCCTTTCTGTAGTTACCCTCTTGCTCTTTATATATGAATAAAAGGCTTTGGGATTTTCCTTAACCATGTTTGCCAGCAATATCTCATGTCCTCTCTTAGCCCTCTTAATCTTTTGTTTTAGATTCGATCCACATTCCCGATATTCTTACAAAGCTTTGTCTGTTTCAGCCGCCTAGACCTCATGTGTGCTTCCTTTTTGCTCTTGGTTAGTCTCACAATTTCAACTGTCATCCATGGTTCCTTCATCTTGCCATTTCTATTCCTCATTTTCACAGGAACATGTCTCTCCTGCATGTTAATCAACCTCTCCTTAAAAGCCTCCCACATATCAAATGTGGATTTACCTTCAAACAGTTTCTCCCAATCTACATTCCTCAGATCCTGCCGAATCATGGTATAGTCAGCCTTCCCCCAGTTTAGTACTCTTCCTTTAGGACCACTGTCATCCTTGTCCATGAGTATTGTAAAACTTACGGAATTGTGGTCGACATTTCCAAAGTAGTCCCCTATTGTAATATCACTCACCTGCCTGGGTTCATTCTCCAGCACCTGATCCAATATGGCTCCTTCCCGAGTTGGACTGCATACGTACTGCTCGAGAAAACTCTCCTGGACACACCTGACAAATTATGCTCCGTCTTGACCCCAAACACTGAGTGAATCCCAGTCAATATTGGGAAAATTAAAATCTCCCATCGCCACCACTCTGTTTCTCCCACACGTTTCCATTGTGTGTTTAAATATTCGTACCTCTATCTCATGTTCGCTGTTGGGAGGCCTGTAGTACAGCCCCAACATTGTTACTGCATCCTTCCTATTTCTGAGTTCTCCCCATATTGCTTCATTGCTTGAGTCCTCCATGGGGCCCTCCTTCAGTGCGGCTGTGTTATCATCTTTGACAAGTACTGAAACTCCTCCACCCCTTTTAGCTCCATCTCCATCCCCACTGAAGCATCGATATCCTGGGGCAACTAGTTGCCAATCATACTCTTCCCTCAACCAAGCCTCAGTAATAGCGTTAAAAATCATACTTCCAGGTACTGATCCAAGCCCTAAGCTCATCTGCCTTATCAACTACACTTCTTGTACTAAAACAAATGCACCTCAGACCACCTGTCGCTTTGTGTTCATCATCTGCTCCCCGACTACTATTCCCTTTAGTCACACTGACTCCATTAACTAGTTCCCTACAGACTTTCGTTCCTACCTCTTTTCTGTCCAATATTTGGTTCCCATCCCCCTGTCACATTAGTTTAAACTCTCCCCCACAGCATTAGCAAAAGTACCCCCAAAGACATTGGTTCCAGTCCGGCTCAGGTGTAGACCATCCAATTTGTAATAGTCCCACCTTTCCCAGAACCGGTTCCAATGTCCCAAAAATCTGAACCTCTCCCTCCTACACCATCTCTCAAGCCACGCATCCATCCTAGCTATTCTTTCATTTCTGCACTGACTAGCACGTGGCACTGGTAGCAATCCTGAGATTACTACCTTTGAGGTCCTACTTTTTAACTTGGCTCCTAACTCCCTAAATTCTGCTGGTAGGACCTCATCCCGTTTTCTGCCTATATCATTGGTGCCTATATGCACCAAGACAACTGGCTGTTCACTCTCCCCCTTCAGAATGTTCTGCAGCCGATCGGAGACATCCCTGACCCGTGCACCTGGGAGGCAACATACCATTCGGGAGTCCTGTTTTCGACCGCAGAACCGCCTATCTGTTCCCCTTACAATGGAATCCCCAATGACTATCACCCTTCCACTCTGTTTCCTGCCCAAGGACATGAAGACGGCCCCCGCTCGAGGTAAGCTTTTTAAAGTGGGAACAAAAAACGTTACCTTCCCGGCAGCCTCCTCGCACTCCCTCTGTCTGGCTCTCGCTCTCCTCCCGCCTAACAGAAAGAACTTAGTCTCCCCTAGTCTCCCGCCTAACAGAAACAACTTCCTAGCGTCCACCCCTTCTAAGCCATCCATTATTTTGTAAGTTTCTATTGGGTCTCCCCTCAACCTTCTAAACTCTAATGAGTACAATCCCAGGATCCTTAGCCGTTCATCATACATTAAACCTACCATTCCAGGGATCATCTGTGTGAATCTCCGCTGGATACGCTGCAGGGCTAGTATGTCCTTCCTGAGGTGTGGGGCCCAAAGTCCTGCCCTGCTTTACTCTACCAAACGCAAAATCTCTCATTTATCTAAATTAAACTCCATCAGCCACACCTTGGCCCATTGGCCCGTCTGATCAATGTCCCTTTGCACTCTGAGATAAACTTCACCACTGTCCACGGCACCACTTTTTAATGTCATCTGTAAACTGACTAACCATGTCTCTGATATTCACACCCAAATCCTTTATATTAATGATGGAAAGCAGTGAACTCAGAGCTGATACTTATGTCACACCGCTGGTCACTGGTCTCCAGTCTGTAAAACAATCCCCTGCATTCAAGCCAATTTTGAATTCAATTGGCTAGCTTTCGCTGGATCCCATGTGATTACCCATTACTAATCTGTCTACCATTCGGAACGTTATGGAACACCTTCCTGAAGCCCATATAGAAAATGTCTGCCACACTGCCTTCATCAACCTTCTTTATCACCTCTTCAATATAATCAAGTTAGCGAGATGTGATTTCCACTGCACAAAGCAATGTTTACTATCCCTATTCACTTCTTGCCTTTCCAAATGCATGCAAATCCTAGCCCTCAGAATCCCCTCCAACAACGGATCCAGCTCTCATGTCAGGCTCACTGGTCTCTGGCACACTGGCTTGCCGGGTCACTGTTTCCTTTTCTAGTCTCACCTCTCCCCAGATCACTACAAATTTTAAATGTAACCAGGATGGTGATGTGGCTGATAATATAGGTCTCAGACTGGGTTAGAATTAGTGTAAGGAAAGAGTCAGACAGTTTTCTTTAATCTGCTAAAATGACACATTTATGACCAAACCAATTTTACTCAAACTATGATGTACAGAAGAAGCGCACAAACACACACACACACACAAAGACACACACACACAATCTCACACACACACACACACGTATATTTGATGACAAGCTGAAATATTAATTTGAAAGAACTTTGTCCACATAACAGTTGAACTCATGATAAAAGGAAAAGTAAGAGAGATTGTCCCAAATGTTATTCTGCTTCCAAATTTATTCTGCTCGCACAAGTTGTTGGCAATGGGATTATTTCCTGGAACTATTAGATTTGGCTGAATTCCCTTTGCTAAAGGCAGTGGGATATTCCAATTAATCCTCATCATGAATCCTCCATGAGTGGTCAAGATGATTGGTGCGTTTTCAGCTCTCATACATTGATGCGATGAGGAACAAGGAAATGGAGAGGGAGCGATAGGCTGTTGCTTTTCAGGTAGGTTGCGTTTCTTTTCCCCTCTCTGAGTTGAATCACGCAATACTGCTATGCAACCCCCAAACATGAACATGTGAGGTCCTCTTGAACATTGCCCGAGCTATTTGTTTCCATCACATTCCCTGCTCCATGTTGGTGCATCATTGCTGCTGTCATACACAGAGTCATTTCCTGAGCAACGAAAGGGCCTACTTGATTTAAAGACATGTTTATATGTGCCTGCATAATTTAAAAATAACAAGCCTTGATGTCTTCACAACGTCTATATTAAATTGAATGTGTCTTACTCCTAAAGAAATACAGAAATTAGTGGAAAAGGTCAGCAGCCTGGCAGCATCTATGAAGAGAAATTATAATTAATGTTTCAGGTCAAGTGAACCTTTCTCAGAATCTGTTTTATTTTTTTAAATCATTTCCCCAGTTGTATTCTCCCAATCAAGACAAATTATCCGTCAGGTATTCACCATTTATACTCTCCTCAAGTTCTTATATAGTCAAGAACATTTCTGGTTCTCAGAACTAAACTGTTAATCCTCCATAACATGATGCCTTCATCACAGGACAGTGTATAGAGAACCATCTTTGAAAAGTTTCAAAGGCCATTGTGATTTTTTTTAGTTTCGGGCTTCATAACTACAGACAGAGCATGAGATGGATTCTCAGCAATGCCCTGTGCAGAAGCAGGGAAACATGCCTAACATCATACCCAGCACCCTTTTCAAGAAACAGCACTATTCCATTTACTTTCCAAATCACTTGCGACATCTTCAGACTAACTTTATATGATTTCTGTACCAGGACACACAAATCACTCAGTAGCACCGATCTCTGCGTTACTTCTCCAGCCATCTAATTTACTGCTGTTTTATCCTTTCCCCAAAACACAAATGTCCCACAACCCACACTGTACTGTTTTATTTGCATTACCGGAAGTTTGCTCCCAAACACCCCCTGTCTACACACCAGTGTAGATCGCCTCCCTCCACTTGTCATCTTATTGGGTGACTATAATGCTGTACTAACACAGTGAGCTCCAATTCGAACAGCCCTTCATCGACATCGTTAATCTGGATTGTCAACTGTTGATGAACTCACAACATTCATTGAGGAATTCCATTAGTCGCAGCTTTCCAACCTGCAACTAAATAATTATCTATATTCTGCATTTCCTGTTAGCTCACCAGGACTTTCTGTGTAGCAGCTGGGAATGGTTGCAGGGCCTCTCCTGTGGTGTGTACCTGGTTGTTGAGGTGTATCTGAGCTCAGCAACACACCATTCGGGCTATTTGTTGTCAGATCATCAGGTAGAGGTTGCACTGTCAATGATTCTGATACTTGAGCATTTAAAAAACAAGCACAGAATGTGGAGTAGCATTTGAGTGGAATGCTTTAAGGTCAAAAATGCTGTCTTTTAGATGCAGCAATAAATCTAGTCTGCCCAATCAATCAGGTGCTCAATTTTCCCCGGAAATGTATTGAGGAAGATGGGAGATTTCCTATCAGTTTGGTTAACATCTGTCCCTTTAAGAACATCACAAATATAGATAATCTTAATGATTAATTTCATTTTTGGCTGTGGGTGCTGTGTGGAAACATTGCCACAATTGGTACACGATAAAATAAAAAGTCTTTGATGAGTGACCTTACAGACGTTTGCAAAGTCAAAAGAGACACAGGAGTGTAAACAGCCAGGGTCTTTTCCCCGGGGTGGGAGAGTCCAAAATGAGAGGGCACCGCTTTAAGGAGAGAGGGGAAAGGTTTAAAAGGGACTTAAGGGGCAACATTTTCATGCAGAGGGTGATGTGTTTATGGGATGAGCTGCCAGAGGAAGTGATGGAGGCTGGTATATTTACAGCATTTAAATGGCATCAGGATTGGTATATGTTTCGGAATGGTTGTGAGAGGAATGGACCAAATGTTGGAAAATGGGCACAGATTTATTTAGGATATCTGGATGGCGTGGATGAGTTGGACCAAAGGCTCTGTTTTCATGCTGTATATCTCTGTGTCTCTATGATAGCAACCATGACTGTTTGAATGGGGACATCCTTTTCCTCTGTAACAGCTTTGAAGGGTGGAGTGAGACAACAACAAACAGGATATGAGCTGCAGTTGGCCAATTGGCCCCTCGAGACTGCTGCTTAATTTAGAAAGATCATGGCTGATCTGTTTGTGGCTGAACACACTTTTCCTGTTTCTTCCCAATAATGGACTCTCTTGTCCGTTAAAGGTCAGTTGAGCTCCGCCTTGAATATCTTCATTAACCCAGTGTTCACTATTCCCTCGGGATGAGAACACCACAGACAGCACAATATTAAATATAAAGATATATTAGTATCTCAGTCTTAATTGGGAGACTCCTTAAAGTGTGTTAGCCTCACAGCAAATTACCTCCTCAAAATATTCCCGATACCTTCAGACCAGACAGTATAAGAAATTGAAGTAGAATTTGCCATCTGGCCCATCGAGTCTGCTCTGCTGTTCGATTATGTTTGACATATTTCTCAAAACAATTCTCTGTCTTCTCACCATAACCCTTGAACTGCTTATTCATCAACATGTATCTATCTCCACGGCTGTGTGCGTGTATGCAAGTGCGTGTGTGTGCATGTGTGCATGTGTGTGTGTGTGTGTGTTTCTGCTTTATGGCAGGAAACTGGGTGGTCATGGAGTATTGTCGTTCAGACTGGAAGCCTGTGGTTTGCGGTGATCCACAGGGATCGGTGCTAGATTTACTTTTGGTTGTCATTTAAATGAATGATTTAGCTGAAAATTATAGAAGGCAAGGTTAGCAAGTTTCCGGATGACACTGAGATTATTTGAACCATGGACAGACAAAGTTATCCAAGATTACAAAGAGATCCTGAGCAAAGGAATGAATCATAAAGATGTACAGTATGGGAACAAATCCTTCGGTCCACATGTCCATGCTGCCCAGGTATCCGAAATTAATCTCATCCCATTTGCCAGCGTTTGGCCTACATTCCTCTGGACCCTTCCAATACGTATACCTATCCTTTGAAATTGTGTTTTCACAAGCCTCCAGCACTTTATCTGGAAGTTCATTCGTATGGTTTTTAAATCTTTCCCGTTGTTCTATAAACCTGTGACATCTAATGTTTGACTCCCCATACACTCAGAAAAAGACCCTGACTATTCACCCTATCCATGCCCTTCATGCTTTTATAAACATATAAAAGGTGCACATTTTGCTCCATTCAACACGAATGGCTGTGCTTTCTGTTATCCCAGGCCTGAATTCTGAAATTCAACACTGGTCCTTCTCAATCAAGTCACAATTCTGGAAAAGCTTTCACCAACTTGTTTAGAGATTTTATGTGACACTGCTGTGGGATTTGAATCGAGACCTCTGGTCCAAAGGTGAAGGCCACCACACTGCGATGGCCCCTGAATCTACAATGTGACTGTCCCGTATATTTGCTCATCAACCTGTTCTGACAGGCTGTGACACACCTCTGCGACTGGCAGGAGTTGTATCTAGAACTCCTGGTCCAGAGCTAGTGACATTATCATAGATTCAGAGATTGGAATTGAATCAGAGCACAGGCACAGAGGCATTGGCGCTACCCATTACACAAGACCTGAGTCATGCCCAGATTTTGGGTCACATTTTGCATGCCAGCTATCAACGGAGTTTGGGTTTATCAAATTCTGGTTAAATTTACTGAATTACAAAGGGAAGATTTTTCAGTGTTGAACAAGTGCAAGGTACTTGCCTCAACTACAGGTGCTGTGCCATTGAGATAAACTATTAACATCTTTAATTGCTTGGCTATGATTTCCAGCTTTAATGGTTATTATCTGAAATCCTCCCTCTACTGACCCCTTCTCCCACCGCCAATACACCCCCTCCTCCTGGACACCATCCCCAGGCCTCCTACCCTCCCTCGACTTCTTCATCTGCAACTGCCATTGAGACATCAATTGCCTCAACTTCTCCACCCCTCTCACCCACTCCAACCTCGCCCCGCAGAACATACAACCCTCCGTTCCCTTGTCTCCAACCCTCACCTTACGATAAAACATGCACAGTTTTAGAATGGTGCACTGACCTCGACATTGCAGAGACCAGATGCCAGCTCTCTGACACCTCCCTCTACTGCCTCCTTGATCATGACCCCACCCATGACCACCAATACATCATCTCCCAGACCATCCTCAACCTCATCACCTCAGGTGACTCCCACTCACAGCCTCCAACCTCATTGTTCCCTAATCCTGCACCGCCCGCTTCTATCTCCTTCCCAAAATCCACAAACCTGCCTGCCCTGGTAAACCCATTGTGTCTGCCTGCTCCTGCCTCACCAAACTTATCTCCACCAATCAGGACTCCATTTTCTCCCCCTTGGCCCAGCAACTCCCACCAATGTCCATGATACCACCCACGCCCTCCACGTCCTCCAGAACTTCCAATTCCCTGGTCCCCAACACCTCATCTTCACCATGGACCTCGAATCCCTGTATACTTGTAATCCCCATACAGATGACCTAAAGGACATCTGCTTCTTCCTGTCCCCCAGGCCCGACCAGTCCCCCTTCACTGACACCCTTGTCCACTTAGCTGAACTCGTCCTCACCATTAATTACTTCTCCTTCAAGTCCTTCCACTTCCTACAGACAAAGGGGTCGGCCGTAGGTACCCGCACGGGCCCAAGCTATGCCTGCCTCTTTGTAGGTTACATAGAACAATCCCTTTTCCAAAGCCACGCTGGCCCTAAACCCCACCTCTTCCTCCGTTATATTGATAACTGTATCGGTGCTGCCTCGTGCTCCCACAAGGAGCTCAAACAGTTCATCCACTTCACCAACATCTTCCACACAACCTTGAGTTTCCCTGGACCATTTGTGATACATCTCTCTCCTTCCTGGGCCTCTGTGTTTCCATCTCTGGAAACCACCTGGAAACCAATATCCATTTCAAGCCTACCAACTCCCACAGCTACCTAGAATACACTTCTTCCCACCCACCTTCCTGCAAAAAATGTCATCCTCTATTCCCAATTCCTTTGCCTCCTCTGCATCTGTTCCTGAGATGACGCATTCCACTCCCAGACATCCCAGATGTAATCGTTTTTCAAGGGTTGCAACTCACCCTCCACAGTGGTTGAAAATACCCTCAAACGCATCTCTCATGTTTTCCGCAACTCATCCCTCACACCCCCTCCCCTCAATAAAACCCAAACAGAATCTTCTCGCCCTAAGGTGCCCCACCCGCCCTGACCACCCACACCAACCTCCGGATCCAACACATCATCCTACAGCACCTGTGCCATCTGCAATCTGACCCCACCACCAAAGACATTTCCCCCTCACCACTCTTCCCTGCTTTCCGGAGGGACCACTTTCTCCATGAATCTCGTGTCCGCTCCACACTCCCATCCAGCTCCACGTCACCCGACTCTTTTCCCTGCAACTGCGAGAAGTGAGGAACCTGCCCCTACCTCACGACCCCGTACCCTCCATCCCAGGCCGCAGGAAAACCTTCCACATCAAACAGATGTTCACCTGCACATCTGCTGATGTATGTTGTATCCCCTGTTCCTGATGTGGCTTCCTCTTCATTGTGGAAAACAAGCAGAGCCTTCGAGACCCCTTTGTGGAACATCTACGCTCCACACCCTGGATGACATGTCCATCCTGGGCCTCATCCAATGCCACAACGATGCCACCCGAAGGCTGCAGGAACAGGACCTCACATTTTGCTTGGGAACCCTGCAGCCTAATGGCATCAAAGTGGACTTCACAAGCTTCAAAATCTCCCGACCCCCAACTGCATCCCAAAACCTTGACAGCTTGTCCTTGCCTCCCTGACCTGTCCATCCTTTCTCCCACTGATCCACTCCTCCCATCTCAACCCCTGCCCCTACCTCCTACCAACCAGTCTCATCCCTGTCTCCATGGCCTGTCCGTCTTGCCTTGACTGACCAACCTCCACCCTAACTCCCCACCTACACTCACCTTTACTGGCTTCATCCCAGCCTCCTTGACCTGTCTGTCTTCTCTCCACCTATCTGTTCGTTTATCCATCTTCCATCCACCTCCCGCTCTCTCTCTCTATTTATTCCAAAATCCCTTCCCCTCCCCCGTTTCTGCAGAAGGGTCCAGACCCGAAATGTCAGCTTTCCTGCTCCTCTGATGCTGCTTGGCCTGCTGTGTTAATCCAGCTCGATACTTTTTTGTCTCAGATTCTCCAGCAGCAGCAGTTCCTACTATATCTGGAGAGTGCAATGTTCGGGAAAGAAATTCTGCAGACATGTTCTGCACGATGAAGAATCTCGATTAGACATTACTGAACACCAGACATGACAAAACAGCATAATTTCCAACCCTAAAAGATCATATTGCAGATCACTATTTCCCACCTCTAAGGTGTGACTGCCCTCCTCCTAAAAGCATTAAATGTAACACAGCAACAAATTATTTTCTAGGATCCAAAACAAAGTTGCTGGAAAAGCTCAGCAGATCTGGCAGCATCTTTGAAGGAAAAAAAACAGAGTCAATGTTTGGTGTTCAGTGACCCTTCCTCAGAATTGATGGTCGTGAGAAAATGTCAGTTTATATGCTGAAAATAGGGAGGTTGGTGGGGTAGAGAGTAAACGAGATGCTAGGGCCCAAAGAGAGAGAAAGAAGTTGGACAGACAAAGGAGTTAATAACGATCAGGCTGGGAGGGTGAGTACTTGTTAATAGGGACTGTTAGTGACTAACAACAGGGAGTGTGTCATGGCAGGCTGTGTGGTAACAAGGCCTGGTGTGTGCAGTGGGGTGTGGGACATGGGAGAGTTTAGGCCCTAAAATTATTGAACTCAATACTGAGTCCGGAGGGCTGCAGGGTCCCCAAGTGGAAAATGAAGTGTTGTTCCTCCAGCTTGCTTTGGGCTTCACTGTAACACTGCAGCAAGCCAGAGACAGAGATGTTGGCCAGGGAGCAGGGTGGTGCATTAAAGTGGCAGGCAACAGGCAGTCCAGAGACTTTTTTTACAAGCCAAGCGTAAATGTTCAACCTCGCGTTCACCAAGTCTTCACTTCATTTCCCAATGTAGAGAAGACCACGTTGTGAGCAGCGAATGCAGTCGCCGAGATTCTGGGAAGTGCGGGTGAAGTGTTGCTTCACCTGGAAGGTATGCTTGGTGATACTGGGGAGGGAGCGGGTAAATGGGCAGGTGTTGCACCTTCACCGGTTACAGGGGAAGGGCCGTAGGGCTGTGGGGAATGGCTGGGGGTGAAGGAAGTGTGTACCAGCGTGTCCCGGAGAGAACGGTCCCTGCGGAAGGCAGGCCTGTGATGCTGCTTGGCCTGCTGTGTTCATCCAGCTTCACACTTTGTTCTCAAGGGAGAGGTGGTCTGGTGGTGGCATCTCACTGAAAGTGGCAGAAATGGCGTCTGATGATCTTCTGGATGTGGATGCTGTTGGGATAGTTGGTGAGGCTCAGGGGAACCCTATCGCTGTTGCGGGAGGTAGGAGAAGGAGTGAGGGCAGAAGTGTGCGAGATGGATCGGACCTGGTTGAGGGCTCTGTGAACAAAGGAGCTGGGGAATCCTTGGTTGAGAAGGAAGGTGGACATGTCGGAGGCTCTCTTGTTGAAGTTAGCCTCATCTGAACATATGTGCAGGAAACGGAGGAACTGAGAGAATGGGATGGAGGGAGTCTTTGCGAAAATAAAGACCGGAGTTTGTAGGCCTTCTGGAGCTGAGAGGGTCTTTCAAAACACGTCAGGGTTGTGTGGGGGTGCGGTGGGAATATCACTCACTGGGCTATAGTGTGGCAGATTGTGTTTAATCTGCATAAATGCAAGACATTTATGGAATTTTACAGGAAGGAGGGTGTGAGGACATATAGCCCAGGTAGCTGTGGGAGACAGTGGGTTTGTAATGAATATTAGTGGCCAGTCTATCCCAGAAATGGAAACAGAAATGTTGAAGAAGGGAAGGGAGGGGTCAGAGATAGACCAGGTGAAAGTGAGGGCAGGGTGGAAGTTGGAAGCAAAATATGTGAAGCTTTCCAATTCCAGACGAGAGAGAGAAGCTGTGCTGATGACATCTCAGATTCTCCAGTATCTGCAGTTCCTACGATCTCCGATGATATCATTGATACAGTGGAGAAAGAGCTGTGGGTGGGGGAGGGTAGCAGAATAGGACTGGGAAAAGGAATGTTCCACGTATCCAATGAAGAGACAGGCATAACTAGGACCTATCTGGGTGCCCCTTGGTAAACTCTCTACCCTGAAGAAAATGAATCTCCTCATCACAGGCTGGTCTGCAATCCACACTCCCACCGCCACCACCCCACGCCTCCTGCTGCCCGCACAAGGCAAACCAAGCTCAGGGTCTTTGCCAAAATAAAGGCAGGAGTTTGTAGGCCTTCTGGAGATGGGAGGGTATTTCAAAACATGTCAGGGTTGTGTCGGGGGGTGGGAATATCACTCACTGGGCTGTGGTGTGGCAGATTGTGTTTAATTTGCACAAATGCAAGACATTGCTTTTGGTAAAACAAACAAGGGCAGGACTTATACAATTTAAATTAGGGCCTTTGTTAGTGTTGCAGAACAGAGACTAATCCATCAGGTATAATTCTTCGAAGTCTGCGTCACATACAGACAGGCTGGTTAAGAAGGCATTTAGTTCGTCACCTTGTTTGCTCAGGCCTTTGAGTTTGGGAGTTGGGATGTCATTTTCACATTGTACAGGATGTAGGTGAGGCATCTTCTGAAGTACTGTGTCCAGTTCTGGTCGCACTGTTATAGGAAGGATAATATTAACCTGGAGAGGGATCAGCAGAGATTTACCGGGATGTCGGTGGGAATGGATGGTTTGAGATATAAGGATTAGATTAGATTCTCTACGGTGTGGAAACAGGCCCTTTGGCACAACAAGTCCACACCACCCCTTGAAGCATCCCACCCAGACCCATCCCCCTGGAACCCACACCCTCCTGAACACTACGGGCAATTTAGCATGGCCGATCCACCAAGCCTGCACATCTTTGGACTGTGGGAGGAAACCGAAGCACCCGGAGGAAACCCACGCAGACACGGGGAGAGAGTGCAAACTCCGCACAGACAGTTGCCCGAGGCTGGAATTGAACCCAGGTCCCTGGTGCTGTGAGGCTGCAGTGCTAACCACTGAGCCACTGTGCTGCCTGTGCCAGGACCAGGGGTGCCATGGGTGTCACTGCCAGAGAGAGATGGTCTGGAATCGGTTCAAATATGAACAAATGGGATGGGTTGGATATATAGACAGAGAGGGGGAGATAGAGAGACAGTGCCATGGAAGGATGTGTTCGCAAGTTTCAGAATGCTGACATGTAGACATACTCCCTTACACTGAAAACACTGCATGGGCCCAACACTGTCGCCTGATTCAATCCGGATACATCACCACTTCAGAGTGTTTTCAGAGGCTGGATAGGCTGGGACTTTACTGACTTGTGCACAGGAGGATGAGGGGTGACCTGATTGAGGCTTTTAAATCATGAGGTGCCCAAATAAGTTGAATGTCGGTTATCTTTTCTTGGAGATGGAGGATTTCAGGGCGGTGGGGATGTTTCAAATTTTGAGGATCAAACATTTTAAAAGAGACATGAGGGGCAATTATTTTACAGAGAGTGGTTCGCGTATGGAATAAAATTCCAGATGAAATGGTGGAAGTGAATGCAGTGACAACATTTAAAAGACATTTAGATAAGTACATGAGGAAGAAATCAGTTTGGATGGTGTTGTGAGCTTCTGCCCTCCCAGGCCCTCTCTGAACAAATCCCTGATGCTCCTCATCCTCTGCTGTTGCCTATGCAGTGGCGTGTGGAGGCCAGCAGAGGGTGGCATTGCATCACATCAAACAGCACAGAGACTGTCAGAGATAATAGCATGTGAGGCTGGATGAACACAGCAGGCCAAGCAGCATCTCTGGAGCACAAAAGCTGACGTTTCGGGCCAAGACCCTTCATCAGGGAGCGGGATGGAGTGAGGGTTCGGGAATTAATAGGGAGGGAGGGGGATGCGGACCGAAGATGGAGAGAAAAGAAGATAGGTGGAGAGGAGAGTTTTGGTGGGGAGGCATGGAGGGATTAGGTCAGTCCAGGGAAGACAGACAGGTCAAGAAGGAGGGATGAGGTTAGTAGGTAGGAGATGGAGGTGCGGCTTGGGGTGGGAGGAAAGGATGGGTGAGAGGAAGAACAGGTTAGGGAGTTGGAGACAGGCTGGGCTGGTTTTGGGATGCCATGGGGGAGGGGGTCAGCTGGGCTGGTTTTGGGATGCGGTGGGGGAAGGAGAGATTTTGAAGCTGGTAAAGTCCACATTGATACCATTGGGCTGCAGGGTTCCCAAGCGGAATATGAGTTGCTGTTCCTGCAACGTTCAGGTGGCATCATTGTGGCACTGCAGGAGGCCCATGATGGACATGTCATCTAAAGAATGGGAGGGGGAGTGGAAATGGTTCATGACTGGGAGGCGCAGTTGTTTATTGCGAACCGAGCGGAGATGATCTGCAAAGCGGACCCCAAGCCTCCGCTTGGTTTCCCCAATGTAGAGGAAGCCACACCGGGTACAATGGATACAGTATACCACATTGACAGATGTGCTGGTGAACCTCTGCTTAATATGGAAAGTCATCTTGGGGCCTGGGATGGGGGTGAGGGAGGAGGTGTAGGGGCAAATGTAGCACTTCCTGTGTTTGCAGGGGAATGTGCTGGGTGTGGTGGGGTTGGAGGGCAGTGTGGAGCGAACAAGGGAGTCACAGAGAGAGTGGTCTCTCCGTAAAGCAGACAAGGGTGGGGATGGAAAAATGTCTTGGGTGGTGGGGTCAGATTGTAAATGGCGGAAGTGTCGGAGGATGATGCGTTGGATCCGGAGGTTTGTGGGGACGTGTGTGAAAACGAGGGGGATCCTCTGTGGGCGGTTGTGGCGGGGGCGGGGTGTGAGGGATGTGTTGCGGGAAATGTGGGAGATGCGGTCAAGGGCGTTCTCGACTACAGTGGGGGGAAAGTTGCGGTCCTTGAAGAACTTGGACATCTGGGATGTGCGGGAGTGGAATGCCTCATCATGGGACCAGATGCGGCGGAGGCGAAGGAACTGGGAATAGGGGATGGAATTTTTACAGGAGGGTTGGTGGGATGAGGTGTATTCTAGGTAGCTGTGGGAGTCGGTGGGCTTGAAATGGACACCAGTTACAAGCTGAGATGGAGACTGAGAGATCCAGGAAGGTGAGGGATGTGATGGAGATGGCCCAGGTGAACTGAAGGTTGGGGTGGAAGGTGTAGGTGAAGTGGATGAACTGTTTGAGCTCCTCTGGGGAGCAAGAGGTAACGCCGATACAGTCATCAATGTTACGGAGGAAGAGGTGGGGTTTGGGGCCTGTGTAGGTGCGGACAAAGGACTGTTCCACGTAACATACAAAGAGGCAGGCATAGCTGGGACCCATGCGGGTGCCCATGGCCATCCCCTTTGTCTGCAGGAAGTTGGAGGAATCGAAAGAGAAGTTTTTGAGGGTGAGGACGAGTTCAGCGAGGCGGTTGAGGGTGTTGGTGGAGGGTGACTGGTCAGGCCAGCGAGACAGGAAGCAGCGGAGGGCCTTGAGGCCATCTGCATGTGGAATACAGTTGTACAGGGACTGGACGTCCATGTTGAAAATGAGGTGTTTGGTGCCAGGGAATTGGAAGTTCTGGAGGAGGTGGAGGGCGTGGGTGGTGTCATGGACGTAGGTAGGGAGTTCATGTACCAAAGTGGAGAAAATGGAGCCCAGATAGGTGGAGATGAGTTCGATGGGGCAGGAACAGGCTGAGACAATGGGTCGACCAGGGCCGGCAGGTTTGTGGATCGTTTGGACATACAGCAGTTTTTCTGCCGCCTTCGCCTCCACACTTACTTCTTCAACCAGGAACCTAACCCTCCCTCCACTGACCCCTTCACACGCTTCCAACACAAGTCCTCCTCCTGGACACCACCCCCAGGCCTCCTACCCTCCCTCGACCTCTTCATCTCCAACTGCCATCGAGACATTAACCGCCTTGAAACTCTCCACCCCTCTCACCCACTCCAACCTCTCCCCCGCAGAACGGGCAGCCCTCCGCTCCCTCCGCTCCAACCCCAACCTCACCATCAAACCCGCAGACAAGGGTGGCGCAGTGGTAGTATGGCGCACTGACCTCTACATGGCCGAGGCCAGACGCCAACTCTCTGACACCACCTCCTACCGCCCCCTTCATCATGACCCCACACCCGAGCACTAAACCATCATCTCCAACACCATTCATGACCTCATCACCTCAGGGGCCTCCCACCCACCGCCTCCAACCTCATTGTTCCCCAACCCCGCATGGCCCATTTCTATCTCCTTCCCAAAATCCACAAACCTGCCTGCCCTGGTCGACCCATCGTCTCAGCCTGTTCCTGCCCCATCGAACCCATCTCCACCTATCCGGATTCCATTTTCTCCCCATTGGTCCAGGACCTCCCTACCTATGTCCGTGACACCACCCACGCCCTCCACCTCCTCCAGAACTTCCAATTCCCTGGCCCCCAACACCTCATTTTCACTATGGACGTCCAGTCCCTATACACTTGTATTCCACATGCAGATGGCCTCAAGGCCCTCTGCTTCTTCCTGGCCTGCAGGCACGACCAGTCTCCCTCCACCGACAACCTCATCAACCAAGCCAAACTCGTCCTCACCCTCAACAACTTCTCTTTCGATACCTCCCACTTCATACAGACAAAGGTGGTGGCCATGGGCACCCGCATGGGTCCCAGGTATGCCTGCCTCTTTGTAGGTTATGTGGAACAGTCCTTCGTCCGCACCTACACAGACTTCAAACCGCACCTCTTCCTCCGTTACATTGATGACTGTAACGGCGTTACCTCTTGCTCCCCAGAGGAGCTCGAACAGTTCATCCACTTCACCTACACCTTCCACCCCAACCTTCAGTTCACCTGGGCCATCTCCATCAAATCCCTCACCTTCCTGGACCTCTCAGTCTCCATCTCAGCTTATAACTGATGTCCATTTCAAGCCCATCGACTCCCACAGCTACCTAGAATACACCTCATCCCACCCGCCCTCCTGCAAAAATTCCATCCCCTTTTCCCAATTCCTCCGCCTCCGCCGCATCTGCTTCCACGATGAGGCATTCCACTCCCGCACATCCCAGATGTCCAAGTTCTTCAAGGACCGCAACTTTCTCCGCACTGTGGTCGAGAACGCCCTTGACCGCGTCTCCCGCATTTCCTGCAACACATCCCTCACACCCCGCCCCCACCACAACCGCCCACAGAGGATCCCCCTCGTTTTGACACACGTCCCCATCAACCTCCGGATACAACGCATCATCCTCTGACACTTCCGCCATCTACAATCCGACCCCACCACCCAAGCCATTTTTCCATCCCCACCCTTGTCTGCTTTCCGGAGAGATCACTCTCTCTGTGAATCTCTTGTGCGCTCCAAACTGCCCTCCAACCCCACCACACCCAGCACCTTCCCCTGCAACCGCAGGAAATGCTACACTTGCCCCCACACCTCCTCCCTCACCCCTATCCCAGGCCCCAAGTTGACTTTCCATGTTATGCAGAGGTTCACTTGCACATCTGCCAATGTGGTATACTGCATCCATTGTACCCGGTGTGGCATCCTCCACATTGGGGAAACAAAGCGGAGGCTTGGGGACCGCTTTGCAGAACAACCCTGCTCGGTTCGCAATAAACAACTGCGCCTCCCAGTCACGAACCATTTCCACTCCCCCTCCCATTCTTTAGATGACACGTCCATCATGGGCCTCCTGCAGTGCCACAATGATGCCACCCAAAGGTTGCAGGAACAGCAACTCATATTCCACTTGGGAACCCTGCAGCCCAATGGCATCAATGTGGACTTCACCAGCTTCAAAATCTCCCCTTCCCCCACCGCATCCCAAAACCAGCCCAGTTCGTCCCCTCCCCACACTGCACCACACAACCAGCCCAGTTCGTCCACTCCCCCCACTGCATCACACAACCAGCCCAGCTCTTTCCCTCCCCCGACTGCATCCCAAAACCAGACCAACCTCTCTCTGCCTCCCTAACCTGTTCTTCCTCTCACCCATCCCTTCCTCCCACCCCAAGCTGTACCTCCTTTTCCTACCTACTAACCTTATCCCACCTCCTTGACCTGTCTGTCTTCCCTGGACTGACATATCCCCTCCCTTCCTCCCCACCTGTACTCTCCTCTCCACCTATCTTCTTTTCTCCATCTTCGGTCCTCCTCCCCCTCTCTCCCTATTTATTTCTGAACCCTCTACCCATCCCCATCTCTGATGGAGGGTCTGGGCCAGAAACGTCAGCTTTTGTGCTCCTGAGATGCTGCTTGTCCTGCTGTGTTCATCCAGCTCCACACTTTATTATCTTGGATTCTCCAGCATCTGCAGTTCCCATTATCTCAGAGACTGTCAGACCTGCCCCACACAGAGACACACAGAAACACACACATATACACGGATACTTACACAAATAAGGGGAGCCTATCAGAATTTCTCTGGCTCTGTGGTTTGTCAATATTTAATTCATTCCATCTGGTGTGCGCCAGGAATTCTGTTATTCTGTGGACAGCATTTCATTATTTGAGTCACTCCATGAGAGTACATCAGTATTTGCTCTCTCCAGTGAGTGTGACAGTGTTTCAGTTGTTCCATGGGGACTGTGCCTCTGTGAGATTTTCAATGCTTGATTATTGAAGATGTAGGGACGAGTTGGGAGACGAGTAAATATTACAGGTTAGTTTCAGTATCTGAGCTGTCTGAAGGAGGAGGTGTAGGAGGGAGACTCCGTGCTCCCTTCCTGGGAGCTGGTGGAGACGATGTGTTGTGAGCCCACCCTCCTGCCCACCGAGACCGTGGGGATTCCACTTGTACCGGCTCGATATAAAAGGGAGATGGCATCAGGGGCACCGTTTCTAAGCTGTGCCGGGTGGGAATGGAACTGACAGTGGGTTTAAAGTGCGAATTACCCTTCACTGAACATTGCTCCTTACTTGGTCGGTGGGACGTGTATATTTTGGAATCTCCACACGGGTCGTCCTGGTTCTCTCCGGCTCATTCCAGGCCCCTCCCCATGCGGCGGAGGAAGGTGGGTGAGGGAACTGATGTGGGGAACACCACCGCCCTGCTTGGCCCTTTCTGTCCTATTCCAGGCTGTTCCTCCTGGAATGAGGGAAAGGGAGGGAGGGAATGAAGGTGAATGTGCGTGGCCCTGCTGTTAGTGATGGTGTAGGTGAGGGGGAAGTGGTGAGGTGTCCGGATTGAATCAGTCGACAGTGTTGGATCCATGCAGTGTTTTCAGTGTCGGGGAGTATGTCTACATGTCAGTATTCTAATGTTGTGAACACATCCTTCCATGACGCAGTCTCTCAATCTCCCCCTTTATGTGTATTTTCACAACCCATCCCATTTGTGTGTATTTAAACTGATTCCCCCCCCCCATCTCTCTCCAGCATTGATTGTCACACACATGGCACCCCATGCCATTCCACATTGGAGATATGGAGCTGTAAATGGATGGGAGCTCCACATCCTGTCACTTCCAGCATGGGCTGCAAGTTTCCCCAGGCTGGGCAGCGACTTAACACAGCGTTACCGAGCACTGCACTGGGGTGGTCTGTACAAATCTACACACTGGGAGGGTAACTGCTCCGGGTTCACAGATCAGTTCAGTGGTGTTCACTTCACAGCCCCCCGTGCTGGAGAGATACCTGGTCCGGGTTTATCGATCAATGCACTGGTGTGGTCTGCACAGCTCCCCGTGCTGGACTGATATGTATTTGACTGGTGTGGCCTGCACAGTGTCCCACTCTGGACAGATTGCCGGGTTGTATTGAGCAGGACACTAGCCTGGTCTGCACAGTGCTCCATGCTGAACAGATGTTTCATCTGGGTTTGTGGTGTCTGGGCTGGTTCTGTGAGGTGGATTGAGAATGTGAGATAACTGACCACTTCAGCTGATCTGGCAATGCCTTTAATTTGTGTTTGCCAGTTGTGTTGAGTTTGGGGAGAGATTTCCACCACGAGGCTGAGTGGGTCTCACCAAAACTGATGGACAGAAGGGCCTTTGTGATGTGGGTCTTGACGACTCCATCACATTCTGTAACCGACATTCCCCGGAACATTCTGGATCCGACATTCCCCGGAACATTCTGTATCCGACATTATTTGTGAATAGTTGGATGCCAGTTAATTGAACAAAAGACAAGATCCCGAGGGAAAAGATCCCATTCCAGAGAGAAGGAGACACTGTTTCAAATTCCCCTCAGGTGGTTAAAGGGGTGAATACATTTTCCCTGCGTTCATGTTTCTTCACAACCGAAAATTCACCACAATGTGGACGAAAAGACTGAAATTTCCATCCTCCGTTTGTCTTCAGGGAACTGGGAGAGAATCCTTCAGGAGAGCAACGTCATCACCCTCTACATCAGGAACTGTAAGGAAATGACCTGTGCCTGCTCTCGAGCGATTGAGTCTGTGGGAATGTTCTGGAAGCCATCTGTCCTTATGAATGTGTGTTTGTGTCTTTCAGGAGGGAGAGTTTCTTGTATTTTATGTCAGTTTTTTTTGTAAAATAAAACAAATTGAGACATTACTACGGGTTAATTCAGCTTTTTTTTCCAGTAAATCAGCGATACATTTGAAAATGTCACTGGAGCCTCAATCAAACTGGTAACTTTGCCTCCAGACTGATGTATAATTTGTTTGTTTTCCTTCCTCACAGTTAACGTAGTGACGATCTATGTCCTGCTTTATAAAGATTGTGGATTGTCTCCATGTGTCAGACGTTACCTGGGGGCCATGGCAGTGGCGGATCTACTGGTCATTATCCTCGACCTGATATTGAGACAAATTCCCATTGTTTATCGGCATCAGTTTTATTTCCTGTTGTACATCCCTTTGTGTAATATCCATGCCGCCCTGCTCTTTGCAGCCACTGACTGTTCTGTCTGGTTCACCGTCACTTTCACCTTTGATCGATTTGTGGCCATTTGTTGCCAGAAGCTGAAAAGTAAATATTGCAGTGAGAAAACGGCGGCTGTGGTTCTGGGAACAGTGACTGCGCTGAGCTGTTTAAAGAACATTTTCTGGTATTTTATGCTCTCAGCTCACTATTGGCTGCAGAACTTCCCCTGGTTTTGTGATGTAACAATCAATGTCCGTGACTCTCGTGTCTGGGTCACAATCGAGTTCCTCCACCACATTCTAACCCCGACTCTCCCATTTCCCCTGATTCTGCTGCTCAATGTTTTCACCGTCAGACACATTTTAGTGACCAGCAGAGCCCGCAGGAGACTCCGGGCTCACACCAATGGGGACGGTCAGTGTGACACAGAAATGCAAAATCGAAAAAAATCCATCATTTTACTGTTTGTGATCTCAGCCAATTTCATCCTGTTATGGTCAACACTAATGGTGTATTCTATATGGAACCGGATGTGGTGGTTTGGGTATGAATCTGTGTCTCTAGATCCCTTTGTGCAGGAATTGGGCTTCATGCTGCAGCTCCTCAGTTGCTGCACAAACACCGCGATTTATGCCGTGACCCAGACTAAGTTCAGGCAGCAGCTGAAGAATGTGCTGAAATATCCCTTTACCCGAATTCATCAATCAATCAAACTCACTCATTAATCAATCCATCCAGGATTTTCTCATTTCAGTTCAATGTTTCAGCAATGAAGCAGCCTGTCGCTATGGTAACAGATCGAAGGTAGTGCTGGTTTATCCAACCTTATCCCACAGGGGGTTACAGGGAAACACGTCAATGTTTCTCTCAACTCACAGGCCAAAGAGAAAAGGCCCCATTCCACTGACTGCATCCATAACTTCAATATGTAATTAACGTTCATTAAAAAGTGCCAAGCAGCACAGCAAACTATATTGTTGTTTTTCTCTGTGTTGAGAGAAACAGGCTCCCACCCTGTCCGTCCAACGTTGTCTACCTCCCTGACCCTCCCTGTCCCTCTCCCTGTTCCTTCATCCCTTTCCCTCCTTCCCTGTTCTTTGCTCCCTCCCTGCCCCTCCCCCTCCTTGTCCTTCCCTGTCTCTCACTCCCTGCCACTTCCCCTCCCTGTCCCTCCACACCCCTCGCTCCTTCCCTGTCCCTCGCTCCATGTCTCTCGCTCCTTCCCTGTCCCTCGCTCCCTCCCCATCCTTCACTCCCTCCTCATCCCCGATCCCGTTGCGAGCTGTCTCCCCATGCTTCTCTCCTGTCCCTCTGTCCTTTGCTCCCGTCCCTTGCTCCAGTCCCTCCGTCACTCCCTCCCTGCCACTCGCTCCCTCTCTCACTCCCGTTATGTCACTCACTCCCTCCCAAGCTCACATCCCGTCCCTCGCTCCATCACTCCCTCTCTTTCTGTCCCTCACTCCTTTGCTCCCTTCCTTCCTGCCCTTTGCTCACTTGCTGACCCTCCCTCACCATCCCTCGCTCCGTCACTCATACCCTCCCCATCGCTTGCTTCCTCCCTCCCCATCTCTCGGTCCCTCCCTCCCGGTCCCTTGCTCCCTTGCTCTGACCCTCTCTCTTTTGCTCCATCCCTCTCTCCCTTGCTCAATTGCTTCCTCGCTCCCTTTCCATTATCATTCCCTGTTTGCCTCCCCATCCATAGCTCCCTCACTCCCTCCCCATACCTCACTCCCTCACCATCCTTAACTCCCTCGCTCCCACTCTGTACCTCACTCTCTCCACATCCCTCGCTCCCTCGCTCATTCCCTCCCTGTCCCTCGCTCCCTTGCTGTCCCTTCTCACTTCCTCCCCATCCCTCGCTCGATCCCTCGATCAGTCACAGCTCCCCACTTGCTCCCTCCTTGCTCCCCCCTCTACCTCCTTGCTCCCTCCCTCACTCCCTCCCCATCCCTCGCTACCTCTCTGTCCCTCACTAACTCCCACCCTGACCCTCATTCCCTTTCTCTCACTCCGTCCCTTGCTCCCTCCCTACCCCTGTCCCATGCTCTCTTCCTACCCATGCCTCACTCCCTCACTCACTGTCCCTTGCTCGCTTCTTTCCTCCCAGTCCCTCCGTGCTTCCCACCCTCCACCTGCGTCCCTCGCTCCCTACGCCCCTCCCTCTCTCCCTCCCCCGTCCCAGTCCTTCCCTCCCTCGATCCCTCACCGTCACTCCCTCACTCGTCCCTCACTCCCAGCCTCCCACACATCCCTCACTCCCCGTCCATCGCTCCCGCCCTTCAGTCCCTGAACATTTGTCCCTTGCTCCCAGGCCCTCCTATCCCGTCCCTGGCTCCCTCCCTCCCTATGCCTCACTCTCTCCCTGTCCCTGACTGCCTCGCTCATTCCCTTCCCATCCCTCTCTCCCTTGTATCCCTTCTCCCTCCCTCCCTCTGCCTCTCAGTCACTCGCTTCGTCCGACATTCACTCGCTTCCTCTCTGTCCCTCGCTCCCTGCCCGTCCCTCACTCCTTCCCCAACCCTCACTCCATCCCTCGCTCCCTCTCTGTCCCTCGCTCCCTCCCTTGCTTCGTCCCCATCACTCGCTCCCTCCCTCCACGTTCTCCACTCCTTCCCACCCAATTCCTTGCTTCCTCCCTGTCCCTCCCTCGCTCACTCGCTCCCTCGCTGTCCCTCATTCCTGTTTCCTCGGTCCCTGGCACTCGTCTCCTTGTTTCACATCTCTCCATCTCTGTCTCTTGTTCCCTCACTCCCAGCCCGCCCTCAATCCCTCCCTATCCCTCGCTCGGTCCCTAAATCGGTCCGTTCCTCCCTCTTTGCTCCTTCCTTGCTCCCCGCTTGCTACGTCCTCGCTCCCTCCCTCACTCTGGCCCCGTCCCTAGTTCCTTCCTCGCTTCTGCCTTGCTTCCTCCCTCGCTCCGTTCTCACTCTTTCCCTCACTTGCTCATTCTCCCTCGCTCCCTCCCTCTGCCTCACCCCTCCCTTGCTCCTTCTCTGTTCCTCACTCCCTCCCTGTCCCAAGCTCCTTCCTCACTTCTGCCTTGCTTCCTCCCTCGCTCCATTCTCACTCTCTCCCTTTCCCTCTCTCCCTCCCCATGCCTCACTCCCTCCATCGCTCCTTCTCTGTTCCTCGCTCCCTCCTTTTCTCCCACTCCGTCACTCGCTCCTTGCCTCCCTGTCCATCCCTCCCTCACTCCCCCCTCCCCATCCCTCCCTCACTCCATTCCCCATTCCTTTCTCCCTACCTCCCCATGACACACCCACATCTCTTTCTCCCTCCGTCCCCATCCCGCACTCCCTCGCTCGCTCCCTCCCTGTCCCTCATTCCCTCCTCGCCCCATGCTCAGTCCATCTATCGGCCCATCGCTCCCTGCTTGGCCCCTCCTTTCTCCCCTCTCCCTCCGTCCTCACTCCCTCCCTGCCCATCCCTCGGTCCTTCCTCGCTCCCTCCACATTCCTTCCATCCCCGTCCTTCAGTCCCACCCTCCCCGTCCCTTCCTCACTCCTTCCCCTCTCCCTCACTCACTGATCTTTCCCGTCCTTTCCTCCCAAACCCCTCCCTGTTCCTCCCTCACTCCCTCCACATCCTGTGCTCCCCACTCCCGTCCCTCCCCCCGTCTCTCCCTCCCCTTCTCCCTTCCCGTCCTCACTTGATCCCTTCCAGTAACTTCCTCATCCCTTGCTCACAGACACCCCGTCCTTCGCTCCCACCCTCGCTTCCCCATGTCCCCGTACCTCCCCTCCCTCACTCCCTCCCTAACCAGGTCCTTTGCTCCCTTCATCCCCATCCCTCACTGCCCGTCTCTACCTCACTCCCACCCCGACCACTACCCTCCCTCTCACCCCCTCTCCATCCCTCTCACCCTGTCCCCTCCCTCGCTCCCTCCCCATTCCTCCCCCGCTCCCTCCCCGCTTCCTTGCTCCCTATTCACATCCCTTGCTCCCCTCCTCTCCATCCTTCACTCGATCACTCCCTGTCCCTCGCTCCCCGTCTCTCCCTCCCCATCCTTCACTCCCTCCCTTGATCCCTCTCCATCCCTCATTCCCAACATTACCATGTCCCTTGCTTCCTGCCTCCTCACCGTCCCTCATTCCCTCCCCCTCCCCATCCCTTGCTCCCTCCCCATCAATGCCTTGTCCTTCGCTCCCTGACTCCAAATCCTTTGCTCCCTCCCTACCCACATCCCTCACTCCCCGTCCCTCGATTCCTGGCTCCCCGTCTCTCACTCCCCAGCTCTCACTCACTCCCTTGACCCCTCTCTGTCACTCATTCCCACCCTTACCATGCCTCTTGCTCCCTCCCTCCTCCCTGTCCCTCCCCATCACTCCCACATCCCTGTCCCTCCCTCCATCACTCCCTCCCCATCGCTCCCTCCCTCATCCCTCAAACTCTGCCTCCCCTTCCCTTGCTCCCACACTCTCTCCCTCCTCCACGTTCCTCACTCCCTCCATCCCTGTCCCTCACATCCTCCCTCACTCGCTCCCTCCCCCGGTCCCTCGGTGTCTCGCGCCCGTCCTTGGATCTTCTCCCTCAGTCCCTCAATCATGGTCCCTCACTCACTCGATCCCGGTCCCCCACTCCCTCGATCCCCGTCACTCCCTCCCCCACTCGTCATCCCTCCCCTGCTACCCTCACTCCTTCCCTCCCCGTCCTTTTGCTCCCTTTGCGTCCCTCGGTCCCACTCTCCAAATCCCTCACTCCGTTGCTCCCTCCCTTCCTGCCCATTGCTCACTCCCTGTCACATTCTCCCTCCATCCCTCCCCATCCCTCACTCCCTCCCTTCCCCGTCCCTTGCTCCCTTCTTCCCCACGCCTCGCTCCCTGTCCACTGGTCCCTGTCCTTTTCTCCCTCACTTGTTCCCTCCTTCCCAGTGATGCCCCCTCACTCCCGCTCTCCCCCTCACTCCTTCACCACTCCCTCACTCCCTCCCCCTCACCTTCCTTCTCTTGCTCCTTCCTCTCCTGCCCCTGCCTCGCTCCCTGCCCATCCCTCCCTCACTCCCTCCCCATCACTCCCTCACTGATCTAAATATTGTATTTGCTTATGAGTCATTGGCATTACTGTAGGCCCAGATTTATTGTCCATCGCTAACCGCCCTGGAGAGGATGGAGCTAGCTATGGTCCATGTATTGTTGATAGATCCACAGTGCTATTGAGGGAGACTTCCAGGAATGTGACCAAGCAACACAGAAGGAGCATAATATATTCCCAGGCCAAAGTCAGATGACACATAACACCAGGTTCAAGTCCAACAGGTTTATTTGAAATCATAACCTTTCGAGGTGTTCCAACTTTGACAGATCAAGCGCCACTTTATGACTTTATTACACATCATGAGAAAGTGACAAAGTTGGGTGCAGCGTTCAGAAAGCTTGTGACTTCAAATAAACCTGTTGATCTATAATCTGGTGTCATCTGACTCCTGACTTTGTCCACCCCAATCCCACACCAGGATCTCCACGTTATATTTCCAGGTCAGCACAGTATGTGGCCTAGAGGGGATCTAGCAGGTGGTAGCGTTCCCATGTGGCTGCTTCCCCTGTCCTTCTGGATGGTAAAGACTGCAGATTCAGAAGGCGCTGTTGGAGGAGCCCTGCTGAGTCACTGCAGTGCATCTTGTAGACGGTACAGACTGCTGCCACTTTGCATCAGTGGCGATCTCCTTCTGAAGCGTACTCCAACTGCCCTTACACTCCTCTCAGGATTCACCCGATCCCTGTGTAAATCTCGACCCCCGGTGGGGTCTCTCGGTTCCGTGATCAGCCAATGAGCACTCACAATCGGTCTGGCTGTTTAAGGTATTACGCTTTATTTCATCATACGGCCGGGTACAGATCATCTGTAAAACGCAGAAGTTGAGGACTTCCGTATTCCTCGGAGGAGCTGCAACTCACAGGCTAATACAAAAACATTTCTGTACTTTTCTTAAAGCAGGGTACATGGTGTGATCGCACAGTGTATTCAAACAATCAATACATGATATTGCTTCATTGACAGTTACATAATCCTATAACATTAACTGGTAAACAGCTTACATCACAACACATAGGTTACTTATTATCTCACCAATTAGCGCCACAACATTTGCAACTGAAGGGCAGCTAGAATGGTTAGTACTGCGTTATCTTATCATTCCTGCATTATTTATGTAGCTCTCGCAGAACTCACAGCTCCCAGGCGAAAAGAGCAGCTCCAGCAGAATTTACAGTTCCCAGGCTAGAAGCCATTTTGTTGCTAACTTACACCAGCAGCATCTTGTGCCTGTGTCCAAATCTCACATTCTCAGGAGCACAGGGATGTCGTTTGGGTGTAAATCAAGAGGGCTGTTTTGTGTTTGATTGGATTAAACCTGATGTAAGGCTTTTGAAATAAAAAAAACATTGTCACATGAAAATATCCACAAAGTGAAATATTGTTTTTGGACAATAAAAGTGTGGAGCTGGATGAACACAGCAGGCCAAGCAGCATCTCAGGAGCACAAAAGCTGACGTTTCGGGCACAGACCCTTCATTGGCATTCACCGTTGTACTTCCCCTGACTCTAAACCTAGTTGGAAACGAGATTCTGTTCTGTGTCAAGGAGCTGCGAGCCATGGAAGACAGTAGCTGGGACATATTTCTTCCACACAGCAGGATTAACCCACACCATGGCTTGGCTGACAATGCAGAGAGACGTGAAAGAGTAAAGTGCCATCTGACCCCCTCAGTGTGAGCCTGAAGGATTTGCCCCGACTGCAGCCCTGTTGCTGTGCACGATTCCCTCTACCCCCGACCCTGAGATTGTCCTTTCTGAGCTCCAGGTGCTGTTCAACCCTCAGGACAAATACAACAAGCTACAGTGATGTGCTTGAAGCAAAGCTGACTTATTGTACATTTCTCTCGGACACTAAACTCTAGTTTAATTTTAGGTTTATAGCCATCATCAGAAACAAACTGCAAATGTCAGAGCAAAAGTAACAGAAAATTACAGAGCAGAGCAAGGCCTTTTTTTCATTCATTTGTGTGATGTGCGTATTGTTGGCTGGCCAGCAGTATTCACCCTTGGCCCATCATGTGTGTGTTGGCTGGAATAGAATGAGCCAGGCTTTACAGCTTTCCGGCCTCATCATTGAGATCAACAATATCAGACTGTGAACTCTGCCCCAATTTGTTTACATTTCTTGTTTCAATTTGTGTCTGGGTCCACTGCACACCTGGCTCCAGGCACATCTTTTGTTTATTTGTTTATTTTCCAGCCCTAACTTCATTCCCTGCCGCCTTGAGGGACTAATAACATTTCTGCAATTTAATCTCTCCTGCCTTCCCCCCGTGACATGTGCCTTTTGCCCTTGTCTCACCCCCACCTTGCTCAGAATCTGTTACATTTCTGGTCCCAGGCCTCGGTCAACTCACAGCGCCCCCAGGTCTGAGTTTTAAATTTGCTTCCTCCAGAGAGAAACTGAAATCGTTGTGGCTGCAGCTTTCCAACAGATTTTAATTTTGGAAACAAAAACCATTAAATTGTTTCAATGTTGAGGTTTTTGAGCCTTAATCCACAATCTCGCTTCTTCAGAGCTAAACTGTGATTCTCCCACAGTCCAAAAATGCAAGTTAGGTGGATTGGCCGACTAAATTGTCCCCGAGTGTGCAGCTTAGGTGGTTGGGTTAGCTGCGGTAAATGTTGGGTGTATGGGAGTCGGGTGGGATAGAGAGCTAGTGCAGACGAGATGCATTGAATGGCCTCTTTCTGCAGTGTCGGGATCCTGTGATCTTAACCATTTGTGATCATGGTCACATTTTCCTCATCACAGCCCACACATCATCATGTTCACTCAGCTCAAGCTTTCATGCTACCTTTGTGTTTTGTGAAGCTCTGTTGTTGGAATAGGAGCTTTCTTTGATGTGGCCTCTCCTCATACTTCTGCCCACTTCCCAGTTCCCTGCGTTAATTCCAGCTTTCTCTCATTTTCCCAAATGGGGTTGTTGAAGAGCTCAAAAGGCGAGTGGACTGAAATTGAGAAATTAAAGAGTCAGAATGAAAGAGGAAGTGGAAATAATAAACAGGTTTGGTAAATCCCAGGGGAGTGAGGAAGGGTCACAGATGCTTCCAGACCTGCTGAAATTTTTCCAGCAACTTTGTTTTTGTTCCAGGGGAATGAGACTCCAGGATCCTCCTGTTGTGACTGTTCACACAGTATTTTTTTAACTAATGTGTGGGATGTGGGTGTCCCTGGCTGGGCCAGCATTTCTTGCCCATCAGTAGTTGCCCTTGGGAAGGTGGTGGTGAGCTGCATTCTTGAACTGCTGCAGTCCTCCTGATGTGTGGTGACCCGCAATGCTATTAGGGAGGGAATTCCAGGGGTTTGACCCAGCGAAATTGAAGGAACGGTGATACATTTCCAAGTCAGGATGGTGAGTGACTTGAAGGTGTGAGAGATTAGAAATGTTGGTTCTGCAGATAAGGATGAATGGTGGGGTCTGGCAAAAGAAGAACATAGTCACAAGATGTTGGCGCAGACGTTTATCATTAACCAGAGATTAGGTTCTGCAAAGATGGCAGTTAGCATGACCAGAAACATTCTTTCTGCAGACAAGGACGTGGTAGACATAAGGGTGTTGTAGCAGAGGCTTATTTCTGCAAACCTGACGATTCTCACGTACAGCATGTCTCGCGCTCTTTAGGAGAGCAAATAAGGATTGCAGTAAACAAGGGAATGGGGCCTTCGGCCGGCAGAAAAGGGAACAATAAACAAGGCCTGTCCGACAGGACGGGGAATGATAGGATAAGACCAATGGGAGCAGGGAGGCGTGATTCTGCAACTTGTAAACTGGATAAGAATGTTTAACATGCTTTGTAGTGTGTGTCTGTCTAGCAAACACCCTTTCTTGCAAGATCGTACAGAATGAAATTGTCTTGTTTCCAAGGCTTTGTCTCAGGCTGAATTTGTGAGCAGGGACTGTTTCTCACAATTGGGGGCTCGTCTGGGATCCGACACTGACCGTTCGATACTCGTGGGACGATGGGGAAGGCGCGCCTCTCCGATTTCGGCGATCTCCAACTCCCTTGTTTGTCATTTGCGGTTTGGGCAAGTGCAATCCGGGCTGGGAGACCCTGGAAACAAGATGGGTAGATGCGGCAGTTCCGGTCGGGTAACTCTTGTGCACAAGACCCGGGTCAGGAAAGGTCTTAAAGATCTGTCCGGGCGACCCGGGGAAGCAGCGGTATTTGCTGCAGGTATTGCCATGGGGACGTACGGGAAGTACGGGGAAGAGTTGTAATGACCAGGTAAGTCCGTGCACGGACCAAGGTAAGAAAACTGACCTTTAAGTATAGCCTTGGTGGTCAGGGCGTATGGACAGGACAGCGAATTGGCGAAATATAAAAAGTATATAATTGGCCTGATTAATCGGACGAGTATGGTGTCTGTCTGATTTGAGCACCCAGCCTTAGGCCGGTTGTTCAGAGGGGAAATCCCCCACGCGAGGGTTAGGACCCTGAAGAAGGTGTGGAAGAAGGTGCCACTGGATCTCGATAAGATTAATTAAATTAGCAACAATGGGAGGCAAGGGGAGTTGCCTGAGTAGCGATCAATTGGCAAATAACGTCAAAGTGGAATATATTCCGCCTGACAGCCCTTTGGGGAGAATGTTGGGCAGTTGAGAATGCGGCTCCCGGACGTGGGAGAAAGACAAGACTACAGTGAAAAATTATTGTTGTTTTGTTTGATCTAGAGAAAGCATTAAGGTACCTGATATTTTTTGGCCCAAATATGGATCCGACGAAGATTGGCTGTGCCAATACCTATATATATGTACATCAAATGGAAAGAACCATCCAGTCAGAAAGAGTCAGATTATGCGGCTTGTTGGATAGGAGGTGCGAAGGTAGGACTATATCCTATGAGTGCAGAAGTATCGGGGGAGGACAGGGAAAGGATGAACAAGAAAAACCACAATGGGTATCAATGTGGATTTCACCAGCTTCAAAATCTCCCCTTCCCCCGCCGCATCCCAAAACCAGTCCGACCTGTCTCTGCCTCCCTAACCTGTTCTTCCTCTCACCCATCCCTTCCTCCCACCCCAAGCCGCACCTCCATCTCCTACCTACTAACCTCATCCCACCTCCTTGACCTGTCCGTCTTCCCTGTACTGACCTATCCCCTCCCTGTCTCCCCAGCTATACTCTCTCCACCTATCTTCTTTTCTCTCCATCTTCGGTCCGCCTCCCCCTCTCTCCCGTTTTATTCCAGAACCCTCTCCCCATCTCCCTCTCTGATGAAGGGTCTAGGCCCGAAACGTCAGCTTTTGTGGTCCTGAGATACTGCTGTGTCTGCTGTGTTCATCCAGCCTCACATTTTATTATCTTGGATTCTCCAGCAACTGCAGTTCCCATTATCTCTCATACAATCTCACTTGTTTGACTTTCAAAATGGAATAAAGTTGTTAAACATGCCTGGCCACGGGGTGACCTTGGACTTACCTGCAACTGTCCTGTCTCCATCATGGGATGCCTTCTTCTGGATTGACCACGTTGATTTAATCAGATGATACGATTTTTGTTTTAAGTGCATTGCTGAAATATGCTTAATGAAGGAACATTATTAAGCACTTTTCCAACTGACTGAAGTCATGTTAACTGGCTTTATTCCTTATTTTTGCTCCTCCTTCTTTCTTAAATAGCAGTGTTACAACTGCTAATTTCTACTGAACTCAGACTTTTCCAGAATCCAGGATGTTTTGGTAAATCAGAAACCAAAATATCTACGATGTGTGAAGCTGGGCTCCAGGGGTATTCAGTTACTTGGAAGGACGGACTAGGATGAGGAGGTAGGTCAGCTTTGCTGGTTACGGAATAAAAGTAATATGGTAATGACAATGGATATTAGTTCAGGTGAAATGGAGTCTGGGTACAGTTTAGAAACATCAAGGGACAGAAATTGACAGTGGTCGATGTATATACACCCCAGTCAACTCGAGTGGTAATTTTAGCAGAAGGCACTACACAGGAGATTGAAGACACCGGCAGAAAGGGAGAGCTCTAACTATGATAAATGGTCACTGATTCAACAGTCAGGTGACTTCAGTCTGCATAAAGATTGGGCAAAGCAAATCAGTTATCATTCCATCGAGGAGGAATTCCTCACGCACTATTTAAATTCATTCACGGGATGAGGGCATCACTGGCTAGGCTAACATTTATTACCCATTCCTAAATGTCCAGACAGCAGTTAAGAGTCAACCACATTGCTGTGGGTCGGGAGTTACATGTAAGCACAAATGGCAGATTACTTCCCTTAAAGGACAACGGATTCATGCTCATCATTAGACGCTTAATTCCAGGTTTGTATTGAATTCAAATTCTGCCGTCTGCTGCAACTGGATTCAAACACAAGTCCCCAAAATACTATCTGGGTCTCTGGATTAACTGTCCAGTGATAACAACCTCAGGCCATTGTCTCCCCAATGAAGTGTGTGCTGTGCGGGTTTCTGGATCAACACTTTGAGGAACCAACAAGCAAAACTGAAGTTTGAGGTGGGAAGACTGTGTTCATGCCCCCTCGGGGAAGTGACCCTCATTTTCACCCACAGAAGGAAACTAACAAGGAGACCTTCCACCGAGAGTGCCAGAGGCTTTCGGAGAGAGCAACCCCCAGAAAGCAGAACGTCACTCACTTGGCTCTATTGTCCCATTCCAGACTCCAAAACGAGAACCTATTCACAGCAACAAATGGAAGTATTTGATGGATGCCCTGGGTTTGTGCTCCTCCCCCATTGCTCACCTACAGTTTTCCTGCTTCACCTTGTACTTCCAGCCAAACATCACTGATGTCAGCTGCTTCCTGCCATTCCAAATGCTGCTCCTCAAGTGGAAGGACAAACAGCAATGTGGAATTTCAAACACATTTCCGGCCTGTGGAGGAAATGATACTGTTATAATTTCAGATAATTTTTAAAGGGCTCTTTTTGACCTTTGAAGCAGGGTGTGTACAAACACTATCACAGGCTCGAACTCACAACCACTTGTTTCTGAGACCAGTGCTCTGACCACTGAGCTGTGGAGCCAGGCACAAGACATGGAAAGAGGGTCTCATGTATTGGAAATAGCAAAAGAATAGATAACTGGAGACTATTATATATCAAGACGTAACAAAACAGAAACAGAGCAGAGGGGCATCATGTGCAGAAGGTTGGGAGAATGCAAGGTTGAATCAGACAGTGTCCTGAGTGCCATAAACTGATCTTTCCTGCTGGTCCAGAGATTACGATTCAGTGCCTTCACTGTCGTAGCCTGTTCATGGTTATCATTTAAAGTAATAAATACAAAATATTGACTGATCTTGAGAAGCAGAATTATGTCATTGATCAGTCAACATCGATTCACTCCATGTTACAGTTCCACATCAGCAATGCCAGCTGAAACTGCCCGATGTGCAATCAGTTTAAAACAAGAATAGAGGGGAGGTCAGGAAAAGTGAAGGGCCATGGTAGTTTGTGAGAGGTGACTAGAGGCCAGGTGGAGCCAGGTTCAATGTGGGTGTTGAAGACCAGTCTTCACTGTTTACCCTGGCATACAGATCACATTGGATCAATCACACAAGGATCCTCCTTCGTGTGTTGTCCTTTGCACATCACAACTCGGGTCAGTGCCTCAAGGGGCTCGGATACTTTTAATTTGGCATCTAACTCAGGTCAGTTTTGCACAAACTAAACTGTCGGGACACTATTTAAATGGGCCACCACTCATTGCAATGACCAAGAACTATGCAGAAAGAGGAAGAACACCAATACAAAATCTTTGCTTTGAACGGATATCCCTGCAATTTCATCCGCAGGTGCTGACTAAACAGCAACACGAAGAGGACACATTATGCCCTAACACACTGGACACACTGCCATAATCAAGAACATATCAGAACTGACAACACCTATGACCACTAGGAATTACGGTAGCACACAAGCCCAAAGCCATGCTACGACAAACATTCTCAAGGATTAAAGACACCATACCCACAACATGCAGAACTGACATTGTTCACAAAATACCGTGCAATGATTGCCACAAACATTATATCAGACAGACAGGAAGGAAACTAGCCATCAGTGTGCATGAACATCAGCCGGCAGCAAAATGACACGACAAACTTTCCCTAATATCAGTACACCCGGATAATGAAGGCCATCAGTTTAACTGGGACAACATAACCGTAGTAGTGCAATCCAAACACAGGCACACATGGGAATTCCTAGAGGCATGGTTCTCAATCCATAATGCAGTCGGCAAACATATAGAATTGGACACCATATGCAACCCATTCAAACAGAATGCGAAATGACGGAAGTTGCCGGAACAGACCGGGCAGTATAAATTCCAAGTGGAGGAGAACAACATCGCTTCTTCGGAAGTCTCACTCACGACGTTAATTCGCATGGTGACGAAAAGTCTGAACAAAAACAAGCCGACTGGGTGAGCAAGTTTACAACGTTATTTGTTAACTTTACCGTTTAATGTGCGGCTCAGTGTCAGTCTTTGTGGCATTATACACAGATTGTTCTACCCGCCTCTCCTGCTGTACACAAGGTTTCCCGACAAAAGGCACCTTTATGTGGAACACAAGCAGCTTCTCCTGACAATGGGAACCGTTGCCATGAGCTGGGATATGAAATATACAATGAGCTGATGTAGCCCCACACTCATGTTACTCATTTACCTTTCAATTTCAATTTTCAATTTACAAAACCCAGCAATCCATTCACTTCAGCTGCTGGGAACCTGACAAAAGCAGCGCTGGGCAGACATTCCTCTTCGGGATGTCCGTCAATTTGCAAGGGTAGAAAAGCTGTCAACTTCACTCGAGCAAGAGAGGATACAATATTCCAATCTTCCAATCCAAATCAGATGCCGTAACAATTACACCACTGGCTCCACATGTCTTGCTGCAGCTTTCATACTGTCGATTGCGATGTAATCAGGGATACTGGTGGAAAAAACCATTTGCAAGGTGAATATCCTGCAAAATAATCACCATCACTGCTGCACTTCAATGTTCCCCACTTTGTGAAGCGGTGAATGTCACTGGCAAACGAAACACGTTAGCCCTCACATGCCTGCATCACTGTCACCTGTTTCTTTGCCACCTGTTTCTCTGCTGGAACTTGCCATTGTTTTATTCACAGTCATTGCAAAATTCTGCCTCACATATCTTTTTTTATTATTTATCCTCGCAAATTTAAAACATCCCCTAGTCTTGAAATCTCCCATCCTTGGGAAATGACGACCACAATTCATACCATCTACATGTCTCATTATTTTATGAACTTCTAACAGGCCGCCTCTCAACCTCCTAAGCACCAACAAGAAAAGTCAAAGTCAATCCGACCTTTCTCTACAAATCAAAGCTTCCATACCAGGCAACATCCTGGTAAACCTCTTCTTAACGCTCGCCAGCTTCATGTTATGCCTCCTGTAATTGTGTGACAGAAACCACACATTGTATTCCAGAAGAGGTCTCATCAAAATCCTGTGCAACCTCAATATGACTTCCCAACTCCTAAACTGAAACAAGCTCCTGAGATTGTGCTCCTGAGATGCTGCTTGGCCTGCTGTGTTCATCCAGCCTCACATTTTATTATCTTGGAATTCTCCAGCATCTGCAGTTCCCATTATCTCTGATACAATTGAGCAATGAAGGCTGCCTGCCAAAAGACTGTTTAACCACTGTCTAAATGGGATGTAAACTTCAAATAATCATGTACCTGGATCCCCTAAGTCCATGAGTAGGCACCTTAACAGTGAGAGAAAGTCTGTGGGAGGATGAGGAATAGTTTTGAATTTCTTTGACCTCACATCTGAAGAAATTTATTGTACACATGCAGCTGAATAAGTTCAACAATTCATTCTCCGTGAAGAACTATAAATTAACCTGAACATTTTTCAATTAAAAAGTAAAGTTAGACCCTCTCGAGTCAGAAGGAAGCCATCGCTGTTCTGTTTCTGAACTTCTCTTACCCAACAGGTTCTGCAACATGTCCATATGAAGATGGATAAGGGAGAACCAGTGGATGTAGTGAACCTGTACTTTCAGAAAACCTTTGATAAAGTCCCACAAAGGAGAATGGTGAACAAAATTAGGGCACATGGTACTGGGGGCAAAATACTGAGTTGGATTGAAAATTGGCTGGCTGACAGGAAGCAAAGTGTAGTGATAAACGGCTCCCTTTCAGAATGGCAGGCAGTGACCAGTGGGGTACCACAAGGTTCAGTGCTGGGACCGCAGCTGTTTACGATATATATTAATGATATAGACGAAGGCATTAGAAGTAATATTAGCAAATTTGCTGATGACAAAAAATTGGGTGACAGTGTGAAATGTGAGGAGGATGTTATGAGAATACAGGGTGAGTTGGACAAGCGAGGTGAGTGGACGGATACGTGGCAGATGCATTGTAATGTGGATAAATGTGTGATTATACACTTTGGTGGCAAGAACAGGAAGGCAGATTACTATCTCAATGGAGTCAAGTTCGGTAAAGGGGAAGTACAACGAGATCTAGGTGTTCTTGGACATCAGTCAATGAAAGCAAGCATGCAGGTGCAGCAAGCAGTGAAGAAAGCTTATAGCATGCTGGCCTCATAACAAGAGGAATTGAGTACAGGAGCAAAGAGGTCCTTCTGCAGCTGTACAGGGCCCTGGTGAGACCGCACCTGGAGTATTGTGTGCTGCTTTGGTCTCCAAATTTGAGGAAGGACATTCTGGCTATTCAGGGAGTGCAGCGTAGGTGCCCGAGGTCAATTCCTGGAATGGCGGCCGGGACTATCATATGTTGAAAGATTGGAGCGACTGGCCTTGTATACACTTGAGTTTACAAGGATGAGAGGGGATCTGATTGAGGCGTATAAGATTATTAAGGGATTGGACACTCTGGAGGCAGGAAGCATGTTTCCGCTGATGGGTGAGTCCAGAACAGAAGACACAGTTTAAAAATAAGGGGTAGGCCATTTAGAGCAGAGTTGAGGAAAAACTTCTTCACCCAGAGAGCGGTGGATATATGGAATGCACTGCCCCAGAAGGCAGTGGAGGCCAACTCTCTGGATACTTTGAAGAAAGAGATAGATAGAGCTCTTAAAGATAGTGGAATCAAGGGTTATGAGGATAAGGCAGGAACAGGATACTGATTGTGGATGATCAGCCATGATTGTAATGAATGGTGGTGCTGGCTTGAAGGGTCGAATGGCCTACTCCAGCACCTATTGTCTATTCATTCACCATATCCAGATACATGAACGTTGGATCACTCTCCAAAGGTATCAGTAACTATTGCCAATCCTCAGTTACATCTGGAGAACTTGATGTTTGACCTTTCTGAACCAGTGCAGGTCATGTGGTGAAGTCGCACTTGCAATGATATTAGGTAACGAGTTCCCAAATGGTCGTGAAGGATTAGTGATGTTTTTCAAAAGAACAATTTAAAGTTTTCACATTTTTGATTCAATCCAATGATCTGACATATTACACAAGGTTGTCACAAAACAATATTTGATACCAGGCACTTAATAGGACAAGTGACCCAAAACTGGCCAAAGAAGTAGGTTTCAAGGAACATCCTGAACAAACAAGGGGACTTTGAAAACCAGGGATGTTTAGGGAGTAAATTCAAGAGCTTATGGCCTTAGGAACTGAAAACATGAAAAAGGTGGGAGTTAAAACCAGAAATCCACAGGAGGTTGCAAGTCAGGGAGAACAAATGTCTTGAAGGAAAAAGCAAAAGAACAGTAGATGCTTGAAAGTTGTAACACAAGCAGAAATTGATGTAAAACTCAGCTTATCTGGCAGTGCTTGTGGAGAGAGAGCAGCATTACTGTTTTGTGTCCAGTGACCCTTCTTCAGATATATCTCAGAGGGGTTTGCAGCTGGAGGGACTATCAAACGAAAGAGGTGTGATGACAAAATTTCAAAATAAGGATATGAATTTCAAAACCTTGGTGTTTTGCCACTGAGAAAATGTTTATGTTAGTGAGCACAGAATGGCAAAACTTGAAGATGTTAAAATCGGTGAGAATAAACACATGGGCAGCAGATTTTTGGATCATTTCAAGATTTCAGGGAAGTAGTATTAAGAAGCCGGCCGGGAGCGTGTTTGGGGAGTTAAGTCGAGAGGGAGCAAAGGAATGGATGAGAGTTTCAGCAGCAGATGAACTGAGATGCTGTTGAGGTTGAAATTGTGTGTGGCCTTTGTGATAATGAGCGTGGCGGTGAGTAATGTGGTTAGAAGCTCATCTTGGGGTGAAATATTGAACCCTGACTGTGACCAGTGTGTTACCTGCCAGTTACCAGGGGCAGGGATGGAGTCAGTGGCGAGGGAGTAGAATTTTGCTCCCAGCCTGGATTGACATTTTTCATTGTCTATTTAAATGTGATCTATACCCCTTTTCAAACAGGAACGGACTTGGCAGCAGAACGAATTGGTGAACCAACTGTCAGCTTTATTGAGACAAAGTGTGGAGTTTATCTGTTATGAAGTAAACTACAGTGACAAACTCAGACGGCTATTTACAGTTGAATGTGGACTATACTGCTGAAGTCAATAACTAGGCAGTAGAGCAGTGAAACAACTTATTGGAGGTTTTGCAGCCTCGGTCTTCAAACTTTTTCTTCTGTCTTGGGCTTTTATCTTCTGATTCTCGTTGCTTTCCATTGCACAGACCTTTCTTGAGAATCTCTTTTCTGCTTGTTCTTTTTTGATTTTCCTCCCTCTCTGCCCAATCACAGTTCATTAAAACAACACTCACCTCACTTCACCACGTGATGTTCTTCATATTCATAATTATTCTCTTTCCATCTTACCTGAGGACTGCTAGACCTGTATTTATTCCCTTTATTTCACCGCTATTTCTCTATTCGCTGACAGAGCGGTATCAAGAGTACCTTTAGCTTTGAGCTGCCGGAAGCCTTTTCAATCGCGACTTATTAAAAAATAACAAAAGAACTGGGATGTTGTAAATCAGGAACAAAAACAAAGTTGCTGGAAAAGCTCAGCAGGTCTGGCAGCATCTGTGAAGGTAAAAAGACGGAGTTAACGTTTCGGGTGCAGTGCCCCTTCCTCAGAGCGACTTATTAAAACCCCAGGATCGCTAATGTAACAATCTTTCTCATCCAGTTCTCAGTGTCATTTGTCTCAAAATGCAACATTGCGACGACGATCATTTGCTTCTAACAATAACACAATCGCTAATGTAACAATCTTTCTCATCCAGTTCTCAGTCTCATTTGTCTCAAAATGCAACATTGCGACGACGATCATCTGCTTCTGACAATAACACAAAGCACTGCGCATGCTCCAGCTCACAGTGAAGTCTGGCTGATTGATGTCAGTGCGCGACCAATAGGAGCACAGATGTGCCGTGCATGACCGGGCGGATGTCGCCCAATCGGAATGAAGGGAGGGCGGGATCAGTGAAAACCAAACCGCGTGATCACCCACGACAGCGGTCCAGAGTCGCTGAGATAACCGGAACTGCAGATGCCGGAGAATCCAAGATAACACGATGTGCAGCTGGATGTACACAGCAGGCCAAGCAGCATCAGAGGGTCTAGATCCTTCGCTGAGACCAAGATTTGTGCAATTGAGGTAAGAGCAGGCCGCGGTAAAGAAAGCAAACCGGCAGAAAGCTGGAGGGAAGTGATATTCGTATGGGTTTGGAAGTTTTACAAACAGTTAGTGTACGTCGGAAAACACACGCATTTGAAACTCCCAGACTCACGTTTGCAGAAAACAAATCAACGCCTCAGATGGCGATAGGCCCGTGTGACCGTCACCATCTTTATTGGGGGCAATGATCCGCGGGGCGCACGCGCGACAGCTTTGAAACTTTAAAAGGGCCGGGGTGAAGCTGGAGGAACACGACAGGACAGCCAGCATCAGAGAAACAGGAAAACTGACGTATTTGGGCCCACACCCTTCAGAAATGGGGGAGGGGAAGGCGATACTGAAATAAACAGGGAGAGACGGGGAGACAAGTGGAGAGGAGACAGACAAGTTAAAGAGGTGGGGATGTAGCAGGTAAAGGTGAGTGTAGGTGGGGAGGGGATAGGTCAGTCTATGGAGGACCAACAAGTCAAAGGGGTGGGATGAGGTTAGCAGGTAGGTAATGGGGATGTGGCTTGAGATGGGAGGAGGGGATAGGTGAGAGGAAGAGCAGGTTAGGGAGGTGGGGATGAGCAATTGTTCATTGCAAACTGAGTGGAGGTGTTCTGTAAAGCGGTCCCTAAGCCTCTGCTTGGTTTCCCTGATGTAGCTGAGGCCACAATGGGAACAGCTGATGCAGTATACCACATTAGCACCTGCATTCCCCATACAGATGGCCTAAAAGCCCTACGCTATTTCCTGTCCTGCAGGTCTGACCAGTTCCCCTCCACTGACCCCATTATGTGCTTCGGTGAACTCGTCCCACTGCCTACAGACAAAGGGGGTGGCCATGGGTACCTGCATGGGCCCAAGCTTTGCCTGCCTCTTTGGAACAATCCCTCTTCTGTACCTCCTCCTCCAGTACATGGATGACTGTATCGGCGCTGCCTCGTGCTCCTATGAGGAGCTCGAACAGTTCGCCCACTTCACCAACACCTTCCACCCCAACCTTAAGTTCACCTGGACCATCTCTAACCACCTCTCTCACCTTCCTGGTCCTCTGTTTCCATCTTGGGGAACAATCTCAAAACTGATATATATTTCAAGCCCACTGACTCCCATAGCTAGCTAGAATACACCTCCTCCCACCTGTCAAGTTTGTTTTCGGAGACCCTCACGGACGTGCTGCAATAACAAGACACTGACCTGTTTAGAAAAACACCAATCATTTTCTTACCAAGCAAGTACAAGCTGTGAAGAATCACTGTAATCAACCCGGCACACAGTGCAGAGTCTCACAAGGAGTTCTCCCTGGACAGTCCCTGCTTTTTATACTTTACAAAAAACATGATGCAGAAAATGATTTCAAAATTTACAATGGCATCATACATAAAACAATTACTACAACAGACAAAAACAGGATACCAAGCAATTATTACATCAACAACATAAAAGACCAGGATATAGTTTTGATTGCTTGTGAAGTAGCTGCTAATGGCAGGAGGCGATTTTGAGTTGTTGTCTGGGACAGATTGTATTTCAAGTTGCTAGTGTGTCTGGCTAGGACAAAGTCAGTGCCCTGGCCCCTTAGGCAGCGACAGAAGTTACATACTTTAGCGGTTTCACACCTTTACAAATTTTCCCCACCTAACCCTATTTGATACAGATTGATTCTAATTTCAGTTCAGTCAGGAAACTTAAGACAGTGTCTGCATACCGATGTGTGAGAAGAAAATGAGTTACAAAAGCTTTACACTGAATTCCTAGCTGGGCAGGAAGCTTCAGGGCAGTGCCTGCATACCGATGTGAGTAGATAAAAGACTTTACTTCTATAAATCGAAGTCTCTGTATAGGAATCAAATGCAGATGAAAGACTTTGATTTCTATACTTCTTTAAATTAATGGGATGTTATCACATAAACATCTCACACCCACCCACCGTCCTGCAAAAATGCCATCTCCTATTCCCAATTGCTTCACCTCTGCCGCATCTGCTCCCAGGATTCCACTCCCGTACATCTATGATGTCCTTGTTTTTCAAGGACCGCAACTCCACTCCCTACCTCCCCACTGCAGTGGTCAAGAACACCCTTGACCGTGTCTCCTGCATTTTTCTACAACTCCTCCCTCGCACCCTGTCCCTGCAATAACAACTGAAAAAGAATCCCCCTCATCCTCACATACCACTCCACCAATCTCCGGATCGAACACGTCATCCTCTGACACTTCCGCCATCAGCAATCCGACCTCACCATCAAAGACATTTTTCCCTCCCCACCCTTGCTTGCCTTCCGCAGAGACCAGTCTCTCCGTGACTCCCTTGTCCGTTCCACACTGCCCTCCAACCCCACCACTCCTGGCACCTTCCCCTGCAACCAAAGGAAGTGCTACACTTGCCTCCACACCTCATCCCTCTTCTACCCCCCCCCCCCATCCCAGGCCCCAAGAAGACTTTCTACATCGAGCAGATGTTCACCTGCACATCTGCTAATGTGGTATACTGCATCCCCTGTACCCGTTGTGGCCTCCTCTACATTGCGGAAACCAAGCAGAGGCTTGGGGACTGCTTTGCAGAACACCTACGCTCAGCTCGCAAGAAACAACTGCACCTCCCAGTCGCGAACCATTTCAACTCCCTGTCCCATTCCTCAGATGACATGTCCATCCTGGGCCACCTGCAGTGCCACAATGATGCCACCCAAGGGTTGCAGAAACAGCAACGCATATTCTGCCTGGGAACCCTGCCGCCCAATGGTGTCAATGTGGATTTCAGAAGCTTCGAAATCTCCCCTCCCCCAACTGCATCCCAAAACTAGCCCAGCTTGTCCCTGCCTCCCTAACCTGTTCTTCCTCTCTCCTATCGCCTCCTCCCACCTCAAGCTGCACCCATATTTCCTGCTTACTAACTTCATCCCACCCCCTTGACCTGTCTGTCCTCCCTGGACTGACCTATCACCTCCCTACCTCCCCAACTATACTCATCTTTACCTGCTCCATGCCCGCCTCTTTAACTTGCCTGTCTCGTCTCCAAATATCTTTTCTCTCCATCTTTGATCTGTCTCCCCCTCTCTCCCTATTTAGTTCAGAATCCTCTTCCCCTCCCCCATTTCTGATGAAGTGTCCAGGCCCGAAATGTCAGCTTTCCTGCTCCTAAGATGCTCCTTGGCCTGCTGTGTTCATCCAGCTCCAGACCTTGTTATCTTGGATTCTCCAGCATCTGCAGTTCCTATTATCTCTTATCCAAGAGAAATGTTTGTTTCTTATGGATTTCTTTCCCAGACTGTTGGATCATAGCAGCTCACACTGCTCTTGCTCACTTCTGTGCTCCCTGATCACCTTTGTCGGTGTCTAATCTCTTCAGTCTCTAATGATGGATAGATTTGATCTCTGTAGTATTTTACTGTAATTTCCTTGTACCTTTTTTGGAAATAAATTTTCCACTGCTGCCCACCCCCTGACCATGTGCTGCTCTCTTATCAGATTAATTTTTGAATGGTATCTTTCACAGTCAGGAAATATTTTCCCAGAAAGAGAGTGTATTTTTCTTCCATTTCAGACCCCAAATTCAACAGCGTTTTTATCTGTGTCATTCATTTTGCACTTCTGCAACATTTACTGTGTGTTTCTCCTTCCACAGATACCAGCGATCGTTGCCAAAGCCCTGTTACCTGTGGGGAAGGTGATGTTTAACTTTCGTGTGCTGCTGCAGTTTGTATGATAAAGGTGCTCAAATGGAGCATTGTGAGAGAAGTTACAGATCATTCATCTAGCGATACCGAAGAGCTAATGGTGTATGTTCAAATCAACAAACTATTTGTATTTTAATCATCTTTTATAATTTCACAAAAATATTATCAACAAACTTTTGACGTAAGGCCATATTAGGTCAGGTGACCAAAAAGTTACCAAATCTACAGGTTTTCCTGACTCTCTCAAGGAAAGCAAACCTAAGAGGTTTATCAGGGGAATTCCAGATCACGTTTTCTGCCAACTGTAGAAACAGCCTCCAATAGTGAAGGGATGATTAAACGCATTGTTGGAGTCTGGAACTAAATGAGTTATCAAAGTCTTGAAGGTTGTTTGGTGCAGGGAGATAGAGCTCATCACAGCCAGGAATTAAATCAAGGGTGAGAATTTTAAATTGTTGTTTATAAATAGGAGCCTTTGTGGGCCAGGGAGCACAGCAGTGATGGTGAACAGGTCTTGGGACAAATGAACTTTTGTGCAGCAGAATTTTAGGTATTCTTGAGGTTGCAGGGATGTTGAATGTGGGAGGCCGACTGACAGTAAATTTGGATCGTTAAGCCTAGAGATAACACAGGGATAGATGAGAGGTTCAGCAGATGAGCTGAAACTAAGGTGTCACTGTCAGTCATTGTCACTGAAGTGGAAGTAAGTGGTTTTTGTGCAGGGCTCTGCTGTTTACCCTCACCTCACCTCAGGAATTCAGCTGTTTGTGAATTTGCGGATCAAGTCTGTAATAAGATCAGGAACCGAGTGCCCACCATGGCCCAAGCTGGGTGTCACTGAGCAGGTTACCGCTGAGTAAGTGCTGCTTACGACGCTGTCGACGACGCCTTCCATCACTTTACTGATGATAGAGAGTAGACTGCTTGAGGGGAAATTGGTCAGGTTCAATTTTCAGTGTTTTTGTGCTGAACAGACCTGGGCAGTTTCCCAAATTGTTAGTAGATGCCAGCGCCGTAGCAGGACTGAAATATTTTGGCTTGGATGCTAGCAAGCTCTAGAGCACTAGTCATCGCTACTATTGCCAGAGTGTTGCCAGGGCCCATAACCTTTGCACTGTTCATTCATTTCTTTAATATTATGTGAAATGAATCAAATTGGATGAAAACTCACATCTCTGACTTTGGGGACCTCTGGAGAAGGCTAAGATGGATCATCCAGTTGGCACTTCTGGCTGAAGATTGCTGCAGACTTGTCTTTTGCATGGATAGGTTGGGCTCCTGTGTCGGGTAAAGATGGGGATTTTTGGCATGCTTCCTCCAGTGAGTTGTTTAATTGTCCATCACCGTTCACGACTGGGTGTGGCAGAACTGCGGAGCTTGCATCTGATCTATTGGTTATGGGGTGGCTTAGCTCTAACTCTTGCTGCTTATGCTATTTGGCATGCAGATAGTCCTGTTTGGTGGTTTTACCAGGTTGGCACCTTATATTTAGGTATGCCTGGTGCTGCCCTTGGCATGCCCTCCAATACTCTCCATTCAACCAGTGTTGGTCCCCTGGATCAATGGCAATGGCTGTCTGTAGGATATGCTGGGCAGTGAGGTTACAGATTGTGCTGGAGAAGGTCTGCTACTGTTGCAGTCTCTCTCAAAGCCTCATAGATATCTGGTTTTGAGGTCCTGTGTCTGTTCCAAGTCTGTCCCTTTTAGCCGAAGTTAGTGCCACCCAACGCAATGGGGGGTATTATCAAGTTTAAAATGAGGCTTTGTCTCCACAGGACTGTGCGGTGGTTGCTGTTAACATTCCTGTCATGGACAGATGCCTCTGCAGCTGGGAAATTGGTGATGATGAGTTCAGCTATATTTTCCCCGTTTGGTGCGTCAGCACCTGCTGCAGTCCCAGCCAAGCAGCTTTGTCCTTTAGGACTCGACTAGCCTAATTGGTAATCCTCCTGCAAACTACTCCTGATGTGGACATTGAGTACATTTAGTGCTATTCACACTCGCAGTGTTTCCTCCAAGTGCTGTTCAACATGATAGAGTTTTTTGTTTCTTAAAATTCACTCTTGGGATGTGGAAATCGCTGGCTGGACCAGCGTTTATTACCTGGAAGGTAGTTAAGAGTGAAGCACATCACTATGGGTTTGGAGGCACATGTCATCCAGACCAGGTAAGGATGGCACATTTCCGGAAAGGACATAAGTGAACCAGATGGGTCTTTCCTGATAATTGGCAATGGTTTCATGGTCATCATTAGAATCTTAGTTCCAGATCATTATTTAATTCATGTTTCACCATCTGCCGTGGCAAGATGCGAACCCAGGTCCCCAGAATGTTTTCTGGGTCTCTGGATTAATAATCTAGCGATAATACTACTGCTGATTTATCAACCAAGGGAGGATGGTACATGGTAATCAGCAGGAGCCGTGATACTTCCAGGCGTCAGAGTCAATGTTGAGTACTCCCAGGTCAAATAATCTGGTCAGAATACCACTGTGCTGTCACGTCTGCTGGGACAGGGCTTCACTAAGGACAATGATAGTGGTGTGTGTCATTGTTTGCCAGGTATGTTTCCATGAGTCTGACACTGTTCCTTGACTCGTCTTCGAAGCAGCTCTCCAAATTTTGCCACCAGCCCCCAGATATTATTAAGCAGGAGTTTGGGGGGCCGATAGGGCTGATTCTGCAGTTGTCTTTCCTAGTTCCCTGGTAGATGCCAAATGGGCCACCCAGCTTCATTCCTTTGTTGAAACTTTGCAGTGATTTGCAACTGAGTGGCTTGCTGAGGTTGGCAAATTTCTTTCCCCAAAGGACATTAGATTTTTTTTTCACTCTGTCATCAGCAATCGTTGCCATGGCAACCAGTTGATTCTTCCAGTTTTTTTTATTGAATTCAAATTCCACCATCTGCTGAGATAGGATTTGAACCTGGACTTCTGTTGTACATTTTAACATTCTGGATAAAAGTTAGTCATCAGGTTTGTTCACTCATTTTTAAATATCACTAACACAGGCATGGTTTCTTTGCAAAACACTGTCCACCATCCTGTCTCCTCCATCCTCCCCTCCAACGGCAAGTGAAGGAGACACATGCAGTTTCTATTTCACTAAGATTGAGACAATCCAATCAGCTGCCTCTGCTGCTTCCCTCTCTTCCACAAGCCCACCAAACCAAATTGCCTGGCATGTTGCTCCTCGCTTTAGGCTTAAACTTGCATCTTTGTCCAGTTTCATGTCAAGCCTTATCAGAGCTTATCTTAACCCTTTGCCCTATTCTCACTAAACTACAAATATTCCAACTCTTATTTCTCCTCCTCCTCCCTGCCTCTTCCCCCCATGCCAATTCACAGATATTGTTACTTGTTCTGTCTGTTTCTCTTTTCTGGTTATGTCCTTCTCACCCATTCTGTTTAAAACCAATGTTCGACCTCACCATCATTGGAAAATCCCACTCCATCTCTCTTTCCTGTCTGAAATCCATGTAGTAAATGTCCCTCAAGGATCTATCCTTGGCCCATGCTGTTTCTCACCAACATACTTCCAGGAGGTGAGATCTTCCACAAGCACTGTGTTAACTTTCACATGTATTCTACAATGTTCAGATCTAACTCGTCTCCATCACTTTGCTCCACTGTTACTCAATTATAAAACTGCTTATCATGCTTAAAATACTTGATTAGCTGAAATTTCCTCCAATGACACTTTGTGATAGTTAAACACATTGCCTTCAGTTATTATAACAAATTATTTTTCCTTACTATTGTACTGAATCCATCCCTCTCATTGGGAACTGTCTGAGGCTGAACTGCACCCTTCTCAATAATGCTGTCATATCTGGTCTCAAGATGAACATCTTACCGTACATTTCAATCACAAATGCCAGAAATTTCAATCTCTAAAATGCTCCTTCTCTCCACCTCACTCCAGCTCATTCGCGACTGAAACCTCTTACCCATGTCTGTGTTGCCTTAAGCTTGACAATTCCAAAAGAGAACCCTCTCCTCTGCCTTATCAAGAATCTGCTCCCACAATGAGAAATATTCCCTCAGCATTTATCCTGTCAACTCCCTTGAGAATCCTCTATTTTTAATTAGAACATCTCTCATTCTTCAAAAAAATCTAGTTAGTATATTCCAGACCTGTTTAGTCTTATCTTAAAACATAATCCCTCCAAACCAATGATCATCTTAGTTCATCTTCTTTGAAATGCCTCCAGTGAAGTGATATACTTGCTCGATTAAGTGGACCAAAAAAGCTGCTCACATTCTTCCAGATGTGGTCTTGCCAGCAAGTTGTATATATGTCCTAGGACATGTATTCCAAACACTTATACTACAAACACCTTGACATAAGGATAACATCCCATGACCCTTCCCGATTACCTGTTGCAACTGTGTGCTCGCTTCATGCTTCCTGCACAATTATTCCTGAATCCCTTTTGTGTTGCAGTTTTCCACAGTTTTTACATTTTTAAATAACACTGTTCTTTGGTCATCTCCTCAAAAAATAAACAACTTCACGTTTTCCCATATTATACTCCATTTGCCGACTTGTCGCCCATTTATCAATGTCTCCCCATAAACTCTAACCCTCATGGAACTTGACTGTTATCCCTTTTTATGAGATCCTCCCTCATTCTTCTCATCTTTTTGTTGGGAGCACTGGGCAACATGACACATATGTAATTGCTGCCTTTTTAAGGGGCGTTTTTTCAAATGACTGGGAAAAGCTTACTGCCCATTTCTCAGAATCGAGACAACTTGTTCATCAAGTTGCATTGGGCCGGAAAAGCTGATGTCTCATTGTGGCAGTGCAGCAGCACAGAAGGAAAGAAAAGGAAGCAAATCCTGCTGCCTGCATCTCACTAAATCTTGGCCATTCTTTGCCTTGTGTCAAACACCTGTTGTTCTGTGCAGTGACATGAAACCCCAATGTGGAAATTCCTAGAAACCCAAATAGAAATCCCTCGAATCAGCTGCTGACTCCCACAAGGAATAATGTGCAGCAGGAACAATGCACAGTTATCCTCGGCCAGGAGGAGGGGATGTTGTGGATTTCTACTCTGACAGTGATGGATTTTATGAATTTGTGTTACAGGATATTACAAGTGGACTTTCAGGTAGGAAGCTCAATAATTGTAACACCAAACTCTGACAGAATTACTCAATTCAATCAGGACCTGGATATTCGCATTGTGTGTGAGTATTGTGTTCCTGCTCATTCCCATTTGCCATGTAAAATTTCTCTCTTATTACTCCATTCTCTCAATAGATCTTTTCTGCAACTTTCAATATATGTCCTGTAGTCCTTTTTTATGGCCAGCTGAGTGTACGTTTTACCATTCTAATGTTTATCTTTTGTAAACACCTCCTATCAAAGGTCCCCTCAAAATCCTTTGTTACAAGGAGATCAATCTCCGTTTCCCCAAGCACCTGATTACCCAATGACAGTTTGCTTCTTGTGTGTAAGGCACTCATCCACTTTTCATTTCCACTTCCCTGCATGAGTACAGCCCCAACAATATTAAAGGAAGTTAACATCCTCCAGATGAAGCAGTGTCGGAGTGGTGTCCCATCCACCACATTCACCATTCCCCTCTACAACACTGAGGCAAAGTGGCATCACTGTGCCTAAGGTAAAATCACCATTATCCTACCTGACCACAGGGCTAGATTAACCTGAAGATTACTGCACCCCAGGCGAGGAGAGAGGTTGAGAAGGAGAGTCCATTTATTGTAGATGGATATTCTCAATATGTACCAGCAATACCTAAGTCACGTGAATTTATAACTTTAAAAAAAAAACCCTATCCATGCAACTAAAAACCCTCTTCCGACAAACCATTCTGTTAAATCTCCTCTGCCCCCTATCAGGGACCCTCCCATCCTTCACGGTGTGTGGGGGATCTTTGGTTTGCACAGACTCAGCTCGTCTCTGTTCCTGTCTGTGATGTCATCATGCTGTGACAATGGCACTGAACCTCACTGTTTGTGAGGGTGGTAGGCACAGAGATCCTCATAGCGTTTAAGGCATATTTAGCTGCCCACTTGTGATGCCAACGCAGACAAGTCTATGGGCCAAGTGCTGGAAAATTAGATTAGAATAGTTAAGGTGTGGTTTTTAACCAGCCCAGGCTGGATGGGCCACAAAGCCTTTTTCTGTACTGTAGACCTCCGAGACTCTTCACTTAGGAAGATGCCCAGCAATATTTCAAGTCATTTCAGAAAATGAGATATTAGAATAAATGACTCATGATTGGTCAGTGTTTTCGGGAGAAAAGTGAGGTATAGAGGTAAAGCGGTTGACTTCAATTCTGGGGCCTGAAGCCCAGGAAATTGAAAGTGCCGCCATCATGTGGATGAATAAAAATAAGGATTGTATTAGAGGAAAGAAATATCGTTCTTGTATCATCGATCTGTGAGGCTGGATGATATGAGAGACAGGAAGGGTTCTGAGACTGGAGAAGACTACAAAAATAGAGAAAAGTGAGCTTGGAGGAGATTACAGAAATGGGGAAGATTGTGAGGCTGGAGGAGACCAGACAAAGGGAGGTTTGTGACGGTAAAGACAATTATAGAGCTAAAGAAGTTTGTGGGCTGGAGGAGATGACAGATAAGGTCGTCTGTGAGACTGGAGGAATCTAGATAGATGGTGTGAGTTGAGGCTGGAGAGGGATTCCAACGATAGGCAGGTCATGAGGCTGGAGAGGGATTCCACAGATGTGAAGGGTGTTGAGGCTCGAGAATGATGCCTGCAACAATGGAGGTAGTGAGGCTTGAGGGCATGATCTGGAGGGTAGTGAGGTCTGAGGTATGATTCCTGCAGTGGGGAGGGTAGTGAGGCTCCAGGGTGGATTATCATTATAACAGCACAGTGGTGTACTTACAGCAGATGGAGTGCAGCAGTAATAGAAAGTATCACTTTCTCCAAATCGAATAAAAGTGGAAATCAATATTAGCCTGTGCAGCAAAGGCCACATCCCATAAGTAAATTAAAATTGATGGGTCTCTGGTTTGGAGAGAATGAACAGAAGCTCAGGTAATTCTCCATTGTAGCAATGTTTGGTAACCGTGGAGTACAACATTCAGATAATTGGCAAAAAATGCAGAGTGAAAATGTGAAGAGTGTTTGACTCAGCAAGTTCCCAGGATCTGGAACAGTCTGAATGGCAGCTGGATGCAGATTTAGCAGTTATTCTCAAAAGAGAGTTGGGATTTAACTTTTCAAGGAATGATGGGCAAATGGTGGGGGAATTGTTTCAGTTTTGCAGCACCTCCCAGAGTGAGAGTGAAGCCTTTGACACGATTCCACATGGTAGGCTGATGCATAAAGTTAGATCACATGTGATTCAGGAAGAGCTTGCTAATTGGAAGCGGAATTGGCTCAGTTGGAGGAGAGACCGTGGTGCTGGAGGATTTTTCAGAGTGGAGTTCTGTGACCAGTGTGTTCCACAGCAATCGGTGCAGGGGCCACTTTTGTTTCTCATTTATATTAATGATTTGGATGAGAATTTAAGGGACAAGATTAGTCAGTTTGCAGATGATGCTAGAATTAGTGGTATGAAATGTTGGTATAGTGGTCAGTGAAGGTTATCGAAGATGACAGCAAGATCTTGATCAATTATGTCAATGGGTTGAGGAGTGGAGGATGAAGTTCAATTTGAATAAATGTGAGACATTGTATTTCGGTAAAATGAACAGGGTAGGACTTGCACAATTGATGGTTGCACCCAGGGTAGTGTTGTGGAACAGAGAAATGCTGAGATTCAAGTGCATGATTCTTTGAAGTTTATGTAGACAAGTAGACAGAGTGATTAATAAGTTGTTCAGCTCACTTGCTTTCATTGCTCAGACCTCAGAGTCTCAGAGTTGGGATGTTACGTTGAGGTTGTACAAGACATTGTTTTGGCTTCATTTGAGGTATTGTGTGCAGCTCTGGTCACCCTGTTACAGGAAGGACATTATTATTAAACTGGAGACAGTTCAGAATAGACTTGCTGGGATGTTGCCAGGAATGGAGGGCTTGATTATCAAATAGACGGCCAAAGCTGGCACTTTTCTCACTGCAGCATAATGGGTTAACGAGTGGCCTTAGAGGTTCATGAAATCATGAGGGCACAGATTATGCAAATTGCAAGGGTTTATTCCCAAGGTTGGCTGATTTCAAGACAAGCGGACATGTGTGTAAGGCTAGAGGAGAAAGACATATTTAAAAAGACATGAGGGAAACTTTTATTTTTACGGAGTTGTCCATGTGTGGAACAAACTTTCAGAGGAAGTGGCAGATACAGGTACAGTCACGTTGTTTAAAAGACATTTGAATTAGGACATAGACAAGAGAGGTTTAGAGGAGTATATGCCAGATGCAGGCAGATGTGATCAGGTTAAAATAAAACTTATTTATTTAATATACATTTCAAAATTCTAAATTGGAGTAAGGCCAACTTTGACATTGTTGGGCAAGAACTTGCAAAAGATGATCGAGAGAGGTAATATGCAGGTCAAGGAATGCTTGGAAAGTGGGAGGTCTTCAAAACTAAAATAAGGAGAGCCCAGACACAATATGTTCCTGTTCATGTGAAGGGCAAGGCTGGTAAATGTCGGGGATACTGGCTGACTGGAGAAATTGAGGCTGTGGTCAAGAAAAAGGTGGCAGCACATGTCGGGTATTGACAGCAGGAATTAGGTCAATCCCTCGAAGTACAAGAGCAGTAGGAGTATACTCGAGAAATCAGGACGGCAAAAAGGAGACATGAGCTATCTTTGGCAAATCAAGTTGAGGGGATTCCCATGAGATTCTGAAACTTCATTTGGGACAAAAAAGCAACTAGGGAGAAAATAGGGCCCCTTTAAAGATCAACAAGGCTGTCTGTGTGGAACTGCAGGCTGAGATAGTGAATGAGTATTTCACATTAGTATTTACTGCAGAGAAGGATATGGAAGTGAGAGAGCTTGGAAACATAAATAGTGAGTCGTGAGAAGTGTCTATATTACAGAGATCTAGGTGCTGGATGTCGTAAAATGCATAAAGGTGGATAGGTTCCTGGCACCTGATCAGGTGTTACCCACAAACTCTGGGAGAAGCTTGGGAAGTAATTGCTGGCCCCTTGCTGAGGTATTTGTATCACTGACACTAGTGAAGTGCCAGAAGGCCGGGTGGCTAATGTGGTGCCATTCTTTAAGGAAAAGCCAGGGGACCATCGACCATTGCGCCTGATGTCAGTGGTGGGTAAGTTGCTGGAGGGGATTCTGAGGGACAGGATTTGCATGTGTTTAGAGAAGCAAAGACTGATTAGGGATAGTCAACATGGCTTTGCGAGTAGGAAATCTTGTCTCACTAACTTGATTGAGTTTTTTGAAGAAGTGACAAAGAAGATTGAAGAAGGCAAAGCAGTGGACATTGTCTATTATGGACTTCAGCAAGGCATTCACCAAAGCTCCACATGACAGATTGGTGAGCAAGATTAGATCAAATGGAACCCAGGGAGAGTTAGCTATTTGAAACAAAATTGGCTTGAAGGTAGGAGACAAGATCATGGTCAGCCGGGGGGGAGCGGATTCAGTCTAGATGATTATGAACAGCAGTGTGCTGCAAGGATCGGTGCTGGGTCCACTGCTTTTTTTAATCATTGATGCAAATCATGTGGAATGAATATTGGAGGAATGGTTAGTAAGTTTGCAGATGACACTAAAATTGTTGTTGTAGTAGACAGCAAAGGCGTTTACTTCCCAAGTACAATGGGAACGTAATCACATGGGTTGATGGGCCAAGGAGTGATAGAAATAAGTTTAGTTCAGATAAATGTGAGCGATTGCATCATGGTAATGCAAATCAGCACAGGGCTTAAACAGTTAATGATGAGGCCCTGGGGACTGTTATGCAACAGGGACTCCTTGGGGTGCATGTGCACAGTTCCTTGAAGGTGGATTGCAGGTACAGAAGGTAGTGAAGATGATATTTGCTATGCTTGCATTTATTGGTCAGTGCATTGAGTGTAGGAGTTGGGAGGTCATGTTATCGGCTGAACAAGGCATTGATTATGCTGCTTTTGGAATACTGTGTTCAGTTCTGGTCTCCCTGCTATAGGAATGATGCTGTTGAACTTGGCAGGGTGCAGAAAAGATTTACAAGGATGTTGCAAGAGGTGGAAGTTTTGAGCTGTAGGGAGAAGTTGAATATGCTGGGTCTATTTTCCGTGGAGCATTGAAGGCTGAGGGGTGACCTTATAGAGGTTGTTAAAATTATGGTGGGCGTAGGGTGAATGGCCAAGATTGTTTTCCCAGGTTAGGGGAGACTAGAACTAATAACATTGGCTTAAGCTGAAAGGGAAAGTCTTAAAAGGGAACCAAAAGAACTGCAGATGCCTTAAATCTTAAAAAAAAAACAAATTTGCTGGAAAAGCTTCGCAGGTTTGGCAGCATCTTTGGAGGAGAGAAGAGTTTCGGGTTCTGAGGAAGTGTCACCGGTCCTGAAATGTTAACTTTTTTTTCCTCCTTAATAGATGCTACAGGCCTGCTGAGCTTTTCCAGCGAATTTGTTTTTTTTTTAAAGGTAAAGTGGGTGGTGCCTGTGTAGAATGAGCTGCCAGAGGAACTGGTGGAAGCTGGTACAGTTACCCATCCAGATACCTTTTAAATGTTGTATGTGAATAGGAAGGGTGTAGCAGAATATAGGTCAAATGTTTGCAAATGGGATTAGATTAATTTGGGATATCTAGTCAGCGTGGACAAGTGGGACCAAAGGGATTGTTTTGTGCTGTACAACGCTGACGAAGCATTTTTTGTTTTCATTTCAGATTTCCACAATTTTACTTCTGCACTATTCTTAGTCTTTCAGAGGGATCGAAAGGTTGAGTTACAGATCTATACGATGACTGTCCTTCCTCGCTGGCTCCCCCACCTCTCTCTTTTGGTAGTTTTATGCAAACACTGACTGGATCCCTTACCTGGAGGATATTTATGAATGAATTTGTTCTAATGGTGATCCAGCATATTCCCCAAGTATCACTCCACACATGCCCAGAGAATTTCTCAGTTTCACAATCTGTGTCCTTCTGGTTTCTCACTCGCTACACTTAACTTTCTGTTTGAAAGTATCGTCTGCAGTTGGAGAATTTAAACAGGTCCACATCCAGGTCTGACGATCACTTTGTTTATCACAACCCAATTATCTCAGGATTTTGAACATTGAAGGAAAAAGCAGTACTCACATTGGGGAGAAATGCACATGGTGTGTGTGTTGAAGAGTCTGTGAAGATTCACCTGAAATGTCCGAACACCAGTGCAGTGACACTGGGAGACAGAGTGTGGAAATGTGCAGATTGCAGGAAGAAATTTCTTCATCCATCCCCGCTAGAAACTGACCACCAGAGTCACACTGGAGAGAGACCATTGACCTGTTCTGCATGAGGGAAAGGCTTTGCTGATTTGAATTCCCCGCTGATACACCAGCGAGTTCACTCTGGGGAGAGACCTTTCATGAGCTCTGAGTGTGGGAAGGGATTCATCGTCATCCAAACTGTTAACACACCAGCGAGTTCACAGACAACCACAGTTGAAGAACTTTGCTGTCACTCTCACTATCAAATGAACCATGGTTCTGGGCTGTTTGTACAGATGTTACCGATCCCTGCTCAATTAAAGGTGCTGGTATTGTGAATAAAATGTCACACTAACAGTTGTGTAAGGTAGAGCTTGGAAATAGTCACATTGTCACAACACATCGACACATTCGCACTGACTAAAGACTATCCACCTGCACGATATGTGAAAAGGGATTTCCTGGTTCATCAGGACTGGTTAACTACCAGCAAATTTCTGAATAAGTTGATTGGTTTGAATACAGCTCACAGTAGAATCAAAAATAGTATCAGTGATAATGGGAACTGCAGATGCTGGAGAATCCAAGACCACAAAGTATGGAGCTGGATGAACACAGCAGGCCAAGCAGCATCTCAGGAGCACAAAAGCTGACTTTTCGGGCCTAGAGAAGGGTCAAGGCCTGAAACGTCAGCTTTTGTGCTCCTGAGATGCTGCTTGACCTGTTATGTTCATCCAGCTCCACACATAGTTTTTGAATCTACTATAACAATGTGTTTTGGGCTTGTTTCTGGAGATCATAGAATCCCTCCAGTGCGGGAGCAGACCATTTAGCCCATCATGTCCGCACTGACCTGACAAAGAGTGTCTTACCTAGACACTGTCTGCGTGAGTTTCCTCCAGATGCTCTGGTTTCCTCCCACAGTCCAAAACTGTGCAAATTATGTAGATTGACTATGCTCAATTGCCCATAGTATCTTGTGTGCAAAATGCAGGCATAGGGCAGGGTGTGAGACTGGTTGGGATGCTCTTTGCAGGGTTGATATTGACTGAATGGCCATCTTCCACACTGTAGGAATTCTGTGATGATCTCGATGGCCCTTTATTTGTTAGATAGGTCTGCACACCTTCACAATGACGGATTCTGTTGCTCTCCATCGACATTTGTTTATTGGAAACAATGTAATCTTTCATTTTGTGGATAAAAATCAAAGGAAAGTTTTAAATCCAAACATAGGATTGGGATGAGTCATGTCCTATAATCCCTGATTGCATTTTCCCTGTCGGCTATGAAACCTGGTGACCGCTGTGACTCTGCCTGGGGGCATTGCAGTCTCTTCAGCTCTTTACCTGGTGTCCATAGAAGCGATGGATCTCATGATGGAAACATAAACCAAGAGATTGTATGGTTTCTAGTACATATTTTCTATTTAGTCTTCTGTCCATCACTTCCCTAGAGGCTGAGATACTGTTCTGGGGACCTAGGTGTGAATCCATCTGGAAATAAGAATTTGATGATGACTGTGAATCCATTGTATTTGTTGGGAAAAACCCATCAGTTCACCGATGGCCTTTAGGGAAAGAAACTGCCATTCTTATCCAGTGATGTGATCATCCCATGAATGAATTTTTTAAAAAATGAAAAAAAAAACTCCTGCAAATACGTTTAACTCTGTCTTAATTTATTTGACAACTGATGGTTCAAACTGCTTGATGGTCACTTTCTCTTTTGATCAAGTTGTGGCCATTTCGTGGTTGAAACCATAGTAATTCTCGTACAAATAGTGCGTGCTCTGACATGCCACTTATGAACCAGACATCCACGTTGACCATACCCTGATGCTGTGTACCATGAAAGCGAAATTCTTCACCATCTTATCTCCTTGTGCTGCTATTTCAGGGAGCTATGGACTTGAACCTCCCAAACTCCCGAAAACCTTGAGCATTTCATCAAACTGACCTCAAATGGCAGGAATGGACAGGGTCAGCTTGGATTGATGAACATAATTCGGGTTCCACAAATCTGCTGCAGCATTTTGAGAATGTAATTAGTAGTGAGTGTGGCCACCTCTCTGTACTGTAGTGATACAGATTCCCTGATCCTGATTGCCCCAATGGCTGACTGACAGTGTCAAAGTCCCTGGGCTGATATCGAATGATTCCTTGGACATGCTGTGTCAGGATCCCCTGACTGAATCCTGTTTCCCTTGCCCTGACTTTGAACTGTTTCCCTGAGACTTGTAGACGTGACCATTTGGTTGAAAAAAATGCATTAGCTGCCACAGCTGCTGACCAGCCCTTGACTGACTGCTGGTAATAACAATGCTAAGCGACCTGGCTTATGCCTGTGATAAGCAACCAGGCAAGACAAGAGCACTGTGGGACATTAGGTTCTAGTTGAGACATCAAAGTGCTAAAATGCCAGGGAAAGGCAGAGATATTGTGCCAGGCCCTGAGCAGAACATGCCTCAGGTGCTGAAAAGCATGTAGAGTTCTGACAGCAACAATGTACTTTGTGGGCAGGCAATTCTGCATCTTGATGTAGCATTTTTATTTCACTCTGGCTCATTTTGCTAGATCCGCAAATATCTATTGGTCTGGCTAATGTGAGAAATGGCTTTCGGCGTAATATGCCACTGACTTGGTCATTCACAGTTGTGTACCACATCTGTGAGTCAGTAATCTGATTAAACTCACAGGCCTCGACTTGCGAAAAATAAAGCAGCCACATGCACATCTGTTTGATTGGTTGCTTTTGCACTCAAATGAAAAATGTGCGTTGTATACACCATATCCTTTCCTGGCTCACAGTGTTCCCAAAATCTCTCGTTCAATACATCCAGGTCATCATCATCAAATTCAAAACTAGTGAATACTTCGATAGCATTTTTTTCTGAAATGCTATTTGTAATGAGGTAGTGTTGGCAGGTGATTTTCTTTTACTTCTGATGCCATGTGTGAGTATTCAGGGAGGGTGTTGGTGGGAAGGTGCAGCATGTACCAGGGATGAGGCAATAATATTCGGAGCAAGTGCTGAACATGCAGAAAAGGAGAGATTAACGTTTACCTTGGAACAAGCATATTTAGAGAAAGTTGGGTGAAAGTACTGAGAGAAAGCATTTCAGTGGCACGGTGGCTCAGTGGTTAGCACTGCTGCCTCACAGCACTCGGACCCGGGTTCGATTCCAGCCTTGGGCGACTGCCTGTGTGGAGTTTGCACATTCTCCCCATGTCTGTGTGAGTTTCCTCCCACAGTCCAAAGATGTGCAGGTTAGGTGGATTGGCTGTGCTAAATTGCCTGTTGTATTCAGGGAGGGGTACATTAGGAGGGTTATAGATCTGGCTGGGATGCTGTGAGGTTTGGTGTGGACTTCTTGGGCTGAAGGGCCTGTTTCCACACTCTAGGAATTCCATGATTATGGTTCCAGAGCATTGAGCATATCCCAGCATATAGTTCTTCAAGGATAGCAGGAACTTCAAATGCTGGAGAATCTGAGATGACAAGGTGTTTAGACCTAGAATTTTTCAAGTTTTGATCAGTCTGCTTTTAAAATTGGTTTAATAAGACTTCATCATTCCTGGGAACACTGCAATACCACAATAATGCATGGAGAAAGCTCGTATTCCAACTCCCTGCTCCAAAAATCAGTTTAATATAGGGTCCTTAGGCAAAGGACATATCAGATATTAAAGCTGATAGGGACAAATGCTTTTTCTGTGGTCTTGTCTTCACACCAAAACCACTAAAACCAAGGCCATGTTTCCACACATGAGATAGCCACCAACTGTGAACACTTGGTATAATCAACACTTGATCCTATTTTCCACCAGCCTGACTGTGTGCAAAGACTTGTAAATCACTGCTGACAGTTTTTACTGTTGTTCCCAAACTCCTGGGCTTCTTAACCAGAGCAAAGAAGTCAGTTTGCACCAGTGCTTTTTCATCACTTTTCTAGAAAACATCTTCGTAGTGAATGTAGATCATCGAAAATGTACCAATCAGATGAGGTAGGGCAGAGCTGACGTCACCAACAAGCCTCATCAACCGGCTCCATGACTAGCAGCGGGTCATTGAGATTGCAGCAACAATCGGCAGAGAACGGCACGCTCAGAGAATGTCCCAGCACAGAGGAAGGTGCTTCAGCCTGTCACTCTCTGCATCAGCTGTCTGTACGGGTAACTTCACCAGTCCTTCCCGATGCCCTGTAAATCTCTCATCATTCAACTCTCTCCTGAGGGCCATGAATAATTCTGCTTCCAGCGCCCTCTCAGGCAGTGCACAGCCGGCAGGAACCACTCGCTGAAGATGGTGGGTCCACCTCCCTTGATAAATGTGACTCTTTGTTACAAAAAAAAGGCGAATCACTATCCCCTCCCTCCAAATCCATCCCACCCCGTCTGTTGCTTTGGAATGTGTAACTGCCTGCAGTGTCAATGTGCCTGCAGTTGCTAAAAGGGTCTGATTTTTGTGCCATTCTATTCTGTGCACTAAGCAAACTGAACTGTTAGCAATGCATAAAAATGCCTGCCTCTTCCCAAATCAAATCAAATACTTGAAACAAATTCTAATTCTGATCAAGTAATATCCCTGTCAGGAAGCACTGGGTCACAGTTACAAACAGAATTTCTTAGACTAATCCATCTGACCTGGAATATATGAACTCTGGTCCCCAAACCACTCCAACATCCCTAACGTCACTCCCCGCCCTTCATGGAAATGAGCAGCGTGATGCTGCTGGATATTAAGTTCAGTACCTTGAAAAGTCACAAATGGTTTGGCTTCGACTCCAAACATTCCAATTACAATCTGGTAATTTAGAATTGCAAATTAAGATCCAAGAGCTGCAGAGATATAAAGGATGGAAACAGACTGATTGCTGCAACTTGTCTATTCGAACCAGATATCCTAAGTTATTTTAGTCCCATTTGCCAACATTTGGCCCCTATCCCTCTGTCCCCTTCCTATTCACTTACCAATCCTGATGCTGTTTAAGAGCTGGGATTGTACCACCTCCTCCATACATGCAGCATTCTCTACATGTAAAACTGTCCCTCAGGTCCCTTTTAAACCTTTTGCCTGTCAACTTAAACTATGCTCTCAGGTTTGGATTCCTTTCCTTGAGAAAAAGATATTGACAATTCACCCCATCCAAGCCCCTCATGATTTTATAAACCTCTGTAAAGTCACACCTCAGCCTATGACGTTACAGGGAATCAGCTCCGGCCTATTCAGCCACCTCTTCCTGTCGCTCAAACTATTCAATCCAAGCACCACTCTTGTAAATGTTTTTTTTCCTGAAACCTTTCAGTTAAACAATTTTCCTGTCGCAGGGATATTATAACTGAATGCAGTATTCAAAAAGTGGCAATGTTCTGTACACCTGCATTATAACGTCCAAACTCCGATACTCAATACATTGATCAATAAAAGCAAGCATGCCAAATGCCTTCTTCACCACCCTGTCTAACTGTGGCTCCACTTTCAAGGAATTTTGCATCCGCACCCCAATGTCTCTGTTTGGTGACACTCCCCAAGGCCTTACCATTAACTTGTAAGTCCTGCCCTAGTTTGCCTTACCAAATCGCATCACATCACATTTATCTGAACTCTATCTGTCACTCATAGGCCCATCTGATCAAGGTCCCGTTGTACTCTGAGATAACATTCTTCACTATCCACAACAACATGAATTTTGGGGCCATCGGCAAACTTACTAACCATCCCTCCTATGCTTCCATCTAAATCATTTATATAAAGTTATGGCTAAGCAGTGTCCCAGCACTGATTCTTGTGACACACCACAGGTCACAGGTCTCCAGTCTGAAATATAATACTCCGCCATCACTCTGTGCCTCCTGCCTTCAAGCCAGTCTTGGATCCAAACCATTAGCTTCCACTGGATTCCATGTGATCTAACCAGTCGACCATGAGGAACCTTTTCAAACACCTTTCCAAAGTGCATCCAAACAATTTTTACCCGCTCTGTCTTCACCAACCTTCTTTGTCACCTCTGCAAAATCCTCATGTTAGTGGGACATGATTTACATCACACCAACACCAGAGTCAGATGACTGGGAACAGTATGTGAAGCAAAATGTGTACATGAGATAACAAAATGTGGAGCTGGATGAATACAGCAGGCCAAACAGCCCACAGCCTCCACAGCCAGCAGCCCCAGAGGAGACAGCCACGCTGAGCCCTGCCGAATTTTCACCATCCCCCAGACCTCCCACTGACTGAGGTCAAACGGTTAGTCCTCAGTAAGGGGCTCACCTTTGTCCTCATTCACCCACACATCCACGAATGACAGTCACGTTAGGACATTGAGCAGTTTTTCTGCCACCTTTGCCTCTCCAGCTATCTTCTCCTCAATCCATCTTTGATCCGCCTCTCCCTCACTCCCTATTTATATCAGAACCCTCTCCCCATTCCGCTTTTCTGATGAAGGATCCAAGCCCGAAACGTCAGCTTTTGTGCTCCTAAGATGTTGCTTCGCCTGCTGTGTTCATCCAGCTCCACACTTTGTTATCTCGGATTCTCCAGCATCTGCAGTTCCTATTATCTCTGATACAAAATGTGTACATTACTGGTTGAAAATAATGAAATAATTTCATTGTCTTCAACTTTAAAATCAAATGCTGGAGTCTGCAGCTCAAAAGATATCAGAGCCACTGGGATCAGAGAAAACCCACAGTTCATGAAATGCCCAGGATTCAGGGTGATGTCACTGAGCAATTGCCCGTGTGTGATAACATCACCCACTTGAACACAGAGCATTCGGGTCTGCACAAACAGGTGGTGTGCACAAAGGATGTGAGGGTCTGTGGAGTGATTGAAAGGAGATTGATCAGAATGATTCAGGAACTGAGGAATATTAATTGTAAGGTCAGGTTGGTGAAGCTGAAGATGTTCTGCAAAAAGCGAAGGAGACTGATGATCTTTGACAAAGATGTCTCGGTCTATGATACTCCCAAACATCCCAGATGTCCTCTTTTTTCAAAAACCGCAACTTCCCCTCCACAGTGATCAAAAATACCCTCGACCGTGTCTCCCGCATTTCCCGCAACTCATCCCTCACACCCCCTATTCGCAATAATAACCAAAATTGAATACACATTATCCTTACATACCACATGACCAACCTCCAAATCCAACGCATCTTCGTCTGACATTTCTGCCATCTGCAATCCGACCCCACCACCAAAGACATTTTTCCGTTCCTGCCCTTATCTGCTTTCCGGAAGGACCGCTCTCTCTGTGACTCCCTTGTCCACTCCACACTCCCCTCCAGCCCCACCACCCCGGGCATGTTTCCCTGCAACCGAAGCAAGTGCCATGCCTGCCCCTATATCTCCCCCTTCACACCCATCCCAGGCCCGAGGAAGACTTTTCACATCAAACAGATGTTCACCTGCACATCTGTCAATGTTATACACTGTATCCGCTGTTCCCGTTGTGGCCTCCTCTACATTGAGGAAACTATACGGCGGCTTGGGGACCGCTTTGTGGAACACCTTTCCTCTGTTCGCAACAAACAACTACACCTCCCAATTGCGAACCATTTCAATTTCCAACCCCCCCCAACTCCTCGGATGGCATGTCCATCCTGGGCCTCCTGCATTGCCACAATGATGCCACCTGAAAGATGCAGGAACAGCATCTCATATTTCGCTTGGGAACCCTGCAGCCCAAGGGTATCAATGTGGATTTCACAAGCTTCAAAATCTCCCTTCCCTTGACCACATGCCAAAACCAGCCCAGCTAGTCCCTGCCTCCCTAACCATTCCTCCCTTCTCAAGCCCCACCCCCATCCCCTATCCACTATCCTCACGCAACACCCTCCCGACCTATCCATCCTCCCTGGACTGACCTATCTCCCCTTAACTCCACACCTACAGCCACCTTCACTGGTTTGAACCCCAACTCTTTGACCTGTCTGTCTCCTTTCACCCTATCTTCTCCTTTATCCATCTTCTATCCGCCTCCCTGTCTCCCTATTTATTTCAGAATCCCCTTCCTCTCACCCATTTTTGAATAAGGGTCCCGACCTGAAACGTCAAAATTTCCTGCTCCCCTGAATCTGCTTGGCCTGCTGTGTTCATCCAGCTTCACACCGTGTTATCTCGAATGCTTGGAGACTGCTTTGTGGAGCACCTACACTACCCCCTCACTGACCAACCCCCACGCCCGCTTCCCACCTACACTAACCTCACCTCTACTAGTCTCATTCCTGCCTCCTCGACCTGTCCGTCTTCCCTCCCACTACTCGCCCCTCCCTCCTCACTGACCAACCCCCGTCAAATCTCCCTACCTACACTCACCTTTACTGGCTTTATCCCCAACTCCTTGACCTGTCCATCCTCTCTCCACCTATTTGCTCCACTATCTACCTTCAATCACTGCCTCCCCCTCTCTCTATTTCAGAGCTCTGTTCCCCTACTTTTTTTCTGAAGAATGGCCCAGACCTGAAACATCAGCTTTCCTGCTCCTCTGATGCTTCCTGGCCTGCTGTGTTCATCCAACTCCACAGCTTGTTATCTCAGCCTTCAGCATCAGCAGTTCCTGCTGCCCCCATCACCATTCATGACTGGTTGTAGCAGGATAGTTGCAATCCTTCCACTCTGTCTGTAATGCGTTAGTTCTGCTGTTTGTAATGCAAGCAGTTGAATGCAGTAGCTATAACGGGTTGGCATCAGTTTCAGGTACGCATGGTTCTGACCCCGGCATGTTTGCCTGCACTCGTCACTGAACCATTGATCAGCTTCATGGGAATCATAGACTGAGGGATTATCCGGGACAAAGAGTCACAGATTCTGGTGGAATACAATTCTGCTTCTGCTGCTGCTGCTGTGGTTTCCATCACGACATGGATGCCCAGTTTTGAGCTGCAATAAGTGCAATGTAATGTTCCCCAGTTCAGACTGAGTCCCCATTGCCCTTGTACGCAGTGACCTACTCTATTTTCTGATGTGGTAACACTTACATTTTAATATTCTCATTCTACTGACAGTCTCTCCATGGTGTCACATCTCCAACTTGTCACATTGCTCAAAACCGTTTAACATATTCATCTGAACCTTTTCCTTTCCAGTAGGGACATCTTTGGGTGGCACAGTGGCTCAGTGGATAACACTGCTGCCTCACAGCCCCTGTGATGTCGGCTCAATTCTACCCTCAGATGACTGTGTGGAGTTTGCATGTTCTCCCGTGTTTGTGTGGGTTTCCTCCAGGTGGTCCACTTTCCACCCACAGACCTAAGCTGTGCAGGCTCGGTGAATTGCCCATGCTAAAGTGCCCATTGTGTGGATTAGGTGAGTAATAGGGGGCTGGGTCTGGATGGCATGCTGTGAGGGTCGGTGTGGATTTGTTAGGCTGGAGGGCTTGTTTCCACACTGTAGGAAGGTTTTTAAAGTGAATGTTTCTCTCCCTGACCATGATTAAGAGCTCTGTGCTGTCAGTGAGGCTAGAGTTGTGTAGTTTCAGAACCAAGTAATTTTTTCACCTTGCACTGTCACTCACTTCTCAGTGTTTGGTGATCCATGTTGGACAGGGTGTTTGAGCAACTTTGACACACGTTTTTGGGATTTATTCAAAAACACAAATTGCTGAAGAAACTCAGCAGGTCTGGCAGCGTCTGTAGAGTGAAAGCAAAGTTCAGCTGTTGGACCCAGTGATGCCTTTTCAAAGCTTCCAGTTCTGCAGCAATTTTTCATTTTTCAGATTTCCAGCATGCACGGTTCTTTGTTTTGTTGAAAATTCAGTCAGTGCCGATTCATTTCTGGAGAAATTCAGCAGGTCGAGATGCATCTGTGGAGACGGAGAAACAGGGTTCAGGCTTTAAGTCCAGCAAGACCCTTCTTCAGAACTGAACAGGTTCGGGAAATGGCCTTTTTAAGACCTTACGAGAGGTGGAGGAGAGCTAACAGAAAACAGAGGGTGTTGGGGTGCGGTGCAAAATACAAATCGGCTTTTAATTGTGTTGAAAGAGAAGCAGATGTACAATGGGAGTAAATAAAGTTATGAATGGGGGAGATGGGTTCCCTCAACTGAATGCAATGTTAACAAGACACAAACAAGACAAGGTCACATCGTCTGTGCCATATTGTGTTCATCATATCTTCATTAATAACCCTGAGTGTGTTGAGCATATGTGAACAATCTTATATGTCTCCACACATACGCTGATTAAACAGTGTATATAAAATCATTTCTCCTCCGTTCCGTTGCAACCTATCGTGTTTTGTTCACCTTGTCAGTCGCCATTCCTTCAGCCAAATTTATTCTGTCTCTTTCTCTGCATTTTATTTTATTCCATCTTAGAAGAAGAAATTGCCTAATGGGCAATATCAAGTTCATCCTGTCCAGACTGCACAGCCACTGTCCCCTCTTCCTTACTGTTTCTTAATCACTCACATAGATATTGTCTCTGACCCTTTACTCCCAATAAGCAAAGCTATTGGAAATGTAATGTTTACTTTTGGGCTCAGGCTAAAAAAATTGGTCAGGAAAGGCTGTATAAACTGCAAAAAAAATGTTTGCAACTTGAGAAGCAAATTATTGAAAATATTGTGTTAAAGATAAAATGTTGCCTTATTAGAGCAGTGAGAGGAAAGTTCAGTGAAACCCACATTTCCTGTCTTTCTCCAGGTTGTCGTGGCCAGAGACAGTGTTTAGATTGGCAGTTGTTGTGATGGAGGAGACTTTGGTGAAATAACAACCTCTCATTTGGCTCTCAGGAAAATGGTTACATACGTCATCACATGTGGATAACACAGCAGAATCATCGAGCCTGTGCAGAGAAAGTATCAACTTTCTCCTCTGTCTCTATCATTGTGAGATGAATTGGAGATGGGCATTGAGCCCAATAGCAGGCAATGTCACCCAAACCAGGTATTGTTGTTACATTAAAAGTGTCAGAGTGGAAGGGGTTAACGGGAGCTGTTTGTTCAGTGACTCGAATTAATGTCAGTCTCCATGGATACTAACTGTGTCACTGGAGGGTTTCCCTCTTCTATTAATAAGGGGTTTCTCCCAATGCGTTATCCCACAGTATCTGTGGCTGTGTCATCCTCAACACAATTGGGATCAGCAGCTCCAGAGATGTGGAGAGATCAGAATCTGTGAACAGCAGATTGGGATGTTCTAAATTATGGATCAGAATCTCAGAACCACAGCCGGGAATGTGACAATAATGTGCCAGCATCTGAGAGGAATAGATTGGAATGTTCCAACAATGGACAGGGGTTTATCCTCTGGCCTTTACTATCTTTCTATCAATTGGGTGCCATTAACATTGTGGATAGAAGCTGTACTGATGGTTATTCAAGCGGGTTACTATCCCATCCTTGCTATTGTTGGTGTTCCTGGTAAGTCTCTCTATCTCTGCCCATTCATTTATTCTGTAAAACTTTGTGACCAGCGACTCAATTTCTAAGCTCTGTATTTGGCAAAGAAGGAAACTATTGCATTCACTTTCAATTACAAACTCAATTCTTATTCGAGGGTTTTTTTCACCTTCGCTTAACAAACATCTGAGGAAGAATAAAAGTGTTCATAAACACCGTTGGCCCATTTTGTCCTGAGCTGATTTATATCACAGCATTCCCTTTATCACCAATAATATTCCCAGTCTTCACTTCTGCCTCAGTGCTGTTTCTGATTAAATCATAATCTGCTCCTTTCCAGTTGCAGCTCTCTTCTGGCCACACTTGCAGTTACTCATATTTTGATTGTATTCTTATTCTTACCTCTACCTCGACCTATGTCAGTTGCAAAGTGTGAAGCCAGTTTGATTCTAAAATGAGGTGGTTACAGCATTGTGCCAATGGTTACAGCATAACCCGTCGATGGCCATCAAATGACAGTTTCATTGAACTGTTTAGATTCCAGAACATTCCAAGTAGCAGTGGTGCCATGTCCATCATCTCCTAAGTGCAGTGCTCTGATGTGTTCACTTGTTGACAGAGGCCGTCTCTCTTCACCCCAACCCCCACTGACCCACTGCTGAGTGGGATACATTACTCTGTCTCCACAGAATAAGTTATAGGAAACCTTCCAGAAATTCTACAGGACTGTGACTGTGAAAATGAGAAACTGTGGGAGATTAGAATTAATAAAGAGGAATTGCTCAAAACTAATTGAAGTGAAGTTTGGTACTTTGCTCTGGTATGTCCCAGAGAATACATGGAGGTGGGAATAAAGCTTGTGAAAGAGTTACAGGGTCAGACAGCTCTTCAGTCCAACCAGTCCATGTCAAACATAATCCCAAACTATCCTAGTCCCACCTGCCTGGGCTTGGCCCTTATCTCTCCAACTGTTTCCCGTTCATGAACTTGTCCAAATGTCATTTAATACTTGTAACTACAAGAAAGAATTATTGATTACCATTCAGAATTCTTCAGATTCGGGAATTGCCAGTTCCTGCAGAATGGGAGTAGCTGTTGTAACGCACATTAAAAAAAACTGGAGTGAGAGGGAAATCAAAATAAAAATAAATTTTGGACAACTTGATATCTGTTTTGAGGAAAATATGGAACTTTTTTTGAGGGCTGTAAAAACTAGACACTTGGGAAATCATGATATGACTTGGCAGAGTCAACTTAGATTCAGGAAAGGGAAGTTATCTTTGGTAAACCTGTGCAGTTTATGTTAATTGAAACATCCAAAAATTTCAGATGTGTGTCCAAATTATCCCCAGAAATGTCTTCCATTGCTACTCCACCATCTTTCCTAAGATTCTATTCCTATTAACTCTAGCCAGTTCCTTCCTCATGATGAGATAATGGGAACTGCAGATGCTGGAGATTCCAAGATAATAAAATGTGAGGCTGGATGAACACAGCAGGCCAAGCAGCATCTCAGGAGGCTCTCTGATGAAGGGTCTAGGCCCGAAACGTCAGCTTTTGTGCTCCTGAGATGCTGCTTGGCCTGCTGTGTTCATCCAGCCTCACATTTTATTATCCTTCCTCATGATGTTTTTTTAGTTTCATCACTCAGTTGTCATCGTGTCACATCCAAATGCAAACAATACATTTAAACTGAAAGAGGGAGCTTTGAGAGATAAAACATGGAGAAAGATTGGAGTATTCATTAACTTGATTTATGTCATGTATGTATGAGATAGAGAGAAAGAGAGAGAGAGAATATGGGTGATGAGATGTAAAAATAGAGAAAACTGGATTATCGACTGAAGATGATGCACTTTCCTATTTGTTTTGGCAATTCCTGTGTGTTGTGGTCCTTTGCCCAGTGCATGTACGACTGAGTAATATGTATATAACAGTTGAAGCATCCACAAATGAGAACCAGTGGGAGTGGAGTATTTGAATTTACAGAATAATTTTGATATGGTTGCACCCAGGTGAGTGAATAAAATTAGAGTTGAGAGGTAAGGCGGAATATACTACATGGATTGAGAATTCTTTAGTTGAGAAAATACAGAGAGTGGAGCCCTTTTCCAGGCTGAATGCTGCTACATATGGGGTATCACATGAATCAGTGATTGGACCACAGTAATTTGAAAGGCATACAAACTATTTGAATGTGGCCAGCAACAGCATACATCTCATTTTGTAATGATTAAATGATGTGAGGTTGGGAAGTTTTGTGGTCACGAAAGGGCCTGCATGTCCTTGATCATAGGTCACCAAAATTAGTACATGCAGGGGTATCAGTCATGAGGGAAGTAAATGGTATGTTGTCCTTCATTGTAAGATGATTCATGTACATGAATAAAACCATATGTCTGCACGTGTACAGCCTTGATGCAAGAGTATTTATGGGCACTGTGCGCAGGCTTGATCTCTTTTGTAATGAAAGAACTCCTTGCCACAGACACGGTACAAATGGCCATCACCAGTCTAATCCCTGAGATGATGGGACCATGAGGAGCGAGTGAAGAAAGTGAGTGTTTAATATGTTGTGCTGTGAGAGAATCAGAGATTATTGCATTAAAATTACAAAGTTGGTGATGAACTCTTATATCCATAAAAGAAATTGATAGGGTGAGAAATCCCATACGTGACCCATGTAAATACATGTGGGTTTTACATGTAAAATGACATAGAGCCCCACAGTGATTCAGAGAGAAGCGCAGGCTCTGAATGAACTCTCCCCACATTAATCTGTGACCCTACACTGAACCCTATGTTGTTCACAATCCTGACAGCAGCCCAAATACCCTCTTTGTGACATGTGCCAGACCATCCAGATTCTGATCTCCATAGAGAACGCAAGCATGTATTTTCAGAGGATGCCACTTGTGATTTTGCACAAAACATTAGTCTTCCCACCACACTACTGTAAAACTGCATTCAAGTACTGCATGTGTACCATGAACAACGGAGGCACATTGACCAGCGTGAAGCAGACCATGTGTACAGCCTAGCTCCATTTGCTTGTCATGTTACCTCAGTCTGTTTACATGTAAGTGACTGTAGGGTCTCAATGGCCTTCTCTTTTTCATATGTAGGGACTCAGGGGGCTGTACAGCAGGGCCAAATGCTGAATTGATCCACCCTGGTTTCCTGAGGAACAGTTCGATGTGTGAAATCATGTGACATTGCTGTAACTGTAAGAGATTATTTTATGTTGGTTTCTTTTAAGAGAAGGATTGAACGAGAGGCACAAAGCTGTCTAGTTAAGACCATTGACTAAACAGTCTTGAGAGGGTTTGGGTTTTTTTTAATGCAGCCTGAATGAGTGCGACGAGCTCTCACAGATCAGAATTTCTGAGTTTTGCTTTTCAGTTGCATCAGAAGCTATTGGTGTCTCAATGGAGTTGGAAGCTTCAGTGAATGTCTCCTGGCTGCAGAATTTTCTTTGGATGCTTTTTTTCTCCTCCTGAATTGGAGAACGGCATGTGAGAACCTTCTCTGAATTTTATTTCTGACCAAAGTGTCTCTTTATGGGCGGCTACTATGCTGGAACAGTTAATTAGTAATATTTGCTGTAGCTATTATACTATTAGGTTATCCACCAGAGCGAGGTTATTCTAAATTCCTCCATTTTTTGGTTCTACTTTGACTACAGTGTTTAAATAAATCGTGTTTTGTTTAACATCTGTCAACTATTTCATTAACTTATCTCTGAATAAATGTCAACAGAAAGGCACCACAGACCTCTGGGGAAGAGAATTCCCACTCCAAATGCCCTTTTCGAATTTCTTCTCATCCACCTTATGGAATCAGAAAGTCACACAATGCAGAAACAGATCATTTAGTGCAACTTGCCCACACTGACTTGATATGTAGTCTGATCTATTCCCATTTGCCAATATTTGGTCCATATCCCCCTCAACTTTTCCTGTTCATGTACCAATCCAGATATTTTTTAGCTGTGTAATTGCACACACCTTCACCACTTCTGACAGCACTTTCTGATCACACACCTCTCTCTGCGTGAAAACGTTGCCCTAAGTTCCCTTCTAAGTCGTCCCCCTCTCACCTTCACCCTTAGCACTTTACTTCTGGCCTCCCCTCTCCTGGGAAACCAACCTTGGCTATTCAGGCTATTCATGCCCCTCATGATCTTATAAACATCTGTCATGTCACCCCTCAGCCTCCACACTCCGGGGAAAACACTTCAAATTGTTCAGCCTCTCCCTACAGTTCAGACCCTCCTGACCTTGAACATCCTTGGAAATCTGTTTTTTCTGCACCTCTCTAGGTTAACAACATCCTTCCTTCAGCAGAGCCAACTGGTATGTGCGCAGTATTCTTAAAGTGGCCTCATCAACATCCTGGACGGGAGTAACATGCCATCCCAACCCCTATACCCAATGCTCTGGCTCATTAGGGAAAGTGTGACAAACGTGTCCTTCCCTACCCTGCCTCACATGCTCCTCCACTTTCAAGGAACTATATGTGTGCACCCAAGGTCTCTTTGTTCGGTGACACTCCCCAGGGCTGTGTAAGTCCTGCCCAGCATCACCTGACCAAATGCAAAACCTCTCATTTACCTAAATTAAACTCCATCAGTCACACCTTGGCCCATTGGCCCATCTGATCAATGTCCCTTTGCACTCTGAGATAAACTTCACCACTGTCCACTGCACCACTTTTTAATGCCATCTGTAAACTGACTAGTCATGTCTCTGATATTCACACCCAAACCATTTATATTAATGATGGAAAGCAGTGAACTCAGCACTGATACTTGCGGTACACCGCTGGCCACTGGTCTCCAGTCTGTAAAACAATCCTCCACGTTCAAGCCAATGTTGAATTCAATTGGCTAGCTACTCGTCTGGATCCCACGTGAGCCACCATTACTAATCTGTTTACAATTCCGATCGTGACTGAACACCCTCCTAAAGCCCATATAGAAAATGTCTGCCACACAGCCTTCATTAATCTTCTTTATCACCTCTTCAAAATAATCAAGTTAGTGACACATGTTTTACACCGCACAAAGCCGTGTTGCCGATCCCTAATCAATGCTTGCCTTTCCAACTGCATGTAAATCCTATCCCTCAGAATCCCCTCCAACAACTTACCCAGCTCTCATGTCAGCCTCACTGGTCTATGGTTCCCTGGCTTGGCTGGTCACTGTTTCCTTTTTCAGTCCCACTCCTCCACTGGGTCACAGCAAATTTTAAATGTAACCAGGTTGGTGATGTAGCCGATGATATATGTATCAGGCTGTGTCAGCGTCAGTGTAAGGAGCAAGTCAGGCAGTTTACTTTGATCTGCGAAAACAACATGCTTATGATCAAAACAAATTTACTCAAACTATGATGGAATGAAGAATGACACATGCAGTTCACACACACACACACACACACACACACACACACACACACACACACACACACACACAAAGAAATGTGATCAATTCTCACAAATGTTATTCTGGTTCAAAATTTATTCTGTTCGCACAAGTTGTTGGCAATGGGATTACTTCCTGCAGCCCTTAGATTTGGCTGAATTCCCTTTGCTACAGCTGGTGGGAGATTACAATGAATCCTCGTCATGAATCCTCCATGAGTGGTAAAGATGATTGGTGCATTTTCAGCTCTCATACATTGATGTGATGAGGAACAAGGAAATAGAGACGGAGCAATAGGCTGTTGCTTTCGAGGCAGGTTACTTTTTTTCCCTCTGAGTTGAATCGCACAATAACACTATCCAACCCACAAACTGGAATGTGTGAGGTCTCCTTGAACATTGTCTCCATTATATGCGTACATCACATTCCCTGCTCCATGTAGATGTATCATTGCTGCTGTAATACACAGAGCCACATATGACCGCACTCGTTATAAAGGTATGTTTATATGTGCCTGCACAACATAAAAATAACATGTTTAATATATGTTTAATACATATATAATCTGTGTTAACAAGAATGTGTCTTATTCCTAAAGAAATACAAAAATTACTGGAAAAGCTCAGCAGCCTGGCGGCATCCATGAAGAGAAATGAGAATTAATGTTTCAGGTTCAGTGATCCTTCCTCAGAAACTGTTTTATTTTTAAAATTATTTCCCCAGTTTTATTCTCCCATACAAGAGGAAATATCAGTCAGGTCTTCACCATTTACACTCACCTCAAGCTCTTACATAGTCAAGAACATTTCTCGTTCTCAGGCCTAAACTGTTAATCCTCCAGGAACTGAATGCCTTCATCGCAGGACGGTATATACAAGTTAGCCAGGAAGGAGCTGAAGGAAGGGCTTAGGAGAGCTCTAATGGGGCATGAGAAACCCTTGGTGGATAGCATCAAGGAAAACCCCAAGGCTTTTTACACGTATGTGCAGAACAAGAGAATGAACAGAGGAATGGTAGGGCCGATCAAGAATTGTAAAGGGAATTTGTGCACAGAGCCGAAAGAGATAGGAGGGGTCCTTAATGAATACTTTTCTTCAGTATTCACAACTGAGAGGGACCTCGTTGTAGAGGAGGACATTGTGAAACAGGTAGGCTAGAGGATGTGGATGTTCGTAAAGAAGATTTACTATGAATTCTGAGGAAGTTGAAGGAAGACATGTCATGCAGCCCTGATGGGATTTATCCAAGGATTCTGTGGGAAGTGAAGGACAAGATCACAGGGCCTGTGGCAATGATCTTTTCATCCTCACTGTCCATGGTTATGTTGCTGGAAGATTGGAAAGAGGTAAACATCATTCCCTTGTTCATAAAAGGGAACAGGGATAAACCCAGAAATTACAGAACACTTAGTCTTACTTCAGTGCTGGGCAAGTTATTGGAAAGGGCTCTGAGAGATAGAGTTTATGATCACTTGGACAGGCACAGTTTGATTCGTGATATGCAGCATGGACTTGTAAGGGTTAGATCATGCCTCACAAACCTTAGTGAATTCTTTGAAGTGGTGACCAAACACGTGGATGAAGGTGGAGCAGTGGATGTGGTATATGCGGATTTGATCCAGGCCTTTGATAAGGTTCCCAATGGTAGGCTCATGCAGAAGGTAAGGAGACATGGGATATGGGGAAATGTGGCAGATTGGCTGACCCTTATAGGACAAAGGGTGGTAATGGACGGGAAATATTCAACATGGTGCTCTGTCACGAGTGGTGTACTACAAGGATCTGTTCTGGGTGTTCTTCTGTTTGTGACATTTGTAAATGATTTGGATGAAGGGGTGGAATGATGGATTAGTAAGTTTGTGGATGATATAAAGGTGGGTAACTGTGGACAGTGTGGACGGCTGCTGTAGGTTACAAAGCGACATTGATAGGATGCAGAGCTGGGCTGAGAAGTGGCAAATGGATTATAACCCTGAAAAGTGTGACGTGATTCATTTCTGAAGGACAAATTTGAAAGCAGAATACAGGGTTAACGGAAAGATTCTTGGCAGTGTGGAGGAGTAGGGGGATCTTGGGCTTCATGTCCACAGTTCCCTGAAAGATGCCACCCAGGTGGATAGAGTTGTTAAGAAGGCACATGGTGTGTTAGCTTTCATTAATAGAGGGATTATGTTCAAGAGCCATGAAGTTTATGCTCCAGCTGTACAAAAGCTTGGTTCTGCCACATCTGGAGTAATGTGTTCAGTTCTGATCACCTCATTACAGGGAAGATCTGGAAGCATTGTAAAAGGTGCAGAGGAGATTTTCCAGGATGTCGCCTGGAATGGAGGGAAGGTCTTCTGAGGAAAGGTTGAGAGAGCTAGGGCTTTCCTCCCTAGAATGACAAAGGATGAGAGGTGACTTGATAGAAGTGTACAAAATGATCGGAGGTGTAGATGGAGTGGAGAGCCAGAGACTTTTCCTAGGGTGGAGGTGGCTTTTATGAGGAGACATAGTTTTAATGTGAGTGGAAGTAGATGTAGCGGAGACGTCAGAGGTCGGTTCTTTACTCAGAGAGTGGTAGGGGCGTGGAATGCATTGCCAGAGAGGGTAGTGGAGTCAGCCTCATTAGGGACATTTAAGTGGCTATTAGACATGTAAAAATGTGATAGTATAAGGTAGGGGTGGAGGTTAGATAGACCTTAGGTTTAGGGTAAAGGTCTGGCACAACATCGTGGGCCGAAAACCCTATATTGTGCTGCACTGTTCTGTTCTATATAGAGACCCACCTTTGAAAAGTTTCAAAGGCCATCATTTTTTATTAGTTTAGGGCATGATACCTACAGACAGTGCATTGGGTAGAATCTCAGCAATGTCCTGTAGAAATGCAGGGAAATATGCCTAAGATCATACCCAGCACCCTTTGCAGGAAAGAGCACCATTCCATTTCCTTTCCAAATCACTTGTGACATCTTCAGATTAACTTTATCTGATTTATGTACCAGGACCCACAACTCCCTCTTTCGCACGCAAGCTCTGCATTCTCCCTCCAGTTAAATAATTTACCGCCGTTTTACCCTTTCCGCAAAACACAAACTTCCCATAACACACACTGTACTGTTTTATTTGCAATGCTGAAAGTTTGCTCATTATCATCCCCTGTCTACAGCCCGTTATAGATGCTCTTCCTCTACTTGACATCTCATTGAATGACTGTACTGGTGTACTAGCAAATTGAGCTCCAATCTTGTCAGACCTTCGTCCAAATCGTTAATCTAGATTGTGAACTGTTGATGACCTCGCACTCATCCCCAAGGAATTCCAGTCACTGCAGCTTTTCAAACTGAAAATAAATAATTATCTCTACTCTGCATTTCCTGTTAGCGAACCAGGGCTTGCTGTGTAGCAGCCAAGAAAGGTTGCAGGGCCTCTACTGCAGTGTGTAACTCGTAGACGAGGTGTATTTGAGCTCAGCAACACACCATTCGGGCTATTTGTTGTCAGATCATCAGGTAGAGGTTGTACTGTCAATGACTCTGATACTTGAGCATTGAAAGAACAAGCACAGAATATAGACTGACATTTGAGTAGAATGCTGTACGGTCAAAAATGCTGTCTTTTAGATGCACCAATAAATCTAGTCTGCCCTCTCAATCAGGTGCTCAATTTTCCCCGGACACATATTGTGGAAGAGGAAAGATTTCCTATCAGTCTGGTGAACATTCGCCCCTTTACAAACACCACAAATACAGATAATCTTAAAAATTAATTTCATTTCTGGCTGTAGGTGCTGTGTGGAAAATTTCCCACAATAAAATAGAACAAAGTCTTTGACGAGTGACCTTACAGACGTTTGCAAAGTCATAAGGGGCACAGATGTGCAAGCAGCCAAGGTCTTTTCCCTGGGGTGGGAGAGTCCAAAACGAGAGGGCATAGCTTTAAGAGGAGAGGGGAAAGGTTTAAAAGGGACTTAAGGGGCAACATTTTCATGCAGAGGGTGATGTGTTTATGGAATGAGCTGCCAGAGGAAGTGGAGGAGGCTGGTACAATTACAACATTTAAAATTATCAGGATGAGTATATGTTTCGGAACAGTTTAAAGATGTATGAACCAAATGCTGCCAAATGGGCCTAGATTTATTTGGGATATCTGTACGGCATGGACGAGTTGGACCGAAGGGTCTGTTTGGATGCTGTCTATCTCGATGTCTCTCTGAATCCATGTTTGTCTGCTCCATTTGTGTAACTCCTGAGAGGGGAAGAATGATCCCCTATCTCATTATAACTTCCTTTCCCTCTGTAACAGCTTTGAGGGGTGGAGTGAGAGAACAACACACAGGATAGGAACTGCAGTTGGCCATTCAGACCCTCGAGCCTGCTGCTCAACTTAGAAAGCTCATGGCTGATCTGTTTGTGGCTGAACACCCCTTTCCTGTTGATTCCCAATAATGGACTCTCTTGTCCATTAAAGGTCAGTTGATCTCTGCCTTGAATATCTTCACTAACCCAGTCTTCACTGTTCCCTGCGGATGAAAACACCACAGACTGCACAATATTAAAGAGAAAGATAAATTCTTATCTCAATCTTAATTGGGCGACTCCTTAAAGTGGGTTACCCTCACAGCAAGTTACCTCCTCTTTAAAGAGCACAACAAATAGGAGCAGATGTAGGCCATTCATTCCCTCAAACCTATTCCATATTCCGATTGGCTCTGTTCAGTAAAGTATTTATCAATCTCAGCCATCACTGCTCTCTTGGGAAAACATTCCCGATACCTTCAGACCAGACAGCATAAGAAGTTGGAGCAGAATTAGCCATTTGGCCCGTCAGGTCTGCTCTAATGTTCGATCATGCTTGCCAAGTTTCTCAAAATAATTCTCTTGCCTTCTCACAATAACCCTCAATCTGCTCATTGATCAAAATGTATCTATCTTTATCTTAAAGACGCGAGTGTGTCTGTGTCTGTGTGTGTGTGTGTGTGTGTGTGTGTGTGTGTGTGTGTGTCTGTCTGTCTGTGTGTCTGTGTATTTCTGCTTTATGTCAGGAAATATCGTGGTCATGTAGGATTGTCCATCAGACTGGAAGCCTGTGATTCGCTGTGATCCACAGGGATTGGTGCTGGATTTATTTTTGGTTGTCATTTCAATAAATGATTTAGATGAAAATGATAGAAGGCATGGGTAGCAAGTTTACATATAACACTGAGATTATTTCAACTGTCAACAGGGAAGGCTCTCCAAGATTACAAAGTGAACTTGATTAATTGAATGAATGAATCATAAAGATGTACAGTATGGGAACAAATCCTTTGTCCCAACATGTCCATGCTGACCAGGTATCTGAAATTAATCTAGTCCCATTTACCAGTGTTTGGCCTATATTCCTCTGAACCATTCCAATTCATATACCCATCCAGATACCTTTAAAATGGTGTTTTCAAAAGCCTCCAGCATGTCATCTGGCAGTTCAATCAAATGTTTTTAAAATCTTTCCCCTCGCACCTTAAACCTGTGCCTTCTAATGTTTGACTCCCCATACTCTGGGAAAAAGACCCTGACTATTCACCCTATCCATGCCCTTCATGATTTTATAAACATATATAAGGTGCACATTTTACTCCAGTCCACACGAATGGCTGTGCTTTCTGTTATCCCGGGCCTGAATGCTGAAATTCAACACTGATCCTTCTCAATCAAGTCACAATTCTGGAAAAAAGTTGAACCAATTTGTTCAGACATTTTATGAAACACTGCTGTGGGAATTGAACCCAGACCTTTGGGCCCAAAGGTGGAGACACTGCCACCACACTGCAAAGGCCCCTGAATATGCAACATTACTCTCCTGTAAATTTGCTCATCAGCCTGTTCTGACAGGCTGTGACACACCTCTGTGACTGGCAGCACTTGAGTCCAGAACTTTTGGTCCAGGGCTAGTGACATTGCCACAGGTTCAAGGACCGAAATCGAATCCAGAGCTGTAGCACAGAGGCATTGGCACTACCCATTACACAAGGCCTAAGTCATGCTCAGATTTTGAGTCACATTTTGCCTGACAGCTGTCAACTGAGTTTTGGTTTATCAAATCCTGGTTAACTTTTCTGAAGTACACAGGGAAGATTTTTCAGTGTTGACCAAATGCAAGGTACTTGCCTCAACCATTAGCATGTTGAGTGCATTTCTGTGCCATTGAGGTCAACTAATGACATCTTGAATTGCTTGGCTGTGACTTCCAACTTTCATGGTTATTATCTGAAACCCTCCCTCCACTGACCCCTTCTCTCCCTCCTCCTGGACACCACCCCAAGGCCTCTTACTCTCCCTTGACCTCTTCATTTCCAACTGCCATTGAGACATCAAGCACCTCAACCTCTCCAGCCTCTCACCCACTCCAACTTCTCCCCCACAGAGCATGCAGCCCATTGCACCCTCCGCTCCAATCCTAACATCAGTATAAAACCCACAGACAAGGGAGGTGCAGTTGTAATATGGTGCACTGACCTCTCCATCACCGAGGCCGGGACCAGCTCTCTGAAATCTCCTCCTACCGCCCCCTGGATCATGACCCCAACCCCGACCACCAAAACATCATCCCCCAGACCATCCACAACCTCATCGCTTCAGGTTGCTATCTAGAATATATAATATATATATATCTATCTAGAATACACCTCCTCCCACCGACCTTCCTTGCGAAAATGCCATCCCTTATTCCCAATTCCTTCGCCTCCGCCGCATCTGCTCCCAAGATGAGGCATTCCACTCCCGTACATCTCAGATGTCCTCGTTTTTCAAGGGCTGCAACTTCCCCTCCAAGTGGTCGAAAACCCCGTCGATCGGACCTCCCGTGTTTCCCACAACTCATCCCTCACACCCCCTCCCCGCAATAACAACAAAAATAGAATCCCCCTTCTCCTCACATTCCACACCACGAACATCCGGACCCATTGCATCATCCTCCAGCACTTCCGCCACCTGCAATTGGACCCCACTCCCAAATCTGCTTTCCGGAGTGACCACGCTCCCCGTGTCTCCCTTGTCCGCTCCACACTCCCCACCAGCCCCACCATCCCCGGCACTTTTCCCTGCAACCGCAGGAAGTGCTACAGCTGCCCCCTCACGTCCTCCCTCACCCCCATCCCAAGCCTCATGGAAACCTTCCACATCAAATAGATGTTCACCTGCACATCTGCTAATGTGGTATATTGTATCCCCTGTTCCTGATGGGGCCTCCTCTACGTTGGGAAACCAAGCGGAGGCTTGGAGACCACTTTGTGGAACACTGACGCTCGGTCTGCAACAAACGATTACACCTCCCAGTCGCAAACCACTTCAACTCCCCCTCCCACTCTTTGGACGACATGTCCATCATGGGCCTCCTCCAGTGCCACAACGATGCCATCTGAAGGCTGCAGGAGCAGCACCTCATATTTCGCTTGGGAGCCCTGCAGCCTAATGGTATCAATGTGAACTTCACAAGCTTCAAAATCTCCCCTCACGCTACTGCATCCCAAAACCAGCCCAGCTCGTCCCTGCCCCCCTAATCTGTCTGCCCTTTCTCCCACCTATCCACTCCTCCCACCACAACTCCTACCCCCACCTCATACCTACCGGCCTCATCCCCATCTCCTTGAACTGTCCTTCTCCTCTCCTCTGATCCTTTATCTATCTTTCATCCAACTTCCCCCCTCTCTATATATATTCTAGAATCCCCTTCCCCTCTCCCATTTCTGAAGAAGGGACCAGACCTGAAACATCAGCTTTCCTGCTCCTCTGATGTGGCTTGGCCTGCTGTGTCCATCCAGCGCTAAACCTTATTATCTCCGATTCTCCAGCATTGGCAGTTCCGACTATGTCTGTAAACTGCAATGTTAGCGAAATAAATTCTGCGCTATGAAGAATTTCAACTAGACATTACTGAACACCAGACACGACAAAAGAGCATAATTTCCAACCCCAAAAGATCATATTGCAGATCACTATTTTCCACTTCTAAGGTGTGACTGCCCGCCTCCAAAAAGCATTAAATGTTACACAGCAACAAATTATATTCTAGGATCAAAAACAAAGTTGCTTGAAAAGCTCAGCAGATCTGGCAGCATCTGTGAAGGAAAAAAAACAGAGTCAACGTTTGGGGTTCAGTGACCCTTCCTCAGAATTGATGGTCACTGGGAAAATGTCAGCTTGTCTGCCTAAGATAGGGAGGTTGGTGGGTTGGGGAGTAAACAATATGATAGGGCCCAAAGAGAGAGAAAGAAGTTGGACAGACAAAGGAGTTAATAACGATCAGGCTGGGAGGGTGAGTAGTTGCTAATAGGGACTGTTAGTGACTAACAACAGGGGGTGTGTATTGGCAGGGTATGTGGTAACAAGGCCTGGTGTGTGCAGTGGGGTGTGGGACATGGGAGAGTTTAGGCTCTAAAATTATTGAACTCACTATTGAGTCCGGAGGGCTGTAGGGTCCCCAAGTGGAAAATGAGGTGTTGTTCCTCCAGCTTGCGTTGGACTTCGCTGGAACACTGCAGCAAGCCAGAGACAGAGGTGTTGGCCAGGGAGCAGGGTGGTGCATTAAAGTAGCAGGCAACAGGTCGCTCAGGGTCTTTTCTTGGGAGCAAAATGTAGATGTTCTACAAAGCGGTCGCCAAGTCTACGTTTCGTTTCCACAATGTAGGGGAGACCACATTGTGAGCAGCGAATACAGCAGTCTAGATTCTGGGAAGTGCAGGTGAAGTGTTGCTTCACCTGGAAGGTATGTTTGGGCCCTTGGATACTGGGGAGGGAGGGAGTAAATGGGCAGGTGTTACATCTTCACTGGTTCCAGGGGAAGGTGCCTTAGGGCTGTGGGGAAGTTGGGGGTTTGGACGAGGGTGTCCCAGAGGGAACAGCCCTGCAGAAGGCAGAAAAGGAAAGGGAGAGGAATATGAGTTTGATGCTGGCAGCTTGCAGAAAGTGGCAGAAATGGTTTCTGATGATCTCCTGGATGTGGATGCTGGTGGGATGGTCGTTGAGCATAAGGGGAACCCTATCGCTGTTGCGGGATGGAAGAGAAAGAATGAGAGCAGAAGTGTGGGAGATGGATCAGACCTAGTTGAGGGCCCTGTCGACAACGGAGCTGGGGAATCCTCGATTGAGGAAGGAGGTGGATATGTTGGAGGCTCCCTTGTTGAAGTTGGCCTCATCTGAACATATGCGACGGAGACGGGGGCCCTGAGAGAATGGGATGGAGTCTTTACAGGAAGTGGGATTGAGGATGTATAGTCCAGGTAGCTGTGGGAGTCTGTCGGTTTGTAATGGACATTAGTGCCCAGTCTATCCCCAGGAATGGAAACAGAAATGTTAAAGAAGGGAAGGGAGGGGACGGGGTAGACCAGATGAAAGTGAGGGCAGGGTGGAAATTGGAAGAAAAATATTTGAAGTTTTCTAATTCCAGATGAGAGAGAGAAGCAGGACCGATGATATCATTGATGCATTGGAGAAGGATTAGTGGGTGGAGGCTAGAATAGGACTGGAAAAAGTTCCACGTATCCCATGAAGAGACAGGCATAGCTTGGGCCCATCTGAGTACTCATGGCAACCCCTCTTTCCTGAAGAAAATGAGTCTCCTCATTTGGTCTGCAGTCCATCCCCCATCTGGATCCTCCTGCCCGCACAAGGCAAACCAGCACAGAGACTTTGTGAAAATAAAGACCAGAGTTTGTAGGCCTCCTGGAGATGGGAGGGTCTTTCAAAACATGTCAGGTTTGTGTGGGGGGTGGGAATATCACTCACTGGGCTGTGGTGGGGCAGATTGTGTTTAATTTGCATAAATGTGAGACATTGTCTTTGGTAAAACAAACACGGGCAGGACTTATACAGTTTAAATTAGGGCCTTTGGTAGTGTTGCAGAACAGAGACGAGGCCATCAGGTATAACTCTTCGAAGTCTGTGTCACATACAGACAGGCTGGTTAAGAAGGTATTTAGTTCATTACCTTCTTTGCTCAGACCTTCGAGTTTAGGAGTTGGGATGTCATTTTCATGTTGTACAGGATGTAGGTGAGGCATCTTCTGAAGCACTGTGTCCAGTTCTGGTCTCTCTGTTATAATAAGAATAATATTAATCTGGAGAGGGTTTAGCAGAGATTTACCGGGATGTCGCTGGGAATTGATAGTTTGAGTTATAAGGAGAGTCTGGACAGGCTGGGACTTTTCTCAGTTGTGCATCGGAGATTGAGGAGAGACCTGATTGAGGTTTACAAAGCTTGAGGGGCACAGATAATTTGAAAGTCAGTAATCTTTTCTTGGGGGTGGAGGATTTCAAGACAATTGGGAAATTTAAATTTTTGAGGAACATATATCTCAAAAGACATGACGAACAATTATTTTTCAGAGAGTTGTTCGTGTATGGAACAAACTTCCAGACGAAATGGTGAATGTGCCGACAGTTACAACGTTTAAAAGACATTGAGATAAGTGCATGAGGAGGAAATCAGTTTGGATGGTGTTGTGAGCTGCTGCCCTCCCAGTCCCTCTCTGTATAAATCCCTGATGGTCCTCATCCTCTGCTGCTGCCTGTGCAGTGGCGTGTGGAGACCAGCAGAGGGTGGCATTGCATCACATCAAACAGCACAGAGACTGTCAGACCTGCCCCACACAGAGACACACAGAAACACACACAAATACACCGATACTTACACATATAAGGGGAGCCTATCAGAATGTCTCTGTCTCTGTGGTTTGTCAATATTTCATTCATTCCATCTGGTGTGTGTCAGGATTTCTGTTATTCCGTGGACAGCATTTCATTATTTGAGTCACTCCGTGAGAGTACATCAGTATTTGCTCTCTCCAGTGAGTGTGACAGTATTTCAGTTGTTCCTTGGGGACTGTGACTCTGAGATTTTCAATGCTTGATTATTGAAGATGTAAGGACAAGTTGTGTTGTGAGTGTGTTGTGACCCCACCCTCCTGCCCACCGAGACCGTGGGGATTCCATTTGTACCGGCTCGATATTAAAGGGAGATGGCATCAGGGACACGGTTTCGAAGCTGTGCAGTGGAAATGGAACTGACTTTGGGGTTAAAGTGAGAATTACCCTTCACTGAACATTGCTCCTTACTCTGTCGGTGGGACGTGTATATTTTGGAATCTCCACATGGGTCGTCCTGGTTCTCTCCGGCTCATTCCAGGGCCCTCCCCATGGGGCAGGGGAAGGTGGGTGAGGTAACTGATGTAGGGAACACCACCGCTCTGCTTGGCCCCTTCTGTTCTATTCCAGGCTGTTCCTCCTGGAATGAGGGAAAGGGAGGGATGGAATGAAGGTGAATGTACGTGGTCCTGCTGTTAGTGATGGTGTAGGTGAGGGGGAAGTGGTGAGGCATCCAGATTGAATCAGTCGGCAGTGTTGGATCCATGTAGTTTTTTCATTGTAGGGGAGTAGCGGAGGTGTGAGAGAAAGAGTGATAGATAGAAAGAGCGAGTGATGGAGCAGGGAGAATACGGTGATACTTATCCTGACAGAGCGGGGAAGGTTCTTGTTGCTTGTCCTGTGTTGCTGGACATTTCTTCAGACTGCAGGTACTGCACTGAGCTGGGTGCTGAGCTCAGACCATGCTCGGTGTGGCTTCCTCTGCTAAAAGAATGGCCCTCCTTTGTACGAGCCCATCCACCAGGACCTCTGTGCCCCTTTCGATAAATCTTGATGCAATTGCCCCTTATCTGCCAGGCTCGGGGTAAACTGTGCAGGCTGGCTCCGAACTGAGAAAGTGCAAATGTGTGCCCATTGGCCTTTTAAAGGTGGTATCTGTGCCAGGGGTCATGGAATACCCGGGCCATCCAGGCGATGGGAACTATTACCAGCCATGATGGGTGGGAGAATCGGGCTGGCATTGAATGAGAGGAATGACATGGGCTGGGGTAGGTAGATAATGTGGGAGTTTGATAAGATAACATCAGAAAACTAGCTCATCCTCCTGCAGACTCTCCCTCTGTCGCACTCAATTAAAATATCACTAAGGCAAATTATTGTTAGACTCAGCCCAATTAGTCGAAGACTGTGCTCACCACACACTCAGTCACAAATGCAGAACAAATGCTCATTCAAACCTCTCCATGATCTGAACTCACAGTAATATCCTATTCACGCATCATTCCTGAAAAACTGACTCAAGTTGCAAGATGCTATCAAAATGTCTACATGTCGGCATTCTAAAACTTGTGAACACATCCTTCCATGACACTCTCTCTCCATTCACTCCTCCCTGTCTCTTTGTCCAACCATCCCATTTGTTTGTATTTGAAAGGATGCCCCACCATCTCTCTCTGGCAGTGAGTTTCACACCCATGGCACCCCTTGTCATGGCACATTGGAGATATGGAGCTGTAAGTGGATGGGAACCCCACATCCTGTCACTTCCAGCATGGGCTGCAAGTTTCCCCAGGCTGGGCAGCGATTTAACACAGCGTTACTGAGCACTGCACTGGGGTGTTTGATGGAAATTAAAATTATCGGTGCAGGCGAAGTGTTAAATATCACAGTGATCAGCAGGATGAAGTACTGATTTATGGATTGTTACAATAATCAATAGAATGCTGTACCTTAACAGAATGAAATGCTTGAGCATAGGTCAAGGGAGTGTAAAACAAATGTAGGACACCGGGGTTAGCTACGAACAGCAGCTTAATTCGGTTAATTAAAGCATGTAATAGAGAAGTAAGGACTAGCATGACATAATGTGGTCAAACGGATTCGAAGGACCATTGTGGCAGATGTAGTAATAAATAAGAAACTTGGATACAGGCACAAGATGGCGTCTCAATGCAAATTAGCAACATAATGGCTTCTAGGCTGTGAACTTTACTAATTCTGCTAGAGCCACATTAATCACTAACCCTCAGACTTCTGCAAAGGAAAACAGTAGACAATGCGCCTTTCAGAATACAGCAATAACCTAATAAGACGGAAAAGTACTAACCGCTCTGACTGACCTTCAAGTGCAGGTGCAATGGCTCTCTGCTGGAAGATTAAAAAAAATCTAAGTGTAGTGACAGAAGTTGATTACCATTTAATATCATTGGACTTAGTAACTGCCTTATAGATTAGGTACGAAGTAGAAGACCATTCTGGCAGAAAACAATCATAATGTAATGGGATAAGTTTAAAATGAACAACCATTGTGGCAGGAGATAATCAGGATGGAATAGGTTAAGTCTAAATAGCAGAAAACCACTGTGGCAGAAAGTAGAGAACTGCTGTAGCAGCAAGTGATTCAGAAGATGAATAGCTTTCGAGAGATAACACGAGTTAACATAATTGATGTTCTGCATAGCTTTGGAAAGATAACGAGCTAACACAACTGGTTATGCTGATAATCTTTGAAGAAAGTACGATAACTAAAAAGTGTAAAGAATAACAGACCTCTGGATTCGAGGGAGATCGGAAAAATCACTTTCTGATTGTCACAGCCTTTGTTTGCAAATAAAGGTTCACTTTCTTGGGGAGTTCTCTATGTCATAGTCAGTACAGATCTACACGCTGGGAGAATAACTGCTCCAGGTTTACAGATCAGTTCAGTGGTGTTCCCTTCACAGCCCCCCGTGCTGGAGAGATACCTGGTCCAGGTTTATAGAAAAATGCACTGGTGTGGTCTGCACAGCTCCCCGTGCTGGACTGATATCTATTTGGCTGGTGAGGCCTGCACAGTGTCCCACTCTGGACAGATTGCCGGGTTGCATTGAGCAGGACACTAGCCTGGTCTGCACAGTGCTCCATGCTGAACAGATATTCCATCAGGGTTTGTGGTGTCTGGGCTGGTTCTGTGAGGTGGATTGAGAATGTGAGATAACTGACCACTTCAGCTGATCTGGCAATGCCTTTAATTTGTGTTTGCCAGTTGTGTTGAGTTTGGGGAGAGATTCCCACCACGAGGCTGAGTGGGTCTCAACAAAACTGATGGACAGAAGGGCCTTTGTGATGTGGATCTTTGTGACTCCATCAGATTCTGTAACCGACATTCCCCGGAACATTCTGTATCCGACATTCCCCAGAACATTCTGTATCTGACTTTCCCTGGAACATTCTGGAACCGACATTCCCCGGAACATTCTGTATCTGACTTTCCCCGGAACGTTCTGTAACCGACATTCCCGGAACATCCTGCAACCGACTTTCCCCAGGACATTCTGTAACCGACATTCCCCAGAACATTCTGTAAACGACATTCCCCGGAACATTCTGTGGGGTTAGGAACCTGAAGCTGCTCCAGGCATACTGTGACCATACAGGCCTCAGTATTAACACAGCGAGGACGAAGGGATTCCACTTCACGTTTAAAAGGAAAACCTTCTTATACGATCACTTCGCAAACTGGAAGCTACGGGAAGAATCCATAGCCTATATACCCCCAGGCGACACAGAGAAATACCTGGGTGCCCGCATCGATCCACGGGCAGGTGTGGCAGAAGGGGAGTGGGAGGAGAAGCTTAACTCCTGGGTTAAAGGAATACAGGCAGCATGTCTCCGACCACGACAACGGTTGGAGATCCTAAAGGTACATGTCATCCCCAGATTGTAATTCCATCGGATGCTGTTGGGCCTGCTGTGTTCATCCAGCCTCACATTTTATTATCTTGGATTCTCCAGCATCTGCAGTTCCCATTATCACTGATACATTATTCGTGAACTGTTGGACGTCAGTTAATTGACAAAAGATAAGATCCTGAGGGAAAAGATCCCATTCCAGGGAGAAGGAGACACCGTTTCAAAACCTCCTCAGGCAGTTATAGGGGTGAATATATTTTCCCTGTGTTCATGTTTCCTCACAACCGAAAATTGACCGCAGTTTAGGCTAAATGACAGAAATTTCCAACCTCCGTTTGTCTTCAAGAAACTGGGAGAGAATCCTTCAGGACAGCAACGTCTTTATCCTCAGGAATTGTAAAGAAGTGACCTGTGCATGCTCTCGAGTGTTCGAGTGTGTAGGAATGTTCCAGAAGCCATCTGTTCTTCTGGATGTGCATTTGTATCTTTAAGGAGGGAGAGATTCTTGTGTTTTACATTACATTTCAAAAAAAAATCATTACTATTTTTTACTTCAGCCTCATTTATTTTCAATAAATCAGTGATACATTTGAAAATGTCACTGGGTCCTCAATCAAACTGGTAACTTTGCTTCCAGGCTGATGGATAATTTGTTTGTTTTCCTTCCTCACAGCTAATGTAGTGACGATCTACGTCCTGCTTCATAAAGATTGTGGATTGTCTCCATGTGTCAGACATTACCTGGGGGCCATGGCAGTGGCCGATCTACTGGTCATTATCCTCGACCTGATATTGAGACATATTCCCATCGTTTTTGAGGAACAGTTTTATTTCCTACATTCCATCCCCGTGTGTAATATCCACGCCGTCCTGCTTTATGCAGCCACTGACTGTTCTGTCTGGTTCACCGTCACTTTCACCTTTGATCGATTTGTGGCCATTTGTTGCCAGAAGCTGAAAAGTAAATATTGCAGTGAGAAAACGGCGGCTGTGGTTCTGGGAACAGTGACTGCGCTGAGCTGTTTAAAGAACATTTTCTGGTATTTCATGCTCACAGCTCGCTATTGGCTGGTGAACGCCCCCTGGTTTTGTGATGTAACACCCGATGTTTATGACTCTCGTGCCTGGGTCACAATCGAGTTCCTCCACCACATTCTAACCCCGACTCTCCCATTTCTCCTGATTCTGCTGCTCAATGTTTTCACCGTCAGACACATTTTAGTGACCAGCAGAGCCCGCAGGAGACTCCGGGCTCACACCAATGGGGACGGTCAGTGTGACACAGAAATGAGAAATCGAAAAAAATCCATCATTTTACTGTTTGTGATCTCGGCCAATTTCATCCTGTTGTGGTCAATGTTAATGGTGTATTCCATATGGTACCGAATGTGGTTTCTGGGGTATTACTCTGTGTATTTACACGGCTTTGTGCAGGAATTGGGCTTCATGCTGCAGCTCCTCAGTTGCTGCACAAACACCGCGATTTATGCCGTGACCCAGACTAAGTTCAGGCAGCAGCTGAAGAATGTGCTGAAATATCCCTTTACCCAAATTCATCAATCAATCAAATTCACTCATTAATCAATCCATCCAGGATTTTCTCATTTCAGTTCAATGTTTCAGCAATGAAGCAGCCTGTCGCTATGGTAACAGACTGAGGGTAGTGCTGGTTTATCCAACCTTATCCCACAGGGGGTTACAGGGAAACATGTCAATGTTTCTCTCAACTCAAAGGCCAAAGATAAAAGGCACCATTCCACTGACTGTAACTATTACTTCACTGTGTAATTAAATAAAAAGGAGCCAGGCTGCAGTGCAAAAATGTTGTCGTTTGTCTTTGTGTCGAAGAAGCTGACCTGGGGAGAGACAGACCCGGCCCCAGGTCCTGTCCTCAGTGAAGGGGAGGGGACTGGGGAAAAGCTCAGGATTTGGGTTTAAGTCAGTCTATCCTTGCTTTCACCTGTGGGTCACCCATTCTGACCTGGCCTCGACAGAATTCATCTCTCCCTCTGTTACATCTCCCTCCATATTTCCCTCCGAATCTCATCATGTCCCTCTCTCTCCTCATTCTTTTTACTCCCCTCTTTTATTTGCAGACCTTCTCTCCCACATTCTCCGTCACACTCTTTACTTTCCAACCTCCCTCTCTCTCTGGTTTTTGACAGCCCCCATGGCTCACTTCATCTCATCCTCTCTCACCTCCCATTGCTGGGGGAACAGTGTGGATTGGGGAACAGGATGTTGCTAGGGACCATCGTATGGGTGAAGGCCACGCCTGCTGTTAAAGGATTAGTGTAGTCGGGGTTCAGCAGGTCAGTGGGAGGGGAACAAAGTGGGTGTAGGATCCCGGGCATTTTTCAGGGGAACAGTGTTGTGGTGTGGCTGAAGGTCATCCCTGTGTGTGTTGGGAACAATGGACACTGCTGTGGCAAACATCTCGGTGTGTGTCCACATGCCATTGCCATGGGCAAGGACTGAGTGTGTAAATCTGGTGATATAAAACATAGGAGTAACTGAAGTAGAAACAGTGAAAGCAGGTTGTGACTGACACAGCTAAGGGACCACCCAAACAGCAGATTAGGTCTGAGCTGTGCAGACCTGCTGAGGGGAGCTGTGAATGGAGGTGGGCAATTAGAGCCATAACAGGACGAAGCAACTTCATAAATATTCCCAGAGTCAATGCTGAGGGAACACAGGTCATCATTCCACTGACACGGCAGAACTGTTTGCTTCCATCTTCAATAAGAAGTGTCGAGTTGATGACACATAGGTTCGATTTGGATTGAGTTATTACTGTCACATGTACCGAGATACAGTGAGAAGTTTTGTTTTGCATGCAGTACAGCCGTATCAGGGTATACCTTTTGTATCTTCTTATTGTTGCCTCTTCCTGAGAACCTCAATGTCCCTGATGTCAATCTTGAACTAATTGACTCCCTCCATGTAATATCAGGAAACAGCTGAAGGAACTGGATATTACAAAGCTGTAGGCGCTGACAGACTTTCAGCAATAACGCTGAAGGGTCATGTTCCAGAACTGGCATGGACCCAAGCCAATCTGTACCAGTATATTCACAGCACTGGCATCTACCCAGAAATATGGGCAATTGCTCAGCAATGTCCTGAGCGCAAAAGGCAGAAAAAAATCTCAGTCGAGTTAATTGGCATCTGATCAGTTACCTCCCAATGTTCAGTGAAGTGATGGAAGGGAAGTAGACAGGACTCTCAAGCATCACATTCTCAACAACAAGCTGTTAATTGACACTATATATCTTCTAATGTTCGCTGTCTTTGTTCATAATCTCAATTTGCTTGTCGTTTTAGATTTATCACCTTCTTTCTGGCAGGGAGGTGGCGTTCAAACAGAATCACATCAAACATGAGCTTTCTGAATGGTGGGCCAGAGAGAGAGACAGACAGCAAGAGAGAAATGTAGAGACAGGGGGGGAAGGAAGAAATGGGAGAGACGGTGAGAGAGTGGGTGAGGGGGGAGATGGTTGGTGATAAACGGAGAGGGTGAGAAAGATAGAGAGAAAGGGACATATTTAAGGAGGGAGAGAGAGAGAGGAGAGAGAGAATGTGCGAGCGCAGGGTAAGAGAGAAGGAAAGAGAAAGTCTCCCCTGTCTCACCACTGATTGCTTCCTTGTGTTTAAAGTGATACAATGCCACTATCTGCTGGCCTCCCCTGCCACTGCACAGGGGATGGTGAAGGTGAAAAGCATCAGGGATTCAGTCAGAGAGAAAGAGAGAGGGGCAGGATCAGAGCAGCAGCAACACACACACAAATGTGCTGGTACAGAGACGATCGCAAATGTACTGATGCTCGTCAGAGTAAATATGTTCATGTTCAGAAATGTTGTGTTCCCCCTGCAAATGTGGAAATGGTTTGCCTTTGGGCATTTTCCTGACATTATATACATTTAATAGAGTATTCCCTTTGCAATTGTATTCAGGTACCTCCGAGTAAACCGTTTTGTGAGGAGGCATGGAGAATCTTATTTCACTTTCTGCAATTTGTCATGTTTTGGAATCTACTCTCCCAGATCCGAAGCGGGAAAAGAAGTCAGATGTGAAGGGAGTGAGATCAGCAGTGGGCTTGTTCATGTCTCGTTCTGCTCATATCTCAGAGACAACATCTATTGGACAAAACTTCTGTGTGTCTCCAAAGACATTGTTTCAAGAGCGAAGCAACTGTGTGTCCGGAGATGGTAAAACACTGCGATGCCTTCAAAGGAACAAAAAATCAGCGGTTTGTGTAGAGTCGTCGGCAGGCCGCCAGAGGCCGCCATTGTATCACTTTAAACACAAGAGGGAGCGAGAAAATGAGTTTTTAATTCATAACTTTTTAATTCATTCATGGTTCACTCATTCAAACATCCCTCCATGGAGTACCCCTGCAGCCAGAGATCGAAATACACATAAAAACACACAGAGATACACATATGGAGACACACATTACCAGGACAGGTGTATCACTTTAAACAAAAGAGGTAGAGACAGAATGAAAGAGGAGAGGAGGCAAAACACATTTCAATGGATTGACACCCAAGGCAAGAGAGACCCCACTGCACCGAGACACAGGCACAGAGACACACACAAACAGAGAGACAGATTCTAATGCACACACTCATAAACACTAACTCACACTCACACACAGTTACAGAGACACACAGACACATTTATACACAGTCACAAATATACACAGACCGAGAGAAATAAACTAGGGATCATTTGTACAATGAACAAATGTCCACTCGTACAACAGATCCATGTCACCATTTGATGTACATCGCTGAAGTGGATTAACGTTCATTCGCAGAAGCTCATTAAAAGTAAACTCACGGACTTTACTGATCAAGTTCAGCACCATTCACACCTCGTGTTGGTTTGTGTGAAAATACTATGTTTCGCTGTGGGATAAATCTGTGTTCCCTGGCTGTAGAAGATTCTGTTCCCTTGTCTGAATAAAAGTGTTTGGCAGCTGGTTTGAACCTCCAGCTTTGTGTGTATTTCAGGTCTGAGGCGAGTGTGTGTGTGTGTGTGTGTGTGTGTGTGTGTGTGTGTGTGTGTCTGTGTGTGTCTGTGTGTGTGTGTGTGTGTGTGTGTGTGTGTGTGTGTGTGTGTGTGTGTGTCCGTGTATCTCACTCTCTTTTTCTTTCTCTTTGTATTCCTGTCTCTTTCTCTCAACGTCTCTCCTCTTGTCTCCCTTTCGCTCTTCCTCTCTCTTTCTTTCTCTCTCTGTCTCTTTCTCTTGCCTGTGTCTCTGTCTCTCACAGAGTCAACTCTTTATTTCATTCGCCGCCTCTCTCACTGGCAACTTCTCTTTTGGTCCCCTCCCTCACGCTTTGTCCCTTCCATCCCCATGTCTTTTCCGTCCACTTTTATTTGTCTTTTCTCTCTGCATTTTTCTCTGCCTCTCTCTTTCCCCACCCCTCACCCCAAAACGTGACATTTAGATTCCACTTTTGAGCCCCGATACTCTTTTCATTTTACATTCTCCCCTCCTCCATTCCCCCGATATTTCCCTCAACACGTTTCATTGCCTCCTGGTTTTGCCCTTCTAGTGACCCGCTGGAGGTGCATCTTCAAATGTTGCCACCCCTTCGCAGTATTGTACCCCATCTACACATTTTGTGCCCACCAAAACTATATTGCCCCCTTAGATGTTGCACTGCCCCCGCACAATTATTTAGCCCCCAACTGCCAAAAATTGCGCTCCGAATATTGCATTTCCCACATTTCCGTTCCCTCCAAATACCGAACAAAAACAAAGTTGCTGGAAAAGCCCAACAGGCCTGGCAGCATCTGTGAAGGAAAACGTTTCGGGTCCCGGGACCCAGTTCTGAGGAAGGGACACCGCACCCGAAACGTTACCTCTGTTTTTTTCTTCACAGATGCTGCCAGACCTGTGGGCTTTTCCAGTAACTTTGTTTCTGTTCCTGATTCACAGCATCCGCCATTCTTCAGGTTTTTATTCACTGCAGATATTGCCCCATTACGTGTGCCCTCCATCCCTATTCTGGAGCTGCCCCCCGCCCCCACTTTGTGCCCTCACAAATGTTGCTCTCCCCCACCCACCCCCCACACAGGTTTGGGCCTGACAGAGGCAGAGGGACAGACAGAGACAGGAACAAACAGAAAGAGAGGGAGGCAGGGATAGGACAGAGGGACAGGGACCGACAGAGGGAGAGGAACAGAAAGAGGGAGGCAGGGAGAGAGGGAGACTGACAGCTGGAGAGGGAGGGAGAGAGAAAGGCAGACAGGCAGAGAGAAAGAGAATTTGAGAGGATAAAAAGGGGCATTGACTGGGGAGAGAAAAGCCACCGGGAGAGAGGGAGAGAGTGAGGAACGCACTCCAATAACTATTCAGCACCCGCAATTCCGACATTGAGTCCAAACGTGCTCCCAGAGAAAGGGACAGCGATAGAAGGACACAGGCAGGCAGAGTGACACCCCCAGGGAGAGAGACAGAGGGATAAAGAGAGTGAAAGTTAGTGTAGGACTGACAAAGAAAGATAAGGGGGAGAGTGAGCGGAGTGGGAAGTAGTGGGGGAGTGAGTGGGGAAGGGAAGGGGAGAATGAGCAGGAGGGGCAGAGTGAGCAGGGTGGGAAGTAGGGGGAGAGTGAGCGGGGTGGGAAGTAGGGGGAGAGTGAGCGGGGTGGGAAGTAGGGGGAGAGTGAGCGGGGTGGGAAGTAGGGGGAGAGTGAGCGGGGTGGGAAGTAGGGGGAGAGTGAGCTGGGTGGGAAGTAGGGGGAGAGTGAGTGGGGAAGGGAAGGGGAGAATGAGCAGGAGGGGGAGAGTGAGCGGGGCGAAGGGAGCGGGAGAGTGAACAGGGTGGGAAGTAGGGGGAGAGTGAGCGGGGTGGGAAGTAGGGGGAGAGTGAGCGGGGTGGGAAGTAGTGGGGGAGTGAGCGGGGAAGGGAAGGGGAGAATGAGCAGGAGGGGGAGAGTGAGCGGGGCGAAGGGAGCGGGAGAGTGAACAGGGTGGGAAGTAGGGGGAGAGTGAACAGGGTGGGAAGTAGGGGGAGAGTGAGCGGGGTGGGAAGTAGGGGGAGAGTGAGCGGGGTGGGAAGTAGGGGGAGAGTGAGCGGGGTGGGAAGTAGTGGGGGAGTGAGCGGGGTGGGAAGTAGTGGGGGAGTGATTGGGGGAAGGGAAGGGGAGAATGAGCAGGAGAGGGAGAGTGAGCGGGGGTGAAGGGAGGGGGGAGTGAGCGGGGGGAATGGAGGGGGAGAATGAGCGAGGTGGGAAGTAGGGGGAGAGTGAGCAGGGGTGAAGGGAGGGGGAGTGAGCGGAGGAAGGGAGAGGGAGAATGTGCGGGGTGGGAAGTAGGGGGAGAGTGAGCGGGGGGGAATGGAGGGGGAGAGTGAGCGGGGGGGTGAAGGGAGGTGGAGTGAGCGGGGGAAGGGAAGGGGAGAGTGAGCAGGAGGGGGAGAGTGAGCGGGGGGAAGGAAGGGGGTAGTGAGCGGGGAGAAGGGAGTGGAGAATGAGCGGGGTGCGAAGTAGGGAGAGAGTGAGCGGGGTGTGGGGAGAGTGAACGGTGTGTGGGGAGAGTGAATGGGGGCGTTGATGTGAAGAATGTGGGAGCGGCAGGCGGCTGGGAATATGGGGAGAGAGGGAGACGATGGGATCGGACTGTTCAGCAACCCTCCTTTGCATTTCTGCCACCCCAGCCCCCAGCCCAGAGCTCATCCAGTTGTGGTACAAACCCCTGAGACAGCCTGAACCCCACAGTTATTTTTCCCCGTGAGCACATGAGTTTGGAAATGAACCACAAGAAGATGGAATGATTTGTTGTCGCTCTCTATCAATCTCTCTCTCTGGTTCCAGTTCCCGTCTGAGGATTCCTCATGGCAGAACCATTTGATTCTTTCTCTGTCTCTGTACCGTCCCGAGTTTCAGCTCCTGGATTAAATCTCCTCAGGGATGGCGGGTGTGATAAAGACGGAGACGGTGCCCTACTATAGGAAAGATGTGGATGCTTGGGAGAGGGTTCAGAGGAGGTTTACCAGGATGCTGCCTGGACTGGAGGGCTTATCTTATGAAGAGAGGTTGACTGAGCTCGGTCTCTTTTCATTGGAGAAAAGGAGGAGGAGAGGGGACCTAATTGAGGTATACAAGATAATGAGAGGCATAGATAGAGTTGATAGCCAGAGACTATTTCCCAGGGCAGAAATGGCCAGCACGAGGGGTCATAGTTTTAAGCTGGTTGGTGGAAAGTATAGAGGGGATGTCAGAGGCAGGTTCTTTATGCAGAGAGTTGTGAGAGCATGGAATGCGTTGCCAGCAGCAGTTGTGGAAGCAAGGTCATTGGGGTCATTTAAGAGACTGCTGGACATGTATATGGTCACAGAAATTTGAGGGTGCATACATGAGGATCAATGGTCGGCACAACATTGTGGGCTGAAGGGCCTGTTCTGTGCTGTACTGTTCTATGTTCTATGTTCTAAATAAAATTTGAATGAAATTGTACAAAAAGCATCAAAAGCACAGCAAGGTCCCAACCCTGGCTACATTTCACAATCTGACAACCTGTCTCCCCACACAGCAAGATCCCACCTCACTCCCGAACAAAGTGGAACACCTCAAAGTTTGCAGACGAACCCATTTGGATGAGAGGGTGAGCTGTGATGAGGATACAGAGATGGATGCAGAATATCTGGACAGGTTGGGTGGGTGCGCAAATTTATGTATAAATTTATACAGTATAATTTGGATAAAAGTGAGGTTATTCACTTTGGTAGCAAAAACAAAAAGGCAGATTGCTACCTGAATGGCTGTAAATTGGGAGGGGGGAGTGTGCAGTGGGACCTGTGATGCTGAAGGTAAGCATGCAGGTGCAGAAGGCGGTAAAGAAGGCAAACGGCATGTTGTCCTTCGTTGTGAGAGGTTTCGAGTACAGGGTTAGACAGGGCCTTGGTGAGGCCACACCCAGAATACTGTGTGCAGTTTTGGTCTCCTTTTCTGAGGAAGGATGCTCTTGCTCTTCAGGGAGTGCAGCGAGGGTTTACCAGGCTGGTTCCAGGGATGGCAGGACTGACATATGGGGAGAGGTTGAACAGGTTAGGATTGTTTTCCATCGAGTTCAGATAAACGAGGAGGGATCGCATAGACACATAAAATTCTGATAAGACTGGACAGGGTAGATGCAGGGAAGATATTCCCGATGGTGAGTATGTCCAGAACCAGGGGTCACAGTCTGAGGGTTCGGGGTAGGCCATTTAGGATGGAGATGAGGAGACATTTCTTCACCCAAATAGGGTTGAGGATGTGGGATTCATTACCACAGGAAGGAGTTGGTGGCAAAACATTGAATGTGTTCAAGAGGCGACCAGATACAGCACGTGGGGTGAATGGGGTTAAAGGTGATGGGGAGAAAGCAGGATAAAGTTCTTGAGTTGGATGATCAGCCAGGATCACGATGAATGGTGGAGCAGGGTCGAAGGGATGAATGTTTCTGGAATCCGACACATTTACCCAGCAGCACAGCAAGATCCCACCACACATTGCCTTCCACACTCTGAGGCTTCCACACCCTACCGCAATACAGCAGAGAAACAATTGAGATCCCATCACTGGCTGACTTCCCAAATCTCAAACATTTTGCAAATGAAATGAAAGGAAAGCAGTGTCAAGACAAAAAGTTGCAACTATCGTGCGCACCTTCCTTTTTGGGATTCACCATTACAACTGCTGTGTTCTCGGTTTGATTCTGAAATAGGAATGAAGATTTTATTGCTCCTGTCAAAACTCTTAAAGTGAACACAAATTCCCGACATTAAAAGACAAAAAAGGGATGGCTCTGTCAGTATCAGTGAAAGTTTTACTTCAGGGATGAAACCAAAGAGGAGGAAGTCATGAAATCCAATGACTCCGCGTACTCAGACACAGTATTACAAAAACAACACGTGGTGCTTATTAAAGCTTACAAATTTCTTTGATATTTAGTATGTTGGACCCAAAAAATGGTGTTCCTTCCAGGCAATCTTTCACCAGAGTGCCTAATATCAGAATGGGGTCTTGCACATTTAAGAAAGGTGAGGAAACATTTATTCTCTCAGATGGTGGTGAATCCATGGAATTCGTTACAGCAGAGGGTTGTCACATCTTGGTCATTAAGTGTATTCAACGGTGAGATCGACAGATTTTTATTCAGTGAAGGTATCAAGGGTTATGTGGAAAGGCAAGAAAGTGCAGTTCAGGATTATCATATCAGACACAATATCATTAAATGGTGGAGCAGGCTGAATTGTTTGGATGGTTCCTTTCTACTTCTTAAGTTTATGGTCCTTATACAAGACTGTTAGGCTGGCCTGAGTGAAATTTGCCAAGTTAACATGCATGGATGCCCTCTGGGCTCTGAACCAAGGTGAGACGTGCAAAGGACAGCACGCAGAGGTGAGTCATTGTGGGTGATTGATCCAGAGTGATGATATATCAGAGTAAAGAGTGAAAACCAGCCTTCAGAATCCCAAGATAGTAGGAACTGTCGATGCTGGGAATCTGAGATAACAAGGTGTAGAGTTGGATGAACACAGCAGGCCAAACAGCATCAGACAAGCAGGAAAGCTAATGTTTCCATTCTGGGACCTGAAGCATCAGCTTACCTGCCCTCAGAACCTACAGTGGACCTGGCTGTATTAGGCCTACGGTTAGCTCTCAGAAACCATCATGGCCATTCACCTTTCCTGACGTCCCCACAACGGATTGTTTTAATCCATTTGCAGGTCAGACAATTGCATCTGGCTTTGCTGATATGGACTTGTAATATGCAGTGAAGTGATTCTAACTAGTCCGTGGCATAATTCTGCTTCTAAAGATTTGTCAGTATTTTGTATTTATTGCTGTAAATGTTAAACATTAAAAGGCCATGCCAGTGAAGGCACTGAATCCTCAACAGTAGACTACCAGGGTAGATCTCTGTTCATATCACCATGGACACTGTTTGCTATGGCATTACAATCTCCCATTCTTCTGCACATGATCGCCTCGGCTCTGTATCGGATTTGTCACAATGTCTTCGTGTATGATGCACAGGCTATTCTGTAACCTATTGCATTGCAGTTTCTAATGCATGACTTTGCAGTTTAGTGGTTCGCATTGTGCTCTTGAGTTGCATTCATACTGGGGAGTGAGAGAATTTTCACCACATTCTGCAACCAACATCCGAAGGAGCTCTTTAAAGTCATTTGAAATTACTTCTCATTAAATAGTATTAACACCACCATGTCATTTCCTCACCCAGCCAGAAATGCATTTGAAACAGCACATTCCTCTTGGTCCTTTCGGGTACTTGAGGAAGATCTTTCGGAAGGACGGAAAGCAGCTGACGTGAGCAATGTTCCAGTTAGGCAGAATAAACTGCAGAGTAACGGGGAAACAATTGGGGAGTAATACCGACAGGGGAGGGGTCGAATTTTTTTCTTTCTTTGCTGTAACCAGACAATAGTTTTGAAGTATAAATTAAGGCAATCTAAGCTACATGGGTGAAATATTTGCTTTCTGGGTTTTGTTCTCTCTTGAGGCCGCTCTCACTCTTGGGTCAATATGTCGGTATGTTTCTCTCTGTGAGTGAGAATGAGATGCAGTCTCCTGAGTGGGCGTGAACACGGTTTTACCATCTCAGGCTTCAGTCCCATTTTTTGTGTCGCTTCAGATTAAAACATTACAGGGAAAATATGGTTGAGATGAACGCTTAAAACATCAGGGCACACAGGGCTACAGGCTAAGTGCTGGAAACTGGGATATTGGGCCTCTTTCCATTCTGTACAAACTCAGTAACTCGATTATTTTGAAGGAGAAGCTTATCTCCAGTGAACAAAACAGGCCAAAAGCTGTCTCAGTAAGAACATAAGCATGTTTTTCCACTGTCATTCCTGGTGATCTAGTACTTGTGGCTTGGCGCTCCCATTGCTGTGGCCCGGGTTCAGATTCCGGCCAGGGAATCAGGGTTTATTGTTCTTGACAGAAACAAAATCACAGAGCAGTCTCTGATGGGAATCCTTTCAGTGTCTCAGGTCAGTTAATGTGCCTGAGAACATCAGAGTCAATGTCCCAGCCTCTTAAAGAAAGGGAAGCTTCCTCTGCTGTCTCTGCTGATTGGAAAAATAACACCTTGATTCTCCTCTGATTGCGCTTCCCAAAGAGTCACAAAGCAGAGACTGGTTTCAATCCCATTCCTGGGAAATGCAGTGATTGGGTCAATGGGTGTGGGAAATTGAACTGATGCTTGGGGGATGGCTTCAGCTTCCCCTCCTCTAATGCTCACATTTTCTGATGTGAGAAATAGAGAGGATTCTCCTTCCTGCAGGTATGAATTCAAAACGAATCTCAATTTCCAGGGTAATGAGGAAGATTAATTTGGAAGTGTAAAGGACTTGTGAATGACACTTAAGTTAAGTAGGAGTCAAACTTACAATCACCTGATTCATAGCCAGACATGTTATCCATTGTGCCACTGGGCCCATATAAGCACAATGATTACATGTGGCAGGGTTGTGGTGCTGACAGGGGCATGAGCAGTAATACTCTGATGGACACAAGATGAATAAACAGCGAAAATAATCACCGTCGTTGCCTCACTTCAATGCTTGCGCTGAGTGAAACGGTGAATTTTACGAGCAAAGAAAATGCATTTGTCGTCAGGAGGCTGCTATAGTCTCTTCTCTTTTCCTGCTGGATTTACCATGAAGTTCCGTTCCACTGTTCCACAAGCACGTCTGCTTCGCCTTTTCTTCTCTTCGCATCCCTTAATTCCCAGTTTGGCAGGAATAACGAGGTGAGACGGGATAAACTGCGGATTTAGCGGGGAATGTTGTGGCAATGGCACAGACAGAACGAGCTGATCGTCCTCATTCTCTGCTGTCACCATTCATTCAGTTTACACCAACAGGAAATACATCGCTGTGATCCTATCATTGTGGTGGACTTCTTTTTTTTGCCTGGCAGATTCAGAATTTTATTTAGAATTCTCATGATTCACAATCTTTTAGAAGAAGAAATGTCCTGTTATTTCGTCCTAAGTGACAGACACAATAACTAGGGAATGTGAGCGCAGTTCTGGACACTCCAGCCGGGAGGAAAAAGCCTTCCAGCACGTCCGCTCTCAAATTATCTTCAAATTCCTGACTTTGCACAGAGCAGGAATAGGAAATGAGCGATATTGGGAGAAGGAGAGACTGAGAATGTGAAATGGGATGAGGTGTACACAGAGAGAAAAATAGGAGACACAAATTGAGGTAGACACTGAAATAATCACTTTCCATTCGATATGGCTGCTAATTGACACAAGGAAAAGAAAAAGGAACAATTTAAGCAGAGACTTTCTTCACTGATGGGAACGGAAGCAGCGTCAGGGCTGATGAAATCCCTTTAGGGCTGTAAACTTGACAGTTGTAAGCTGATGATAGCGAGCAATTTTAATTAATACGCTGATTTGACAGATAAAGCCGATAATTTCCCCGGCATTATAATACAGAAATACGTAACTAACCTGGTTCTGAAGAACAGTCACAGGACCTGATACGTTAACTCTCTTTCTCTACACAGATGATGCCAGACCTCTCTGATGAAGGGTCTAGGCCCGAAACGTCAGCTTTTGTGCTCCTGAGATGCTGCTTGGCCTGCTGTGTTCATCCAGCCTCACATTTTATTATCTTGGAATCTCCAGCATCTGCAGTTCCCATTATCTCTGATGCCAGACCTGCTGAGCTTCCATATTAACTCCTTTTTTGTGTCATATTTCCACAGCTCTTTGTTTTATTTTAATCTGAATAACGTATAGAACTATACAGTTCACGTTCCATCCCCTGAAGGACCAGTTAGAAGTGCTGTCACCACGATAAAATAACACAACCAAGAGTCTATACCCTGACAAGGAATCAAAGCTGGGCTGGGGAGGGGAGAGGGCCAAATCTTAGCCACTAGAAAACCTGTGAAAGGGATAGAAGGTGTGGTACATTTTCACATTGACACTGTTTTGCATTTTCATTCATGACTATTTTCACTGCAGATCAGTTTGTCCATCCTCGAGTTTGTACAGCATGGAAGACGACCATTCGGCTCATTGTGTCAGTGCAGATTATCAAACCTCCATCTAATCTATTCCCAGTTTTCAGCATTTGGCCCGTAGCCTTGCGTGTTGACGTTTCGAGGGCAAATGGCAATGAGCTTATCCCTGGAACCTCAAATGACCACAAACGGGACTGAAGTTTGAGTCTGTAAAACTGTGTTAATACCCGCTTGGGGAACTCCTCGTGATTTCCATCCACAGACGGAGATACCAGACACATCTCCGAGAATAACAGAGGTCTCAGGATTGTACCCGTTCCGGGCGCCTCACGTCTGATTTCTGTCCCCACACACAAGTTGATCTACCAAAGGCAGCTTTAGTTGGATCACAAGCGACTTCTTCAGGCAACGACAACCGTTACTGTGAGCTGGGACATGAAATGGACATTTGGGCTGCAATAGTCCCACAAACTGCTTATGTTCAAATTTCAATTTCGACAGTTCACTGTCCCAATCACTGCAGCTCCTGGGAATCAGACAGGACAGCGCCCGGCAGGCATCCCTCACTAAAGACAACTGACATAAAGTGTTACGAGAGAGAATGGGCAAACCCCTCTGATAATTAAACCAAAACACAAGCCCCCACCTCTTATGACAGGACAAGGGGTTCTTGTCTAATAATTACCCCCTAAACATCCAGAGAAGCTCGCCCTTCCCCATGTAATCGATTGAAAAGGTATTCAATTGAAGAAAAATCCTTGATCTCCACTTCACCAGTAATAAATAAATTAACAAAATTACAAACAAACCAACAATTCACCCTTCGAATCCTAACTACTCCCCAAATGGTCTATTTATTTTTTCTGGAATGCTTTATAAGTGAAAACAAGTCCCACTAATTTTTACTCAATTCATAAGAAGCAATAAACTATAACATAATCTCTCCAAATTCGCACAGACTCTCTACTGGAATATTCGGTTGTCTCCGCTCTCTTCACAGCTTTTCTTCCATTAATTCTGCTGTCAGGAATGATTTATCTCTATAATTTCTTCAGTAAGGACTTTGAGCTAAAAGGCAGTTGTACTTTTGATGAATACGATGTGCTTTCTCTGAGAGCTGAGTAGTGCTCACTCTGGCAGATGACAGTTAACTTTCTCCAATTTTCCAAATGCCCTCGCCTTATATACGCATATGACATCATCATATTCTTACCATGTGATTGGTTTCAGGTTGTAAACACCATCAGATTTAAATCCAATTGGCTTCCTATATCGAGGGGCTTCGTTTACACTAATTGGCCAAATGCAAACAAGACGCTTGTGTTGCCTGTCTCCTGTAAGACTTTGGTACATTTGCTTCACGTTTTGAGGTTGCCTGTCCTGGCAACTTCAGCTGCTCCTCACAGACAGACTTTTGTTTAAATTTCTGAGTACAGACAAAGCATAGATCTCAAAGGGACCATACATTTTAGCTTCCTGCCTTCCACTTCACAATTACTGTATCCAAATTTATAGCATAAGGCAAATTATAAACACTTTCATGTCACATCTTTCTGTTTCTGTCCCTGCCTCACCTCCAGCTCCCAGCTCAATGAGCTGCTTGAAACAAATGCGGGCGGATCATGAAGCCAATCTTGACCTGGAAGGCAGGGCCAGGGATTGTCAGACAGGACATTGAGAAGCAGTGAGTTTGGGGACACAGACACCAGTATCACATTTTCCTGATCCTCCCAGATACTGATTCCAGGAATATGCACAGTGACCGTTACCGACAGTCTCAATAAATAATGTGCCTCAAAGACAGGAGTGTATTTTGCAAACACAGTCCTGTCACTTCACAAACTGACATCTCAAGGACTTCAAGGTCTGCAGCAGTGGAACTGAAGATCCTGAGTATTCTAGGCTCATTCCCCAGCACTTCGCTCACAGCATCAAGTGTACATCTAAATGTGTCTCAACTCCAATGTGGTTCCACTCCGACAGGCATTGAGTTGCATATTCTCACCATTGGCGACATGGGTGAAATGCTTTGTTCCCCACCCCTCCTGTGATTGCTGTTGCAAACAGGGAGGCGGGTAGCAAACTCCCTTCTGATTTGGCTTCAGGGCTCAACCACAGTCGGCAGGATTTGAAACTGCCCAGGGACAGCCCAATGGGTTTCAAACTCCATCTCCTTAACCACTTGGCAATGACCACAGCAGGACACTACCCACTCACTCATCTCTCCAAGCGGAGCTGAGGAAGCCTGACTCATTACTGGGTTTATTTGAATCCAATCAGTTCACATATTTCCAAAGGGTTAAATTCAGTACATGGTGGGACTGGTTGTTTCATCCAAATAGTTGGAACACACATTCATTTAAAAATAGTGGCATAAATTGCTAGAAAACCTCAGCAGATTTGGCAGCATCTGTGGGCAGAGAATCAGAATTAACGTTTCAGTACTTCTTCAGAACTGTGTTCCCCCACAGGTAATGCCAAACCTGTTCAGTTTCTTCAGCAGTTTCTGTTTTTTTTTGTTTCAGATACCCGACATCTGTAGGTCTTTATATTAGGCATTATAACAACATCCAAATGCCTTTGTGGTTACACACTGGATAAGATTTCCAATTGGGGAGCATTTTCCTGACAGCATCAAAAACACTGAACTGAATCGCAAAACCAGAACTGGTAGAATGAGAACAGCGCCTCCTCTTGCCTTTGTGGCCTCGAAACAACAACTTCACACTTACGAGCTGCAAGCACTGAACACTCACACCACAGAAGCTAGCAAGCTGCTGATTTGCATGATCCCTTAAAGCAGGCTTTTATTTAATTGCTCTGAACAAAAGACCAAGGAAGGAACCCCTTCAGGTCGCTTCACAGAGGCTACAGGCTCTCCCTCTGAAAGCATGGACTGCTCTTAGACCCTGTCCAGTGCTCTCTTTTTCCCTTTGAGGTCAGAGTATTCCATAGGTCCTGATTGGATGACAAGTTTCCATCCCTGATGAACGAGTGAATTAGTTGATGAATTAATGACAAGATAGTAGATTCTATGGTCACTATTCCCCTGTGCCAGCCCTGTAAATTACCAGATCATTCACCTGGATTTCACAAGCTGCCTTTCATTTTTCTGTGTCATCTTATGCTCCTTTTCTTTTATTTCTGGTCAATTCCACATTGTTTTGGAATTTGAGGGTGTGCAGTCAAAAGACAGGATCTGACAGAATTGCTTCACTTTAATGTATGCGCAATATCATCAGATTTTGAATGTGGAGATAGATGAGCCATTCACAATGAAGAGAAACTGTGCACAGATTCTGTGTGTGGTCAAGACTTCAGGTGAGCAACTTACTTTTTTTGAAACTGAAGCAATGCCACACCAACACGAAACTATGGATCCGTGGGTTCTGTGGGAAGGGTTACAATTACCCATCCAAACTGCAAACTCATCGGCGCAATAACACCAGGAAGGAACTGTTCACCTGCTTCGTGTGTGAGAAGGCACTCACAGCGGTTTCACATTGGAAAGGGGCTGTTTCCCTGCTGTGGGTGTGGCAAGGAATTCATTCAGCCATCCCACCTGCTGACACACCAATGGGTCCACACTGGGGCGAGACCATTCACCTACTCCGAGTGTGGGAAGGATTTGTCCCTGTCATCCAGCCTGTTGAAACACCAACAGGTTCGCTCTGAAGAGAGACCCTTTAAATGTGCACAATGTGGCAAATGGTATGAAAGTTCAAATGGACTGATGTGCCAGCCACGTGATCACACTGAAGAGAGACTGTTCAGGTGCTCTCACATTGGGCTTGGGTTCAGGGCATCATCAACCCTCACTGTACATTGATAAATACACATTAGGGAGCGGCCATCCACCTGCTCTGAATGTGGGAAAACAAAAATCCCCCAGTCTTTTAGCTTAATGAAACACGAGCTGGTTTTCAAGTTACTGCAGTAATTGTTTTTTTGTTTGTTTGTTCATGGGTACAAGGTATCAAGAGCTCAGCAAGCACTTATCATCCATTCCAACTGCCTAGAGGATGGCTAAGAATCAAGCTCGTTTATGTGGTATGGATTCACATGCAGGTCAGACCAGGTCAGAATTAACAATGGTTCCCAGACCCAATGGCACTGAATTGATTTTCTGGTCTCTTACCCCGTTCCTGAAATGATAATGAATAAAGTATTACAATTGATTTAAAAGTGAAAAACCAGAATGGGTTTTATTTTGATTGAGCATGACCTGCAGTTTTCTCTGTTGTTATTGACAATCTCATTGTTCTCGCACCAAAAACTGTACAGAGCATTTTATAGAAAAGAGGAAATGGTCAGCTGCATCTGGCCACGTGAAGTGTTACTGGACCCAAAAGGTTAACTCTGGTTTCTATGCATAGATTTTTACAGCCCTGCTGCATTTTTCCAGCAATTTCTGTTTTTATTTCTGATTCCCCTGCATCTGCAGTTTTTTTTAAAGGTTTTTCAATATTATTGTGTGAATATTGAACAAACCTTGTCTGTTTCAGAGGAGCCACATTGAGAGGCCTGGTGGGTTTTGGAAATTGAAAGTCGGGCAACAGATCAGGCAATGATCTCATTGAATGACAGAACAGGCATGAGGGGCTGAATGGTCTTCTCTTGTTCCAATAAAACTTGTCCATCTTCAGCTTGTGGCATTATTTCCTCTCACTACTCACTTCACATCCATTTATATTACACTGCATGCTATTATTGGCTGAACAAATCTCCTGTGTTTGAATTAAATCTGTTAATATTCAGGGCTGTGTCTTCTGCTGCCTGGGTTTAACTCTCAGAAGAGAATGTTGTCACTTGTTATTGTGTGAATTGTTACAACAGGCGGATCCTGGAGCCTCACTCCCCTGTGATCCCCAAAACAGGTTTATTTATTTTCCTCTTCCTCTTTCATTTTGACTCTTGAATTTCTCAGTTTCAGCCCCCTCTCCTTTTGAGCTCTTCAACAACCCTGTGAGGGCAAAGTAGGGGCAGCTGAAAGTAATGCAGGGAACTGGGAAGTGGTCAGAAGCATAAGGAGAGTTCGCATCTAAGGAAGTTCTCATTTCTGACAGAGCTTCTGCACGAACCAGTGAGTAATGAGGTGTCTGAGAATGTGGGGGAGACAGGTTCAATTGGAAATTCGTGAAGACGCTCAGTCGGCGTCATCTCTATCTGATTGTTAACTCACATAGACAGACAGAAAGAGAGGTGCACATTTTTAAAGTGCCTTGGGGCAATGAAAAATCCTTCGGATTCAATTAACAGAAACTGAAAGGACTGCAGAAACAGTATATGAGAAATTACCGGAAAAGGTCAACAGGTCTGACACTGTCTGTGGAGAGAAATCAGCGTTTTGGGTTGAGTCACTCTTCTTCATAGCTGATCCATTTATTTTCCTTTAAGGTTCAATGATTTGATTGTACAGGGTCAAAGCTCCCTGTTTGTATCAGCTTAATTTGCAGCCTCCAGTTTTCCTGAGCTTTAAGCTGTTCAGTCTTTCTTGGAGATTACAACCAGAGTTGCTGTAAGATTTGTGACTGAACATTTATTTTCCTGATCCTTGAGTGATATCAACAGCAGAAACTGTTTCTAATCTGCAAGGAAGTTGGTTGGAAAGTTCATTATTATGAGTTAAAGAGTTTTTAAAGAGTTCTCCCCCGTGTGAACGGGTCTATATTGAATTAGAAGTTTAGAGCTCCTAAAGCTTTTCCCACAGTCAGATCATTTAAAAGGTCTCTTGTCAGTGTGAACCCACTGGTGTGACATGAGGCTGGGTGACTGAGCACATCCCTTCCCACACATTTAGCAGGTGAATGGTCTCTCCCTGGAGTGACTGTGACGGTGAGCTTCCAGCTGCCCTGGGTATCTGTATGCCTTCGCACAATCCACACATTTCCACGGTTATTCCATGATGCTGATCTCCTGGCATCTCTCCAGATTGGACGACCTGTTGAATCCTTGTCCATCAGTACACTATGTGTACAGTTTCTCCACTCCGGAGATTTTTTTCCCAAGGGACCAATTGAAGGAGCGAGGGATGGGGAGGGAGAGAGGGAGAGAGACCTTCTGGTCCTGATGAATTTTTAAATCTGTTGGTTGTTGACATGGCGTTTGATTTGACTCACCCATCTTCAATGTCTTTCTTTCAATTACTATTTACAAACATCATCACTGTCTGTAATGGGTACAATCTCAGAACCAACAAATTTATTTTCTGAGAGACATTTTTCATTTATTGCACACACCCAAAAACATATGACCCACACTAAAAGATGTGAAAATCAGTCCCAAAAGCAAAAGCAACATTCCTGAATAAATCAGGATGTTGTTCCAGGAGTCTATGAGGCATTGTATACCCTGAGGTACCAACTTGTGTTGGGAAGTACCCAGCCCAGTGGTGGGCTCAACATGCTCCCTGTCCAGAGAGAGGACACAAAAGAGAGATGGTACCCTTTGGGGTTAGTAGGAACTGCTGATGCTGGGGCCTGAGATAACAAGGTGTGGGATAACAGGGTGTGGGATAACAGGGTGTGGGGTAACAGGGTCTGAGATAACAGGGTGTGGGATAACAAGGTGTGGGATAACAGGGTGTGGGATAACAGGGTGTGGGATAACAAGGTGTGGGATAACAAGGTGTGGGATAATAGGGTGTGGGATAGCAGTGTGTGGGATAACAAAGTGTGGGATAACAAGGTGTGGGATAACAAGATGAGGGATAACAGGGTGTGGGATAACAAGGTGTGGGAAAACAAGGTGTGGGATAACAGGGTCTGGGATTACAGGGTGTGGGATAACAGGATGTGGGATAACAAGGTGTGGGATAACAAGGTTTTGGATAACAAGGTGTGGGATAACAGGGTGTGAGATAACACGGTTTGGCATAACAAGGTGTGGGATATCAAGGTGTGGGATAACAGGGTGTGGGATAACAAGATGTGGGATAAGAAGATGTGAATAACAGAGTGTGGGATAGCAGGGTGTGGGATTACAAGGTGTGGGATAACAAGGGTGCGGTATAACAAATTGTGGGAGAACAAGGTGTGGGATAACAAGGTTTTGGATAACAGTGTGTGGGATAACAGGGTTTGGGATTACAGGGTGTGGAATAACAGGATGTTGGATAACAGGGTGTGGGATAACCGGGTGGGGGATAACAAGGTGTGGGATTGCTGGGTGTGGGATAACAAGGTGTGGGATTACAGGGTGTGGGATAACAGGGTGTGGGATAACAAGGTGTGGGATAACTGGGTGTGGGATAACAGGGTGTGGGGTAACAGGGTGTGGGATAACAAGGTGTGGGATAACTGGGTGTGGGATAACAGGGTGTGGGGTAACAGGGTGTGGGATAACAAGTTGTGGAGCTGGATGAACACAGAAGGCCGGGCAGCATCAGAGGAGCTGGAAAGCTGATGTTTCAGGTCTGGACCCTTCGACAGAAATTGGAGAAAGGAAGGATTCTCCGAAGTAAATCGAGAGATTGGGAGGCTCTGATAGAAGATGGATAGAGGAGCAGATAGGTGGAGAGAAGATAGACAGGTCAGGGAGGTGGGGATGAAAATCGTTGAAGCGGGACAGGGACAAGGATGGACAGGGAGTGAGTGAGGGACAGTTACAGTGATTGAGTGAAAGGGATAGGGCGGGGTGTAGGGGCAGGAAGGGGGACAGGAAGCGTCAGGGAGGGGAACAGGGTGGGAAGGAGAGGGAGGAAGCAAGGGACTGGGAGGGAGACGAGCAAGGATAGGCAGTGAGGGACGGAGCGGAAGGGGACAGGGAGAGGGATGGGGGCAGGGATCGTGGGACAGGGAGGGACAGTGAGGGAGTGAGGGGTGGAGAGGGAGGGAAGAACGTGGATGGAGCGAGGGAGTGATGGACAGGCATGGAACGATTGAAGGAGTGAGGGATTTGGAGAGAGAGAGTGACAGGGAGCGACAGGGAGGGAGCGAGGGAGCAAGGGACTGGGAGGGTTGGGGAGGGAAGGGGCGGAGGGATAGGGAGGGAGGGGCGAGGAGCCGGGGAGGGAGCGATGGGGAGCAGGGGAACAATGAGTGATGGGAAGAGTGCGAGGGACGTAAAGGGTGAGACAGGAAGTGAGGGAGAAGGATGGGGAGCAACGTATGGGGAATTGTGGTGTGAGGGGCAGGGAGGGAGTGCGGGACGGGGAGAAAGTGCGGGATGGTTAGGGAGTGATGGATGAGGAGTGAACGAGGGTCGGCGAGGAGCAAGGGACGGCCAGGGAGCAAGGGACAGGGAGGGAACAAGGGACAGGGAGGGTGTGAAGGACGGGGAGAGCATGAGGAAGTTAGTTAGAGGGTGGGATCAAGGGAAGGGGAGGGAGCGAAGGATGAGGGTGTAGCGACAAACATTGAGGGAGGGACGGGGAGGGAGCAAGGGATGGGGATGGAGAGATGGGCATTGAAGGAGTGAAGGACTGGGAGTGGGCGAGGGAGAGATGGATGGGGAGGGAGTGAGAAAGTGAGGGACGGGGTGGGAGGGAGCAAGGGATGGAGTGGGAGTGATGTAGGGAGCAATGGATGGAGAGGGAGCGAGGGAGGGAGAGATGGGCAGCTGGGGAGCAGGAGACAGGAAGGGAGCTAGGGAAGTGGAAGGAAAGAGGGGAGGGGAGGGACTGAGGGATGGGGAGGTAGCAATGGGCATCGCGGGAGCGATGGAGAGAGTAAGGGTTGGGTGGGGAGCAACGGACAGGGAGTGAATGAGGGATGGCGAGGCAGCGAGGCCTGCAAGGGAGCAAAGGGCAGGGAGGGAGCATAGGAAGAGTTAGGGAGCGAGAGTCAGGGAGGGAGTGATGGACATAGAGGGAGTGAGGGATGGGGAGGGATGGACATGGAGAGAGCGAGGAACGGGGATGGAGTGCGGGATGTGTAGGGATTGATGGACCGTGAGTGAACGAGGGACGTCGAGGAAGCAAGGGAAGTGGAGGGAGAGACGTGGAGTGAGCGAACAAGGGCAGGAATGTAGGAAAGGGGAGGGAGTGAGTGGGAACGGATGCAGAAGAAGTGAGCAAGTTATGGGGAAAGGGAAGGAGTGAGGGAGTGATGGACAGAGAGGGACTGAGTGAGAGACAAGAAGGAAGAGAGCAAGGGACAAGGAGGGAGGGAGCGAGTGATAGCGAGGGAGTGAGGGACAGGAAAGGAGTGAGGGAAGGGGAGGTTAGTAATGGATGGGGAGGAAGCGATTGATAGACAAGGAGGGAGGGAGCACAGCACAAGGAGGGAGGAAGCGAGTTGGGGAGTGAGGGAGTGAAAGACAGGACGGGAGCACAAGGTGGAGGATTGGGAAGGAGGTAGGGAGTGATGGGGAGGGAGGTAGTATGGCACAGGGAGGGAGTGAGCGAGGGACAAGGGGGCAGGGGGAGAGCGTGAGCGAAAGAGGGATGGTGAGGGAGCGAGGGAGGAAGTGAGGGATGGGTAGGGAACGATGGACATGGAGGGAGAGGGGAGCAGGGAGGGAGCGACGGATCGGGAGGGAGCGAGGGGCATAGAGAGAGCAGAAGATGGGGAGGGAGTGAGGGATGGGGAGGTAGCGAGGAACATGAAGGGAGAGACTGTGGAGTGAGAGAGGGAATGAAGGAAAGAGGAGGGAGCGAGGTAGCGAGGGATGGGGAAGAGTGAGCGAGTGATGGGGAAGGGAGGGAGCGAGCGAGAGACAAGGAGTGAGGGAGCAAGTGACAAGGAGGGAGCAAGGGAGCGAACGAGAAATGGGGAGGTACAGGGAGAGGGAGAGAGCAAGAGGCAGGGAGACAAAGCAAGGGAGGGATGGGGAATGAGCGATGGAGGGCTGGGAAGTGAGTGACAGGGAGTGAGGGATGCATAGGGATGGAACTAGGTATTGGGAGGGAGATGCAGATGGGGAGGCAGCGAGGGAGGGAGCAATGGGAAGGGACCGATTGAGGGAACAACAGGGATGGAGTGAGGGAGATGGTTGGAGGCAGTGAGGGACAGGGAGGGAGCAAGGGATGGCAAGGGAGAGAGGGACTGAGAGGCAGCAAGGACAGGTGACTGAGTGAGGAATAGGGAGGGAGTGAGGGATGGGGTGGGAGGGATGGACATGGAAGGAGTGAGAGACCGGGAGTGAGCGAGGGATGATGGCCAGGGAGGGAGTGAGCGAGAGAGGGACATGGTGGGAGGGAGCAAGGGATTGAGTGGGATTGAGGCAGGGAGCAAGAGACAGAGAAGGGAGCAAGGGACGGGGTCAGAGAGAGGGATGGAGCGAGGGGTGGTGGGAGACTGGGAGACAGGTAGGGAGCAAGGGAAGGCGAGGGATCAAGGGATAGGGAGGGAGCGAGGGACACGGACGGAGTGACGGACGAGGTGGGAGCAAGGGACAGGAAGGTAACGATGGACATGCACGGAGCGAGGGACGGGGAATCGGCGAGGGAAGGGTAGGGAGCAACAGAATGGGAGCAAATGAGAAAAGGTGAGGAAGCAAGTGACGGCAATGGAATGAGGGACAGGGGAGGGATGGAGCAAAGTACAGTGAGGGAGCGAGGGACAGGGAGGGAGTGAAGGACATTGAGGAAGTGAGGGATGGGGAGGTAGCGAGGGACATGGAGGGATAGATGGGGAACAAGGGAACGAGGGAAAAGGGAGAGAGGGAGCATGGAGGGAGGGATGGGTGGGAGCAAGGGATGGGAGTGGAGAGATGGACATGGAAGGAATGAAGAACAGGGAGCGGGCGAGGGAATGATGGATGGGGAGGGAGTGAGAGAGTGAGGGACGGGGTGGGAAGGAGCAAGGGATGGAGTGGGAGTCAGGTAGGGAGCAAGGGACTGAGAGGGAGCTAGGGAGGGAGCAATGGGCGGCTGGAGAACAAGGGATGGGAAGGAAGCAAGGGAAGTAGAGGAAACAAGGGAATGGGCGGGAGCGAGGGATGGGGAAGTAGCAATGGGCATCGAGGGAGCGAGTGATGGGGAGGGAGTGAGGGTTGTGTCGGGAACGACAGACAGGGAGTGAACGGGGGATGGAAAGGGAGCAAGGGACAGTGAGGGAGTGAGGGACAGCGAGGAAGTATGGGAAGGATTAGGGAGCGAGGGACAGGGAGGGTGCGAGGAACAGGGTGGGAGGTAGGAGGGAAGGATGGGTGGGAGGGACAAAGGCACAGAGAGGTATGCAATGGAGGGAGTGAAGTACAGAGGAGGAGCGAGGGAAGTGGGCGTGAGGGACGGGGACGGACAGTTGAGGAGCGATGGCACTAGGGAAGGAGATTATGGGACATGGAGTGAGAGACAGGGAGGCAGCAACCGAGGGAGCAAGGGACGGGTGGGGGGAGTGAGTGAGGGATGGGAGAGGGGATGTGGGAAGGGATCGGGAGGGAGGGAAAGGAACAAGGGATTGAGGGATGGGAGTGAGGGACAGGAGGGAGCGAGGTCAGGAGAAATGGGGCGGGAGAGATGGGGAGAGCAGCAGGGAGGGAGTGAGGGATAGGGAGGACACGAGGGAGCAAGGCATGGGGAGGCGGTGAGGGAAAGGTAGTGAGAGAGTGAGGGATGGGGAGGGACTGAGCAAGGGACTGGAAGGGAGTGAGGGACAGAGAGTTTATGAGGGACAGGGAGTGAACGACAGATGATGAGGGACCGATGGACGGGGAGGGAGTGAGGGATGGAAGGGACAGGGTCGGAAGGAGCAAGGGAGAAAGGTCGGGGGGCAAGTGACAGAATTTGACCTCGGCAGAGAGTGAGGGAGGGGGCAAGGGATGGGAGGGAGAGTCGGCGAGCGAGTCAGCGAGGCTTGGGGAATGAGGTACAGGGAGGGAGTGGGCAAGAGACAGAGAGAGAGTGAGAGATGGGGAGGGAGTGATGGATGGGGAGGGAACGAGGAAGCAAGTGAGCAAGGGACAGAGCAAGGGACAGGGAGGGATGGAGATGAAGGAGGGAGTGAGAAAGGAAGCAAGGGCGAGAGGGACGGGGAGGGCACGGTGCAAGGGAAGGAGGGAGTGAACAAGGGAGCGAGGGACAGGGAGGGAGTGGGGGATGGGATGGATCAACAGCCAGGGAGTGAGAAGGGAAAGGGAGTGAGTGACAGATGGGTTCGGAATGAGGGTTGGGGAGGTAGCGAGGGATGGAGAGCACGGGGGTGAGGGACAGTGAGGGAGGGAGTGACTGATGGGGGAGGCAGGTAGTTAGCGAGGGTTGGATGGGGATGCAGGGCACAATGGATGGGGTTGGATGCATGGGAAGCGAGGGAGCGAGGGACGGGAATTGAGTCAGTGAGGAACAGAGAGGAGGGACAGGGAGTGAGGGAGCGAAGGACAGGGTCGGGGGGTTAGGGATCAAGCGAGGGTGTAAGGGACAGGGAGGGAGAGTCGGGCATCGAGGCAGTGAGGGATGGGGAGTGAGATGCAGAGAGGGATTGAGTGAGGGAGTGAGAGATGGGGAGGGAACGAATGACTGTGAGGGAGCGATGGACGGGGAGGGAGCAAGGGAGCAAGTGAGCAAGGGACAGAGCAAGGGATAGGGATGGAGGGAGCTGGGGATGGAGTGGAAGGAATGGACGGGGAGTGTGGGGGCTAGGGATGGGACGAGACGGAGAGGGAGCAAGGGAGCAAGGGCCGGGGAGCGAAGAATGTGGATTTGGGGAGTGAGGGATGGGGAAGGAGATAGGGAGTGAATGAGAGGGAGGCTGCACGGGGCAGGGGAGGGAGGGACAGAGAAATGGTGAGGAATGGACCGAGTGACAGGGGGACAGAGGGCATGAGGGAGCGATGGATGGGGAGGGAGGGAGCGAGAAAGGAAACAAGGCAGGGAGGGGCGGGGAGGAGATGAAGCAAGGGAAGGGGGGAGGGAGAGTGGGAGGGATGGGGAGGGATGGACAGGGAGTGAGGGGCTGTGGAATGAGGAGGGAAGGAGCGAGGGATCGATGGAAGAGGAGGGAGTGTGAGATTGGGAAGGAGCAATGGTGAGGGAGTGATGCACTGAGTGACAGGGAGGAAGGGAGTGAGCGACAGGGAGAGAGGGAGAGAGAGAGCGACAGGGGCAGGGGCTGGGGTTCAGGGGGACGGGGGTCAGGGAGCCAGAGACAGGGCTGGCGGATAGGAGGACAAGGGGACATGGAGTCAGAGGGTGACAGAGAAAAGTGAGGGACTTGAAAGGAGAGTGGAGGGTAAGAGGGAGGGGGCAGAGAGAGGGAGAGAGAGAGAGAGAGAGAGAGAGACAGAGACAGAGACAGAGAGAGACAGAGAAAGTGGGTCAGTGATAGAGAGTTAGAGACAAGGAAACAGAGGCAGAGTGAGAGGTGAGAGTCAGTGGGGGCGTGTAGGAGAGAGACAAGTGGACAGAGGGGGATGGGGAGAGAGATAGAGAGGGGCAGGGGGTTGGAGTGAAGGAAAGAGTGTGATCGGGGATGAGGGAGAGGTGGGGTCAAAGGGAAAAATACAGAGTCTGCGATGGGGTTCACACAGGCAGAGGGTGAGAAAAAGGGTTGTGCTCATTCGAGGGGGAGCGAGCGAGAGCAGGATGCAGGGAGAGAGGGAGGGAGTGGTTTGGAGAGGCTGGGTGGAAAGAGAGAATGAAGGGAATTGAGAGGAGGATGGAAACCATAGAGAAATGTGGGCTAGAGAGGAAGAGAGAGTGAGAAGGGACTGGAGAGAAAGAGACAGAGATATCCCAGAGGTGAATGCAAGGTCAGGGTGAGTTAAACCCAACTCCTGAGCTCAGTCCCGAAATCCTCCCATTCCCTTTGGGTCGAGTCTGTGTCTCTCCAGCTGAGCTTCTTCAACACAGAGACAAGCAACAATATAGTTTGCTGTGCTGTTTGGCACTTTTTAATGAAGGTTAATTACACATTGAAGCTATGGATGCAGTCAGTGGAATGGTGCCTTTTCTCTTTGGCCTGTGAGTTGAGAGAAACATTGACATGTTTCCCTGTAAACCCCTGTGGGATAAGGTTGGATAAACCAGCACTACCCTCAGTCTGTTACCATAGCGACAGGCTGCTTTATTGCTGAAACATTGAACTGGAATGAGAAAATCCTGGATGGATTGATTAATGAGTGAATTTGATTGATTGATGAATTTGGGTAAAGGGATATTTCAGCACATTCTTCAGCTGTTGCCTGAACTTAGTCTGGGTCACGGCATAAATCGCAGTGTTTGTGCAGCAACTGAGGAGCTGCAGCATGAAGCCCAGTTCCTGCACAAACTCACCTAAAAACAGAGATTTATACCCAATCCACCACATCCGGTACCATATAGAATACACCATTAATATTGACCATAACAGGATGAAATTGGCCGAGATCACAAACAGTAAAATGATGGATTTTTTTCGATTTCTCATTTCTGTGTCACACTGACCGTCCCCATTGGTGTGAGCCCGGAGTCTCCTGCGGGCTCTGCTGGTCACCAAAATGTGTCTGACGGTGAAAACATTGAGCAGCAGAATCAGGAGAAATGGGAGAGTCGGGGTTAGAATGTGGTGGAGGAACTCGATTGTGACCCAGGCACGAGAGAATTGAGAATCGATTGTTACATCACAAAACCAGGGGGCGTTCCACAGCCGATAGCGAGCTTTGAACAGAAAATACCAGAAAATGTTCTTTAAACAGCTCAGCACAGTCACTGTTCCCAGAACCACAGCCGCCGTTTTCTCACTGCAATATTTACTTTTCAGCTTCTGGCAACAAATGGCCACAAATCGATCAAAGGTGAAAGTGACAGTGAACCAGACGGAACAGTCAGTGGCTGCATAAAGCAGGGCGGCGTGGATATTACACACGGGGATGGACTCCAGGAAATAAAACTGTTCCCGATAAACAATGGGAATGTGTCTCAATATCAGGTCGATGATAATGACCAGTAGATCCGCCACTGCCATGGCCCCCAGGTAACGTCTGACACATGGAGACAATCCACAATCTTTATAAAGCAGGACATAGATCGTCACAACGTTAACTGTGAGGAAGGAAACCAAATGAATTATACATCAGCCTGGAGGCAAGGTTACCAGTTTGATTGCGGGCCCAGTGACATTTTCAAACTTATCACTGAATAATACAAAAAATTGAAGTTGAAATAACAAATAGTAATGCCTCATTTTTTTAACAATAAATGTAACATAAAAGACAAGAAACTCTCCCTCCCGAAAGACACCAACGCACATCCATGAGAACAGATGGTTTCTGGAACACTCCTACACACTCGATCGCTCGAGAGCAGGCAGAAGCCACTTCTTTACAGTTCCTGATACGGAGGGTGAAGATGCTGCCTTCCTGATGGATTCTATCCCAGTTCCTTGAAGACAAACAGAGGTTGGAAATTTCTGCCTTTTAGTCTAAATTGTGGTCAATTTTCGGTTGTGAAGAAACATGAACACAGGGAAAATGTACTCACCCCTTTAACTGCCTGAGGGGATTTTGAAACGGTATCTCCCTCTCCCTGGAATGAGACCTCTTCCATCGGGATCTTATCTTTTGTTCAATTAACTGACATCCAACCGTTCACAAATAATGTCAGGTACAGATGGGATGGATTGGATAAAAAGACAGAGAGGGGGCGATGGAGAAATTATGTCACGGAAGGATGCGTTCACAAGTTTTTGAATGCTGGCATGTGGACATTTTGATCGCATCTTGCAACATGGGTCAGCTTTTCAGGAAAGATGTGTAAACAGGATATTGCTGTGATTTCATATGATGGAGAGTTTTTAATGAACATTTGTTCTGCATTTGTGACTGAGAGTGTGTGAGCACAGTCTTTGGCTCATTGGGCTGAATCTAACAATAATTTGTCTCAGTGACATTTTAATTGAGTGTGACAGAGGGATAGTCTGCAGGAGGCTGAGCTAGTTTTCTGATCCTATCTCATCAAACTCCCCTCATTATCTATCTACCCCAGCACATGCCATTCCTTCTATTCAATGCCAGCCTGATTCTCCCACCCATCACGGCTGGTAATAGTTCCCATCGCCTGGATGGCCCAGATATCCCATTAACCCCTGGCGCAGGTGCCAACTTTAAAAAGCCAATGGGCACACAGTTGACCTTTCTCAGTTCGGAGCCAGCCTGCACAGTTTACCCCGAGCCTGTCAGATAAGGGGCAATTGCACCAAGATTTGTTGAAAGGGACACAGAAGTGCTAGTTGGTGGCCTAGTACAAAGGAGGACCATTCTCTTCCCAGACGAGTCCACACCAGCATGGTCTGAGCTCACACCCAGCTCAGTGCAGTACCTGCAGTCTGAAGAAATGTCCAGGACAGGCAATAATAACTTTTCTCGCTCTGTCAGGATAAGTATCACCGTATACTCTCTGCTCCATCACACACTGTCTCTCTCTCTCTCTCTCTCTCTCTCTCTCACACACACACACACACACACACACACACACACCTCCGCTACTCCCCTACACTGAAAACACTGCATGGATCCAACACTGTGGACTGATTCAATCCGGATACCTCACCATTTCCCCCTCACCTACACCATCACGAGCAGCAGGGCCACGAACATTCACTTTCATTCCCTCCCTCCCTTTCCCTCATTCCAGGAGAAACAGCCTGGAATAGGACAGAAAGGGCCAAGGAGGGAGTTGGTGTACCCAACATCAGTTCCCTCGCCCACCTTCCTCCACCGCATGGGGAGAACCCTGGAATGAGCTGGAGAGAACCAGCACGACCCATGTGGAGATTCCAAAATATACACGTCCCACCGACCGAGTAAGGAGCAATGTTCAGTGAAGGGTAATTCTCACTTTAACCCCACTGTCAGTTCCATTCCCACCTGGCACAGCTTAGAAACCGTGCCCCTGATGCCATCTCCCTTTTATATCGAGCCGGTACAAATGGAATCCCCACGGTCTCGGTGGGCAGGAGGGTGGGCTCACAACATACTCACACCCAACTTATCCCTACATCATCAATAATCAAGCAATGAAAATCTCAGAGTCACAGTCCCCATGGAACAACGGAAATACTGTCACACTCACTGGAGAGAGCAAATGCTGATGCACTGTCATGGAGTGAGTCAAATAATGAAATGCTGTCCACGGAATAACAGAAATCCTGACACACACCAGATGGAGTGAATGAAATATTGACAAACCACAGAGACAGATAAATTTTGATAGTTTCCCCTTATTTGTGTAAGTATCGGTGTATTTGTGTGCGTTTCTGTGTGTCTCTGTGTGGGGCAGGTCTGACAGTCTCTGTGCTGTTTGATGTGATGCAATGCCCCCCTCTGCTGGTCTCCACACGCCACTGCACAGGCAGCGGCAGATGATGGGAACCATCAGGGATTTATTCGGAGTGGGCCTGGGAGGGCAGCTGCTCGCAATACCATCCAAACTGATTTCTTCTTCATGTACTTGTCTAAATGTCTTTTAAATGTTGTAACTGTCGGCACATTCAGCATTTTGTCTGGAAGTTTGTTCCATACACAAACAACTCTCTGTAAAATACTTTTTCCTCATGTCTTTTAAGATATTTGTTCCTCAAAAATTTAAATATCCCCATCATCTTGAAATCCTCCACCCCCAAGAAAAGATTACTGACTTTCAAATTATCTGTGCCCCTCAAGCTTTGTAAACCTTAATCAGGTCACTCCTCAATCTCCGATGCACAACTGAGAAAAGTCCCAGCCTGTCCAGCCTCTCCTTATAACTCAAACTATCAATTCCCAGCGACATCCCGGTAAATCTCTGCTAAACCCTCTCCAGATTAATATTATCCTTCCTATAACAGCGCGACCAGAACTGGACACAGTACTCCAGAAGATGCCTCACCTACATCCAGTACAACATGAAAATGACACCCCAACTCCCAAACTCAAAGGTCTGAGCATAGCAGGTCGCGAACTGAACACCTTCTTAACCAGACTGTCTATGTGTGACTCAAACTTCGAAGAATTATACCTGATGGCCTCGTCTCTGTTCTGCAACACTACCAAAGGCCCTAATTTAAATTGTATAAGCCCTGCCCTTGTTTGTTTTACCAAAGGCAATGTCTCATATTTATGCAAATTAAACACAATCTGCCCCACCACAGCCCAGTGAGTGATATTCCCACCCCCCACACAACCCTGACATATTTTGAAAGACCCTCCCATCTCCAGAAGGCCTAAAAACTCTGGTCTTTATTTTCACAAAGTCTCTGTGCTTGGTTTGCCTTGTGCGGGCAGGAGGAGCCAGATGGGGGATTGACTGCAGATCAATTGAGGACACTCATTTTCTTCAGGAAAGAGGGGTTGCCATGGGTACTCAGATGGGCCAAAGCTATACCTGCCTCTTCATGGGATACGTGGAACTTTTTCCAGTCCTATTCTAGCCTCCACCCACTAATCTTTCTCCAATGCATCATTAATATCATCGGTCCTGCTTCTCTCTCTCATCTGGTATTAGAAAACTTCAAATATTTTGCTTCCAATTTCCACCCTGCCTTCACTTTCATCTGGTCTACCTCTGTCCCTTCCCTTCCCTTCTTTAACACTTCTGTTTCCATTCCTGGGGATAGACTGGTCACTAATGTCCATTACAAACCGACAGACTCCCACAGCTACCTGGACTATACATCCTCAATCCCACTTCCTGTAAAGACACCATCCCATTCTCTCAGGGCCCCCGTCTCCGTCGGATATGTTCAGATGAGGCCAACTTCAACAAGGGAGCCTCCAACATGTCTACCTCCTTCCTCAATCGAGGATTCCCCAGCTCCTTTGTGGACAGGGCCCTCAACCAGGTCCGACCCATCTCCCACACTTCTGCCCTCACTCCTTCTCCTTCCTCCCGCAACAGCGATAGGGTTCCCCTTACCCTCACCAACCATCCCACCGGCATTCACATCCAGAAGATCATCAGACACCATTTCTGCCACTTTCAGTGAGATGCCACCACCAGACACATATTCCCCTCCCCTCACTTGTATGCCTTCTGCAGGGCCGTTACCTCTGGGACACCCTGGTCCAAACCCCCAACTTCCCCACAGCCCTAGGGCACCTTCCCCTGGAACCAATGAAGATGCAACACCTGCCCATTTACTCCCTCCCTCCCCAGTATCCAAGGGCACAAACATACCTTCCAGGTGAAGCAACACTTCACCTGCACTTCCCAGAATCTAGTCTGCTGCATTTGCTGCTCACAATGTGGTCTCCTCTACATTGGGGAAATGAAACATAGACTTGGCAACCGCTTTGTAGAACATCTACATTTTGCTCCCAAGAAAAGACCCTGATCTTCCTGTTGCCTGCCACTTTAATGCACCACCCTGCTCCCTGGCCAACACCTCTGTCTCTGGCTTGCTGCAGTGTTCCAGCGAAGTCCAACACAAGCTGCGAGGAACAACACCTCATTTTCTGCTTGGGACCCTACAGCCCTCCAGACTCAATATTGAGTTCAATAATTTTAGGACCTAAACTCTCCCATGTCCCAGACCCCACCGCACACACCAGGTCTTGTTACCACACAGACTGCCATTACACACTCCCTGTTGTTAGTCACGAACAGTCCCTATTAACAAGTACTCACCCTTCCAGCCTGATATTTATTAACTCTTTTGTCTGTCCAACTTCTTTCTCTCTCTCTGGGCCCTAGCATCACGTTTACTCTCTACCCCACCAACCTCCCTATTTTCAGCAGACAAACTGACATTTTCCCAGTGACCATAACTTCTGAGGAAGGGTCACTGGACCCCAAACATTAACTCTGTTTTTTTTTCCTTCACAGATGCTGCCAGACCTGCTGAGCTTTTCCAGCAACTTTGTTTTTGATCCTAGAATATAACTTGTTGCTGTGTAACATTTAATGGTTTTAGGGGAGGGCAGTCACACCTTACTGGTGGGAAATAGTGATCTGCAATATGATCTTTTGGGGTTGGAAATTATGCTCTTTTGTCGTGTCTGGTGTTCAGTAATGTCTAATCGAGATTCTTCATAGCGCAGAATTTATTTCGCTAATATTGCAGAATACAGACATAGTCAGAACTGCCAATACTGGAGAATCGGAGATAACAAGGTTTAGAGCTGGATGGACACAGCAGGCCAAGCAGCATCAGAAGAGCAGGAAAGCTGATGTTTCAGGTCTGGGCCCTTCTTCAGAAATGGGAGAGGTGAAGGCGATTCTCGAATAAATAGAGCAAGAGGGGAAGTCAGATGGAAGATAGATAAAGGATCAGATAGGTGGAGAGGAGAAGGACAGTTCAAGGAGACGGGGATGAGGCCGGTAGGTATGAGGTGGGGTTAGAATTTGAGGTGGGAGTAGTTGATAGGTGGGAGAAAGGGCAGACAGGTTATGGGGGCAGGGACGAGCTGGGCTGGCTTTGGGATGCAATAGCGTGAGGGGAGATTTTGAAGCTTATGAAGTCCACATTGATACCATTAGGCTGCAGGGTTCCCAAGCGAAATATGAGGTGCTGTTCCTGCAGCCTTCAGGTGGCATCGTTGTGGCACTGGAGGAGGCCCAGGATGGACATGTCATCCAAAGAGTGGGAGGGGGAGTTGAAGTGGTTTGCGACTGGGAGGTGCTATCGTTTGTTGCAGACCGAGCGTAGGTGTTCCACAAAGTGGTCTCTGAGCCTCTGCTTGGTTTCCCAACGTAGAGGAGGCCCCATCAGGAACAGGGGATACCATATACCACATTGGCAGATGTGCAGGTGAACATCTGCTTGATGTGAAAAGTCTTCTTGGGGCCTAGGATGGGGGTGAGTGGGGAGGTGTGGGGGCATCTGTAGCACTTCCTGCGGTTGCAGGGAAAAGTGCCAGGGATGGTTTGGCTGGTGGGGAGTGTGAAGCGGACAAGGGAGTCATGGGGAGCGTGGTCCCTCCGGAAAGCAGATTTGGTAGCGGGGTCTGCTGGCAGGTGGCGGAAGTGCCGGAGGATGATGCAATGGGTCCGGATGTTCATGGTGTGGAACGTGAGGTGAAGGGGGATTCTGTTTTTGTTGTTCTTGTGGGGAGGGGGTGTGAGGGATGAGTTGTGGGAAACACGGGAGGTCCGGTCGACAGGGTTTTCGACCACTTGGAGGGGAAGTTGCAGCCCTTGAAAAACGAGGACATCTGAGATGTACGGGAGTGGAATGCCTCATCTTGGGAGCAGATGCGGTGGAGGCGAAGGAATTGGGAATAGGGGATGGCATTTTTGCAAGGAAGGTGGGTGGGATGAGGTGTATTCTAGGTAGCTGTAGGAGTCAGTAGGCTTGAAATGGATATTGGTTTCCAGGTGGTTGCCAGAGATGGAAACAGAGAGGCCCTGGACGGAGAGAGAGGTGTCAGAGATGGTCCAGGTAAATTTAAGGTTGGAGTGGAAGGAGTTGGTGAAGTGGATGAACTGTTCGAGTTCTTCGTGGGAGCATGAGGCAGCACCGATACAGTCATCAATGTAACGGAGGAAGAGGTGGCAGATAGGGCCAGTGTAGCTTCAGAAGAGGGACTGTTCCACGTACCCTACAAAGAGGCAGGCATAGCTTGGGCCCATGCGGCTACCCATGGCCACCCCCTTTGTCTGTCGGAAGTGGGAGAATTGAAGGAGAAGTTGTTAAGTGTGAGGATGAGTTCAACTAAATGGACAAGGCTGTCAGTGGAGGGGGACTGGTCGGGCCTGCGGGACATGAAGGAGCAGAGGGTCTGCAGGCCGTCTGCATGGGGACTGCAAGTATGTAGGGATTGAATGTCCATTCTGAAGATGAGGTGTTGGGGACCAGGGAGTCGGAAATTTTGGAGGCAGTGGAAGGCATGGGTGGTGTCACAAACATTGGTAGGGAGTTCCTGGACCAAGGGGGAGAAAATTGAGTCTACATGGGTGGAGACAACTTCGGTGTGGCTGGAGCAGACAGAGACAATTGGTTGAATAGGTCAGTCAGGTTTGTGGATTTTGGGAAGGAGATAGAAGCGGGTGGTGCTGGGTTGGGGGACGATGAAGTTGGAGGCTGTGGGTGGGAGGCCACCTGAAGCGATGAGGTTTTGGATGATCTGGGGGATGATGTTTTGGTGGTCGGTGTTGGGGTCATGATCCTGAGGGTGGTAGGAGATTTCAGAGAGCCGGTCCTGGCCTCAGCGATGGAGAGGTCAGTGCACCATATGACAACGGCACCTCCCTTGTCTGTGGGTTTTATACCGAGGTTCGGATTGGAGCGGAGGGAGCAAAGGGCTGCAATGCTCTGTGGGGGAGAGGTTGCAGTGGGTGAGAGGCTGGAGAGGTTGAGACAGTTGATGTCTCAATGACAAATGGAAATGAAGAGGTCAAGGGAGAGTAAGAGGCCTTGGGGTGGTGTCCAGGAGGAGGGAGAGAAGGGGTCAGTCGAGGGAGGGTTTCAGATAATGACCATTAAAGTTGGAAATCATAGCCAAGCAATTCAAGATGTTATTAGTTGATCCCAATGGCACAGAAATGCACTCAACATGCTGTAGTTGAGGGAAGTACCTTGCGTTTGGTCAACACTGAAAAATCTTCCCTGCATAATTCAGTAAAGTTAACCAGAATTTGATAAACCCAAACTCAGTTGATAGTTGGCAGGCAAAATGTGACTCAAAATCTGGGCATGACTTAGGTCTTGTGTAATGGGTAATGCCAATACCTCTGTGCTAGAGCTCTGGATTCGATTTCCATCCTTGAACCTGTGGCAATGTCATTAGCTCTGGGCCAGAACTTCTGGATTCAAGTCCTGCTAGTTGCAGAGGTGTGTCACAGCCTGTCAGAACAGGTTAATGAGCAAATACACAGGAGAATAATGTTGTAGATTCAGGGACCATTGCAGTGTGGTGGTAGTGTCTCCACCTTTGGGCCCAAAGGTCGAGAATCAAATCCAACAGATGTGTTTCATAATATGTCTGAACAAATTGGTTAAACATTTTTCCAGGAATGTGACTTGATGGAGAAGGAAGCGGTACCAGTGTGGAATTTCAGAATTCAGCCCCGGGATAACAGAAAGCACAGCTTTTCGTGTTGATTGGAGCAAAATGTGCACCTTATATACGTTTATAAAATCATGAAGCGCATCGATAGAGTGAATAGTCAGAGTCTTTTTTTCCCAGCGTATGGGGAGTCAAACATTAGAAGGCACAGGTTTAAGGTGCAAGGGGAAAGATTTTTTAAAAATATGAATGAACTGCCAGATGACATGCTGGCGGCTTGTGAAAACACCATTTTAAAGGTATCTGGATGGTTATATACATTGGAAGGGTTCAGAGGAATAGAGGCCAAACGCTGGCAATTGGGACTAGATTAATTTTGGATATCTGGTCAGCATGGACATGTTGGGCCAAATGATTTGTTCCCATACTGTACATGTTTATGATCCATTCATCCACCTGATCAGGATCTCAATGTAATCTTCGATAATCTTCCCTGTCTACGGCTCAAATAATCTCAGTGTCATCCATAAACTTGCTAACCATACTTCTATAATTTTCATTTAAACCATTTATTTAAATGAAAACAGATGTAAATCCAACACCAATCCCTGTGGATCACCGCTAATCACAGGCTTCCAGTCTGAAGGACAATCCTCCATGAACACCCTGTCTCCTGCCATAAAGCAGAAACACACACACACACACACACACACACACACACACACACACACACACACACACACACACACACACACACACACACACACACACACACACACACACACACACACAGCCATGTCTTTAAGAGAGAGACAGATGCCCTTTAATTAATAAGCAGATGAAGGGTTATGGAGAGAAGGCGAGATAACTTATTTTTGAGAAACCTGTCAAGCATAATCGAACAGCAATGCAGACTTGATGGGCAAAATGGCTAATTCTGCTCCAACCTCTTATGCTGTCTGGTCTGTAGGTATCGGGAATGTTTTCCCAAGAGAGCAGTGATAGTTAAGATTGATAAATACTTTACTGAACAGAGTCAATCGGAATATGGAATAGGTTTGACGGGATGAATGGCCGACATCTGCTCCTATTTGTTGTGTTCGTTAAAGAGGAGGTAACTTGCTGTGAGGGTAACACACTGTAAGGAGTCTCCCAATTAAGATTGAGATAAGGATTTATCTTTCTCTTTGATATTGTGCTGTCTGTGGTTTTCTCATCCGCAGGGAACAGTGAAGACTGGGTCAGTGAAGATATTCAAGGCAGAGCTCAATTGACCTTTAATGGACAAGAGAGTCCATTATTGGGAATAAACAGGAAAGGGATGTTCAGCCACAAACAGATCAGCCATGAGCTTTCTAAATTGAGCAGCAGTCACGAAGGTCTGAATGGCCAACTGCAGTTCTTATCCTGTTTGTTGTTCTCTCACTCCACCCCTCAAAGCTGTTGCAGGGGGAAAGGAAGTTATAATGAGATAGGGGATCATTCTTCCCCTCTCAGGAGTTACACAAATGGAGCACTCAAACATGGATTCAGAGAGACATCGAGATACACAGCATCCAAACAGACCCTTCGGTCCAACTCGTCCATGCCGTACAGATACCCTAAACAAATCTAGGCCCATTTGGCAGCATTTGGTTCATACATCTTTAAACTGTTCCGAAACATATACTCATCCTGATAATTTTAAATGTTGTAATTGTAAAAGCCTCCACCACTTCCTCTGGCAGCTCATTCCATAAACACACCACCCTCTGCATTAAAATTTTGCCCCTTAAGTCCCTTTTAAACCTTTCCCCTCTCCCCTTAAAGCTGTGCCCTCTCGTTTTGGACTCCCCCACCCCGGGGAAAAGATCTTGGCTGTTTACACTCCTGTGTCTCTTATGACTTTGCAAATGTCTATAAGGTCACTCGTCAAAGACTTTGTTCTATTTTATTGTGGCAAATTTTCCACACAGCACCGACAGCCAAAAATGAAATTAATCATTAAGATTATCTGTATTTGTGGTGTTTGTAAAGGGGCGAATGTTAACCAGACTGATAGGAAATCTTCCCTCTTCCTTAATATGTGTCCAGGGAAAATTGAGCACCTGATTGAGAGGGCAGACTAGATTTATTGCTGCATCTGAAAGACAGCATTCTTGACCGTGTAGCATTCCACTCAAATGTCAGTCTATATCCTGTGCTTGTTTTTTTAAACGCTCAAGGATCAGAATCATTGACAGTACAACCTCTACATGATGATCCGACAACAAATGGCCCTAATGGTGCGTTGCTGAGCTCAGATACACCTTGTTTACCAGTTACACACTGCAGTAGAGGCCCTGTAACCTTTCTCGCCTGCTACTCAGCGTGCCCTGGTTTGCTAACAGAAAATGCAGAGTAGAGATAATTACTTATTTTCAGTTTGGAAAGCTGCAACGACTGGAATTCCTCAGGGATGAGTGTGAGGTCATCACCAGTTCACAATCTAGATTAACGATTTGGACGAAGGTCTGACAAGATTGGAGCTCAATTTGCTAGTACACCAGTACAGTCATTCAATAAGATGTCAAGTAGAGGAAGAGCATCTATAACGGGCTGCAGACAGGGGATGATAATGAGCAAACTTTCAGCATTGCAAATAAAACAGTACAGTGTGGGTTATGGGAAGTTTGTGTTTTGCGGAAAGGGTAAAACGGTGGTAAATTATTTAACTGGAGGGAGAAAGCAGAGCTTGCGCGTGAAAGAGGGAGTTGTGGGTCCTGGTACATAAATCAGATAAAGTTAATCTGAAGATGTCACAAGTGATTTGGAAAGGAAATGGAATGGTGCTGTTTCCTGCAAAGGGTGCTGGGTATGATCTTAGGCATATTTCCCTGCATTTCTACAGGACATTGCTGAGATTCCATCTAATGCACTGTCTGTAGTTATCATGCCCTAAACTAATGAAAAAAAGATGGCTTTTGAAACTTTTCAAAGATGGGTCTCTATGTAGAACAGAACAGTGCTGCACAGTACAGGGTCTTAGGCCCACGATGTTGTGCCAGGCTTTTACCCTAAACCTAAGGTCTATGTAACCTCCACCCCTATCTTATACTATCACATTTTTACATGTCTAATAGCCACTTAAATGCCCCTCATGAGGCTGACTCCACTACCCTCTCTGACAATGCATTCCACGCCTCTACCACTCTCTGAGTAAAGAACCTACCCCCGATGTCTCCGCTATATCGACTTCCACTCACATTAAAACTATGACCCCTCATTAAAGCTACCTCCACTCTAGGAAAAGTCTCTGGCTCTCCACTCTATCTATACCTCCGATCGTTTTGTACACTTCTATCAAGTCACCTCTCATCCTTTGTCATTCTAGAGAGGAAAGCCCGAGCTCTCTCAACCTTTCCTCAGAAGAGCTTCTTTCCATTCCAGGCAACATCCTGGAAAATCTCCTCTGCACCTTTTACAATGCTTCCAGATCTTTTCTGTAATGAGTTGATCAGAACTGAACACAATACTCCAGGTGTGGCTGAGCCAAGCTTTTGTACAGCTGGAGCATAACTTCACGGCTCTTGAAGTCAATCCCTCTATTAATGAAATTTAACACATCATAAGCCTTCTTAACAACTCTATCCACCTGGGTGGCTGCTTTCAGGGAACTTTGAGCATGAACCTCAAGATCCCGCTGCTCCTCTGCGCTGCCAAGAATCTTTCCGTTAACCCTGTATTCTGCTTTCAAGTTTGTCCTTCAGAAATGAATCACGTCACACTTTTCAGGGTTAAACTCCATTTGCCGCTTCTCAGCCCAACTCTGCATTCTATCAATATCCCTTTGTAACCTAGAACAGCCCTCCACACTGTCCACAGTTGCCCACCTTTATATCATCCACAAACTTACTAATCCATCATTCCACTCCTTCATCCAAATCATTTACAAAAATCACAAACAGAAGAACACCCAGAACAGATCCTTGTAGTACACCACTCGTAACAGAGCACCATGTTGAATATTTCCCGTCCACGACCACCCTTTGTCCTATAAGGGTTAGCCAATCTGCCACATTTCCCCATATCCCACGTCTCCTTACCTTCTGCATGAGCCTACCCTGGGGAACCTTATCAAAGGCCTGGGTCAAATCCGCATATACCACGTCCACTACTCCACCTTCATCCACGTGTTTGGTCACCTCTTCAAAGAATTCAATAAGGTTTGTGAGGCATGATCTAACCCTTACAAATCCATGCTGCATATTACGAATCAAACTGTGCCTGTCCAAGAGATCATAAATTCTATCTCTCAGGGCCCTTTCCAATAATTTGCCCACCACTGAAGTAAGACTAAGCGTTCTGAAATTTCTGGGGTTATCCCTGTTCCTTTTTTTGAACAAGGGAATGATGTTTGCCTCTTTCCAATCTTCCAGCAATATAACCATGGACAGTGAGGATGAAAAGATCATCACCACAGGCCCTGTGATCCTGTCCTTCACTTCCCACAGAATCCATGGATAAATCCCATCAGGGCTGCATGACATATCTACCTTCAACTTCCTCAGAATTCATAGTACAATTTCTTTACTAACATCCACCTCCTCTAGCCTACCTGTTTCACCACGTCCTCCTCTACAACGAGGTCCCTCTCAGTTGTGAATACTGAAGAAAAATATTCATTAAGGACCCCTCCTATCTCTTTAGGTTCTGTGCACAATTCCCTTCACAATTCTTGATCGGCCCTATACTTTCTCTGTTCATTCTCTTGTTCTGCACATACGTGTAAAAAAGCCTTGGGGTTTTCCTTGATGCTATCCACCAAGGGTTTCTCATGCCCCATTATAGCTCTCCTAAGCCCTTTCTTCAGCTCCTTCCTGGCTAACTTGTATATACCGTCCTGTGATGAAGGCATTCAGTTTCTCGGGGAATAACAGTTTAGGCCTGAGAATGAGAAATGTTCTTGACTATGTAAGAACTTGAGGTGAGTGTAAATGGTGAAGACCTGACTGATATTTCCTCTTGTATGGGAGAATAAAAGTGGGGAAATAATTTTAAAAATAAAACAGGTTCTGAGGAAGGATGACTGATCCCGAAACATTCATTCTCATTTCTCTTCATGGATGCCACCAGGCTGCTGAACTTTTCCAGTAATTTTTGTATTTCTTTAGGAATAAAACACATTCTTGTTAACACAGATTATATATGTATGAAACATATATTAAACATGTTATTTTTAAATTATGCAGGCACATATAAACATACCTTTAAAATGAGTGCGGCCATATGTTGCTCTGTGTATTACAGCAGCAATGATACACCTACATGGAGCAGGGAATGTGATGTAAGCAGATAATGGAGACAATGTTCAAGGAGACCTCACATGTTCCAGTTTGGGGGTTGGATAGTGTTATTGTGCGATTCAACTCAGAGGTAAAAAAAGTAACCCGCCTCAAAAGCAACAGCCTATTGCTCCCTCTCTATTTCCTTGTTCCTCATTACATCAGTATATGAGAGCTGAAAACGCGCCAATCATCTTTACCACTCATGGAGGATTCATGACGAGGATTCATTGTAATCTCCCACCACCTGTAGCAAAAGGAATTCAGCCAAATCTAACCGTTGCAGGAAGTAATCCCATTGCCCACAACTTGTGCGAACAGAATACATTTTGAACCCGAATAACATTTGGGACAATTGCTCACATTTCTTTCTATTATCATGAGTTCAACTAACATGTGGACAACGTACTTTCAAATGAACATTTCAGTTTGTCATCAAACATACGTGTGTTTGTGTGTGTGAGAGTGTGTGTGAATGTGTGTATTTGTGTGTGTGTGTGATTGTGTGTGTGTTTGTGTGCATGTGTGTGTGCGTGTGTGTTTGTGTGTGTGTGTGTGTGAGAGTGTGTGTGTGAGTGTGTATGTGTTTGTGTGTGTGTGTGTGTGTGTGAGTGTGTGTGTGTGAGTGTGTGTGTGTTTTTGTGTGTGTGAGTGTGTGTGTGTGTGTGTGAGAGAGAGTGTGTGTGCGTGTGTGTGTGTGTGTGTGTGTGTGTCTTTGTGAACTTCATGTGTCATTCTTCATTCCATCATAGTTTGTGTAAATTTGTTTTGATCATAAACATGTGTGATTATTTTATTATTTTTAGAAAGGGAATATACCAATGTACATATTTGCAGTTCCAAACTCTTTTACATTCTTCTTTACATCATAGCTTGAGTAACTTTATTTTGGTCATAAAAATATAAAAATTCTTTTTAGCAGATTAAAGAAAACTGTCTGTCTTGTTCCAAACACCGAGCCTCACCCAGTCTGAGACCTATATCATCGGCCACATCACCAACCTGGTTACATTTAAAATTTGCTGTGACCAGTGGAGGAGTGGGACTGGAAAAGGATACAATGACCAGCCAAGCCAGGGAACCATAGACCAGTGAGCCTGACATGAGAGCTGGGTAAGTTGTTGGGGTGGATTCTGAGGGATAGGATTTACAAGCATTTGGAAAGGCAAGTATTGATCAGGGATAGTAAACATGGCTTTGTACAGTGAACATGTCTCACTAACTTGATTATTTTGAAGAGGTGATAAAGAAGATTAATGAAGGCAGTGTGGCAGACATTTTCTATATGGGCTTTAGGAGGGTGTTCAGTAACGTTCGGAATTGTAAACAGATTAGTAATGGTGGCTCACGTGGGATCCAGACGAGTAGCTAGCCAATTGAATTCAAAATTGGCTTGAACGTGGAGGATTGTTTTACAGACTGGAGACCAGTGACCAGCGGTGTACCACAAGTATCAGTGCTGAGTTCCCTGCTTTCCATCATTAATATAAAGGGTTTGGATGTGAATATCAGAGACATGACTAGTCAGTTCACAGAAGGCATTAAAAAGAGGTGCAGTGGACAGTGGTGAAGTTTATCTCAGAGTGCAAAGGGACATTGATCAGATGGGCCAATGGGCCAAGGTGTGGCTGATGGAGTTTAATTTAGATAATTGAGAGGTTTTGCATTTGGTCAGGTGATGCTGGGCAGGACTTACACAGCCCTGGGGAGTGTCACCGAATAAAGAGACCTTGGGTGCACACATATAGTTCCTTGAAAGTGGAGGAGCATGTGAGGCAGGGTAGGGAAGGACACGTTTGTCACACTTTCCCTAATCAGTCAGAGCATTGGGTATCGGGGTTGGGATGGCATGTTGCTCCCGTACAGGATGTTGATGAGGCCACTTTAAGAATACTGCGCACATACCAGTTGGCTCTGCTGAAGGAAGGATGTTGTTAACCTAGAGAGGTGCAGAAAAAACAGATTTCCAAGGATGTTCAAGGTCAGGAGGGTCTGAACTGTAGGGAGAGGCTGAACAATTTGAAGTGTTTTCCCCAGAGTGTGAAGGCTGAGGGGTGACATGACAGATGTTTATAAGATCATGAGGGGCATGAATAGCCTGAATAGCCAAGGTTGGTTTCCCAGGAGAGGGGAGGCCAGAAGTAAAGTGCTAAGGTTGAAGGTGAGAGGGGAACGACTTAGAAGGGAACTTAGGGCAACGTTTTCACGCAGAGAGAGGTGTGTGATCAGAAAGTGCTGTCAGAAGTGGTGAAGGTGTGTGCAATTACACAGCTAAAAAATATCTGGATTGGTACATGAACAGGAAAAGTTGAGGGGGATATGGACCCAATATTGGAAAATGGGAATAGATCAGACTACATATCAAGTCAGTGTGGGCAAGTTGCACTAAATGATCTGTTTCTGCATTGTGTGACTTTCTGATTCCATAAGGTGGATGAGAAGAAATTCGAAAAGGGCATTTGGAGTGGGAATTCTCTTCCCCAGAGGTCTGTGGTGCCTTTCTGTTGACATTTATTCAGAGATAAGTCAATGAAATAGTTGACAGATGTTAAACAAAACACGATTTATTTAAACACTGTAGTCAAAGTAGAACCAAAAAAAGGAGGAATTTAGAATAACCTCGATCTGGTGGATAACCTAACAGTATAATAGCTACAGCAAATATTACCAATTAACTGTTCCAGCATAGTAGCCGCCCATAAAGAGACGCTTTGGTCAGAAATAAAATTCAGAGAAGGTTCTCACATGCCGTTCTCCAATTCAGGAGGAGAAAAAAAGCATCCAAAGAAAATTCTGCAGCCAGGAGACATTCACTGAAGCTTCCAACTCCATTGAGGCACCAATAGCTTCTGATGCAACTGAAAAGCAAAACTCAGAAATTCTGATCTGTGAGAGCTCGTCACACTCATTCAGGCTGCATTAAAAAAAAACCCAAACCCTCTCAAGACTGTTTAGTCAATGGTCTTAACTAGACAGCTTTGTGCCTCTCGTTCAATCCTTCTCTTAAAAGAAACCAACATAAAATAATCTCTTACAGTTACAGCAATGTCACATGAGTTCACACATCGAACTGTTCCTCAGGAAACCAGGGTGGATCAATTCAGCATTTGGCCCTGCTCTACAGCCCCCTGAGTCCCCACATATGAAAAAGAGAAGGCCATTGAGACCCTACAGTCACTTACATGTAAACAGACTGAGGTAACATGACAAGCAAATGGAGCTAGGCTGTACACATGGTCTGCTTCACGCTGGTCAACGTGCCTCCGTTGTTCATGGTACACATGCAGTACTTTAATGCAGTTTCACAGTAGTGTGGTGGGAAGACTAATGTTTTATGCAAAATCACAAGTGGCATCCTCTGAAAATACATGCTTGCGTTCTCTATGGAGATCAGAATCTGGATGGTCTGGCTCATGTCACAAAGAGGGTATTTGGGCTGCTGTCAGGATTGTGAACAACATAGGGTTCAGTGTAGGGTCACAGATTAATGTGGGGAGAGTTCATTCAGAGCCTGCGCTTCTCTCTGAATCACTGTGGGGCTCTATGTCATTTTACATGTAAAATCCACATGTATTTACATGGGTCACGTATGGGATTTCTCACCCTCTCAATTTCTTTAATGGATATAAAAGTTCATCACCAACTTTGTAATTTTAATGCAGTAATCTCTGATTCTCTCACAGCACAACATATTAAACACTCACTTTCTTCACTCGCTCCTCATGGTCCCATCATCTCAGGGATTAGACTGGTGATGGCCATTTGTACCGTGTCTGTGGCAAGGAGTTCTTTCATTACAAAAGAGATCAAGCCTGCGCACAGTGCCCATAAATACTCTTGCATCAAGGCTGTACATGTGCAGACATATGGTTTTATTCATGTACATGAATCATCTTACAATGAAGGACAACATACCATTTACTTCCCTCATGACTGATACCCCTGTATGCACTAATTTTGCTGACTTATGATCAAGGACATGCAGGCCCTTTCGTGAACATAACACTTCCCAACCTCACATCATTTAATCATTACAAAATGAGATGTATGCTGTTGCTGGCCACATTCAAATAGTTTGTATGCCTTACAAATTACTGTGGTCCAATCACTGATTCATGTGATACCCCATATGTAGCAGCATTCAGCCTGGAAAAGGGCTCCACTCTCTGTATAGTCTCAACTAAAGAATTCTCAATCCATGTAGTATATTCCACCTTACCTCTCAACTCTAATTTTATTCACTCACCTGGGTGCAACCATATCAAAATTATTCTGTAAATTCAAATACACCACTCCCACTGGTTCTCATTTGTGGATGCTTCAACTGTTATATACATATTCCTCAGTCGTACATGCACTGGGCAAAGGACCACAACACACAGGAATTGCCAAAACAAATAGGAAAGTACATCAACTTCAGTCGATAATCTAGTTTTCTCTATTTTTACATCTCATCACCCATATTCTCTCTCTCTCTTTCTCTCTATCTCATACATACATGACATAAATAAAGTTAATGAATACTCCAATCTTTCTCCATGATTTATCTCTCAAAGCTCCCTCTTTCAGTTTAAATGTATTGTTTGCTTTTGGATGTGACACAATGACAATTGAGTGATGAAACTAAAAAAACATCATGAGGAAGGAACTGGCTAGAGTTAATAGGAATACAATCTCAGGGAAGATGGTGGAGTAGCAATGGAAGACATTTCTGGGGATAATTTGGACACACATCTGAAATTTTTGGATGTTTCAATTAACATAAACTGCACAGGTTTACCAAAGATAACTTCCCTTTCCAGAATCTAAGTTGACTCTGCCAAGTCATATCATGAATTCCCAAGTGTCTAGTTTTTAAAGCCCTCAAAAAAAGTTCCATATTTTCCTCATACCAGATATCAAGTTGTCCAAAAATTATTTTTATTTTGATTTCCCTCTCACTCCAGTTTTTTTAATGTGCGTTACAACAGCTACTTCCATTCTGCAGGAACTGGCAATTCCCAAATCTGAAGAATTCTGAATGGTAATCAATAATTCTTTCTCGTAGTTACGGACAAGTTCATGAACAGGAAACAGTTGGAGAGATAAGGGCCAAGCCCAGGCAGGTGGGACTAGGATAGTTTGGGATTATGTTTGACATGGACTGGTTGGACTGAAGAGCTGTCTGACCCTGTAACTCTTTCACAAGCTTTTTCCCCACGTCCATGTATTCTCTGGGACATACCAGAGCAAAGTACCAAACTTCAGTTCAATTAGTTTTGAGCAATTCCTCTTTATTAATTCTAATCTCCCACAGTTTCTCATTTTCACAGTCACTGTCCTGTAGAATTTCTGGAAGATTTCCTATATCTTATTCTGTGGAGACAGAGTAATGTATCCCAGTCAGCAGTGGGTCAGTGGGGGTTGGGGTGAAGAGAGACAGCCTCTGTCAACAAGTGAACTCATCAGAGCACTGCACTTAGGAGATGATGGACATGGCACCACTGCTACTTGGAATGTTCTGGAATCTAAAGAGTTCAATGAACTGTCATTTGATGGCCATCGAATGGTTATGCTGAAACCACTGACACAAAGCTGTAACCTCCTCATTTTAGAATCAAACTGGCTTCACATTTTGCAACCGGCATAGGTCGAGGTAGAGATAAGAATAAGAATACAATCAAAACTGTAGTAACTGCAAGTGTGGCCAGAAGAGAATTGCAACTGGAAAGGAGCAGATTATGATTTAATCATAAACAGCACTGAGGCAGAAGTGAAAACTGGGAATATTATTGGTGATAAAGGGAATACTGTGATATAAATCAGCTCAGGACAAAATGGGCCAATGGTGGTTTTGAACACTTTTCTTCCTCCTCAGATGTTTGCAAGTGAAGGTGAAAAAAACATGGAATAAGAATTGAGTTTGTAATTGAAAGTGAATACAACAGTTTCCTTCTTTCCCAAATACAGAGCTTAGAAATTGAGTCGCTGGTCACAAAGGCTTACAGAATAAATGAATGGACAGAGATAGAGAGACTTACCGGGAACACCAACAATAGCGAGGATGGGATAGTAACCAGCTTGAATAATCATCAGTACAGCTTCTATCCACCATGTTAACGGCACCCAACTGATAGAAAGCCAGTAAAGGCCAGAGGATAAACTCCTGTCCATTGTTGGAACATTCCAATCTATTCCTCTCAGTTTCTTATACATTGTTGTCACATTCCCGGCTGTGGTTCTGAGATTCTGAGATTCTGATCCATAATTTGGAACATCCCAATCTGCTGTTCACAGATTCTGATCTCTCCACATCTCTGGAGCTGCTGATCCCAATTGTGTTGATTATGCCACGGCCACAGATACTGTGGGATAACGCATTGGGAGAAACCCCTTATTAATAGAAGAGGGAAACCCTCCAGTGACACAGTTAGTATCCATGGAGACTGACATTAATTCGAGTCACTGAACAAACAGCTCCAGTTAACCCCTTCCACTCTGACACTTTTAATGTAACAACAATACCTGGTTTGGGTGACATTGCCTGCTATTGGTCTCAATGCCCATCTCCAATTCATCTCACAATAATAGAGACAGAGGAGAAAGTTGATACTTTCTCTGCACAGGCTCAATGATTCTGCTGTGTTATCCACATGTGATGCCATACGTAACCATTTTCCTAAGAGCCAAATGAGAGGTTGTTATTTCACCGAAGTCTCCTCCACCACAACAACTGCCAATCCAAACACCATCTCTGGCCACAACTGCCTGGAGAAAGGCAGGAAATGTGGGTTTTGCTGAACTTTCCTCTCACTGTCCTCATAAGGCAACATTTTGTCTTTAACACAATATTTTCAAGAATTTGCTTCTAAAGTTGCAAACAAATTTTTTGCAGTTTATACAGCCTTTCCTGACCAATCTTTTAGCCTGAGCCCAAAAGTAAACATTACATTTCCAATAGCTTTGCTTATTGGGAGTAAAGGGTCAGAGACAATATCTATGTGATTGATTAAGAAACAGTAAGGAAGGGGAGACAGTGGCTGTGCAGACTGGACAGGACGAACATGATATCGCCCAGTAGGCAATTTCTTCTTCAGAGACGGAATAAAATAAAATGCAGAGAAAGAGACAGAATAAATTTGGCTGAAGGAATGGTGACTGACAAGGTGAACAAAACACGATAGGTTGCAACGGAACAGAGGAGAAATGATTTTATATATACTGTTTAATCAGCGTATGTGTGTAGACATATAAGAGTGTTCACATATGCTCAACACATTCAGGGTTATTAATGAAGATATGATGAACACAATATGGCACAGACGATGTGACCTTGTCTTGTTTGTGTCTTGTTAACGTTGCATTCAGTGGAGGGAACCCATCTCTCCCATTCACAACTTTATTTACTCCCATTGTACATCTGCTTCTCTTTCAACACAATTAAAAGCTGATTTGTATTTTGCACCGCACCCCAACATCCTCTGTTTTCTGTTAGCTCTCCTCCACCTCTCGTAAGGTATTAAAAAGGCCATTTTCTGAACCTGTTCAGTTCTTAAGAAGGGTCTCGCTGGACTTAAAGCCTTAACCCTGTTTCTCTGTCTCCACAGATGCATCTCGACCTGCTGAATTTCTCCAGAAATGAATCAGCACTGACTGAACTTTCAACAAAACAAACAACTGTGCATGCTGGAAATCTGAAAAATGAAAAATTGCTGGAGAAACTGGGAGCTTTGAAAAGGCATCACTGGATCCAACAGTTTAACTTTGCTTTCACTCTACAGATGCTGCCAGACCTGCTGAGTTTCTTCAGCAAATTGTGTTTTTGAATAAATCCCGAAAACGTGTGTCAAAGTTGCTCAAACACCCTGTCCAACATGGATCACCAAACACTGAGAAGTGAGTGACAGTGCAAGGTGAAAAAATTACTTTGTTCTGAAACTACATAACTCTAGCCTCACTGACACTACAGAGCTCTTAATCATGGTCAGGGAGAGAAACATTCACTTTAAAAACCTTCCTACAGTGTGGAAACAAGCCCTCCAGCCTAACAAATCCACACCGACCCTCACAGCATGCCATCCAGACCCAGCCCCCTATTACTCACCTAATCCACACAATGGGCAATTTAGCATGGGCAATTCACCGAGCCTGCACAGCTTAGGTCTGTGGGTGGAAAGTGGACCACCCGGAGGAAACCCACGCAAACACGGGTGAACATGCAAACTCCACACAGACAGTCACCTGAGGGTAGAATTGAGCCGACATCACAGGGGCTGTGAGGCAGCAGTGTTAACCACTGAGCCACTGTGCCACCCACAGATGTCCCTACTGGAAAGGAAAAGGTTCAGATGAATATGTTAAAGGGTTTTGAGCAATGTGACAAGTTGGAGATTTGACACCATGGAGAGACTGTCAGAAGAATGAGAATATTAAAATGGAAGTGTTATCACATCAGAAAATAGAGTAGGTCACTGCGTACAAGGGCAATGGGGACTCAGTCTGAACTGGGGAGCATTACATTGCACTTATTGCAGCTCAAAACTGGGCATCCATGTGGTGATGGAAACCACAGCAGCAACTGCAGAAGCAGAATTGTATTCCACCAGAACCTGTGACTTTTTGTCCGGCATAATCCCTCAGTCTATGATTACCATGAAGCTGATTAATGGTTCAGTGACGAGGGCAGGCAAACATGCTGGGGTCAGAACCATGTGTACCTGAAACTGATGCCAACCCGTTATAGATACTGCATTCGACTGCTTGCATTACAGACAGCAGAACTGATACATTACAGACAGGGTGGAATGATTGCAAGATCAACAGACCAACTATCCTGCTACAACCAGTCATAAATGGTGATGGGGGCAGCAGGAACTGCTGATGCTGAAGGCTGAGATAACAAGCTGTGGAGTTGGATGAACACAGCAGGCCAGGCAGCATCAGAGGAGCAGGAAAGCTGATGTTTCAGGTCTGGACCCTTCTTCAGAAAAAAAAAGTAGGGGAACAGAGCTCTGAAATAGAGAGAGGGGGAGGCAGTGATAGAAGATAGATAGTGGAGCAGATAGGTGGAGAGAGGATGGACAGGTCAAGGAGTTGGGGATTAAGCCAGTAAAGGTGAGCTAGGTAAGGAGATTTGACGGGGGTTGGTCAGTGAGGAGGGAGGGGCGGGTAGTGGGATGGAAGACGGGCAGGTCGAGGAGGCAGGAATGAGCCTAGTAGAGGTGAGGTTAGTGTAGGTGGGAAGCAGGGGTGCGGGTTGGTCAGTGAGGGGGGATTGTAGGTGCTCCACAAAGCAGTCTCCAAGCATCTGAGATAACACGGTGTGAAGCTGGATGAACACAGCAGGCCAAGCAGATTCAGGGGAGCAGGAAATTTTGACGTTTCAGGTCGGGACCCTTATTCAAAAATGGGTGAGAGGAAGGGGATTCTGAAATAAATAGGGAGATAGGAAGGCGGATAGAAGATGGATAAAGGAGGAGATAGGGTGAAAGGAGACAGACAGGTCAAAGAGTTGGGCTTAGAACCAGTGAAGGCGACTGTCGGTGTGGAGTTAAGGGGAGTTAGGTCAGTCCAGGGAGGATGGATAGGTCGGGAGGGTGTTGGGTGAGGATAGTGGATAGGGGATGGTGGTGGGGCTTGAGATGGGAGGAATAGTTAGGGAGGCAGGGACTAGCTGGGCTGGTTTTGGCATGTGGTCGAGGGAGGGGAGATTTTGAAGCTTGTGAAATCCACATTGATACCCTTGGGCTGCAGGGTTCCCAAGCGAAATATGAGATGCTGTTCCTGCATCTTTCAGGTGGCATCATTGTGGCAATGCAGGAGGCCCAGGATGGACATGCCATCTGAGGAGTTGGTGGGGGTTGGGGGTGGAAATTGAAATGGTTCGCGACTGGAAGGTGTAGTTGTTTGTTGCGAACAGAGCATAGGTATTCCGCAAAGTGGTCCCCAAGCCTCCGTTTGGTTTCCCCGATGTAGAGGAGGCCACAACGGGAACAGCGGATACAGTACATAACATTGACAGATGTGCAGTTGAACAACTGTTTGATATGAAAAGTCTTCCTCGGGCCTGGGATGGGAGTGAAGGGGGAGATATAGGGGCAGGCATAGCACTTGCTTCGGTTGCATGGAAACATGCCGGGGGTGGTGGGGCTGGAGTGCAGTGTGGAGCGGACAAGGGAGTCACAGAGAGAGTAGTCCTTCCGGAAAGCAGATAAGGGTAAGAACGGAAAAATGTCTTTGGTGGTGAGGTCGGATTACAGATGGCAGAAATGTCAGACGAAGATGCGTTGGATTTGGAGGTTGGTCAGGTGGTATGTGAGGACGATGGGTATTCAGTTTTGGTTATTATTGCGAATAGCGGGTGTGAGGGATGAGTTGGGGGAAATGCGGGATACACGGTCGAGGGTATTTTTGATCACTGTGGAGGGGAAGTTGCGGTTTTTGAAAAAAGACGACATCTGGGATGTTTGGGAGTATCTTAGACCGAGACATCTTTGTCAAAGATCATCAGTCTCCTTTGCTTTGTGCAGAACATCTTCTGTTTCTCCAACCTGACCTTACAATTAATATTCCTCAGTTCCTGAATCATTCTGATCAATCTCCTTTCAATCACTCCACAGACCCTCACATCCTTTGTGCACACCACCTGTTTGTGCAGACCCGAATGCTCTGTGTTCAAGTGGGTGATGTTATCACACACGGGCAATTGCTCAGTGACATCACCCTGAATCCTGGGCATTTCATGAACTGTGGGTTTCCTCTGATCCCAGTGGTTCTGATATCTTTTGAGCTGCAGACTCCAGCATTTGATTTTAAAGTTGAAGACAATGAAATTATTTCATTATTTTTAACCAGTAATGTACACATTTTGTAGCAGAGATAATAGGAACTGCAGATGCTGGAGAATCCGAGATAACAAAGTGTGGATCTGGATGAACACAGAAGGCGAAGCAACATCTTAGGAGCACAAAAGCTGACGTTTCGGGCTTAGACCCTTCATCAGAAAAGCGGAATGGGGAGAGGGTTCTGATATAAATAGGGAGCGAGGGAGAGGCAGATCAAAGATGGATAGAGGAGAAGATAGCTGGAGAGGCAAAGGCGGCAGAAAAACTGCTCAATGTCCAAACGTGACTGCCATTCGTGGATGTGTGGGTGAATGAGGACAAAGGTGAGCCCCTTACTGAGGACTAACCGTTTGACCTCAGTCAGTGGGACGTCTGGGGAGATGGTGAAAATTCGGCAGGGCTCAGCGTGGCTGTGTCCTCTGGGGCTGCTGACTGTGGACTGTTTGGCCTGCTGTGTTCATCCAGCTCCACGCTTTGTTATCTCATGTACATATTTTGCTTCACGTGCTGTTCTCAGTTATCTGACTCCGGCATTGGTGTGATGTAAATCACGTCCCACTAACTTGAGTATTTTGCAGAGGTGACAAAGAAGGTTGATGAAGGCAGAGAGGGTAAACATTGTTTGGATGCACTTCGGAAAGGTGTTTGAAAAGGTTCCTCATGGTAGACTGGTTAGATCACATGGAATCCAGTGGAAGCTAGTGGTTTGGATCCAAGTCTGGCTTGAAGGCAGGAGGCACAGAGTGGTGGTAGAGTGTTGTATATCGGACTGGAGACCTGTGGTGTGTCACAAGAATCAGTGATGGGACACTGCTTATCCATAACTTTATATAAATCATTTAGATGGAAGCATAGGAGGGATGGTTAGTAAGTTTGCAGATGGCCCCAAAATTCTTGTTGTTGTGGACAGTGAGGAATGTTATCTCAGAGTACAACGGGACCTTGATCAGATGGGCCAATGGGCCAAGGAGTGGCAGAGTTCAGATAAATGTGATGTGATGCGATTTGGTAAGGCAAGCTAGGGCAGGACTTATAAGTTAATGGGAGGGCCTTGGGGACTGTCACCAAACAGAGACATTGGGGTGCAGATGCATAGTTCCTTGAAAGCGGAGTCACAGTTAGACAGGGTGGCGAAGGCGGCATTTGGCATGCTTGCTTTTATTCATCAATGTATTGTGTATCGGGGTTTGGGTGTTACGATGCAGATGTACAGAACATTGCCACTTTTAGAATACTGCACTCAGTAATAATATCCCTGCTACAGGAAAGTTGTTTAACTGAAAGGTTTCAGAAAAAAAAAGACTTACAAGGATGGTGCTTGGAATGAATGTTTTGAGCTACTGGGAGAGGAGGCTGAATAGGCCGGAACTGATTCCCTGGAACATTATAGGCTGAGGCGTGACCTTACAGAGGTTTATAAAATCATGAGGGGCTTGGATGGGGTGAATTGTCAATATCTTTTCCTCAAGGAAAGGAATCCAAACCTGAGAGCATGGGTTTAAGTTGAGAGGCGAAAGATTTAAAAGGGACCTGAGGGACAGTTTTACATGTAGAGAATGCTGCATGTATGAAGGAGGTGGTGCAATCACAGCTCTTAAACAGCATCAGGATTGGGAAATGAATCGGAAGGGGACAGAGGGATACGGGCCAAATGCTGGCAAATGGGACTAAAATAATTTAGGATATCTGGTTCGAATAGACAAGTTGCAGCAATCAGTCTGTTTCCATCCTTTATATCTCTACAGCTCTTGGATCTTAATTTGCAATTCTAAATTACCAGATTGTAATTGGAATGTTTGGAGTCGAAGCCAAACCATTTGTGACTTATTCAATGTACTGAACTTAATATCCAGCATCATGCTGCTCATTTCCATGAAGGGCGGGGAGTGACGTTCAGGATGTTGGAGTGGTTTGGGGACCAGAGTTCATATATTCCAGGTCAGATGGAGTAGTCTAAGAAATTCTGTTTGTAACTGTGACCCAGTACTTCCTGACAGGGATATTACTTGATCAGAATTAGAATTTGTTTCAAGTATTTGATTTGATTTGGGAAGAGGCAGGCATTTATTGCTTTGCAAACAGTTCAGTTTGCTTAGTGCACAGAATAGAACAGCACAAAAATCAGACCCTTTTAGCAACTGCAGGCACATTGACACTGCAGGCAGTTACACATTCCAAAGAAACAGACAGGGTGGGATGGGTTTGGAGGGCAGGGGATGGTGATTCGCCTTTTTTTTTGTCACAAAGAGTCACATTTATCAAGGGAGGTAGACCCACCATCTTCAGCGGGTGGTTCCTTGCGGCCGTGCACTGCCTGAGAGGGCGCTGGAAGCAGAATCATTCATGGCCCTCAGGAGAGAGTTGAATGATGAGAGATTTACACGGCATCGGGAAGGACGGGTGAAATTACCCGGACAAACAGCTGATGCAGACAGTGACAGGCTGAAGCACCTTCCTCTGTGCTGGGACATTCTCTGAGTGTGCAGTTCTGTCCCGATTGTTGCTGCAATCTCACTGACCCGCTGCTAGTCATGGAGCTGGTTGATGAGGCTTGTTAGTGACGTCAGCTCTGCCCTATCTCATCTGATTGGTACATTTCCGATGATCTACATTCACTCCGAAGATTTTTTTATAGAAAAGTGATGCAAAAGCACTGGTGCAAACTGACTTGTTTGCCCTGGTTAAGAGGCCCAGGTAACCATCCCAACACCCACAAACGAAGCTGCATTAGAACATTATTCCAACGAGCCACCACACACTGCAGCACAAAGGAACTATGCAGAGCAGAGGAAAATCACCCACACAGCGTATTCAAAAAGAATGTGTACCCTATGAACACAGTCCGCCGATTTCTCAGCAACAAACCCAAACAAACAGACAAAACGGGCTCAGAAACCAGAACCACTCTCCCCTACATCAAAGACATTTCCGAAATGACTGCCAGACTACTCGGACCCCTTGGCATCAATGTAGCCCACAAACCCACCAACACACTAAAACAGCAGCTAATGAACTTAAAAGACCCTATACAGATAACAAATAAAACGAACGTCATCTACAAAATACCTTGCAAGAACTGTGACAAACACGACATTGGACAAACTGGCAGGAAGCTAGCCACCAGGATACATAAACATCAACTAGCCACAAAACGACATGACCCACTATCACTCGTATCCCTCCATACAGATAAGGAAGGACACCACTTTGACTGGGACAACACATCCATCCTAGGACAAGCCAAACAGAGACATGCACGAGAATTCCTAGAAGCATGGCATTCCAACCGGAACTCCATCAACAAACACATTGATTTGGAGCCAATCTACCATCCCCTGAGAAAAAGAACAGGAAATGACATCACCAACCCAAGGAAACCTAACCAGATAAATAGAAAGCGGGACATAACACCAGCGCTTCGTCGGAGGCTCACTGATGATGTTACTAGAAAGGTGACGAAACGTCTGAAAACTAACCTTCCAGCTCAGCGAGCAAACTCACATCCAGGAGCTTTCTCCATCCTCTCCATGCATTGTTGTGGTATTGCAGTGTTCCCAGGAATGGTGCAATCTTATTAAACCAATTTTAAAAGCAGACTGATCAAAACTTTAAAAATTCTAGGCGTAAACACCTTGTTATCTCAGATTCTCCAGCATTTGAAGTTCCTACAATCCTTGAAGAACTATATGCTGGGATATGCTCAATGCTCTGGAACCATAATCATGGAATTCCTACAGTGTGGAAACAGGCTCTTCAGCCCAACAAGTCCACACCAAACCTCACAGCATCCCAGCCAGACCTATAACCCTCCTAATGTACCCCTCCCTGAATACAACAGGCAATTTAGCACAGCCAATCCACCTAACCTGCACATCTTTGGACAGTGGGAGGAAACCCACGCAGACACGGGGAGAATGTGCAGACTCCACACAGGCAGTCACCCAAGGCTGAAATTGAACCCGGGTCCGAGAGCTGTGAGGCAGCAGTGCTAAACACTGAGCCACCATGCCACTAAAATGCTTTCTCTCAGTACTTTCACCCAACTTTCTCTAAATATGCTTGTTTCAAGGTAAATGTTAATCTCTCCTTTTATGTATGTTCAGCACTTGCTCTGAATGTTATCACCTCATCCCTGGTACATACTGCACCTTCCCACCAACACCCTCCCTGAATATTCACACAGGGCATCAGAAGTAAAAGAAAATCAGCTGCTAACACTACCTCACTACAAATAGCATTTCAGAAAAAAATGCTATCGAAGTATTCACTAGTTTTGAATTTGATGATGATGACTTGGATGTATTGAACGAGAGATTTTGGGAACACTGTGAGCCAGGAAAGGATATGGTGTATACAATGCACATTTTTCATTTGAGTGCAAGAACAACCAGTCAGGTGTGCATGTGACTGCTTCATTTTTCTCAAGTCGAGGCCTGTGAGTTTAATCAGATTACTGACTCACTGATGTGGGACACAACTGCGAATGACCAAGTCAGGTGGCATATTACGCCAAAAGCCAATTCTCACATTAGCCAGACCAATAGATATTTGCACATCTTGCAGAGTGAAATAAAAATGCTACATCAAGATGCAGAATTGCCTGTCCACAAAGTACATTCTTGCTGTCAGAACACTACATGCTTTTCAGCACCTGAGACATGTTCTGCTCAGGGCCTGGCACAATATCTCTGCCTTACCCTGGCATTTTTGCACTTTGATGTCTCAACTAGAACTTAATGTCTCACAGTGCTCCTGTCTTGCCTGGTTGCTTATCACAGACATAAGCCAGGCAGCTTAGCATTGTTATTACCAGCAGTCAGTCAAGGGCGGGTCAGCAGCTGTGGCAACTAATGCATTTTTTTTAACCAAATGGTCACGTCTCCAAGTCTCAGGGAAACAGTTCTCAGTCAGGGCAAGGGAGACAGGATTCAGTCAGGGGATCCTAACACAGCATGTCCAAAGAATCATTCGATATCAGCCCAGGGACTTTGACACTGTCAGTCAGCCATTTGGGGCAATCAGGATCAGGGAATCTGTATCACTACAGTACAGAGAGGTGGCCACACTCACTACTAATTATTCTCAAAATGCTGCAATAGACTTGTTGAGCCTGAATTATGTTCATCAATCCAAGCTGACCCTCTCCATTCCTGCCATTGGAGGTCAGTTTGATGAAATTCTCAAGGTTTTCGGGAGTTTGGGAGGTTCAAGTCCATAGCTCCCTGAAATAGCAACACAAGTAGATAAGATGGTGAAGAATTTCGCTTTCATGGTACACAGCATCAGGATATGGTCAACTTGGATGTCTGGTTCATAAGTGGCATGTCAGAGCATGCACTGTTTGTACGAGAATAACTATGGTTTCAACCATGAAATGGCCACAACTTGATCAAAAGAGAAAGTGACCATCAAGCAGTTTGAACAGTCAGCTGTCAAATAAATTAAGAGAGAGTTAAACGTATTTGCAGGAGTTTTTGAAATTTTTTTTTTAAAATCATTCATGGGATGATCACATCACTGTATAAGAATGGCAGTTTCCTTCCCTAAAGGCCATCAGTGAACAGATGGGTTTTTCCAAGAAAGACAATGGATTGACAGTCATCATCAAATTCTTATTTCCAGATGGATTCACACCTAGGTCCCCGGACCAGTATCTCAGCCTCTAGGGAAGTGATGGACAGAAGACTAAATAGAAAATATGTACTAGGAACCACACAATGTCTTGGTTTATGTTTCCATAATGAGATCCATCGCTGCTATGGACACCAGGTAAAGAGCTGAGGAGACTGCAATGCTCCCAGGCAGAGTCACAGCGGTCACCAGGTTTCACAGCCGACTGGGAAAATGCAATCATGGATTATAGGACATGACACATCCCAATCCTATGTTTGGATTTAAAACTTTCCTTTGATTTTTATCTACAAAATGAAAGATTACCTTGTTTCCAATAAACAAACGTCTGTGGAGAGCAACAGAATCCGTCACTGTAAAGGTGCGCAGACCTATCTAACAAATAAAGGGCCATCGAGATCATCACAGAATTCCTGCAGTGTGGAAGATGGCCATTCAGTCAATACCAACCCTCCAAAGAGCATCCCAACCAGTCTCACACCCTACCCTATCCCTGCATTTTGCACACAAGATACTGTGGGCAATTTAGCATAGTCAATCTACATAATTTGCACATTTTTGGACTGTGGGAGGAAACCAGAGCATCTGGAGGAAACTCACGCAGACAGTGTCTGGGTAAAACACTCTTCGTCAGGTCAGTGCAGACTTGATGGGCTAAGTGGTCTGCTCCCACAGTGGAGGGATTCTCTGATCTCCAGAAACAAGCCCAAAACACATGGTTTTTGAATCTACTATAACAATGTGTGGAGCTGGGTGAACACAGCAGGCCAAGCAGCATCTCAGGAGCACAAAAGCTGACCTTTCAGGCCTTGTCCCTTCTCTAGGCGCGAAAAGTCAGCTTTTGTGCTCCTGAGATGCTGCTTGGCCTGCTGTGTTCATCCAGCTCCACACTTTTTGTTATCTTGGATTCTCCAGCATCTGCAGTTCCCATTATCACTGATACTATTTTTGATTCTACTGTTAGCTATATTCAAACCAATCAACTTATTCAGAAATTTGCTGGTAGTTAACCAGTCCTGATGAACCGGGAAATCCCTTTTCACATATCGTGCAGGTGGATAGTCTTTAGTCAGTGTGAATGTGTCGATGTGTTGTGACAACGTGACTATTTCCAAGCTCTACCTTACACAACTGTCAGTGTGACATTTTATTCACAATACCAGCACCTTCAATTGAGCAGGGATCAGTAATATCTGTACAAACAGCCCAAAACCATGGTTCATTTGCTAGTGAGAGTGACAGCAAAGTCCTTCAACTGTGGTTGTCTGTGAACTCGCTGGTGTGTTAACAGTTTGGATGACAATGAATCCCTTCCCACACTCAGAGCTCATGAAAGGTCTCTCCCCAGAGTGAACTCGTTGGTGCATCAGTGGGGAATTCCAGTCAGCAAAGCCTTTCCCTCACGCAGAACAGGTCAATGGTCTCTCTCCAGTGTGACTCTGGTGGTCAGTTTCTAGCTCGGATCGATGAAGAAATTCCTTCTTGCAATCTGCACATTTCCACACTCTCTCTCAGTGTCACTGCACTGGTGTTCGGACATTTCAGATGAATCTTCACAGACTCTTCAACATACACACCATGTGCTTTTCTCCCCAATATGAGTGCTGCTTTTTCCTTCAATGTTCAAAATCCTGAGAAAATTGGGTTTGTGATAAACAAAGTGACTGTCAGACCTGGATGTGGAACAGTTTGAATTCTCCGACGGCAGACTATACTTTCAAACAGAAAGTAAGTGTAGCGAGTAAGAAACCAGAAGGGGACACACATTGTGAAACTGAGAAATTCTCTTGGACATGTGTGGAGCAACACTTGGGGAATATGCTAGATCACCATTAGAACAAATTCATTCACAAATATCCTCCAGGTAAGGGATCCAGTCAGTGTTTGCATCAAACTACCAAAAGAGAGAGGTGGGAGAGCCAGGGAGGAAGGACAGTCATTGTATAGATCTGTAACTCAACCTTTCGATCCCTCTGAAAGACTAAGAATAGTGCAGAAGTAAAATTGTGGAAATCTGAAATGAAAACAAAAAAAAAATGCTTCGTCAGAGTTGTACAGCACAAAACAATCCCTTTGGTCCCAGTTGTCCACGCTGACCAGATATCCCAAATTAATCTAATCCCATTTGCAAGCATTTGACCTATATTCTGCTACACCTTTCCTATTCACATACCCATCCAGATACCTTTTAAATGTTGTAACTGTACCAGCTTCCACCAGTCCCTCTGGCAGCTCATTCTACACAAGCACCACCCACTTTCCCTTTAAAAAAAAACAAATTTGCTGGAAAAGCTTAGCAGGTCTGGTAGCATCTGTGGAGGAGGGAAAAAATAAGTTAACATTTTGGGACTGGTGACCCTTCCTCAGAACCCGAAACTCTTCTCTCCTCCAGAGATGCTGCCAAACCTGCTGAGCTTTTCCAGCAACTTTGTTTTTTTTTCAGATTTACAACATCTGCAGTTCTTTTGGTTCTCGGCTTTCCCTCTCAGCTTAAGCCAGTGTTATTAGTTCTAGTCTCCCCTAACCTGGGAAAACAATCTTGGCCATTCACCCTCCGCCCACCATAATTTTAACAACGTCTATAAGGTCACCAGTCAGCCTTCAAAACTTCAGGGAAAATAGCCCCAGCATATTCAACCTCTCCCTACAGCTCAAAACTTCCACCTCTTGCAACATTCTTGTAAATCTTTTCTGCACCATGCTAAGTTTAACAGCATCATTCCTATAGCAGGGAGACCAGAACTGAACACAGTATTCCAAAAGCAGCATCATCAATGCCTTGTTCAGCGTATAACATGACCTCCCAACTCCTACACTCAATGCACTGACCAATAAATGCAGCACAGCAAATATCATCTTCACTACCTTCTGTACCTGCAATTCACCTTCAAGGAACTGTGCACATGCACCCCAAGGAGTTTCTGTTACATAACAATCCCCAGGGCCTCATCATTAACTGTTTAAGTCCTGCGCTGATCGTCATTACCATAATGCAATCGCTCACATTTATCTGAACTAAAAACTTATTTCTATCACTCCTTAGCCCATCAACCCATCTGATTACGTTCCCATTGCACTTGGAGGTAAACTCCTTTGCTGTCTTCTACAACAATTTTAGTGTCATCTGCAAACTTACTAACCATTCCTCCAATATTCATTCCACATGATTTGCATCAATGATAAAAAAAGCAGTGGACCCAGCACCGATCCTTGCAGCACACTGCTGTTCATAGTCCTCTAGAATGAATCTGCTCCCCCCGACCCCACCATGATCCTGTTTCCTACCTTCAAGCCAATTTTGTTTCAAATAGCTAACTCTCCCTGGATCCCATTTGATCTAATCTTGCTAACCAGTCCATCATGTGGAGCTTTGGTGAATGCCTTGCTGAAGTCCATATAGACAGTGTCCACTGCTTTGTCTTCTTCAATCTTCTTTGTCACTTCTTCAAAAAAACTCAATCAATTAAGTGAGACAAGATTTCCTACTCACAAAGCCATGCTGACTATCCCTAATCAGTCTTTTCTTCTCTAAACACATGCAAATCCAGTCCCTCAGAATCCCCTCCAGCAATTTACCCACCACTGACATCAGGCTCAACGGTCAATGGTCCTCTGGCTTTTCCTTAAAGAATGGCACCACATTAGCCACCCGGCCTTCTGGCACTTCACTAGTGTCAGTGATACAAATACCGCAGCAAGGGGCCAGCAATTATTTCCCCAGCTTCTCCCAGAGTTTGTGGGTAACACCTGATCAGGAGCCAGGAACCTAACCACCTTTGTGCATTTTAAGACGTCCAGCACCTAGACCTCTGTAATATGGCCACTTTTCGCAACTCATTATTTATGTTTCCAAGTTCTCTCACTTTCATATCCTTCTCTGCAGTAAATATTAATGCAAAATACTTACTTACTATCTCAGCCTGCAGTTGGACACAGGCAGCCTTGTTGATCTTTAAAGGGGCCATATTTTCTCCCTAGTTGTTTTTTTGTCCCAAATGAAGTTTCAGAATCTCTTGGGATTTCCCTTAACTCAATTTGCCAAAGATAGCTCATGTCTCCTTTTTGCCGTCCTGATTTCTCTTGAGTATACTCCTACTGCCCCTATACTTCGAGGGATTGACCCAATTCCTGTTGTCAATACCTGACATGTGCTGCCTTCTTTTTCTTGACCAGAGCCTCAATTTCTCCAGTCATCCAGTATCCCCTACATTTACCAGCCTTGCCCTTCACATGAACAGAAACATATTGTGCCTGGGCTCTCCTTATTTTAGTTTTGAGGGCCTCCCACTTTCCAAGCATTCCTTGACCTGCATATTACCTCTCCCGATCATCTTTTGGAAGTTCCTGCCCAATAATGTCAAAGTTAGCCTTACTTCAATTTAATACACACTTAGAATTTTGAAATGTATAAGTTTTATATTTAAACTGATCACATCTGCCTGCATCTGGCATATACTCCTCTAAACCTCTCCTATCTATGTCTTTATTCAAATGTCTTTTAAACAACGTGACTGTACCTGTATCTACCACCTCCTGAAAGTTCGTTCCACACATGGGCAACTCCATAAGAATAAAAATATCCCTCATGTCTTTTTCAATATGTCTTTCTCCTCTCACCTTACACACATGTCCCCTTGTCTTGAAATCACCCAACCTTGGGAATAAACCCTTGCTATTCGCATAATCTGTGCCCTCATGATTTTATGAACCTCTAAGGTCACTCCTTAACCCGTTATGCTGCAGTGAGAAACGTCCTAGCTTTGGCTGTCTATGTGAGAATCAAGCCCTCCAATCCTGGCAACATCCCAGCAAGTCTATTCTGAACTGTCTCCAGTTTAATAATAACGTCCTTCCTGTAACAGGGCAACCAGAGCTGCACACAATACCTCAAATGAAGCCTAAACAATGTTGTATACAACCTCAACACAACATCCCAACTCTGAGACTCAGAGGTCTGAGCAATGAAGGCAAGTGTGCTAAACAACATATTAACCAGCCTGACTACTTGTCTACATAAACTTCAAAGAATTATGTACCTGAATCTCAGCATTTCTCTGTTTCACAACTCTAGCCTGGGTGCAACCATCAATTGTGCAAGTCCTACCCTGTTCATTTTACCGAAATACAATGTCTCACATTTATTCAAATTGAACTTCATCCTCCACTCAACTCATTGACATAATTCATCAAGATCTCGCTGTCATCTTAGATAACCTTCACTCACCACTAATTCTAGTATCATCTGCAAACTTACTAATCTTGTCCCTTAAATTCTCATCCAAATATTTAATCTAAATGAGAAACAAAAGTGGCCCCTGCACTGATTGCTGTGGAACACACTGGTCACAGAACTCCACTCTGAAAAATCCCACAACACCACATTCTCTCTGACAACTAAGCCAATTCCGCTTCCAATTAGCGAGCTCTTCCTGAATCACATGTGATCTAACTTTACTCATCAGTCTACCATGTGGAACCCTGTCAAAGGCTTCACTCTCACTCTGGGAGGTGCTGCAAATCTGACCCAATTCCCCCGCCATTTGTCCATCATTCCTTGAAAAGTTAAATCCCAACTTTCTTCTGAGAATAACTGCTAAATCTGCATCCAGCTGCCATTCAGACTGTTCCAGATCCTGGGAACTTGCTGAGCCAAACAAACAATCTTCACATTTTCACCCTGCATTATTTGCCAATTAGCTGAATGTTGTATTCTACGGTTACCAAACATTGCTACTACAATGGAAAATCTCAGCTTCTGTTAGCTCTCTCCAAACCAGAGACCCACCATAATTTTAATTGACTTATGGGATGTGGTCTATGCTGCACAGACAAATATTGATTGCCCATTTTTATTGGACATGGAGAAAGTGGTACTTTCTCTGACTGCTGCACTCCATGTGCTGTAAGTACACCACTGTGCTGTTTGGATGATAATCCACCCTGGAGCCTCACTACCCTCCCTACTGCAGGAATCATACCTCAGACCTCACTACCCACCAAATCATGCCCTCAGGCCTCACTTACCTGCATTACTGCAGGCATCACCCTCGAGCGTCAACACGCTTCACATCCCTGGAATCCCTCTCCAGCCTCACGACCTGCCTATCGCTAGAATCCCCCAGTAGCCTCATAACTCACACCATCTATTCAGATTCCTCCAGTCTCACAAACCACCTTATCTCTAATCTCCTCCAGCCCACAAACTGATCCCACGATGAAGCATTCCACTCTCGCACATCCCAGATGTCCAAGTTCTTCAAGGGCCGCAACGTTCCCCCGACAGTGGTCGAGAACGCCCTTGACTGCGTCTCCCGCATTTCCCGCAACACATCCCTCACACCTCGCCCCCGCCACAACTGCCCCAAGAGGATCCCCCTCGTTCTCACACACCACCCCACCAACCTCTGGATACAACGCATCATCCTCCGACGCTTCCGCTATCTACAATCCGACCCCACCGCCCAAGACATCAGCACCACCCCTGTCTGCTTTCCAGAGAGACCACTCTCTCCGTGACTCCCTTGTTCGCTCCACACTGCCCTCCAAACCCACCACACCCAGCACCTTCCCCTGCAACCACAGGAAATGCTACACTTGCCCCCATACCTCCTCCCTCACCCCTATCCCAGGCCCCAAGATGACTTTCCACATTAAGCAGAGGTTCAACTGCACATCTGCCAATGTGGTATACTGCATCCACTGTACTCGGTGTGGCTTCCTCTACATTGGGGAAACCAAGCAGAGGCTTGGGGACCGCTTTACAGAACACCTCCGCTCGTTTCGCAATAAACAACTGCACCTCCCAGTCGCAAACCATTTCCACTCCCCCTCCCATTCTTTAGATGACATGTCCATCATGGGCCTCCTGCAGTGCCACAATGATGCCACCCGAAGATTGCAGGAACAGCAACTCATATTCCGCTTGGGAACCCTGCAGCCCAATGGTATCAATGTGGACTTCACCAGCTTCAAAATCTCCCCTTCCCCCACCGCATCCCAAAACCAGCCCAGTTCGTCCCCTCCCCCCACTGCGTCACACAACCAGCCCAGCTCTTCCCCTCCACCCACTGCATCCCATAACCAATCCAACCTGTCTCTGCCTCCCTAAACTGTTCTTCCTCTCACCCGTCCCTTCCTCCCCCCCCAAGCCGCACCTCCATCTCCTACCTACCAACCTCATCCCACCTCCTTGACCTGTCCGTCTTCCCTGGACTGACCTATCCCCTCCCTAACTCCCCACCTATACTTTCCTCTCCATCTTCGGTCCGCCTCCCCCTCTCTCCCTATTTATTCCAAAACCCTCACCCCATCCCCCTCTCTGAAGAAGGGTCTAGGCCCGAAACGTCAGCTTTTGTGATCCTGAGATGCTGCTTGGCCTGCTGTGTTCATCCAGCCTCACATTTCATTATCTTGGATTCTCCAGCATCTGCAGTTCCCATTATCACAAACTTCTTTAGCTCTATAATTGTCTTCAGCCTCACAAACGTCCCTTTGTCTGAGGTCTCCTCCAGCCTCACAATCTTCCCCATTTCTGTAATCTCTTCCAAGCTCACTTTTCCCTATTTTTGTAGTCTTCTCCAGTCTCAGAACCCTTCCTGCCTCTAATATCGTCCGGCCTCACAAATGGATGATACAAGAACGATATTTCTTTCCTCTAATACAATCCTTATTTTTATACACCCACTTGATGGCGGTGCTTTCACTTTCCTGGGCTTCAGGCCCCAGAATTGAGGTAAACCGCATTACGTCTATACCTCCCTTTTCTCCCGAAAATACTGACCAATCATGAGTCATTTATTCTAATAGCTCATATTCTGAAATGACTTGAAATATTGCTGGGTATCTTCCTATGTGAACTGCCTCGGAGGTCTACAGTACAGAAAAAGGCTTTGTGGCCCATCCAGCCAGTGCCGGTTAAAAACCACCTAACCGTTCTAATCTAATTTTCCAGAACTTGGCCCATAGACTGGCCTGTGTTGGCATCACAAGTGTGTATCTAAATATGCCTTAAACGCTATGAGGATCTCTGTGCCGACCACCCTCACAGACAGTGAGGTTCAGTGCCATTGTCACAGCATGATGACATCACAGACAGGAACAGAGACGAGCTGAGTCTGTGCAAACCAAAGATCCCCCACACACTGAAGGACGGGAGGGTCCCTGATAGGGGGCAGAGGAGATTTAACAGAATGGTTTGTAGGGAGAGGGTTTTTAGTTGCATGGATAGGGTTTTTTTTAAAGTTATAATTTCATGTGACTTAGGTATTGCTGGTACATATTGAGAATATCCATCGACAATAGATGGACTCTCCTTCTCAACCTCTCCCCTCGCCTGGGGTGCAGTAATCTTCAGGTTAAACCAGCCCTATAGTCAGGTAGGACAATGGTGACTTTACCTTAGGCATAGTGATGCCACTGTGCCTCGGTGGTGCAGAGGGGAATGTTGCATGTGGTGGATGGGACACCACTCTGACACTGCTTCACCTGGAGGATGTTACCTTTCTTTAATATTGTTGGGGCTGTACTCATGCAGGGAAGTGGAAAATGTGCCAACACAATCCGGATGAGTGCCTTACACACAGGAAACAAACAAACAGTCATTGGGGAATCAGGTGCTTGGAGAAACTAAGATTGATCTCCTTTTAACAAAGGATTTTGAGGGGACCTTAATAGGCGGTGTTTCCAAAAGATAAACATTAGGACGGCAAAACGCACACTCAACTGGCCATAAGAAAGGACTACAGGACATATGTTGAAAGTCGTAGGAAAGATCTATTGAGAGAATGGAGCAATAAGAGAGAAATTTTACATGGCAAATGGGAACGAGCTGGAACACAATACTCACACACAATGCGAATATCCAGGTGCTGATGAATTAAGTAATTCTGTCAGTTTCGTGTTACAATTATTCAGCTTCCCACCTGAAAGTCCACTTGTAATATTCTGTAACACAAATTCATAAAATACATCACTGACAGTCGGGTTAGAAATTCACAACATCCCCTCCTCCTGGCCAAGGGTAACTGTGCATTGTTCCTGCTGCACATTATTCCTTGTGGGGGTCCACAGTTGATTCAGGGGAATAGCACAGTGCTATTCCGACCAGATTATTTGACCTGGGAGTACTCAGCATTGACTCTGACGCCTGGAAGTCTCATGGCTCCTGCTGATTACGATGTACCATCCTCCCTCTGTTGATAAATCGGCAGCAGTATTATCGCTAGATTATTGATCCAGAGACCGAGATAACATTCTGGGGACCTGGGATCGAATCCTGCCATTGCAGATGGTGAAAATTGAATTAAATAATGATCTGAAATTAAGAGTCTACTGATGACCATGAAACTATTGCCAATTATCAGCAAAGACCCATCTGGTTCGCTTTTGTCCTTTCAGGAAATTTGCCATCCTTACCTGGTCTGGATGACATGTGACTCCAAAACATAGCGATGTGGTTGACTCTTTATTGCCTTCCAGGTAATAAATGCTGGTGCAGCCAGCAATTTCCACATCCCAAGAGTGAATTTTAATAAACAAAAAACTCCTCAATGTTGAACAGCTCTTGGAGAAAGCACTGAGAGTGTGAACAGCACTAAATGTACTCAATGTCCACCTTCAGGAGTAATTTGCAGGAGGATTACCAATCAGGCTAGTCGGGTCCTAAAGGACAAAGCTGCCTGGCTGGGACTGCAGCAGGTGGTGACGCACCAAACGGGGAAAACATAGCTGATCTCATCATCACCAATTTCCCAGCTGCAGAGGCATCTGTCCGTGACAGAACTGATAACAGCGACCACCGCACACTCCTGTGGAAACAAAGCCTCATCTTAAACTTGATAATACCCCCCCATTGCGTTGGGTGGCACGAACTTTGGCTGAAAGGAACAGACTTGGAACAGACACAGGAACTCCAAACCTGATATCTATGAGGCTTTGAGAGAGACTACAACAGTAGCAGACCTTCTCCAGCTAAATCTGTAACCTCATGGCCCAGCATACCCTACAGTCAGCCATTGCCAATGACCCAGGAGACAAACACTGGTTGAATGGAATAGTATCGGAGTACATGCCAAGAACAGCACAAGGCAGACTTAAAAATAAGGTGCCAACCTGGTAAAACTACCAAACAGGACTACCTGCATGGCAAATACCATAAGCAGCAAGAGTTAGAGCTAAGCCACCCCATAACCAATAGATGAGATGTAAGCTCTGCAGTTCTGTCACACCCAGTCGTGAATGGTGACGAACAATTAAACAACTCACTGGAGGAAGCATGCCAAAAATCCCCATCCTTACTGACAGAGGAGCCCAACCTATCCATGCAAAAGGTAAGAGTGCAGCAATCTTAAGCCAGAAGTGTCAACTGGATGATCCATCTCAGCCTTCTCCAGAGGTCCCCAACATCAGAGATGTGAGTTTTCATCCAATTTGATTCATTTCAAATAATATCAATAAACGGAAGAATTGTGCAAAGGTTATGGGTCCTGACAACACTGGCAATAGTACCGATGACTAGTGCTCTAGAGCTTGCTAGCCACCAAGCCAAACTGTTTCAGTCCTGCTACAGTGCTGGCATCTACTGCCAATTTGGAAAACCGCCCAGGTCTGTTCAGCACAAAAACACAGCAAATCCAACCCGACCAATTTCCCCTCAAGCACTCGACTCTCTATCGTCAGTAAAGTGATGGAAGGTGTTGTCAACAGCAGTATTCAGCAGCACTTACTCAGAAGTAACCTGCTCAGTGATACCCAGTTTGGGCCACGGCGGGCACTCGGTTCCTGATTTTATTACAAACTTGATCCACAAATTCACAAGCAGCTGAATCCCCGACGTGAGGTGAGGGTAAACAGCAGAGCCCTGCACAAAAACCACTTATTTCCACTTCAGTGACAATGACCCAACAACAACACCTCAGTTTCAGCTCATTTGCTGAACCTCTCATCTATTCCTGTGTTACCTCTAGACTGAACTATCCAAACACACTGCCAGTCAGCCTCCCACATTCAACGGCCCGGAAACCTCAAGAATACCTAAAATTCTGCTGCACACAAGTTCATTTGTACCAAGACCTGTTCACCATCACTGCTGTGCTCCCTGACCCACAAAGGCTCCTATTTATAAGCAACAATTTAAAATTCTCATCCTTGATTTAATTCCTGGCTGCGATGAGCCCTATCTCCCTGCACCACACAACGTTCAAGACTTCGACAATTCATTTAGTTTCAGCTCCAACAATGCGCTTTGTCATTGCTTCACGACTGGAGGCTGTTTCCACAGTTGCCAGGCAACGTGGTCTGGAATTCCCATGATAAACCTCTTAAGTTTGCTTTCCTTCTTTAAGGAGTCAGGAAAACCTGCAAATTTGGTAACTTTTTGGTCACCTGATCTAATGTGGCCTTATGTCAAAAGTTTCTGGATAATATTTTTGTGAAATTCTAAAACATGATAAAAATACAAATTGTTTGTTGATTTGGACACACCATCAGCTCTTCAGTATCGCTAGATGACCGATCTGTAACTTCTCAAATGACCGCATTGTGGGAGCACCTTCATCATACGAACTGCAGCAGCACACGAAAGTTAAATATCACCTTCTCCACAGGGAACAGGGCTTTGGCAACGATCGCTGGTATCTGTGGAAGGAGAAACAGTAAATGTTGCAGAAGTGCAAAATGAATGACAGAATAAAAATGCTGTCGAATTTGGTGGTCTGAAATGGAAGAAAAATGCACTCTCTTTCTGGGAAATATTTCCTGGCTGTGAAAGATACCGTTCAAAAATTAATCTGGTAAGAGAGCAGCACATGGTGAGGGGGTGGGGAGCAGTGGAAAATTTATTTACAAAAAAGGTATAAGGAATTAACAATAAAATACTGCAGAGATCAAATAGACCCATCATTAGAGACCAACACCGACAAAAGTGATCAGGAAGCACAGAAGCGACTAAGAGCAGTGCGAGCTGCTACTATCCCACACTCTGGGAAAGAAATCCATAAGAAACAAACACTTGGATAAGAGAAAATGGGAACTGCAGATGCTGGAGAATCTGAGATAACAAAGTGTGGAGCTGGATGAACACAGCAGGCCAAGCAGCATCTTAGGAGCAGGAAAGCTGACGTTTCGGGCCTGGACCCTTTATCAGAAATGGGGGAGGGGAAAAGGATTCTGAACTAAATAGGGAGAGAGGGGGAGACAGATCGAACATGGAGAGAGAAGATAGGTGGAGAGGAGACAGACAAGTCAAAGAGGCAGGCCAGGGAGGACTGATAGGTCAAGGCGGTGAGATGAGGTTAGTAGGCAGGAAACAGGGATGCAGCTTGAGGTGGGAGGAGGATATACAAGAGAGGAAGAACAGGTTAGGGAGGTGGGGACAAGCTGGGCTAGTTTTGGGACGCGGTTGGAGGAGCGGAGATTTTGAAGCTTGTGAAATCCACATTGGCACCAATGGGCTGCAGGGTTCCCAGGCAGAATATGAGTTGCTGTTCCTGCAACCTTCGGGTGGCATCGCTGTGGCCCTGCAGGAGGCCCAGGATGGACACGTCGTCTGAGGAATAGGATGGGGTGTTGAAATGGTTCGCGACTGGGAGGTGCAGTTGTTTATTGCGAACCGAGCGGAGGTGTTCTGCAAAGCGGTCCCCAAGCCTCCGCTTGGTTTCCCCGATGTAGAGGAGGCCACAACAGGTACAGCGGATGCAGTATACCACATTAGCAGATGTGTAGTTGAACATCTGCTTGATGTGAAAAGTCTTCTTCGGGCCTGGTTTGGGGGTGAGGGAGGTGGTGTGGGTGCGGGTGCAGCACTTCCTACAGTTGCGGTTGAAAGTGCCAGGTGTGGTGGGGCTGGAGGGGAGTGTGGAGTGGACAAGGGAGTCATGTACAGAGCGGTCCCTCTGGAATGTCGACAAGGGTGGGGAGGGGAAAGTGTCTTTGATGGTGGGGTCGGATTGCTGATGGCGGAAGTGTCAGAGGATGATGCGTTCGATCCGGAGATTGGTGGAGTGGTATGAGAGGATGAGGGGGATTCTTTTTCGGTTGTTATTACAGGGACGGGCTGTGAGGGAGGAGTTGTTGAAAAATGCAGGAGACACAGTGAAGGGTGTTCTCGATTACTGCGGGGGGGGAGGGGAAGTGGGGGCTGGGGTTGCAGTCCTTAAAAAACAAGGACATCTGAGATGTACAGGAGTGGAACCCTGGGAGCAGATGCGGAGGTGAAGGAATTGGGAATAGGAGATGTCATTTTTGCTGGACGGTGGGTGGGAGGAGTTGTATACTCGCTAGCTGTGGGAGTCAGTGGGCTTGAAATGGATATCGGCTTCTATATGGTTGCCCAAGATGGAAACAGAGGTCCAGGAATGAGAGAGAGGTGTTAGAGATGGTCCAGGTGAACTTAAGTCTGGGGTGATAGGTACTGGTGAAGTGGACGAACTGCTCGAGCTCCCCATGGGAGCACAAGGCAGCGCCGATACAGTCATCCGTGTACTGGAGGAAGAGGTGGGGCTCAGGGCCAGTGTAGGTACGGAAGAGGAATTGTTCCAACAAAGAAGCAGGCATAGCTTGGGCTCATGCAGGTACCCATGGCCACCCTCTTTGTCTGTAGGGTGTGGGAGGAGTTGATAGAGAAGTTGTTGAGGGTGAAAATGAGTTTGGCAAAGCACCTAAGGTGGGGGTGGTCAGTGGAGGGGTACTGATCAGACCGGCAGGACGGGAAATAGCGTAGGGCTTTTAGGCCATCTGTATGGGGAATGCAGGTGCTCATGTGGTAAACTACATACGCTCTACCCTTTCTGGCCTCCTCTACATCAGGGAAACCAAGCGGAGGCTTGTGGACCACATTACAGAACTTCTACGCTCAGGTCGCACGAAACAACTGCTCATCCCCACTTCCCTAACCTGTTCTTCCTCTCACCTATCCCCTCCTCTCAACTCAAGCTGCACCCCCATTTCCTACCTGCTAACCTCATCCCAACCACTTGACCTGTTGGTCCTCCCTGGACTGACCTATCCCTTCCACACCTACACTCACTTTTACCTGCTCCATCCCCATCTCTTTACCTTGTCTGTCTCCTCTCCACCTGCCTCCCCCTCTCTCCCTATTTATTTCAGTATCCCCTTCCCCTCCCGCATTTCTGAAGGGTGTAGGCCCGAAAACGCCAGCTTTCCTGCCCCTCTGATACTGCCTGTCCTGCTGTGGTCCTCCACCCCGACACCTTGTTCTCTCACTTTCAGCCAGATGCGGCTGCGCATGCGCCCAGCTTGAGCTTGGCCCTTCGAAAATTTCAAAGCTACCGCGCATGCGCCTCGCGGATCATTGCCCCCAATAAAGATGGTGGCGGTCACACAGGCCTATCGCCATCTGAGGCATTGATTTGTTTTCTGCAAACGTGAGTCTGGGAGTTTCAAACGTGTGTGTTTTCCGACGTGCACTAAGTGTTTGTAAAACTTCCAAACCCATACGAATATCACTCCCCTCCCGCTTTCTGCCGTTTTGCTTTCTTTACCGTGTCCTGCTCTTACCTCAGTTGCACAAATCTTGGTCTCAGCGAAGGAGCTAGGCCCGAAACGTCAGCTTTCCTGCTCCTCTGATGCTGCTTGACCTGCTGTGTTCATCCAGCTGCACACCATGTTATCTCAGAGTCTGTGGTATCTGCAGTTCTGGTAATCTCAGCGACTCTGGACCGCTCTCGTGGATGATCACGTGGTTTTCACCGATCCCGCCCCATCTTCATTCCGATTGGCTAGAAGGGCAGGGACTTCCGCCCGGCCCTGCACTGCATCTCTGTGCTCATATTGGTCGCGCACTGACATCAATCACCCAGACGCCATTGTCAGCTGGAGCATGCGCAGTGCTTTGTGTTGTCATTGTCAGAAGCAAATGATCGTCGTCACAATGTTGCATTTTGAGACAAATGAGACTGAGAACCGGATGAGAAAGATTGTTACATTAGCGATCCTGGGGTTTTAATAAGTCGCTCTGAGGAAGGGGCACTGCACCCGAAACGTTAACTCTGTCTTTTTACCTTCACAGATGCTGCCAGACCTGCTGAGCTTTTCCAGCAACTTTGTTTTTGTTCCTGATTGACAACATCCCAGTTCTTTTGTTATTTTTTAATAAGTCGCGATTGAAAATGCTTCCTGCAGCTCAAAGCTAAAGATAGCTCTTGATACCGCTCTGCCAGCGAATAGGGAAATGGCGGTGAAATAAGGGTAATAAATACAGGTATAACAGTCCTCAGGTAAGATGTAAAGAGAATAATTATGAATATGAAGAACACCACGTGGTGAAGTGAGGTGAGTGTTGTTCATATGAACTGTGATTGGGCAGAGAGGGAGGTTAATCAAAAAAGAACAAGCATAAAAGAGATTCTTAAGAAAGGTCTGTGCAATAGAAAACAAGGAGAATCAGAAGGTAAAAGCCCAAGACGGAGGAAACAGTTTGAAGACCGAGGCTGCAAAAACTTCAATAAGTTGTTTCACTGCTAGTTATTGACACTAGCAGTATAACCCACATTCAACTGGAAATAGCTGTCTGAGTTGTCACTATAGTTTACTTCATAACAGATAAACTTCTCCACACTTTGTCTCAATAAGGCTGACAGTTGGTTCATAAATCAGTTCTTCTGCCAAGTCCATTCCTGTTTGAAAAGGGGTGTAGATCACATTTAAATCGACAATGCTAAATGTCAGTCCAGGCTGGCAGCCAAACTCCACTCCCTCACCACTGACTCCATCCCTGCCCCTGGTAACTGGCTGGTAACACACTGCTCACAGTCATGGTGCAATATTTCACCCCAAGATGAGCTTCCAACCACATTTCTCACCCCCACGCCCATTACCACAAAGACCACGTATAATTTCAACCTCAACAAGATCTCAGTTCATCTGTTGCTGAAACTCTCATGCATTCCTTTGTTACCTCTCGACTTAACTCCCCAAACACACTCCCGGCCGGCTTCTTAATTCTACTGCCCTGAAATCTTGAAATGACCCAAAAATCTACTGCCTGTGTGTTTACTCTCACCAATTTCAACATCTTCGGGTTTTGCCATCCGGTGCTCATTAACATACACATTTTCTGGGTGGCAAAGCACCAAGGTATTGAAATTCATATCCTTATTTTGAAATTTTGTCATCAAACCTCCTTCTTTTGATAGTGCCTCCAGCTGCAAAACCCTCTGAGATATATCTGAAGAAGGGTCACTGGACACAAAACAATAATGCTGTTCTCTCTCCACAAGCACTGCCAGATATGCTGAGTTTTTCATGAATTTCTGTTTGTGTTACTACTTTCAAGCATCTACTGTTCTTTTTATTTTTCCGTCAAGATATTTGTTCTCCCTGACTTCCACCCTCCTGTGGATTTCTGGCTTTAACTTTCCCACCTTTTTCATGGCCTCAGTTTCCAAGGCCATAAACTCTTGAATTTACTCCCTAAACATCCCTGGTTTTCAATGTCCCTTTGTTTGTTCAGGATATTCCTTGAAACCTACTTCATTGGCCAGTTTTGAGTCACTTGTCCTAATAAGTGCCTGGTATCAAATATTGTTTTGTGACAACCTTGTGTAATATGTCAGATCATTGGATTGAATCAAAAATGTGAAAACATTTAAATTGTTCTTTTGGAAAACATCACTAATCCTTCACGATCATTTGGTAACTCCTTACCTAATATTGTTGCAAGTGCGACTTCATTACATGGACTGCAATCGTCGAGAAAGGTCAAACATCAAATTCTCCAGAGGTAACTGAGGATTGGCAATAGTTACTGATACCTGTGGAGAGTGATCCAAAGTTCATTTATCAGGAAATGTTGAATGAATGACATGGTGCAGAACTTGTTGGTTAATATAAGCTCAGAACAGAAAAGAAAAGGACTGCATTAAGAATAATTCCTGACTACAAAACATACTGTGGGAAGACAAAGCTTCTGAAACCATAGGGTTCAATGAAAGAAATGTGGTGGAAAGCTCATCTGGACGTCATCTGATAGAGTAACAGAAGCATTCAACAGACAGGTACTTCCACATTATTAGAGACAGAGGTAAGGCAGAAGTGAAACAGAGCAATATACTGAAATGGATTCAGATCCATACTAAAGGAGACACACCAGCCCTAAAGCTACAGAACATCTCACAGGTAACAGGCACAGCACTAAAACTCAACATTGTTGACGAATGGTCAAAAATACTCCACCACGTCACTGTTGACAATTTGAGATTCTCCTGTTGCACCTGCAGCTGGAAAGATATCAGAAATACTGGAGTTAGAGAAAATTCTGTCAGTTGAGGAAATCCCTAAGGAACAGGTGGTCTCACTGTGCTACTGTTGCTGCAGTAGGATCTTCAGAGGAGATAGATTCATTCATAAACCAGAAAGTTTCAGGACTGACGGAGTTGTGAAGCGATGGACCACCTGGAGTTGGAGGGAGATTTTATGAATGCATCTATCTCCTCTGATGATCCTCCCCTCCTTCACAATGTATGACAATGTCTGTTCTGAGTATACCTGGTCATCCTCGGCCAGGAGGAGGGACGTCGTGAATTCCTGAAATAAAAGAGAGGTGTTGGAGCACCCCATAAGCCTGGCAACATCTAGGGAGAGAGAAATAGTGCTAATGTTTAGAACCAGTTATTGTACTTTTATCTTTGCACTGATAGTGATTGATTTTTGAAGCTTCTTTCACTGAGGCTCATTTGAGGACCTACATATAAAATATTAAATCAAACAAAAGGAATAATTTGTGTGTCTGATTTCCAACCGAGACTGACACTGTCCTTACTAAACTTCTTTTACAGAATATATTAAAACAAATCACAGACAGGAAACTTTAAACAAACATCAAATCAAAATTTGGCATGATCAATCGATTAATCAGAAACTGGACATTATTGGCCTTTTGAGTGCAAGTATTCGGGTCCCTGTCATTACCATTCACTGCAGGTAATTTAACCGTTATAACCTTCATGTTGATCTAAATCTGACATTTGTATCCCATGATCCATTTCTTTTCAGTTAATGTGAACCCCTTGTTTTGTCGACGTTGCCTCAACCAACAGTAAACATTATAGTTCCGTCAAATCTCCCTTCAGCTTCAGTTAATCCCTGACATCGTAAGCCTTTCCATTTTTAACCTTCCTGGCAAAGGAACACGTCTGCTCCCTCTCAGCGACCTACGTCCTTCCCAATGTGTGGGTGATCTCTGGTTTGCACAAACCCAAATGCCCTGTGTTCCCATGTGTGATGTCATCATGCAGCAACAGTAGCACAGTGACATCGCCTGTTCCTTAGGTATTCCCTCAATTGAGAGATTTTTCTCTAACTCCAGCATTTCTGATATCTTTCCAGCTGCAGGTGGAACAGGAGAATCTCAAATTGTCAACAGTGACGTGGCGGAGTATTTTTGACCATTCATCAACAAGATCTTGGACAAAATCGATAAGGAAGATCTGACGAAGAAGCTGTGTGAAAGGGCTTCTATAGCCTGGCTGCAGTAATTGTTTGTAGATAGTTTGACTGAGTGGTCAAAATCACTACATTTAAGCTCTAGTCTCTATCGAGTCATGGGTATGAATCTTACCGGTAACCAAAATCATGAGTGATCTACCTCAGGCAGTCACATTGAAGGAGCTGGGCAACTTCAAGTTTGCAATGTTTACATTTCTTCTGGGTAACTGTGGCTGCTTGGGCCTCTGATACTCTCGCTGCTGAAAGTGGGAAAATGGGCAACAGACTCCGAAAATAACAAGAGCTCTGGCTTCACAACGGCCCTTCAGAACTCCGCTAACACCCTGCTTTAGCGGATTTTGCATAGCTTGTTGATGCCAGTTTTTATGGCTCAACCGGTCAGCATTAGGTGGTAAACTGAAAAGTCGGGTGTTTGAGACCATCCAGGCACACAACTTTAGTTATTTTGGATCAAGCAATTTAAGTGACCACCTACCTGAGGTTACCCCATGAAAAAGCTACAACAAGATTGGATTCAAAACACATCCATCAATGATTCTCTCTTACCCAGCTCCACACAGAGTGAGACTGGGGCAAGCAGAGGGTTTGACTTCGCTCTCCAATCTCCATTGCCAGATTTTATGGGCAGAGAGATCAAGGACAGAGAGATCAAAAGATCGTACAAATGGTTTGAGTGCAGTCTCCTATAAACAGTCTCTGCAGGTGATCTAAAGTGTTAAACGGTGTGAGTAAAGTGTCAACAGCTGAATAACAGGTGAAGGGATGACCTGTGATCTGATTAAATGAGGCAGAGAGATAATTACAAAAACAAACTAAAAATAAGGTTGTGCTTGGCACAAACCAATTTCTGGTGAAGTGTCTAGGCCCAAAACATCAGCTTTCCTGCTCCTAAGGTGCTGCTGATCCTGCTGTGTTCATCCAGCTCCACACCTTGTTATGGCTGGAATTATGTGATAGATATAAGAATCACTTGCTGATAGTCTAACCAAAGTAATAAATAATCCAAAATTGTACTAACTAATCAAGAGAGAGATGTCATAACAATTTATCAAGGTGATGGTGTTGAAATAGGACAATAAGGAAGATTTTATAGATGCAGAACAGTACAGTGGGATCACATGTAGACATGAACTTAAGATCATGATGGAGGCTGTCTTCATGGGCATGGAATTTGGCTATCAGTTTCTGCTCTGTGATTCTGCTTTGTCGTGTATCTCAAAGGTCACGTTGCATGTTTACCCGAAGATCGGAAGCTTAATGTACTTTACTGCTGAAGTGTTCCCCAACTGGGAGGGAACATTCTTGTCTGGCAATTGTTGCACAGAGTCCATTCATCCGTTGTCATAGCGTCTGCATGGTCTCACTAATATACCATGCCTGGAGCATTCTTACCTGCACTGTGTGAGGTTGATAATGTTGGCCCAGTCACATACGTATCTCCCTTTATGTGGTGGGTGGTGGCTGCATGTGTGACGCTAGTATCCATGTCAATGATCTGACATCTTTCAGAGGTGCCAGTGGCAGGGTTGTGTGGTGTTGTGGTCGACGTTGTCCTGAAGGTTGAGTAGCTGGCTGCGAACGACAGCCTGATTAAGGTTTGGAGGTTGTTTGAACAGAGAAGTGAAGGTGTATGGATGATCTTGGTGAGATGCTGATCATCATCATTGACATGTTGAAGGCTGTGGAGAACATGGTGCAATGTCTCCGCTCTGGGGAATTCTTTATGATGAAGGGTACTCTATAGGTTGCATCCTGTGTCTGTCTTCTGAGGAGGCCATTGTGGGTTTTTGCTGTGGCACGTCGGAACTGATGAGCCTCTGACCAAAAATAAGTCTCTGTCAGTGATCAAAAAGTGTTAGATGGTGTGAGTAAAATGTTAACAGCTGAATAGCAAGGGAAGTGATGAATGATAATCTGAGTAGAGGAGGAAGAGAGATAATTACAAGAACATTTAAAAAAGACGGTGCTGGAGAGAAACAAAATGACTTTGTTTCTCCTGCAGAACATTAAAACCAATTTTGAGCACTTATTCCAGGATTTTAAATGAATATTTTAAAGCTATTGCCCTCATCTCTGAGCAGCCCACATGACTGCAAATTACACTGTCAGACGCTGGATAAATTTGGGAAATTGTTTCAATAAACCCAGTCATTTCTGTTACAGATCGTAAGGAATTCTCATTCGGCTGAAGAGACACAATCAACACTTTGTTTGTTCTGTGTGCAGGGTCTCAGCGAAGATCTGAAGAGACTTTGTACAACTGTTTCAGAAACTGTCGCCAATTTTACTGCTTACATCAGCCAGTGCATCGAAGGCCTGCAGAGCCGGCAACTGATCGAATTGGGGGGAGCTGGATACATTGAAAATACATTTAAACTCTCTCCCAAATGAGAAAGGCCTCAAATATTTATCATAGTTTCAAGCAAACTACAAAACACATATAGAATCGTGAATTGAATTATTGATAATGTATAATCCGTGTGTTAGGATTACAGAACGAAAGAACACTGCTGATGGTTCAAATCTGAAAGACTAAAAGTGAATGTGAGAGACACCCAGCAGGACAGAATCTAATCTATCAGCAGGGAATCTCTCCGCCCCCAGAGACTGGGGTCAGATTCTTTCGAGCAGCATAGACTGAGGAAGGGTCACCAGACCCAAAAGGTTAACACTTTTTTTCTTCACAGATGCTGCCAGACCTGCTGAGCTTTTCTAGCAACTTCTGTTTTTGTTATACACTGAGAGATGGGGGACAGGGGAGGGTGGCGAGGACGTGAGTGTGATGTGTACATTTATGAGGGAAACAGACAGAGTAAACAAGATGAATCTTTGTGCTTGGTGGTGGAATCAGTATTGGGGAGGGAGGGCCTAGGACAGACACATTAGATGAGATGTGAGGATTTTTTTCACTCAGATGGTGGGAATCTGAAACTCACAGCCTGGAAATGTGGGAGAGGTGAAAACCATCATCACATTGCACTGGTCTTTAGCTGTAAAAAATAAGCGCTAAAGAGCTGTGGATGTTGTATATCAGAAACAAAACAGATATTGTTGACAAAGTTCATAATAATAAAGTGTGAAGCTGGGTGAACACAGCAGGCCAAGCAGCATCTCAGGAGCACAAAAGCTGACGTTTCAGGCCTAAACCCTTCATCAGAGAGGGGGATGGGGTGAGGGTTCTGGAATAAACAGGGAGAGAGGGAGAGGCGGACCGACGATGGAGAGAAAAGAAGATAGTTGGAGAGGAGGGTATAGCTGGGGAGGTCGGGAGGGGATAGGTCAGTCCAGGGAAGACGGACAGATCAAGGAGGTGGGATGAGGTTAGTCGGTCGGAGGTGGAGGTGCGGCTTGGGGTCGGAGGAAGGGATGGGTGAGAGGAAGAACAGGTTAGGGAGGCAGAGACAGGCTGGGCTGGTTTTGGGATGCAGTGGGGGGAGGGGATGAGCTGGGCTGGTTGTGTGATGCAGTGGGGGGAGGGGAAGAACTGGGCTGGTTTTGGGATGCGGTGGGGGAAGGGGAGATTTTGAAGCTGGTGAAGTCCACATTGATACCATTGGGCTGCAGGGTTCGCAAGCGGAATGTAAGTTGCTGTTCCTGCATCCTTCGGGTGGCATCGTTGTGGCACTGCAGGAGGCTCATGATGGACATGTCATCCAAAGAATGGGAGGGGCAGTTGAAATGGTTCGCGACTGGGAGGTGCAGTTGTTTATTGCGAACTGAGCGGAGGTGTTCTGCAAAGCGGTCCTCAAGCCTAAGCTTGGTTTCCCCAATGCAGAGGAGGCCACACCGGGTACAATGGATACAGTATATCACATTGGCAGATGTGCAGGTGAACCTCTGCTTAATATGGAAAGTCATCTTGAGGCCTGGGATAGGGGTGAGGGAGGAGGTGTGGGGGCAAGTGTAGCACTTCCTGCGGTTGCAGGGGAAGGTGCCGGGTGTGGTGGGGTTGGAGGGCAGTGTGGAGAGAACAAGGGAGTCACGGAGAGAGTGGTTTCTCCGGAAAGCAGACAAGGGTGGGGTTGGAAAAATGCCTTGGGTGGTGGTGTCGGATTGCAGATGGCAGAAGTGTCGGAGGATGATGCGTTGTATCCGGAGGTTGGTGGGGTGGTGTGTGAGAAGGAGGGGGATCGTCTTTGGGCGGTTTTGGCGGGGACGAGGTGTGAGGGATGTATTGCGGGAAACGCGGGAGACACGGTCAAGGGCGTTCTTGACCACTTTGGGGGGAAGGTTGCAGTCCTTGAAGAACTTGGACATCTGGGATGTGCGGGAGTGGAATACCTCATCCTGGGAGCAGATGCAGCGGAGGCGGAGGAATTGGGAATAGGGGATGGAATTTTTGCTGGGAGGTGGGTGAGAGGAGGTGTATTCTAGGTAGCTGTGGGAGTTGGTGGGCTTGAAATGGACATCAGTTACAAGGTGGTTGCCTGAGATGGATGCTGAGAGGTCCAGGAAGGTGAGGGATGTTTTGGAGATGGCCCAGGTGAACAGGAGGTTGGGGCGGAAAGTGTTAGTGAAGTGGATGAACTGGTCGAGCACCTCTGGGGAGCAAGAGGTGGCGCTGATACAGTCATTAATGTAACAGAGGAAGAGGTGGGGTTTGGGGCCTGTGTAGATGCGGAAGAGGGACTGTTCCACGGAACCTACAAAGAGGCAGGCATAGCTGGGGCCCATGCGGGTGCCCATGGCCAACCACTTTGTCTGTAGGAAGTGGGAGGAATCAAAAGAGAAGTTGTTGAGGTTGAGGACGAGTTCGGCTAGGCGGATGATGGTGTCGGTGGAGGGGGACTGGTCGGGACTGGAAGAAGCGGAGGGCCTTGAGGCCATCTGCATGTGGAATACAGGTGTATAGGGACTGGACGTCCATTGTGAAAATGAAGTGTTGGGGGCCAGGGAATTGGAAGTTCTGGAGGAGGTGGAGGGCGTGGGTAGTGTCACGGACGTAGGTAGGGAGTTCCTGGACCAAAGGGGAGAAAATGGAGTCCAGATAGGTGGAGATGAGTTCGGTGGGGCAGGAACAGGCTGAGACAATGGGTCGACCAGGACAGGCAGGTTTGTGGATTTTGGGAAGGAGATAGAAATGGGCCGTCCAAAAATCCACACCCCAACCCCGCACTGGCCCGTTTCTATCTCCTTCCCAAAATCCACAAACCAGCCTGCCCTGGTCGACTCATTGTCTCAGTCTGTTCCTGCCCCACCGAACTCATCTCCACCTATCTGGACTCCATTTTCTCCCCTTTGGTCCAGGAACTCCCCACCTACGTCCGTGACACCACCCGTGCCCTCCAACTCCTCCAGACCTTCCAATTCCCTGGCCCCCAACACCTCATTTTCACAATGGACGTCCAGTCCCTATACACCTGTATTCCACATGCAGATGGCCTCAAGTCCCTCCGCTTCTTCCTGTCCCGGAGGCCCGACCTGTCCCCCTCCACTGACACCCTCATCCACCCAGCCGAACTCATCCTCACCCTCAACAACTTCTCTTCTGATTCCTCCCACTTCCTACAGACAAAGTGGGTGGCCATGGGCTCCCGAATGGGCCCCAGGTATGCCTGCCTCTTTTTAGGTTACGTGGAACAGTCCTTCTTCTGCACCTACACAGGCCCCAAACCCCACCTCTTCCTCCGTTACATTGATGACTGTATCGGCGCCGCCTCTTGCTCCCCAGAGGAGCTTGAACAGTTCATCCACTTCACCAACACCTTCCACCCCAACCTCCAGTTCACCTGAGCCATCTCGAGCACATCCTTCACCTTCCTGGACCTCTCAGTCTCCATCTCAGGCAACCAGCTTGTAACTGATGTCCATTTCAAGCCCACCGACTCCCACGGCTACCTGGAATACACCTCCTCCCACCCACCTCCCTGCAAAAATTCCATCCCCTATTCCCAATTCCTCCGCCTCCGCCGCATCTGCTCCCAGAATGAGGCATTCCACTCCTGAACACCCCAGATATCCAAGTTCTTCAAGGACTGCAACTTTACCGCACAGTGGTCGAGAACGCCCTTGACCGCTTCTCCCGCGTTTCCCGCAACACATCCCTCACACCCCGCACCCGCCACAACCGCCCAAAGAGGATCCTCCTCGTTCTCACACACCACCCCACCAACCTCCGGATACAACGCATCATCCTCCGACACTTCCGCCATCTACAATCCGGCCCCACCACTCAAGACATTTTTCCATCCCCACCCTTGTCTGCTTTCTGGAGAGACCACTCTCTCCGTGACTCCCTTGTTCGTTCCACACTGCCCTCCAACCCCACCACACCCAGCACCTTCCCCTGCAACCGCAGGAAATGCTACACTTGCCCCCACACCTCCTCCCTCACCCCTATCCCTGGCCCCAAGATGACTTTCGATATTCAGCAGAGGTTCACCTGCACATCTGCCAATGTGGTATACTGTATCCATTGTACCGGGTGTGGCTTCCTCTACAATGGGGAAACCAAGCGGAGGCTTGAGGACCGCTTTGCAGAACACCTCCGCTCTGTTCGTAGTAAACAACTGCACCTTCCAGTCGCGAACCATTTCTACTGCCCCTCCCATTCTTTAGATGACATCTCCATCATGGGCCTCCTGCAGTGCCACTATGATGCCACCCGAAGGATGCAGGAACAGCAACTCATATTCCGCTTGCGTACCCTGCAGCCCAATGGTATCAATGTGGACTTCACCAGATTCAAAATCTCCCCTTTCCCCACCGAATCCCAAAACCAGCCCAGCTCATCCCCTCCACCCACTGCATCCCAAAACCAGCCCAGCCTGTCTCTGCCTCCCTAACCTGTTCTTCCTCTCACCCATCCCTTCCTCCCACCTCAAGCCGCACCTCCATTTCCTACCTACTAACCTCATCCCACCTCCTTGACCTCTCCATCTTCTCTGGACTGACCTATCCCCTCCCTACCTCCCCACCTATATTCTCTCCACCTATCTTCTTTTCTCTCCATCTTCGGTCCGCCACCCCCTCTCTCCCTATTTATTCCACACCCTCTCCCCATCCCCCTCTCTGATGAAGGGTCCAGGCTCGAAACGTCAGCTTTTGTGCTCCTAAGAAGCTGCTTGGCCTGCTGTGTTCATCCAGCTTCACACTTTGTTATCTTGGATTCTCCAGCATCTGCTGTTCCCATTATCTCTGATACAATTGTTGACAAAGTTCTGCAGGTCTGGCAGTATCTGTGAACAGAAATCAGAGTTAACATTTTGTGTCAAGTTTCCCTTCCTTAGATCTATTCTCTCCGCAGATGGCGCCAGACTTACAGAGTTTTTTCAGCAATTTCTGTTGAATTGTGATGACATTTCAGACACATCTCTGAGAAAAGTGCTGGAAATGACACTTGAATAGTTATTTGACCAGCAATAATTCGATGGTCCAAAGGGCCTTTTTCTCTGCTGTGGACTCCGAAACTGGGAGATTGGTTCAGATCAGTGAGAAAGGGCACGGAAAGGGGGAGGGGGACGGTGAACAGAGGGAATGAGCGGGTGAAGGCTGGGAGAATTTCGCCGACAAAAGCTTTCAAGCGAAGAGGAGTGGCGATGGAGAAGGAGAGACAAAAGAAGTGTCTGATATAACAAGGTGTGGAGCTGGGTGAATACAGCAGGCCGGGCGGCATTGGAGTATCAGGAAACTTGATGTTTCAGGTCTGGGCCTTTCTTCAGAAATGGGGAGGGTGAGAGGTCTCTGAAATAAATGGGTGGACAGTGATAGCAGGTAGATAGTGGAGTGGATAGGGTGGGAAAGAAGATGGACAGGTCAATGAGGCGGGTATGAAGCTTGAAGAGGTGAGTGTAGGAAGGGAGTGGGGATGTGGGTTGTTCAGTGAGGAGGGAGAGGTGAATATGTGGGAGAGAAGATGGGCAAGTCAAGGGGCAGGGATGAGCGGGCGCTGATCTTGGGATGAGGTCAGGGTTGGGGAGATTTTGAAGCTTGTGAAGTCCACATTAATACCACAGGGCTGCAGGGTTCCCAGGCCGAATATGAGGTCCTGTTCCTTCAACCTTCGGGTGGCATCGTTGTGACACTGGAGGAGGCCCAGGATGGTCATGTCATCAAGGGACAAGGGAGCAGGAGGGGGAGTTGAAGTGGTTTACGACTGGGAGGTGTTGTTGTTTGTCACAAACTGAGTGTAGGTGCTCGCTGTGATCTCTGAGCCTGCGCTTGGTCTCCCTGATGTAGAGGAAGCCACAGTGGGTGCAAGAGACCTCATCAGCAGATGTACAGGTGAACATCTGTTTAGTGTGGAAGGTTTTCTTGGGGCTTGGGATGGAAGTGAGGAGGGAGGTGCAGGGTCAGGTGTAGCACTTCCTGCGGTTGCAGGGAAAGGTGCCAGGGCTGGTGGGGCTAGTGGGAAGTGTGGAGTGGAAGAGGGAGCCATGGAGACCGCGGTCCCTCCAGGAAGCAGATCAGGGTGGGGAGGGAAAAATGTCTTTGGTGGTGGGGTCAGATTGCGGGTAGTGAAAGTGGTGGAGAGTGATCTGTTATATCCGGAGATTGATGGGGTGATACGTGAGGACAAGGGGGATTCTATGTTTGTTTTTATTGTGGGGAGGGAGTGTAAGGGCTGAGGTGTGGGAAACGCAAGAGATGGGGTCAAGGGTATTTTCAACCACCGTTGGGGGTGTTGTTGTTCGTGTGTGTGTGTGTGTGTGTGTGTGTGTGTGTGTGTGTGTGTGTGTGTGTGTGTGTGTGTGTGTGTGTGTGTGTGTGTGTGTGTGTGTGTGTAGAACACCTCATTTTGGGAGCAGAGGGGTGGAAGGTGCTGGTAAGGTGGATGCTCGAGCTCCTCCGGGGAGAATGGAGCGGCACTGATACAGTCATCGATGTAACAGAGGAAGAAGTGGGGCGATAGGGCCAGTGTAACTGTGGGAAAGGGACTGTTCCACATTTCCCACAAAGAGGCAGGTATAACTTGTGCCACTGTGGCCAGCCCTTTCATCTGTAGGAAGTGGGAGGAGTTGAAGGAGAAGTTGTTCAGATTAAGGACGAGTTCGGTTTGGTGGATATTGGTGAACGGGGACTGGCCTGGCTTGCGGGACAGAGAGAAGCAGAGGGCTTTTTAGGAGAATGCAAGTATACAGGTATTGGGCATCCATGATGAAGATGAGGTGTTGACGGCCAAGGATTCGAATGTTTTGGAGGAGGTGGAGGGCTTGGGTGGTGTCCCTTATGTTGGTGTGGGAGCACCTGGACCCGGGGGAGGAAAGAGTGTCGAGATAAATGGAGATAAGTTCGTTGGGGCAGGAGCAGTGACGATGGGTCGATCAGGGCAGTCGGGTTTCTGGATTTTGGGATGGGGATAGAAGCGGGCGGTGTGGGGTTGGGGAACGATGAGGTAGGAGGCTGCTGGTGATGAGGTTATGGGTGGTCTGGGAGATGCTGTTTTGGTGGTCGGGGGTGGGGTTATGATCCGGGGACGGTAGGAGGAGGTTTCAAAAGCTGACACATGGCTTATATATGTTATCCTTGTAGGAGATATATACATAGAATACTTGCACACACAGCAACAAATGTCCCCGAGAATATCAGAGTCAATGTGTGAGCCTCTTCAAGAAGGGCAAGGTGCCTGACTGTCTTTGTTCAGTTGGACAGATTCACACTTCATTCTCCCCTCCCTCCTAAAGGTTCATAATGCTGAGCCTGGGTTTTTGTGTTTTGTTTTCATTCCCAGCAACTGCAGTGATTCGGTTGGTGGGGTTCATAAATTGGCACATACCCATGAGCAGCTTGTGGACTATTTCAGCTTCCCCTCCGCTTTTGCTGTTCTCGGTGAGACCTTCAAAGGATTTTCGTTGCCTGCAGATCAAGAATTCAAAGCTTATTTCACTTTCAACGCCATGAGAAAGTTTCGTCTGGAGTTCCAGCAAATGGCTCACCGTGTCACCATGTTTGTCCCTGAAAGTTTATATCCGAAAACACGTTAACTTTTATGAAGATAACAAAGTGTGAAGCTGGATGAACGTAGCAGGCCAAGCAGCATCTCAGGAGCAAAAGCTGACGTTTCGGGCCTAGACCTTCATCAGAGAGGGGGATGGGGAGAGGATTCTGAAATAAATAGGGAGAGAGGGGGAGGCGGTCCCCCTCCCCATCCCCCTCTCTGATGAAGGGTCTAGATCCAAAACGTCAGCTTTTGTGCTCCTGAGATGCTGCTTGGCCTGCTGTGTTCATCCAGCTTCACACTTTGTTATCTTGGATTCTACAGCATCGGCAGTTCCCATTATCACCGATCACAACTTTTATGAAGGTTTGGTTTGTTTGAACATGACCGGCAGTGAGTTGCCTTTTCCTACCATTAGCAATCTCAGTAAAAAGTCTTGCTGGCCCTGTTTTGACTCCTGTCATAAACAGCCTTTGCGTTTGTACTCAGCTTTCACCCGTAGTCAGCAGATTTCGAACCTGCACAGGAATAACCCAATGGATTTCAAATCCAGCGCCTTAACCACTCGGCCATGACAACTGGGAGAAATGCCCTTCCGTTTCTATTTTCTGGTCATTTTGCATGGCCAGTCACGCTGTGGATGAATTATTGCTGGGTTTGTCTGAATCTAATCACTTTGCAGATTTCGAAGTGTTTAATGTAATACATGGTGATTCGGGTTGTTTAATTCCAATAGATAAAATAAACGTTCATTTGCAAATGAAAATATACATTGCAGGAAAAAAAAAACCTCAGCAGATCTGGGAGCATCTGTGGGCCGAGAATTTGAGTCAACATTTCAGAACTTCTTCAGAACTCTGTTTACTCCTTTATGTAGTGCAGTTTAGGCTTTTGATTCTGATTCCAAGCATTCCCAGCTCTTTATTGTACCTATTAAAGCAACATGGAAATAACTTTATGGTCACTCACCTAACAAGATTTCAGTTTGGTGAACATTTTAATGACTACATTAAAACCCATAACTACAGTCAAAAGGGAACTGGTGGAGAGAGAACAGCACTTGTTCCTTCCTCAGTGGCCTCAAACCACCAACTTCACATTTCACAGTCGAAAGCACCAGCCAATTGAACCACAGAAAATGGCGAGCTCTTGCAGCAGCCCTTAAAGCGGGCTTGTAGTGAATTCAAACTTATAACTGCTTCGCTTGGAATGACAATTGTCTTGTAACAGCTGTACTTTTCCAAAATAAAACCTGGGAAATTCATTGAGGGGACATGGGATCAGACTGATCCTACCCTCTGCAGACCCATCCACATCACTGGGAACCAGATCTTCTATAACCGGGCCTGCCTCCCTTTGACTCTTTCAGTGCCTTGTCTATTTCTCAGTTTTCTCATTGTCCCGGAGTCGAGATTTGAATTCCTGATGTGCAGGAACGAGAATTCTTTCCATGTCTCAGCTGAGTTCATGTCCCAATAACACCCAGCCTCTTAAAGAAGTGGCAGGTGTCTGGACTGTTTGTGCTCAATTTGAAAGTTCACTCTTCATTCGCCTGTGGTTCCAGTTCCCAGAACGTTCTGGCATGTGGTCAGGGGAGGGAGATTTTGAAGCTTGTGAAATCCACATTGATACCCTTGGGCTGCAGAGTTCCCAAGCGAAATATGAGATGCTGTTCCTGCATCTTTCAGGTGGTGTCATTGTGGCACTGAAGGAGGCCCAGGATGGACATGTCGCCAAAACCACCCCGGCTCGTCCCCGCCTCCCTAACCATTCCTCCCACCTCAAGCCCCACCCCCATCACCTATCCACTAACCTCACCCGCCTCACTGACCTGTCCATCCTCCCTGGACTGACCTCTTCCCCCCTTAACTCCACACCTACATTCACCTTCACTGGCTCTCACCCTGACTCTTTGACCTGTCAGTCTCCTCTCACCCTGTCATCTCTTTTCTCCATCTTCAATCCGCTTCCCCCTCTCCCTATTTATTTCAGAATCCCCTGCCCCTCCCCCATTTGTGAAGAAGGGTCCCGACGTGAAACATCAAGCTTTCCTGTTCCTCTGATGCTGCTTGGTCCGTTGTGTTCTGTCAAGGCGAGGTATGTTCAAGGCTGAGATAGACAGACATTTAGTCATTTTGGGAGTTAAGTCAATTGTTGGGGAAAAACCTACCCGTTTCAATGATATCTTTTCAGGAAGGAAACTGCCATCCTTACCTGGTATGGCTTATGTGTGACTGAAGGTCCACAGCAATGTGGTTGATTCTTTTCTGCCCTCTCTGGAAATTGGAAATGGCTGATAAATGTTGGACTCTCCAAACATCGCCCTCATCCTTTGTATGAATAAAGGATCTGCAGTTCTTGCTATCTCCTGCTAACAGCAGATTTTCTGCAATACATCAACTGAACAACATCAGATTATCACAGAGATAATGGGAACTGCAGATGCTGGAGAATCCAAGATAACAAAGTGTGAAGCTGGATGAACACAGCAGGCCCAGTAGCATCTCAGGAGCACAAAAGCTGACGTTTCGGACCGAGACACTTCTCACAGCCCAACTTTCTCCACATTGAAACGCAGGGCAATAATATGAATCATTTTGAAACTTGGAGAGACACACTTCACTGGTGAAGGTGCTTCTGGTGTAGGAACAGGCGCGGGGCTGTGTACAAGTCAGGTCGCAAGGATTAGCGTCATGTAAGCTGGTTGGCATTCAGGGTTTGCATTGCTCAGGCATGGGTACAATTCCCAGTCAGGAAATCATGATTTGTATCTCTTCCCGTTAACTGTAGGAATGAAGTAAGTTCCTGGTTATGCACAGAACACGCACTCTGAATCTACCAGAATCAGTCCAGTGAGAAGTTGCCTTCGCATTGAAGGATAATGGCAGCAGTTTCATGGGAATTTGACCACAACAAACTTCCCTCCAAGATTCTCACCATTCTGAGTTTGAACTATGTTGCTGCTCCTTCAGTGTCGTTGCTTCTAAATCCTGGAACTCCCTTTCTAATAGCATCAAAGCTGCACCTATGTGCCAAGGAGTTTGAGTGTTTAAAAAAGTAACTTATCACATCTATCTGTGGAGGAATTAGGGGTGGGAATTAAATCCAATCCCATTGAATGAAGCACTATCCCAGGCATCCGGGTTGCTGTTTCTAACTGAACACCTACAAACGGTCAGGAGCACGTTCAGAAGCAAAGTGTGGGAGTGAAACAAAAGAGAAAGGTAACAATGGCTGTGAGGGGCGGCGGGGGCATGAGGCAGGAAGTGAGTGTGGAGATATTGGTGCAAGGATCAATGTTGGCTCCAATGGGCCAGGCTTTACCTTTGCTCAGTAACCAAAATGAACCTATTCGTCTTGTTAGGTTCCCTCAGTGTATGTTAACTTTGTTCATGGGCCCCAAGAGGATGAGCCCATGCTCTTTATCCAGTCAGCTGAAACAGGTGAAATTGTCAGGTTTAAACCAAAGGGTCCACGCCAAAAACGTCAGCTTTTGTGCTCCTGAGATGCTCCCTGGCCTGCTGTCTTCATCCCGCTCGAGACTTTGTTATCTTGGATTCTCCAGCATCTGCAGTTCCCATTATCTCGGGAGAAAATTGTCTCTTTCCATGTATTTTCACAGGAGAATATTGAGCTGTCAACAATCCATGTGGAAACGTGGTGTAAGATTGAAATTCTCACTGAGTAACGCTGATACAGGAAAGTTCCCCAAGTTACTGTGATTGCGTGGTTAAGGAAATGGCCCTATAGATGGGTAAAAAAGTGCGTAGTAAACAGGCGATCTTGAGTTAAAATCCCAGCGGTGCCTGAGCCTTACATTGAAGATTCCTCGTTTCAACGTTTCTGAATTGGCATATTATTGATCTAAACAACAAAGTTACTTGCTCCCCTTGATTCATTCACAGACTGAGGGTGCCACTGGCTCGGCCAACATCTGTTGCCCGTTGCGAATTACCCACCATGTTTGCTGTGGGCCTGGAGTCAGATGTAAGCGTGATCAGTAAGGATCAAAGATGCCTGAAGGACATGAGGGAACCATATGCGTTTTGGTCCCCTGACGATGGATTTATGGCCATCATTGCATTCTAAATTACAGTTATTTATTGAATTGAAATCCCATCATCTTCTGGGGGTGATATTTGAACTTTGGTCTCCAGAAAGTTACCTGGCTTTCTGAATAAACAGTCCAGCAACAATACCACTTAACCATTACTTGTCCTGTCGGTGCAGAGAACTGAGCATGGTGCCTTTGTTTGAGTGCAGATAATTGTCATTCGGTGCTGGTATTCCTGTCGCCTATTTTCTCCCCATCAGGGAATGGTTTCCTGCTGACAATTAATTCATCCTGGGGTTTGGTAGGAATAACAAGGTACGGCAGAATAAACTGCAGCCCTACTGCGGAATATTGTTATAATGAGACAGGCACCACGAACTGATCACTCTCATTCTCTGCTGTTACCCTGTTCAATCATTTTACACCAACAGTAAAAACATCACTGTAATTGTATAATTGCGGCAATTTGTTTCTTTTCTGGTGGAATAGGAATTCTATTTAGAAGTCTAAACACTCACCATGTTTTGAGGGAATAAGTACGTCCTTTGTTCGGTCCTCATTGACAGAAACTCTATTTGGAGAATGTCAGCCCAGTTCCAAGCTTTACAAATGGGTTGGGAGTGTTGGTTGTGATGGGGAAGCCTCTCAGCAGCTCCAGTCTCAAATACTCTCTGATTTTCAGACTTTTCAAAGAGCAGCAATGGGAAATGCGGGATATAGATATTGAACCCCTACAGTGTGGAAACAGGCCCTTTGTCCCAACAAGTCCACACCGAACCTCAGAGCATCCCACCTCGACCCATTTGCCTATAGCCTACCTAATCTACACCTCCTTAAGCACCAAGGGCAATTTAGCACGGCCAATCCACCCACCCTGCACATCTTTGGACTGTGGGAGGAAACCCATGCAGACGCAGGGAAATTTCACAAATTACACACAGACAGCCGCCCAAGGCTGGAATTAAACGCTGATCCCGAGCACTGGGCCACCGTGCTGCCCTCAATATGGATGGTTAGAGAGTCGACGAATATAAAAGGGGATGAAGTGAATAAGCAAAGACAAGCAGAGATGCATATTGAGGTAGACACTAATAGGACCAATTCTCCATTAAACACAGCTGCTAACTAACTGAAAGGAAAAGACAAATAAAAACATACAAGCAGCAGTGTTTCTCCATTGAGCCATTGTTTCTCCCCCACCCGCTCCCTCACAGAGACATGGAGAGTGACATCATAAATCCATGGTGTCATTCCTGTGCAGAAAGAAGCTGTTCAGCCCATAGATTGCACAGCGACTCGCTGCCTCTTGTATTTCTCTGTAGTTATTCACAATCGGTGATATCTGTCCCTAATAATGGTGAACTCTGTCTGTGTCATGATGCAGTCTCTGACATCCTGATTCTTTTGTCATTCATGCCTGAAACAGCGTGGGGAATTACTGCCAAGCATGAAAACAAAAATACTGCAAGTAATGAGTTTCTACTTCACCGGTTTATTCCCATCTCAGAGAGGAAGTTTTACATTCCGTTCGGAGCAGACAGACTGAAAACAGGAGAAGACCATTCAGACCTTCACAAGTGTATCAGCTCTCCTGTGTGAACTTGGCCAGTGCATCAACATGAGGAATTTATTTCAGATACGTGAAGCTGAGCAAAGCAGAGAGCTGATTAAAATGCGTGGTGCAGGCCACTGCAAACCATAACTCTCACCTGCAGAAAATAGCAGAGGATGGTTTTGATCCAGCGATTTCTGGGTTATGACCCCAGCATCACCCACTGCGCCGCTCTGCTACATTGTTGGGCGAGCTTCACAGGCAAGTATTCAACTTTCCATCTGCAGTGCAGCATTTCCATTCGACGATGATGTTAAATGTTTTTCACTGTTGTTTCGTTGCACAGATGTATCACAGCTGTGCAAATATAACGTTTGTCTTATTTCCCACGTTCTGTTGGTCGATTTCACTCAGAATCACAAAACTTGTCACAGCACAGACAGAGGCCAGGCACCCTGCCTCAGTTATGCCACGTCTCCCCAATAAGCAAATGATTATCACTTTCAGTATCAATCTTTTGCCTTCTCCCTGTAGCATCTGCACAGGTACTTTTAACATAACGGTCCAATTCCGTTATGTGTTGATTGAATGTGCCTCTGTCGCTGTCAGATATTGATTTACCGACACTAACCACTCCTGGTGTGAGAACGTTCTTCCTCAAGTTACTTTTACTTCGTTTTCCTCATGCCTTCCAATCTCTGCCTGGTCATTCTCAATACCTTCAGGCGTGGTGTGGTAGCACTTTCACGCCTTTATTTCCACTGTCTAGACCCCTTGTGACTTGGAGAGCTGCATTCGGATCGCTTTACAGCCTTCTATTCCCTAAGGAGAACTGTCTCAACTTTCCAACCCATCTTCATTTCTGACATATAGGTACATTTTAAACCTTCAATATTTAGACCTATCTTTGATGCTCCTTACTCACAACACCTTCAATGCCTCCAGAAACATTTTGTTTTGATGCAGCCTGGCCTGTTGTGTGTTTCCAGTCTCCTCTTTGACCACCATTCACATGAACCTGTTCACCGCTACCTCCAATCATATCACATTCCTGTTTTCTGAAGTTTCACACTCGAAATTGAGCAATACTTCAGCCTAAGGATTCAGAGTCCGAGTGCCTGTGTGAACATCCTAAAACTCTTCCTCTTCCTTTGAACAAATGCGCCCCTTTGCTGTGTTCACTGAACACAGAACGGTACTTCTAGTCTATCCCAAAGTCAAGCAGTTCGACAGCATTTCACGAAGCTGCTTTTTGAGTTAATTAATTGGGCATTTTGACAAAATGAGTGTGGTTGTGTGGGATACGAGACAGGGCCCTCTGGCACTTCTAAATGCTGTAAGATCCAAAGCAAGAATCATATCCCTGGATCAATGAGCCACCTGTAGGCCAAATGGCCAACTCCCCAACCAACTGAGACTCACTTCATGTGACATACATCCCACATTGCTTCAGGAATTCCAAGGATCAAACAACTTCCAGAACATCATCGTCTCATTCTGTCTCCCTGCTGCAGGGCGGTGCTGTTTGTCCATTAGCCCAGAACCGTCTCATTAAAACATTGTTTTTCTGCCTGCAAGCAGTGCTGGGGAAGGGCAGTGCCCTTTCGATCTCCTCCCTCTCAGTCGCTTGGGGTGGGTGAGTCAGTTACACGCATATGCAGGTAATTATCAAATTGTGAACTTTTCCCCAACGCCTGCTATCCGAGAGATAGAAAGACGGTGAGCTAGTGGGAAAGAGATAAATGGACACAGGAGACTCTTCCCTTGGGTAAATTAAAATAAGTTCTTTTCTGGTGCAGCCTGTTTGATTTTCAGGATTAGTCTTCAAACAACAATCCCGCAGGCAGTCTTTTGCAAAGCTGGCATTAGTTTCTTTGCTGCATCCACAGCAGGAGTTAATATCTGACCACGTTATGTGAATCTGAGTGAAACACTCGCTCACTGAGAGACATCCCCATGGGCCCTGAGCTACGGGGCTGCAGACAGTACAAAGCGGAAGGGAGGGTTAATAATGAGCCATTGTTTCTCCCCCACCCGCTCCCTCACAGAGACAGGGAGAGTGATGTCATAACCCCATGGTGTCATTCCCACGCAGAATGAAGCCGTTCGGCCCATCTACTCTCTGTCACTTGTATTTCTCTGAGGTGTTTTCCCAATTGGTGATATCTTGCCTTAATAATGGTGCCTATGCCGTGATGCTGTCTCCGACATTCTGCTCCTCTTGTTATTTGCATCTTAGCATGGAGAATTACAGCAGAGCATGGAAGAATGTGTTTCAACTTTCCCAGTTTATTCCCGTCTCAGAGAAAAGGTTTACAAATCAGTTCAGAGGAGACCGACTGAGAACAGCAGAAAAACTTTCAGACCGTCACAAGCATGTAACCTCACCTGTCTAAATTTGGCCCGTGTTTCAGTATGTGATATTTAATGTCACACACATGAAACTATTAGAAGGGGAAAATTGATCAAAACACAGAACAAAACATGACGCACCTGGTGCAAAGAGGAGAGGATGGTTTCTGATGCTTCTACCTCACAGTTATGGTGCCAGCATGCTCCCATTGCACCACTTTGCTGTTGGATACAGTGGTTTTGTTCAGACAAGGATTCAGCTTTACATCTGGTTTGTGGAATGTACCGTCAAGAATGATGCCAAGAGATCTTCACTATTGTTGTGTATTATTCTGTTGCACAAACGTGCCATGGCTGTGTAAGTATAACCGCTGTCTCAGTTCCCACACTCTGTTGGTCAAAATCTGATTCCAATCAGAATCAAAACATTTGTCACAAAGCAAATGGAGACCATGCAGCCAGCCTAGCTGTGCCCGCTCCCCGCAATGAGTAAGTGAGTATCTCTTTTGCCTTCTCCCTGTAACTCAGCATATTGTTACTTTTAACAATAACGATCGAATTCCGTTTTGTGGTGAATGAATCTGCCTCTGTCGCAGTCAAATGTATCATTTGCAGGCCTTCATTACTTTTTGTCAAAAAACGCTCCTTTGCATGTCACTCTGACGTTTTCCTCATGACTTTAAGTCTCTGCCTGATCGTTCTCGATCCTTTCAGGGGTGTGAGCATTTTCACCCCCTGATTTCCTCTGTTCATACCCGCCATGACCTGGGAAGTTTCAATCAAACCAGTTTTCCGTTCAGCAAGGAGAACTGTCTCAACTTACCAATCTCTCTAGATTGTTGACTTTGCTCATACATGTCACCATTCACATGAACCTGTTCAGTGCTGTCTCGAATTGCTTCCCATCCCATCGACCTGAAGTTTCACATGCATATAATTGATCAATAGCACAGCTGGACTATTCACTCTGATGAATAGCCCAGGACCGAAGCATCAAAACTCCTTCTAATCTGATGCTACCTGACCCACTGTGTTTATCCAGCTCCATGGTGTGACGATTCTGACTCTAGCATTTGCAGTTCTTTCTATCTGCAAATTCATTTAGAGTAGGATTGTGTTGAACAAGAGCATTCGTTTTCAATTTGAACAATTCTTTTCCCTTGTTGTGTTCGCTGCAATCATAGCTTTGCCCCATTCCTATGACGGGCTTCATTGAAGCAAAGATAATAAAATGTGAGGCTGGATGAACACAGCAGGCCAAGCAGCATCTCAGGAGCACAAAAGCTGACGTTTCGGGCCTAGACCCTTCATCAGAGAGGGGGATGGGGAGAGGGAGCTGGAATAAATAGGGAGAGAGGGGGAGGCGGACCGAAGATGGAGAGTAAAGAAGATAGGTGGAGAGAGTATAGGTGAGAGTATAGGTTCTTTACACCTCCCTGGACTGACCTATCCCCTCCCTACCTCCCCACCTATACTCTCTCCACCTATCTTCTTTACTCTCCATCTTCGGTCCGCCTCCCCCTCTCTCCCTATTTATTCCAGCTCCCTCTCCCCATCCCCCTCTCTGATGAAGGGTCTAGGCCCGAAACGTCAGCTTTTGTGCTCCTGAGATGCTGCTTGGCCTGCTGTGTTCATCCAGCCTCACATTTTATTATCTTGGAATTCTCCAGCATCTGCAGTTCCCATTATCTCTTCATTGAAGCAAGGTTTTTTTTGGCAGAAGTGAGAGTTAAAAAAAAACAGAGCTCATGCGGGATTTACACCTGGGACCTCCTGCATGTCAGTATTGTACATGACCCTACGTGAGAATCATGTCTCTCGACCAACAAGCTGCCTGTATAAAGGTATTCTGCACACCCGCCCCCACCCCCAAAACCCCAAACCCCCAGAGTGCGGTACATTTCGCATTGTTTCGGGAATTCGAAGCAACTGAAAAGTTTCAGTAACATTTTCTTCTCAATCTGTATCTCTGCTCCCCGGATGGTTCTGTTTGCCTCTTCTCCTGCACCGGGCTCACTCTAATGGCAGATTATTATCCCATTTTCTTCCAGTTGGATTACAAAAAGTTTTTAAAGATTCACTTAGCTGGAGATTGGATTTCTGTTTTGTTTCGCTTCCATGCTTCCACCGACCATATGAACGTTGTTCCTAAATTTGCGACGCAATTCTCCAGCCTCAGCATGCCCAAGGATGAGGGAATTTGGATTTTTTTGGACGGACTCCAAAGGCTGGGATTGTTCTGTTCAGTGAAAATCAGATTAAACAGATATTTCTTGCCGCTAGTGTTTGGATGAAGCAGACAGTGAGAAACTGTTTCCACAGATCAGGACCAGTAAACAGGGGGATCGTATTTTAGAGCCTTGAAGATAAAGAGAGTTGTATTTATACCGGACTTTTCACCACCAGCGATGATATCTGTTGACTATGGGCAGAGGTTGTTTTAATCTTGCTTCCTTCTACCCCATGTAATAAATGTTCACTGCAAAGACTCTCAGGGATCTCAAACTGATCTTGATCTCATCGAAATCAGACCTCATCATTGTGATGCATTTTGATCCGCTTCCAGCAACACCATGCATCTGAAATAAATATCCCATACTGATATATGGGTCAAGTTTACGCTGGTGAGGTGACACTCTTGTGAAGGTCTGCGTGGTATTCTCCTGTTCTCTGTTGGTCTGCTATGATCTGATAAAAGCTGTTCTCTGACATGGCAGGAGTAAATCGTTGAATGTGAAACGCATCAGTTGTGGTGTGCTCCACGCACAGGACACCCTCCGGCAGTTGCTCACGCTGTTTCAGACAGCAACGTCCGCCCGGCAAAATGAAAAGTTGTGAATGACACGAGGATTATCATATCGGAGAAAAAGTCATGGGACAAACACGATACACCATTATTAGGATAGCCATTACAGATAGTGAATAATCTCAGAGAGATACAAGGGTCAGAGAGTGACCGTGGACTCGATGAGCTGAACGGCTTCTTTCTGCACTGGAATCACGCTGTAGGTTTATGGCGTCACTATCCCTGTCTCTGAGATGTGGAGATGCCGGTGGAAAGTGCCACTTCACCTGAAGGAGGAGCAGCGTTTTGAAAGCATGTGACTTCACACAACCCTGTGGAATGAAAGCCTGGTATCCTGTGACTCCTGACATTTTCTACTGTCTCTGTGACAGAGTGGGCGTGTGAGGGAGAAACAATGGCTCATTTTTAACCCTCCCTTCCGCGTTGAACTACCTGCAGCCCCGCTGCTCAAGAACGTTGGCAATGACACTCACTGAATAAGTGTTTCAATCGGTTTCTCTTAATCTGGGACTATCGGCGTCAGTAATTAATTCCTGCTGGGTCGCAGCAAGTGAACCGATGTCGGTGTTGTAAAGTTTATTTGCTGCAAGATTGCTGTGTGAAGTTGAATCCTGAAATCAAACAGACTGCACATAAAGATCCCATATTAAGTTTCTAAACAGAATAGTCCCCAGTTTTGACTTCTTTCTTCTCCTCTTTGTTTCTGATTCATGTCAGTTGACTAAAGTTCCCTGTTACCATAAATAATTCCCTGACATCTGATTCTGCCTCTTCTGCTTCTTTGCCCTTCCAGTGTTTAAGAAGGAGCTGCAAAACGTATACCATCTCCAAGCACTGCCTGCCCATGGAAGGAAATGGTTTAATCCATCTGCCATTGAAGAGACCCCGGTCCTGGGGGAAAAAGAGAAAATAGCAGCTGCCCCAGAGCAGGGGCAGAATGGGAAGAAACTGTTCGTTGTTGCTTTCACTGCGCGAACTGAGATTTTTAAAAATGCAATCAGCCTGTTGAGAGATATTATTACACAGCCTTTGAGCAGATGGAACCTTGAAACAAGCCTTTGACATCTGAGTTTGGGAAAAATGTTATTGTTTGAGGGTCGCCTCGGCTACAACTGAAAGGTGTAGTTGGCTATGTTAGTGTCGAAATATGATTCTCATTTCAGGTTATTAAAAGGCTTGTGAGAGGTCCCACGTTCAAATCCTGAACAAGAACTTGTTATCTGCAACGGTGTACTCTACTCGCTGTTTGGCTTCTTTTCACGAAAATCTTCGACAGCTTGGGAGCGTGGTTTGTTGTGAAATCAAAGTCTGTCTGAGATCGCAAAGCATCTTTGTCGTGCATTACAATCACAGGCACTTTCGTGTCTGGCCTCACATTAAACAACTCCGAGGATTCTGTATTTCTATTAATGATGCTCATGACACTTTTCTTGGTGAAATGAGAGAAATATTGTGTTTTGGTGGCTAAATTAACCGAACAATATCCGATAGAGGAATCTCTTCAGTTGTTTCTTCCCACTCAGATCCTTCGTCTCTCATTGCAAATGATAGAGTCGGGAATAAGCCCTGGATCTGCCCTGGAGTCGATGTGAGGGCAGAGGTTGTTGGTGACAACATAGATTGATCAAAGTCTTGTTTTTGATTGGTTTCAAATATCTTGGCACTTTTACACAAGAACATAGTTTCGGGATGTGGTGTGCCCAATGTTTTGGACAGAATGCCCTGTTCCCTTCGTGTGCAAAGTAATACACCAATTGTTCATCATGGGGTTTAAACACACAGCCACCTCCATCTGGGCAGCCTCTTCTTTCAGATGGTGACAGCACCATTTTAATACTATTATCCTGATCTTTTATTAATTAACCAACAGACACCCAATTTATTTGCAATTTTCAGGAGTTTCCCGCTCCTCCTGTTGTAGTAGAGTGACAGAGAGTTCGGAAAGAAATGTTTCCAACCAACAGTGATTCATTTCCTCTCACCGGACACAGCGACAGTGATCTTTATCCAACTTCAGGAGCGGGAACCACAGCCTCACCGCACTTCTTCACATTAACGGTGAGCCTGAATTTTATAAACTGTGTCAAGAGCAGGGAGACAAAATGAGAAGGTATTCTTGAGACCCTTTGCTCTTTTGAATTCCAGGAGCAACATGAAATGCACTTCATTGTGAGTGAGTCTCAGCTGGTTCAAAGCTGGGTGCAATTGGTGGCAATGGCTGGTTTGTCAGAAGGGTTTTTTAGCTGTACCGGGTCATTGGTTCAGGGGTATGATTCTTGCTTTGAAGATTGTGCATTATGGCTACACGAGAAGCCCCCAGTTCAAATCCCACACGGTCCATTATTGCTTCCAACCATTGTGCCAAATCTCCCAATCAACTAGCACCCCCCACCCCGCCAAAAGAAAGCTGTGTTCAATTAGTTCCGACTTCCTGAAGTCATGAGAGAGCAAAGGAAACACTTGTTGATAACAAAAAGAGATACCTCAGGATGTTAGCACAAGCAATACGACACTGGATGAAACCTCCATATAAAACAAATGAAGATGAGACGCATGAAATGTAGTGTGCTCAATGCTCTGGAAACCTGCAGTAATTCCCTACTCTGTTTCAGACAACAGGGTCCTCCCAAAGAAATGGAAAGTTGTGAATAACAAGAGGATCGTGACCGCAATAAATCAAGTCATGGATCAGCCTATTGGAGACAGCATAGCAACACAGGCACTATTATTAGGACAGAAATCCCCGCTCCTAAATAACCACAGAGAGATAAAAGTGACAAGAAACTCTCCTTGGGCTCGATGTGCTGAACAGTTTCTTTTTTGCACGGGATTGAGGCCATGAGTGAGAGTTCTACGCAGATGCTCTTAATGTGGGATTTCTGGCGTCAGATATAAGAGATATAACTCGTGCCCGGTTGCAGCAAAGTAACCGATGGCCATGTTGCAAAAGTCTTTATGCAGGTTTGCTGTGTGAAGACAAATTATGAACAACAATCAGGCTGTAAAAAATAATTCACAGTTATTTACCTGAGAGAAGAATCTCTGGTGTCCATTTCTCTCTTTCCCAGCAGCTCAACATCTTTTTCTGTCTCGGATGACAGACATTTGTCAGAAGTTCCCAACCAAAGATGCTGATTTCCTGTGCATGTGTGCCACTGACCACCCCCTCAAGTAATTGCGAGGGATCAGAAGAGCGCATATGCCCCTCTATCTCTCTCTCCAAGTACTGTTTGCAAGAGGAAGAAAATGGTTCAAGCCGCAACTGAAGAGTGTCCCGTCCCAGGGCAAGGGAGTAACAATACCACCCGGGAGCAGGGAGACAGAATGGGAAGATGTTCTTCAAATGGTCTTCTGTTTCACACATAATTCTGTGGTAGAAATGCAAGAGTTTTACTGGCTCATTTGTAGTCAACCAGAATGTGAGAGGTTCCAGATTCAAATGTCGGACGAGCTCTGGTTGTTTGATATTCGTTTTGCCAGGTCGCCCGATCAGCTTTTTGAGATTTGGGTAGCATTTCACAAAGTAGGGATTCTTGAAATAAGATTGAGCTTCTGAAGCAGAGGTGTCATTGGAGTGAGCATGACGCGGCAACGCAAATAGTGAAAGTCAAAACAAGTCATTCAGATCATTTATCCATGCAGTCTGGCGTTGAATTATGCTCCACTTGGATTATCACTAATATTTGGGCAGATAACATCAGTAAATGTGTACGCGAGGTGAGTGGAGACAGCGCTGAGCAGGATCACGTTAATTGTGCCGGATATGTGGAATGTCAGCAGTGAAGATGGTTTGGAAAGTTGGAGCAGTTCTCCTTGGAGAACCGAAGGGTAAAAGTGGGTTTATTTGAACCGTCCAAGTCATGAGGTATCTATGCAGAGTCAGCAAGGAGAAAATGCTCCCTGACATGAAAGGATCGAGAACAATTAGGCAGAGAATTAAAGTGATTGGGAAAATAAGTAAAAATGACATGAGAAACTTTTTTTTCACACAGGGGTTGCCTACGATCTGTAATCACTGTCTGATTGTCACAAAAAAGCAGGTTCAATCAAATTATTGAAAAATGAATTAGATCATTATGTTAAAAGTAGCACTGAGTTCCAGGGAGAAGTCAAGAGAATGACACTAAAAGTTCTCCCCATGTACTCATTGTGGAGAATGGGCACAGTGAAGCTGGGTTGCATCGTCTCCGTCTGCGCTGGGACAAGTTTATGTTTCTGTGTGAAATCAGAGTTAGACCAGCAGAATTTGGCAATTTAGACAAATGTTACATTTACACAAATGGAGCATATCTGCACAGCATACAGATTTCATAGGGAGGGCGGTGCTGTCTGAATCAGCATGGGATAGTACTGCAAGCTGATTTGTGTATCAAACAAAGTGCACATTACCATTCATGTCATCCCAGAGTGAGAGACCCAGAGATGGCCAATCTCTCTATCGTACATACGTCTGCTCGCTTGGGTGGTGGCTACAAATAAAGCGTGAAAGTGGAAACACATGGCAGATTTGTTTGGGTTTGATGTGCTTACTGCAAGCAGGAAACTAAGGAAGATAGAGGGTAAAGCAATTGAAATCTGCTTGCAGGAACAGCAAACACATTGTAAGGCACATAGGTATCTCTTGATGCCTTGAATTCTGTTGATAGCCCTAGCATCCCTTGCACGAGCCCACGCTGCTACAGAAAACATTGTGTCACTGCCTCTAAACGTTGTGCCGTAGCGAGGCAAATATTTATTTGTTTATCAGAGTTTCATGGCAGCAAATACATCTTTTGCCAAAGTGAGGGGAGTCTTCATGTAACAGAGGTCATATAAGGAACTCTTTCAGATAAATAATCTCACTCCATCTCAGCATGCTGTGTGTCTCCTCAGCACTTTAACTGTCATTGTACGTGCACAGAAGGTGTTTTGCTTGTTCTGCGTCTCTACCTGCCTGACTCGTACCTTTTGGGTGGTGTGATGCAATGCAATTGCGAAGCCAGAATGAGGCTGCAAAAATAATGCGCTCGTCTTCAAATGCAAAGGGCAACTAGCAAGTACAACTGAACGTTTTTTTCTGACTATTCTGAATTGTCTCCGTAAATCTCTGCTATCGGCCCTATACTGGGCCAACTCTTAACCCAATTTTCCATTTCACTTCAGCCCTAACTTCGCACTGATGTCATTGCCCTCTTAAGGTTTGAAACACTCGTCTTTACTCCTTCAAAGTTAACAGGAAACTCAGTCACACTAAGATCACATCTACGAGTTGCACCTTCACTCGAAGGAAGGTCTAGGGTCCAAAAAGGGAATGACAAATATTTAACTCTGGAATTAACAGCCAATAGGCTACAAGACACGAGTAGAGATACAACCCATGACCTCCGATTTACAAGACAAACACACTGCCACCTGCTTCCGTGGTATTTCCGAATTGACTAAACCACTGCATTACTATGAGTGAGATTGTTTGGAAATATTGGAAAAGTAAGACAAACTGACAAGTTACTTGGTGTTAAAATACATAACGGAACGGTGAAGACAGAACAGCGAGTGGTTGTGTTCAGACAAAATAGGATGTCATTCTAAACAATTCAGTCAAGCTTCCCATTGGCAGACAAACGACAATGAGGGGTTGGGTCGACCTTTACAGTGATCAGTTTGCAACAGCTGCATGTAAAAGTTTTCCTGCAATTGGCTTGGCTTTAATGAGCGCATAAATGAGGGTCAGTGCAGTAATGATTTCCTAGCTCGGAGAAGGGAAGACTTGCCTTCAAAGTCACGTCAGGAATGTTCGTTGAAATCATCCTAGGGATGTGAGGACTGTCCTCTGGGAGCATACAAATCACATCAGTCAATGCTCGATAGAGTTTAGAATATCGAGAGGTGAGGAAAGTACGTCCATTCTCAAAGTAATCATTTGGTTCATTCAATATAGGGAAGCATGAAGCGATGCTCAAATGGGGCATCAACACATAAAGACAGTACACCATAATTAGGAGGTTTTTTTTAACTTAAATGTAAATTTCAGATTCAGTTTAACATTTGGTAAAGGAATTTACTGCCCTGACCCAATCTGCACTGCAAGTGACGACAGCCCCACAGAGAGGTGGTTGCATATCACTTCTCTTGGAAATGGCCGAGAGTCAGTCGGGTTTCTGGGATATTGATATTATAAGCTGTTCCCACATTCCAACAAGTAACAAAGGAGATGAGAGCTTTTGATCCACAGAGAAACGATGTCCATAATGTGATTAGACAATAATTTGGGTTAGTTGAGTTTATAAATGGAAAAAATAAGTCACATTAAGTCAGCAAAAAGATCATTGTGCAACTGTAATGTCTGTAGTTCAGCCTCAATTGGTTCATCGTATGTAATTTTTGTCATCGGTCTTCACCAACAATGCAGAGATTAGAAAATACACAGCTGACTATTGGGATGATGGACAGGATGCAGGATTACATACACGTGATGTTGCAAAATTTGGAAAAGTTGCATCTGAACCTGGGAAAATTGGGAAGTAAACAAACGTAATTTTCCTGACTATGCGAGTTTCAGAGTGCCTGTATAGGAGGATGATTCCCTCTTTCATGAGAATCAAGTTCAGAGAGGTCAGAGAATCAAAACTATCAGTGAATGATGAAGCAAATATTAGAACAGAGTTCCTTTCTCTCAGAGAGTTAAGTTGGCAACGATTTTCCAGAAATAAAGTTAGAAGCTGATTCCAGAGGGTTTAAAAAAACAAATAAGAAAACATAGAAGGAGTGGATTTAACAATGGAAGAGAGTCAGTGGCTGGATCTTACCGGGATCGTGGGGGGAGGTGTTGGGCGAAATGTAGGTGGGAGGGCAAGGGTGGGGGCAGGGCCAGGCAGGAGAATCAATTCAAATTTAAATGACTATAGGTGTAAGGAAATTTTGTGAACAGATGATTAAGACAACGCGAAAACGCTTGTGGTTTTGAAAAGTGCGACATATTCTTCACAGTGAAACCCATTATATATTGCGACAGAACCGATCAGGATTTTTCAAAGCAGATACAAGAAATTTAGAAGTAAATACATTTCGTGAAGGCGTTGACAATAAAAACAATTCATGAATTTGAAATGGGTGGCATATGTTTCCCCGTGAAGCATTAATAATAGAACTGAAGTTATTTTGTTATTGGAAACAAAAGTTATGCCCTAACAATTAGGAAGTGAACTGTCTCTCGGAGATGCAATTCCTGCTTTTATCTGACGTCTTTTATTGACTGGGTTCAAATTCTGCCAGAGGTGTGTTTTCATTCCGTTTCCAAGGGGATGGATGAATGCCTTTATTATTCTAATATCAAATGCAGACGTGAAAAGGGGATGTTTGATGAAATTAAATCAGAAGAAATATTCATGAAATTGACTCCTTCTTGCTTTTGGCTGAGATTTGCTATTTTGACGACTATGAGTTGGCTTCCATTCCTGGTTCATGACAGTAACCATAGCAGAAGCAGAGCAGCTCTGGCAGGAATCCATTTAATGCCCCTGATCAACGAATGATCCCCAGAAAATGAGTCAATGCCTGAGACTCTTTAAGATGGGGAAGGTGCCATGACTGTCTCTGTTCACCGGACAGTTCGCCCTTTACTCCCTTCTGATTCCACTTCCCAAAGAATTTTTAAAGATTCATAAAGCTGAGACTTGGTTTTCTGGTTTGTTTCTTTGCCATTCCTAAAAGCCGCATGATTGGGTCGGTGGGTTTAGGAAATGGAAAAGTGCCTGCTCACAGATTGTGGGACTATTTCAGCTTGCCTTCCTTTGATGCCGCTGGGACATTAACTCGGATGCTCTTGGTGACGTTTACAAATGTAAGACAGTGAAAGGATTCTCGTTCATGTGCAACAGAAAGTCAAACCTCATCACGGCTTCAGTCGGATGAGAAATATTGAAATGGAAGTATAAAGATGCTATGAGCTGCATTCGAGCCAGAGAGAAAATTACAAACTCCTGATCTTGAAACAGATGCATTACCATTACCTTACCCAGTAGGGAGCTGAGGAAAGCACATCGGGTTCGTTCAAAACCAAGAGCATTAGCTAATGATCCGAGTGCAGGAATACAATGAGTTAATTGTTTTGTCGTTTTACTTGAAAGGATATTGGTGTAAGATGCCTGAGGGTATCTGTTTTGGAATCTGCCCCCATCCCCATCCAACAAACAAATCGTTTCTTTCTGGCCCTTTCTGATGGAGGATCGAGAATTATTCCTGGATCCGCCCTGTGACATACAGACTGGAATCAATCTCCCCTGGTCACAGCAGGATGTTAAAGCACAAGAGAGAGGCTGAAGCAATCAAGGGCAGGATGAGGGAGACAAACAAATTGGAGAATGACAGAAGATGATTGGAGACAGGCAGAGAGCATGGGAAGAAGTTGGATAAAATGTGCACGGCCTTTTGTCCCCCTTTGCTGGTAACGACGTCTTATTGGGATACAATCACTTCTCTTAATCCTGCTCAGCAAAAGCTCGCTCATTGAGAGCCGGAGGTGCAACAGTAGCATGTTTGCAGGCAGTTCATAAGGTTGTGTGCTCTCGCCATATCAGGCTCATGGTGTTTGGCGGCAACATGAGCCACCGATATTGGGGATGCTGCTTCTTTGTGCTTCGCTTATTCAGCAGCTTTTTAAGCATGGGGGATGTTCTCCTATCAATTTTTAAATTGGAACATTGCTGCAGGGATGTGATGTGCCCAACACAAACTGTTCATCGTGGGATTTAAACACACAGCCGCCTCTTTCTGGGCAGTTGCTTCATTCAATCAGGGACAGCGTCATATTGATAAACTATACTGATATTTTCACACTGAATTTGTAAACATGCAGCTTCTCGTTGAAATCTATCAGGATATTCCAGCTCTCCCTGTTAAAGCAGGTGGCAATGAGTTCAGGAAGGTAAATTTTCAAACTACTATAATTCCTTTTACAGTTATAATGATCTTTATTCGACAGAAGGAGAGGAAACTGCTGTCCCACGGTCCCTCTTCACATTACACAGTGAGGCTGAAATTTATAAACTGTTTCGGTAAAATCCAATGGCAAATAAAGAGATCAGGTTGGTTGATGCAGTCCACTTCCTGACTGGTGTCTGATATAGAGGCAACTCTCCAGGAAATATATGTCATGTGGGTCTATTGCATGAACAGTGAGTCTGAAGTTAGAAATGGGTAGTTATCGAGGGGTGGATTTCTGACTGGAGGTCTGTGGCCAGTAGGGTTCCATTAGGATAATACCTGGACCTCTGTTTGTAGTTTTTGTAAGTAATTTAGATGATAACGTCAGTCATCTGATTAAGTTTGCTGATGAAATGAAAATTGGTAGACATGTGGATCGGCCGGAAGCATACAAAGGATAAAACAGGATATAGACCAAGTGGAAAGTTGGCAGGACATGTATGACGCATTTTTGGAGATCAAATGTAGGAAGAAAGTTTGTAGTAAATGTCAGGAGGCTGAGGAGCATTGATATACAGAGGGATCTAGGTGCAAATCCATTGCTTCCTGAAAGTGACAACACAACTGGCTCAGGTGGGAAACAAAGCCTACAGCATGCTTGCCTTCATCTGCCCAAGCAGTGACTATAAAGTTTACCAATCTTATTGCAATGACTTCAAGACGTTGTTTTGACCACATTTGGAGTACTATGCACACTTCTCATCTCCACACTGCAGGATAAATGTGGAACCATTGCAGAGTGTGCAAAGGACATTTACCAGCATGTTCCCTGTATTGGAGTGGCTCCCTTGCCTTGCCCTTGTTGTCAGCGAGCCTTTCATTCTAGTAAGCTAAACAAAATTTTGCAACAGCACAGAAGCTGAGGGGTGACCTTTTCGAGGTACATAAAATGAAGAGAGGGATGGATAGTGTGGAAAATGGGAATTTCTTTGCCGGGGGAAATATTAAATATTAGCAGGAATAGGATTGAGGTGAGAGGAGAAAAGTTCAAATGAAACGTACAAGGAAACTTTTCTTCCACTAAGTTTTGGAAGTGTCTGGGTAGACGGCAGAAGCAGAAATGTGAGCGAAGTTTTTAAGTGGTATTTAGAAAGACTTGTCAAACAGGTAGAGAACAGGGATGAACTATGTTCCACTTTGTTTCGTCTCAATCAATCTTTGGTTAAAGTGACCGAACACTTTGCTGTGGGACGGTCTCATTCCTTGTAGCCCAACGGATTCATACACACACTCAGGTGCCTTTGAAATGTTGTCATTTTTACAAGCGCCCACCACTTCCTCTGGCAGTTCACACCATACACACACCACGTTCGGCGTGAAAAAATGACTCTAAGAAATCTTTTAACTTATTCTCCTATCACCTTAAATATATGCCCTCCCATTTTGCACTCGGGCCGACTCTTGGAAATTGACATTGACTCTATCCATATCTCTCGTGATTTTACAGACTTCTATCGGGTCATTCCTCAACCTCTGATGCTCCAGGAAAAAAAAAATTGCCCCAGTCGATTCGGCCTAGGCCAACAATCCAAACCCTGCAACCCTGGCAACATCGTCATGAACATTTTCTGGGCAATTTTATGTTGTATCTTTTACTTTTTACAATGTCAATAACGTTGGACAGCATCAATCGATTTAAAACAGAGAAATCAAATGTTGAATGGCTGCAAATTTCAATGGTGTTCGAAGGACAGTGGGTAGAGCAGTAGGGCACTGTGTTTCTGTAGTGTAGTGGTTATCACATTCGCCTAACACGCGAAAGGTCCCCGGTTCGAAACCGGGCAGAAACACTGGCACACCTTTTATCACTGCCACAGGTTTCTTCATTCCTGTGGACAGAGTTTCCTTGCCTTGCCCTTGTCGTCAGTGAGTCTTTCATTCTGGTCAGCCACCCAAAATTGCAGCTGTCATAACACTACTGCTGTGGACAGGAGGGTAATGCCAAAGCATTGCTGTGGAAAGCTTTGTTAAATTTCTCTCATTCCTGCTCCTGAATATGAGTCGATTTTGAGAGCACAGGTGCTCAACCTTTTTATGCGTGCATTTGGTGTGCCCGTACATTTTTCCTGTCATGCAGTCATGTTGCCTTCCTCCCACCCCAAGCCGCACCTCCATCTCCTACCTAATAACCTCATTCCACCTCCTTGACCTGTCCGTCTTCCCTGGACTGACCTATCCCCTCCCTACCTCCGCACCTATACTCTCCTCTCCACCTATCTTCTTTTCTCTCCATCTTCGGTCCGCCTCCCCCTCTCTCCCTATTTATTCCAGAACCCTCACCCCATCCCCCTCTCTGATGAAGGGCCTAGGCCCGAAACGTCAGCTTGTGTGCTCCTGAGATGCTGCTGGACCTGCTGTGTTCATCCAGCCTCACGTCTTATTGTCTCTTTTAATGTTCTCTTTTAGCTTCTGCTTGTAACTGTGCACATTATCAATTTTAACAGGCATCGAATTCCCCTTCATATCAACAGAATCTGCACAAGGGGTTCTGTCAGACAGTGATGTACAGACCCGAAACTTCTCTGTTCAAAGCTTCAAACAGACCAACTTTCAGCTTTCTACTCTATAAGGTGAGCTTTCCCAACTTTCCAACTTAACATTATTGCTGACATTCCACATACACGGCACCATTCACATGAATCTGTTCAGTGCTGTCTGTCATCACTTCAAATCCCGGCTTCCTGAAGTTTCATGCCCAGGACTGAACGATAATGCAGCTGAAGGATTCATTGAGAGGCGGATTGCATGGGCGAACAACCTGAAACACTTGTTCTCACTTTGAACAGGTGATTCCTTTTGCCGTGTTCACTGCAATGGTACTTCTGCCCCATCCACACTGCAGGCAATCCGACCTCTTTCAACGAAGCTGCTTTGAAGAAAAGCTCCTCGGGCAATGTGGCAAAAGGGAAAGGAGAAATCCGGTCTTGATGGGAAGTTGAACCAGAGACCTCTCGCACGTCAATGCCGTAATTGTAACCTCAGTGAGGATCATACCCCAATGCCAGGAAGCCAGCTACACGCTTGCTTACTCAGCGAAAAACCAGCTGAGACTTGCTCAAAGCAAAATACCCCCATGTTCTACGAATTCGAAGCTGCAAACAGTTTCAAGAACATAGATAACAAGGTGTAGAGCTGGATGATCACAGCAGGCCAAGCAGCATCCTGCTCCTTAGATGCTGCTTGGCCTATTGTGTTCATCCAGCTCCACACTTTGTTATCTTGGATTATCTAGCATCTGCAGTTCCTATTATCTCTGTGTGTAGAGCATGTTCCTCTCATTCTGTCTCCCTGCTCCCAGCCCAGTGATGTTTGTCCGTTGAATGGAACTGGGTTTCTCAGATGGTGGAGTGAATTATTTTCTTCCACTTGGATCACAAAAATATTGAAAGATTCATGGAGCTGGATACTGCGTACTTATTTTTTCCTACGTTTCCATGTTTCCAACAACCAACTAATTTTTACCCCTTAAATCTTGTCGTAATCCTCCGGCTTCCTCATGACACGGGATGAGGGAATTCAGTTTTGTGCCGAGATTCCAGAGGCCGGGATTGCTCTGTTTAAAGCAAAGAAGTTTAAATGGAGATGGCGCAAGAGCTTGGATGAAGCAGACAGCAAGAAACACTTTCTAGGGAACTAGAATTTTAGAACATAGAAGATAAAGAGAGAGAGATAGTAGGAACTGTCGATACTGGAGAATCTGAGATAACAGGTTGTAGAACTGGATGAACACAGCAGGACAAGCAGCATGAAAGGAGCAGGAAAGCTAAAGTTTTGCGTCTGGGCCCTTCAGAAGTGATAAAGAGAGTTATGTTTACATTGGACTTTTCACCACCTGTGATGACGTCCATTGATCAATGGGCAGACCTTCTTTAAAGCTTGCATCCTGCTTCTCCACATGCAATTTCTTTGCTGTAAAGAGTCTGAGGCATCTCACCCTCAAATTCATTGAAACCTGCCCTCATGGGTGAAGAATGGAGTGTGATACTGAATGCCTGTGATTTGAACTTGAGAGGTGCCCCTGTTTAGATTAGATTCTCTACAGCTTGGAAACAGGCCCTTAGTCGCAACAAGTCCACACTGCTCCTTGAAGCATCCCATCCAGAACCATCCCCTATAATCCACACATGCCTGACCACTACAAGCAATTTAGCATGGCCCATCCACCCAGCCGGCACATTTTGAACTGTGGGAGGGATCTGGAGTACCTTGAAGAAACTGATGCAGACATAGGCAGAATATGCAAACTCCACACAGGCAGTTGCCTTAGGCTAAAATTGAACTCAGGTCCTGGTGCTGCGAAGCTGTGGTGCTAACCACTGAGCCACCATACTATGCTTCCCCATTTATGCATCCCACTTGAAACAGGAAACGCCCCCCCTAAGCAAAGAACCAGCAACAGCGCAGAGCCATTAACACTAAATCACGTGAGTTTTCTTCTAAACTGTGTTCATTACCGTTGCTTTGAAGAGTGAAAGCCGCATTAAGTGTTACTAACAATTTCTTCCCATTCTGACCCGCTGCTCCTAAGTGACTCTGTTTGCTCCCTTCCCTCCGGACCAAGCTCTTTCCATTGGTGGCTGGAGAAAATCATCTTCCACTGGTAGGCAGTGCTTGGGGAGAACAGCATGAATGCTCTCTTCTGCTTCCTGTCAAACACAGTCTTGCGGGCCGGGGGAGAGTGTGGTGGAAGTGAGTGGTATGGAAAGTCAGAGAGGCTGTGCAAAAAGGAGATTGCACATGCAAAGGAACTAACATTCTGTTAGGAACCTTGTCCAAATAATTGCATCTAAGATAGTCAGAAAATGCAGAGCTGCTTGAAGAAGGGTAATTGCTCTCAATTTAGGGGAACAGTGCTTGTGGCCTTTCAGATGCCACAGGGAGGTCACTGCTGTCCGACTCAGTGTGGAGTATTACTACAGCGAGCTCTGTCCCTCATGCACACTGCACCTATGTGTATAAAACTCACCATCTTCTTCACAGCTCAGAGAATAAAGGTTGCTCTGCAAACCATCCCAGAATGATTGAGAACGGGAGAAGGCGCTTTAGGCCATCACCCTGACAGCTCCTGGAGAGAAAAGAGATGTGTGAGAGCACACTGTCCCCACGGTTGTATTTTTTCATCATTTACAACCTTGGCCCCTGTGATAATAAAATTAATTTGAGAGATTCATTGAGTTGCAGATAGCAGGAATCAGTGAGTCAGTTTAACCTTTCTCTGAAAACGGTTGAGTAAATTGTGCAAAGTAGCAGTTACTTCTCCCTGGTGTTTAGGAAATGAGAAACAGCAGATGACTGTTTCCAGAACATGACGTGAGCCATAGGTGATGGGCCCATCGGGTTCCCACTGTGACACTCTGCTTGCATGAGCTGAACACATGTAAAGAAATTACTCAGTGACAACATCTGTTGAATTAACTTCTGCGAGGGTTTGCAGCCAATGGAATAAAAAGCTCCAGGGGAGCAGGGGTGTAACATTGTCCGTGAGGAATTGTTTCCCAGATTCGAGGTGGGTGCACAGCACTGTCCTCAGGTCTCAGTCTTGGGACCACTTCTCTTCCGGACAGATATTACTGATCCACATTTTTGCACAGAGTGGACAATTCCAAAATCCCAAATTGCACAATGTCACTAATTTATTCAACACAGAAACGCACTGAAACTGTTTTTTTTTAATCTTCCACAGCCTGATCTGACGCTGGAATATTCCAGCTGTGAGAGGGGCGTGGTGAAGTTGATCAATTGATATTCAGTGCTGTTGATTCACATTGTCCTCACCACGTTATTATTTAGTACTCTTTTCTGCTGAAAATGTGAACATGCCTCACCATTCGATAGAACATTTCAATGATTTTTTCCCCAACCGTCCACATAACCTTGTGGACCATTGGGAATCGGAAATTAATCGATTTCCACCATCAAAAAAAATCGAAAATAACTTGCCAACTGTGGAAGGTAACGTTGCTGTTACAAACCAGTTGAACTTCACCTCGAACTCGCATTTTTTTTCAGGTAAGCAACAGATTCTGGTCTGATTGTCTTTCAAACGGTATTATTCCCAGAAAGCTTGCCCTGAAAATCTGACGAATTTCCTCTGGCCAGCAATAGGGCATGGGCAACCTTCATTAAAACTTGACTCTGGTGGGACTCGAACCCACAACCTTTGAATAGCACTGTTAATGTTGACATAGAAGTCCAACGTGCTCTCCATTGCACCACAGAGCCTCAGGCGTTCCGTTTTTGCAGTAAAGAAGTTTGACGCTTGTGCATTATTTTTGTGTCTTTCTTCAGGCATCCGTTTTTATTCGGGTCTTCGAAGCAGGGTCAACAGACCCAAAACGTTAACTTTGCATTTTCTTCACTGATGCTGCCACATCTGTTGAGTTTTTCCAGCAACTTCTGTTTTGGTATCCCATTTTCCAAAACCTAACTCCTATCCATGTGTGATCTGGCACTTCAACTGATCATCTAAACACTCTTAAAATGTTCTGAACATTCTTCGCTTAACCACACGTTCAGACAGTGAATTCCAGATACCCAGAACTCTTTGGGGGAGAAAAAAAGTGCCTAAAATCTCCTCTAACCCTTCTGTGCCCTGTTTTTAATCTACGTCAATGGTTACTCATGCTTTTCAACAAGATAAAGTTTATTCCAATTTTCCGTATATAACCGCTTCATATTTTTGAACACGTCAATCAGTTTCTCCACTAAGCTTTCTCTGCTCTCAGAGAAACACAACAGCTCTAGCCTCACTCATCTATCTTCACTGAGGAAGTGCTCGAGTCCAGACAATATCCTGGTCTTTAAAAAAAAACATTAACAGGATGAAGTTATTGCTGGCCAGGCCCATCCCTTTTCCCCGGTGGCCTGCATCCACCCATAGGCCAGACTAGGTAAGAATGGCAGTGTCCTTCCCTAAAAGGCATGAGTGAATTAGATCAGGTTTCTCCTGATAATCGATTCATGGTCGTCATCAGCTGTTTTTTATAAAGTAGCTTGAAGTTCCACCATCCGTTAGAGCAGTAATCGAGCCCGGGTGCTGAGCGTGTTATCTAGGCCTCTGGATTAATAGTCGAACCATAATACCGCTGGACCATCACCTCCCCTTTGAAGGACCGGCTCTGGATGCCCTCTGGGACAATTACACTCTCGCTGCAGTCTCACGATCAAAATGGAACATGTTCTTTGAACAAAAGCAGAAATTTCTGGACAATTCAGCACAACTGGCATCATCTCTGGATATAATTGGTTGTCACTTGTGCCAGAGTACAGTGAAAAGCTTAGTTTATGAGCAGGACAAGCAGATGATAGTAAGGCAAGGATGTACAGATGAGCGGTTGTGAAAAGTCTGAGGCAGAGGCATAAAGGTCACATTGCACAGGGTCTGTGGTTATCGAAATCACCGTTTGCAAGATCAGCATTATTTGCTGTACTGGGTCTGTGGCTCAGGCATCGTCAGTACTCAGGTCTGGATGGCCACAGCATCCTTAAATCCGTCAGATTTAAAGCAACATTACAACTAATTTTTATAGATTTAGATTTAAGTTTAAAAATGTAGATTGGTAATAACACATGTTAGAGTTGGATCTGCTACAGGGATGTCACAAAGAGTCATGTGGTGTCAGTGCCATCACAAAAACAGAGTCCAGCAACGCTTCTTAAGAATGGACAGTGCCAAGGAAAAGCTAACAGAAAAGACATGCTTCCCTAAACAATGTGGCCTATGTGCATATGTCTGAATATGAATATTTTTGGGGAATTCAACACTTTTTTATTTCAAGTACATCTTATCTTTCAATTCCTTCCTGAGACATGGATGGTGCTTCATTTCCTTCAAGTCTTTCTGACTGTTTTGTAGCATTTTCGAGTATTCTGAAATACCTCCTTAAATGTTTGCCATTACAAGTCTACTGACCCACTCTTAAACCTAATTTTCAACTTTATTTTAGTCGGTCCTAACTTCGTACTGTTCCCGTTTTCCACACTTTGGTTTACAGTGCGTATCTTGGAACCAACCTTCTCTTCCTCAAACTAAATATAAAACTCAGTCACGCTGTGCTTACTTCTGCTGAGGGGTGGTTTCACCATGAGGTCAGCCCTGTGCCGTTGCATATTACCAGATACCTTATGTCTTATTGTTGCTGGAAAGTATTGTTCTGATATATTGCCCCAATAACACCTCATCAACTCACTATTCAAACTACATTCGTCAATCTGGCTTAGCCAATTTATACCATCATTAGAATCACCAAAGATTGTTGCTGTGCCGTGACTTAAAGGGAGAGGACTGCTTTAAATGGAGCAGTAAGGGAATGATATGGTCTTAAAATCGAACAGTTGGCAACGGCACACACTTTGGTTCAGCAATTAACAACCATTGCTAGTTAGATGCAGGAATTAAACTCATGATTTCCAGTTCATGAGATCAGTCCCTTTCCACAAGCCACCACATCTTTACAGTGGCCAGGTGCTGCTAAACTACTGCATTCTATCAGTTTGGTACACACGAACCACCATTGTTTGAAATATTTGGAATGGTGTATTCAGACAACTTTGCATGTCATTGCACACGATACAGTACAGACTACCATGCACAGGAAAATGACACTGAGAAATGCAGCATTTATGTCAACCTTTGCTAGAATCAGATTGTAAAAGCGCAATGTGAAAGTATTACAGCAATTTCCATGGGTATAATGAACGTACAAATGCAGGTCGTTGCAGTAGTGATCTCCCTGTACTGGACGAGGAAATACTTGCCTTTGAGGCCACATCAGGAATGTCCATTCGATTCACTCCAGGGACGAGATGTCTGTGTTCCATGAGCATACGACTATATAGTGCTCCACAGAGTTTAGAACAATGAGTTGAGGGAAATGCCTTAATTAATAAATGAATAATTAGGAAGAATCCAAGACATGGAAGCACAAAATGATGTTAAAAGGGGACACGAATATGGAGAGATGATACACAATAAGTCGGGTAGTTTTGTTTCGTAAATTTTAGATCTCAGATCCACGATTGCCTTTGGCGAAGGTATTCACTGTCCTTACCCAGTTAGCACTCGAAGTAAAAGCAGCCCCACAGTGAGGTGATCGAGATCATAGAACTTCTGTAACATCTATAGTTCAGCCTCGCTTGGAGCATTGTGCAAAAACCTTATCGGATTAGTAAAAAAAAGATGCAGATGGACTTTACTGGGGTACAATGTGATTAGAAAGGACACATATGGGTTTTATCAGGGTGGTGGAAAGTTTGCAGGATTATATTCACCAGACGTGGCGTCAGTCAGAAATGCTCTAACTGACTCAGAGAAACTTAGGAAGTGAACTAATGGTGATTTGCCAGAAAACTTGAGGTTCAGTTTCTAAAAAAAGTGGAAAATTCCCTCTTGCGACCGAATCGAAGTCAGAGAGGGAAGACATTCACAAGTGTCGGTAAATAATAAAGGAAATATTGGAGCAGAGTTTCTTCCCGTCAGAGCATTATTTAAATCCGTAACAATATTCCAGAAACAAAGGTAGTCAGTGATTCCAGAACATTTTGAAAGACATATAAGCAAACATACAATAGATAATTTAACAAGGGGAGAGAGTCTGTGGCTGGGCCTGGGTGGGAGAGATGGTGAGGATGGCGAGTTCGGGGGGTTGGTGTTGTGGGGAATCAATTTGACTTTGAATAACTTCAGATGTGAATGGTTGATTAAAGCTACTTATAAAAATGATCGTGGTTTTACAAGATGTGGCATTAGATGATCAGAAGCATTATAAATTGTGAAATTACTGAGCAGGATTTAAAACTAGCGTAAAGGAAATTTAGATGTAAATACATTTCGTGAGCGTGTGTGGTTGAGTATCATCGATAATAAAAATTCTTACGGCTTTGAAATATGTGCTAAACGATTCTCCGTGAAGCATTATAAAGGGAACAGAACTTTGTTTTTATCAACTGGAAAATAAAATTATACGCTAATAATCAGGAAGTGTTTCGTCTCTCGGAGATGCAATTCCTGATTGTATCTTGTGCTTTGATGATTTGACCACATTTGAAATGATTTTTGCATCTGTTTCATGCTTATTGATCCTGCTGAAGAACTCCATCGAATAGTCTCTGTGGTTTTCGTATTTTCCAGCCTCTGTTCTTCTCAGCAGCACATCAATTCAATGAATTCCGACAAAAGTTGAATGCAATGAGAAACGGTGTAATGAGTTAAATCTAATTCTTTTTCATTATTGTCATGGATTCTGCCATTTGGCAGCAAAGTGAATAATATGAAACAGGCTAAAAAAAAACAACCCTTTTCTTTTCCCGGGGGTAACGCTATGCAGGTTAAGCCACGTGAGAAACGTGGTCGAGCTGAAACTCTGTGCTGATGTTTCTGTACGTGTTTAATACATGCTGGATATTTGTTGATAACTGAGATGTTTCCCACCAAACAAACCATTCCCCAATCCACAGAAATTGACATTTTCTAATAAAGTTGAATTTGCTCAACATCAGCCTTATTCTTAGCACACTGTCCCCATGTCATTAAGAGCTAATTCACGTGAAGCTCGAACTCATAACGGGTATTTCACAGGCCTCTACACTTTCATATAACTATCAAATATTGGCCAATTCCATCACTGGACCCACATTTCCCACATTACGTTCATATTTTAGAATGTAGATAATGAATTTTCCATGGTGGGATTACTTGCCAAATGAGGAATGGAGATGTGAGAAGCTCAGAGTGGAGCGAAAATTTGCAATTCGGTGACCCAGAGGCTGTGGGAGAGTCAGTAAGTGAGTCTGTTCAAGGCTGAGATTTCAAAATATCACACTGTCAGTGTATAGTGCAGGAAAATATTGAAAATGCACACTTCAAAATACAATGTAGATTAACATCGGTTTCAGCACCAGTTTGCTCACACAAGGAAGTAACCCCTGCTGCAGAAGGCCATTTAATCCCAGCTCCCAGGCCCAGAACCAGATAGACTTAATGGCACAGCCGCGAATATACAACCAGAAATGGAGGTGGCAATGAGCACGCAGAGCTACTCTGTGGCTCTGATGACACAATCGGTGAGCACTCGGTGCTTCTATGATGGTATAGAGGCGCATGAAATGCCGAGGCTGCGAGATCCAACCTCACCCGGAGCAGCATTTATTGACATGGAGCAGGGATTGCTGGGGCATCAGGCTGTCTGAAAGGGTACTCAGCAATTTTAATTGGAAGCAACATCGTTTTTGGCAGCACAGATGTTTGAGAACTCGGGGAGGATCTGTCCGTGAAAATGTCTCAATTATAAAGAAAAATGCTACAAACATTCAACTTGTAAAGAGAGAAACCTGTGCAGGGAGAAACTAGGTTAATTGCAGGAGGAGCGTTTTCGCTCGTTTCATGTGATTCAACTTCCTGCAAACAGACACAGGCATTTAAAGTAATCTAGACGAAAAGTAATGGGAATATACAATGTTGTGGCAGGCTCGAGTTTTCCTCAAGTTGTAGAGGAAAAGTAGTAAAGTGGAATTGAGATTTGTTTGAACAGTTATAATGTCATTGAATAGCTGAGCTCTCCACCCTGAGGACAAACGTGTTTTCTTTGTCCGTGAAACTTGCTGCATCACAAAGTCAGTGCTATTAATCTGAAGCAGTGATAGTGATCATCTTTACTGGCTGTCCACATTATGAATGATAGATTAGATTCTCTACAGTGTGGAAACAGCTCTTCGGCACAACAAGTGCACACTGCCCCTGGCAGCATCATACCAGACCAATCTTCCTTCTACCCACACATCCCAGAACACTTCGGGCAATTTATCACGGCCAATGCACCTAACCTACACATCTTTGGACTGTGGGAGGAAACCCACAAAGACACAGGGAGAACGTGCATACTCCACACAGACAGGTACCTGAGGTTGAAATCAAACCCAGGTCCCTGGAACTGTGAGGCTGTAGTGCTAACCCGTGAGCCACCATTCCACCTGTTGCTACAACATCGTTTTTGGCAGCACAGATGTTTGAGAACTCGGGGAGGATCTGTCCGTGAAAATGTCTCAAATATAAAGAAAAATGCTACAGACATTCAACTTGTAAAGAGAGAAACCTGTGCAGGGAGAAATGCAGGGAGAAACTAGGTTAATTGCAGGAGGAGCGTTTTCGCTCGTTTCATGTGATTCAACTTCCTGCAAACAGACACAGGCATTTAAAGTAATCTCGACGAAAAGTAATGGGAATATACAATGTTGTGGCAGGCTCGAGTTTTCCTCAAGTTGTGGAGGAAAAGTAGTAAAGTGGAATTGAGATTTATTTGAACAGTTATAATGTCATTGAATAGCTGAGCTCTCACACCCTGAGGACAAACGTGTTTTCTTTGTCCGTGAAACTTGCTGCATCACAAAGTCAGTGCTATTAATCTGAAGCAGTGATAGTGATCATCTTTACTGGCTGCCCACATTATAAATGATAGATTAGATTCTCTACAGTGTGAAAACAGCCCTTCGGCACAACAAGTGCACACTGCCCCTGGCAGCATCATACCAGACCAATCTTCCTTCTACCCACTCATCCCAGAACAATTCGGGCAATTTATCACGGACAATGCACCTAACCTACACATCTTTGGACTGTGGGAGGAAACCCACAAAGACACAGGGAGAACGTGCATACTCCACACAGACAGGTACCTGAGGCTGAAATCAAACCCAGGTCCCTGGAACTGTGAGGCTGTCGTGCTAACCCGTGAGCCACCATGCCACCTGTTGCTACATGTGTCCGTGTTAACACTAGAACTGTAGTGTGTAAGGGCAGTGTGTGCTGGGTGCCAGTGGTGCAGGGGATAACGTGCCTGATTATTACGCAGGAGATTGTAGGTTTGACTCCGACCTTGCTTGACCCCAATGGTTGCAATATATTTCACCTCCTGACTACGCTTTCTCACTGCTCTGAAAATGTGATGACGTTTGAATTTCTGCAAGAATCAGAACACTTTCTGTCTCCGATTGGTGAATGTCCCACGTCCCAGCCTCATCAGAGAAAGGAAAGTTGAAATTGTCCCACAAGTTTCTCATGAGTAGCTTTTAGTTTCCTAAACCCACTGACCCAGTCATTGCAGCTACTGGGAATGGTAAGGAAACAAAACAACTCACCCAGTCTCAGCTTCAAGAATCTTTAGAATCTCTTTGGGAAGTGAAATCAAAGGAGAATGACGAGTGAACTGTCTGACTGAACAGAGACAGTTCAGGCACCATTCCCATCATTAAGAGGCTGGGACACTGAAGTTCATGTTCTTGGCGACATTAACTATTCTGATATATTCAGAAGGATTCCCATGAGAATTTCTTTACCTCTGCTATTGTCCCTGTCGGTAAAAAAAAATCCTGATTTCATACTAGGTATCATACACAGGCTGCCGAGGTGAAAGTGCCAAACGCTAACCACCAGACCACCAGGAATGACGGCAGAAGCATGTGCATTTTTTCTTAATAACATAGCTTTTGAATTTTTTCTGTCTACCGAAATGATCAAATCAATGAGGTTTTATCGACCGATCAATCCCAGTTTCCAGCACTTGGCCTGTAGCCTTGTATGCTCTGATGGTTCAAGGGTTGATCACAACAATGTTTTCCCTGTGATGTTTTAATCTCAAAAGTTACAATAAATGGGACTGAAGTTTGAGATTCAGTTCCTCGGGGAACGGAACCGTATTTTCACCTTCAAGTGGAAGCAATTAAGTACATTCTGCCAAAAGTGACAGAGGCGTCAGGAGAGACCAACCCCCAGAAAGCAAGGATTTCACCCGCCTGACTTATGTTGTTCAATTTCAGACTTCAAAATCAGACTCTGTTTGCAGCAAAGAAAGGAATCGTTCAGCCGCTCCCCTGTCCGTATTACTGCCCCATTGTTTCCTCATTATTCTGCAACTTATACTGCTCCAACTCATTCTTCCTGTCAAAATGGAACCATCCTCACATCAGCTGCTTCCGAAATACCTGGAAGGATAAACAGGAATGTAATGTTTCAAATGCATTTCTGGCAGGTGGAGGAAATGACATGTTGGCATCAATACTATTGCATTAGAAACAACTTCAAACAACATTTAAAGAGTTCCTTCGGATGTTGGATGCAGCAGGCAGTGAAATTTCGCACAGGACCCAGAAAGAAATGAACTCATGGTTACTCAGTGAATCACCAAACGATAGACCCAACACTGCAGGAATAGGTGTCCTCTGAGAGAGGGTCTCATTCATTAGAAACGGCAGTGTAATAAATGACTGAACAGATTGTGTATAATAGAGCAAGACAGTGTAAAGAATAATATTCTGCAGTGTAGCCGTTATTGCATTTGCCTTACAGCAGTAGTCCCTCATTATTCAAACAAGGTTTGTTTTACCATTTTTCCATAAACGGGAGCAAAGTTCATTTTTATATTGCTGTTCTCATCACAAAATATTGCTGCTTCTAATTTAAAGACTAGGGTTTGCTTAAAAATGTTCTAAAGACAGGGGGAATCTGCTGCAGCCCTTCTCAAATTGAGCAAAAGCTTTTTCGCCCCTTTCACACGAGAAGAGCCGTTCATGCGGAATAAGTTTCTGTAAACTGTGTCCCAGGGATGGGCGGGAAGCCGCTGATTGAAGCTGCAGTGGCCACTTTCTGCTGGCAGCAGGAAATTGGAGAGAGGGACCAACTCCTGCCGCTTGTCTCTGTCTCACTCTGTGTAGAGCAGAGGAAGACAGAATCTTTGATGGGTGTGTTTTGCGTGCGTTAAATTGAAGGAATTGGAGCCTTAATTGCTTGACCAAAGCAACTGAAGCACATGGTCTCGAGCCAGCATCTTTTCTAATTTACATCCTGATGTTGAGCCATGGATGTGGGCCTCAACAAACTGAACAATCCACGAATGTCGAAGTGCCGGTGTTGGACTGGAGCGGACAAAGTCAGAAACCACACCACACCAGTTTATAGACCAACAAATTTATTTTAAAAGAGATAATTAGAACTGCAGATGCTGGAGAATCCGAGGTAACAAAGTGTGGAGCTGGATGAACACAGCAGGCCAAGCAGCAGCTGAGGAGCACAAAAGCTGACGTTTCGGGCCTAGACCCTTCATCAGAGAGGGGGATGGGGAGAGGGTTCTGGAATAAATAGGGAGAGAGGGGGAGGCGCACCAAAGATGGAGAGTAAAGAAGATAGGTGGTATAAGATCCAAAGAGAACAGGATCAGTTGTTCCAGTATATCTAACCAACTGAAGTCCTGAATTCCTGATGACATTCCTGCAATTCCAGTCTCAAACGTCTCTAGGAACTTAACATCTTTCTGCAAAGGCACAGTAAATATTTGGGCTCCTTTCTACAGAGATAGAATTGAAAGGATGAAAATTATATTTCAATTATTTGATTTGAAAGTTTGATTCCACTGGGAGCACTGTCAACATTTGTCATTGGCATTTGGTCAAAGGAAATAGACGCTCCGGAATTATGTCACACAGGTTCAAAAAGACATGATCAGAACTGAAAGCATGTAATCCTCAGGCACGACTGGGGAGCGCTTCTCCAGAAAAGAGAAGATTAAAGGATGATCTGACTGACGTCTTTAAAATGATGAAGGGCTTTAAAAATCCAATAGTGATTTCATGAGAAACCTCTTTCCCTATGAGAGGTCAGAATGTGCAACTCACTTCAAGAGCGTGAGATGGAGGTGAACAGAGGAATATATTTAAGAAGTTCGATACATACCTGATGGAGAAAGGAATAGAAGGATCTGCCGATGGCAGAGATGAAAGGGGAGGATATGGAGCATAAATATTGATGGAGACTAACTGAGTTGATTGGACGGGAGACTCAGTGGAACAAAGACAAACTTATTTACTTCTGATCTAATTGGAGTGGTGAGGGGAACATTGTTTCCTATCCAAGATAAAATAAATTTACTTTATCGGCTTTTGGGGATCATTTCCTTTGGAATGTGCGGTCTCAGGTTAAACAACATCAGCATCACTGGAAGCAAAGTGGTGAGACCGGCCAGTCCAGAAGAAGGAAACCCTCTGACCCTCCCACTTAACTCACTGTCAGAATGAACATGTCTCAGTCCTGGATGTGATTTTCCCTCATTTTCAAAACAATTCATGGGATATAGCATCACTGTCTAGATCAGCACTTATTGCTCATCCCAGTTGTCCTCCTTGAGAAGATGGTGGTTTCTGGGACTGCAGTCTTTGAGATGTAGGGTCAACCACAAATTTGTTTGGGAGAAGTTCCAGGATTTAAAATCACTGAGAGTAAAGAAACAGCCAATATGGAAGACTATGATATTCATGTCCCAGTTATTTCAGTGACTCCATTAGGTTTTCATGTGATGGTCATTTTGAGATTTCTGTCTGCAAACCTTCCCTTTCTAACATCCTGTTAATGAGAATGGTGTGCAGTATGGAGAAGAGCATGCAGATGCTAACTGTCCCTCGTAGCTGCTTCACTTGTTTTTCTAGACAGCAGATACTGTCTGTTTGAAATGTGCTGTCCAGCAGCACATATAATGCAGATTAACAGCAAAATCCAACTCTTATGATCATTTGTGAACATTCTTTTACTTCGACAGACTGGATGACTGAATGAATCATTTCCCTCACTTAGAACATATGAATAACTTCTCCCCAGCATGACCTCGCTCGTGTACCTGCAGACCAGATGAATCTCTGAACCGCTTCCTACACTTGGAGTATTTGAATGGTCTCTTCCCTGGATGGATACAGACGGTGGAATTTGAATTCAACAAATATCTGGAATTAAGAATCTAATGACGACTGTGAATCCATTGTCGGTTGTTGGAAAAACTCACCTCGTTCACTAATGTCTTTTTTGGATGGAAACTGTGATCCGTACCTGGTTTGCACCACATGTGTCTCCAGACCTACGGCAATGTGGTTGAATTTGAACTACCCTCTGGGCAATTAGAGATGGGCAATCCATGCTGCCTAGCCAGCAACGCTCTCAGACTATGAATGAATCTTTTAAAAAAAACAGCACAGGTGAACGGCCTGTCTCCAGTGGCAGCACATTGGTGTTTCCACAGAGCACATGAATCAAGGAATCCCTTCTCACACTCAGAGTAGGTGAAAGGTCTCAGTCTCGTGTGACTGCATTGATGAAACTGCAGCATCAACAAGGAATGGAATCCTTTCTCACAGTCCAAGCATTTCCATAATTTATCCATATTATAAGAGGTCTTGTGTCTCTCTAAGTTCCTGCTGTGAATGTTGTGATGTTTCTTTCAGCTGTGAGACTAAGTGAAGGTATATCAGTTCACTGGAAGACTCTCATTTGGGTGCAAATGTATCAGTACCTTTCCAGACAAACTGTTGTTTCAAATCTTTCGAAACAAATAGACATTTCTTGATCTATGGTTTCAACCCAATACAATTCACTTGTGACCTATTTCAGTGGCTCCTTTGGATTTTTACATGATGGTTGTTTCAAGATTTCTGTCTGAAAATGTTCCCTTTCTTAGATCCCGCAAAATGAGATCAGGTTTATTATTATTAGATTAGAATTTAGGTTAAAAATTCAAAACAATCAAATATAATTGTTCATCACTTCTTGACTGAACAGGTTCTGCTCCCTCCCTGGGTTCACTTCCTCTCCTTTCAGCTGCTGCAAGTCACTAATTTCACACCAGAATTGAAAATCATGAAATCAGGATAAATTGTTTTCTCAACGATATCGGAGAGTGGACGAAGTTTCAGCCTGGGCAAAGCTTAATATTCATTCAAGGAGAGGGAATTGACAGCGTTGCTTGACAGCTCTGAGCAGATTCAGAAGTTGATCGTTCCACATTCGTGTTGAGACGGGGTTGTGGGCGGGTGGGGGGATGGGGGGGAAGGCTCTGACAGAATGGGTTTGCTGGTGTTTCATCAAAGCATTGATGTTTCTAAAGATCGTCTCCCAGTCAGAGCATTTAAATGGCCTCTCATCAGTGAGAATAAGCCCATATCCACTATAATCGGAGGGCTGAGTTAATCCCTTCCCAAACACATAGCAAGTAAAATGTTTCTCCCCAGTGTGGATGACTGGTGTTCACTGACTATCAGATGTCAGAGTGAATCCCTTCCCACAATGAGTGCAGGTGTACGGTCTCTCTCTAATGTGACCATGCTGGTGTATCAGAACCTGTGCTGATTTAATAAATCCCTTCCCACACACTGAGCAGACGATGGTCTCTCTCCAGTGTGACAGGCCTGTCATAAGTGAGGTGGGAAGAACAGGTGACTCCCTTCCCACACATGGAGCAGGTGAATCGCTTCTCCCCGCTGTGTACACATCGATGTTTAGTGAGGCTGGGTAACTGACTAAACTGATTGAAGCTCTTCCCACGCTGAGAGCAGATGAACGGTCTCTCTCCAGTGTGAGACGGCATATGTGGCCTTAGGCTGGATGATGATGTGAATCCCCTCCCACACACAGGGCAGGTAAAAGATCTCTCTCCAGTGTGACCTGATTGTGTGACATTAGAACGGATGAAGACGTGAGTCCCCTCCTACACACACAGCAGGTATCAGTCTCTCTCCAGTGTGAACTCGAGCGTGTGACATTGGCCTGGACCATGAATTCTATCACTTCCCAGACACAAAGCAGGTGAAGCTTCCTTCCCTGTGAAGACTTTTGTGTGACATTAGGTTTGATCTCCAAGTGACTCATTTCCCACATGTGGAACAGCTGAAAACGTTCTCCCCTGTGTGAACAAGTCGATATTGAATTAGACCTTTAGAAATCCTAAAGCTTTTCCCAAAGTCAGAGCATTTAAAAGGTCTCCTGTCAAGGTGAACCCACTGGTGTGACATGAGGCTGGGTGACTGAGCAAATCCCTTCCCACACATTTAGCAGGCGAATAGTCTCTCCCTGGAGTGACTGTGACGGTGAGCTTCCAGCTGCCCTGGGTATATGTATCCCTTCGCACAATCCACACATTCCCACGGTAATTCCATGATGCTGATCTCCTGGCATCTCTCCAGATTGGATGACCTGTTGAATGCTTGTCCATAAACACAATGTGTGTACAGTTTCTCCGCTCTGTGGATTTTTTTTTTCCCAGAATGTTAACTGGATGATGTTGAATAATTTCTGCAGTTAGCTCACTGGAACATTCAGAATCAGGTGTATCAGTGTGCGGGTGTTGGCGCTTTCACACTCACACTGATGTTTGAAATCTTTTCCCACAGAAATACCAGATAAACATGTTCCCTTCAGGTCCTGATGAATTGAATAACTCTGTTGGATCTTGACACTGTGTTTGATATGATTCTCCCATCTTCAATGTCTTTCTTTCTATTACTCTGTGAAATATTTACAAACATCATCACTGTACAGGGTGAAATCTCAGAACAAACAAATTCAATTTCTGAGAGGCATTTTTCTTTTTTTGCACCCACCCCAAAACTGATGACCCACACTAAAAGATGTGAAAATCAGTACCAAAAGCAAAAGCAACATTCCTAGTAAATCAGGTTGTTATTCCCAATGTCTATCAGGCATTGTATACCCAGAGGTACCAACTTGTGATGGGAAGTACCCAGCCCAGCGGTGGACACTGCAAGCTCCCTGTCCAGATAGAGGTCACAAAAGACACATGATACCCTTTGGGGTTAGTAGGAAGTTCTGATGCTGGGGTCTGAGATAACAAGGCGTGGGTTAACAAGATGTGGGGTAACAAGGTGTGGGATAACAAGGTGCGGGATGACAAGGTCGGGATAACAAGGTCGGGATAACGAGGTTTTGGACAACAAGATGTAGAGCTGGATGAACACAGCAGGCCAGGCAGCTTCAGAGGAGCAGGAAAGCTGATATTTCGGGTCTGGACCCTTCTTCAGAAAGAGGGGGGGGGGAGAAACGAGCTCTGAAACAAATAAAGAGAGGGGGAGGCAGTGATAGAAGGTGGATAATGGAGCTGATTGATGGAGAGAAGATGCACAGGTCAACAAGACTGTACGAAACTAATAAAGGTGAGTGTAGGTAGGGAACAGGGAGGGGATAGGTCGGTCTAGGAAGGATGGACGGGACAAAGAGGCAGAATGAGGCTAATAGACGTGGAAAAGGGAACGGGACGGACAGGGAGGGAATGAGAGACAGTGACAGGGAGCAAGGGACAGGGAGGGAGGGATGGGGAGGGAGCAAGGGATGGAGAAGGGACAAGGGAAGGACAGGTAGGGAGCGAGGGAGGCAGGGAGCGGTGGAAAAGAGATGACAGTAGGCGACAGGGTGGGATCGAGTGACAGGGAGGGAGCGAGAGAAATTGAGGGAGTGAGGGATGGGCAGGGAGCCAGGGAGGGGGCAAAGGGCAGGTGGTGTGTGAAAGAGAGACAGAGATGAAGCAAGGGAGAAGGAGCAAGGTGGCAAAGGACTGGAAGGGAGTGAGGGATGGGGTGGGAGAGAGCAACAGAGAGGGAGCATGGATTGAGGAGGGATCGAGTGATGAGGAGGGAGGGAGTGAGGGATGGGGAGGGAGTGAGGGATGGGGAGGGAGCGAGGATTGGGGAGGGAGTGAGGAAGTGAAGGAGTGAAGGATTGGGTGAGAGCGAGGAATGAGGGATGCGAGCGAGGGCTGGGGAGCGAGGGATGGGGAGGGAGTGAGGGACAGAGTGGGAGCAAGGGATAGAGCACGAAAGGAGTGAGGGAGGGAGTGTGGGGCGAACAAGGGTGGATGGAGGAAGGAGCAAGGGGGTGAGCGGGGGACTGAGCAAGGGATGGTGAAGGAGCAAAGGACAGGATGGGAACAAGAGAGAGAGGGATGGGGAGGGAGCAACCGAGCAGATTGGAGAGATGGGCAGGGAATGGTAGGAACAGGGAGGGACAGAGACAGGAAGTACCTGACAGGCTGGAGTTGATGAAGTGAGTGTTGGGTCGGAGCAAGCAAGGGACATGGAGGCATCGAGAGATGCGGAAGAAGCACAGGAATGAACGAAAGGCAGAGAGCGACCGTGAGAGAGTAATGGAGGGAGCAATAGCGAAGGAGAAAGGGAGAGTGAATGAGAGAGCAAGGGACTGGGAGGGAGCAAGGGACTGGGAGGAACCAAGGGACAGCAAAGGTGCGATGGATGGGATGGGTGCGAGGAAGTGAGGGAGCAAGGGACAGGGTGGGAGGGATGCGGATGGAGTGAGGTAAAGGGAGACAGAGCTGGGACAGGGAGCAACGGACGAGGTAGGAGTGAGGGAGTGAGGGATGGGGAGGAAATGAGGTATGGAGTAACAGGGAGAGAGCGAAGGAGGGGGCAAAGAAGAAATGAGGGAGGGCACGAGGGGTGAGTGATGGGAGAGTGAGGAGAGAGGGAGAGTGAGGGAGAGTGGGAGCGAGTGAATGAGTGGCGGGGTGGGAGCGAGGGATGGAGTGGGAGGGATCAAGGAATGGGCAGGGAGAAATGTGGAGGGACCAAGGGACAGGGAGGGAGTGAGGGATGTTGAGGGAATATGGGATGACAAGCGAGTGAGGGACGGAGAGTAATCAAGGGAGAAAGTGATAGAGCGAGGGACATGGGGGAATGGACATTTAGAGAGCGGGGGATGGAGGCACGAGGAGGAAGCTAGGGGTGGGGACGTTGCGAGGGAAACATGGGATGGGGCAAGAGTGAAGGAATGAGGGACAGGGAGCGTGGGGCCGGAGGGCGCGGAGGGACGGGGATACATATGAACACGGACGAAGAGGGAGCGAGGGACAAAGTGTGAATGATGGAGTGAGGGTTGTGGAGGGAGCAAGGCAGTGATCGACGGGAGGGATCGAGGGAGGGAGCGACATGAACAGTGAGAAGACGGGTCGGGCAGGAATGGAGTGAGTGAGGGACTATGAGGGAGCAAGGAACTGGGAGGGTGCAAGGGAGTGGGATTGAGTGAGGGACGGGGATGGCGAGAGGGGCATCGAAAGACAGGAACAGGGAGGCACAGGGAGCGAGGGACAGTGTGGGAGCAATGGAGTGAGGGTCAGGGAGGGGGAAAAGGGAGGGAATGACAGGGACAGAGCGAGGGTGAGGGAGTGAGGGACTGGGAAGGTGTGATGGTCGAGTTGGGAGTGAAGCAGTCAGCGAGGGGGAGGCAATGATGGAGGGGGTGACAGGGAGTTAGTGACGGAGGGAGCGATAGGGATAGAGTGAGGGAGAATGAAGAAGTGAGCATGGGCTTGGGTGGGAGTGAGGAACGGTGGAGGGAGGAAAGAGGAGGGTTCGAGGGACAGGGACAGGGACGGGTGGAGGGTCAGGGATAGAGCACAGGCGGGTGAGAGTTGGACTGGGAGAGAGTGAGGGAGTGAGCGATGGGGAGGTAACAATGGCGGAGCGACAGGGATGGAGTGAGGGAACGAGGGACTGGAAGGGAGTGAGGGACGCGAGGAACCAAGGCATGCTGATGGACCAAAGGACGGGTAGAGAGGGATGGAGCGTGGCAGTGAGGGATGGAGAGGAAGGGAGGGAGGGAGTGAGGGACGAAGTGGGGTGGAGCAATTGACGGGGAGATACCGAGGGATGGGGAGGGAGCGAGGGAAGGGTGGAGCGGGAGGGAGCAAGGGAGCGAGGGATGGGGAGGGTGGGAATGAGCAAGGGAAGAGGAAGGAATGAGTGATGAAGAGGGAGCAAGGTTCAGCGATGGCGACAGGGAGGGAGGGAGGGACAGGGAAGGAAAGGCAGGAACAGGGAGTGAGAATTGGGTGGGAAGTGAGCGACGAGGTGGGAGCAAGGGAGAGAGTAATGGGGAGAGACCGAGGGAGGAAGCGACATAGTTGGACCGAGGGAGAGAGATTGATGAATAGAGGGACTGGGTGTAGTGAGCGATGGGGTGGGAATGAGGGAAAGCGAAGGACCTGGGGGCAGGTGGAGAGTGAGGGACCATGGGAGAGAGGAATGGAGAGGGAGGGAGCAAGGGAGTGCATGACGGGAAGGGAGGGAGGGAGGGAAGGGGTGGGATGGAACAAGTGACAGGGATAGAGTGAAGGACAGGAAGGGTGCAAAGGGATGAGTGACGGGGAGGGAGAGGCGAGGTGGAAGCGAAGGAAAGGGAGGGAGCAAGCAAGGGACAAGGAGGGAGCGATGGAGTGAGTGGCAGGGAGAGAGCAAGTGAGAGGGAACAAGGGAGCGAGGGACTGGGAGGAAGAGGCGGGGAGGGATCAAGGGACAGGGAGGGAGCAAACAAGGGATGAGGAGAGAGTGAGTTTCAGTGAGGGAGCGAGGGAGAGGGAACAAGGGAGCGAGGGACTGGGAGGGAGCGAGGGAGACGGTAGAACTGAGGGACAGTGAGGGAGCGAGTGATGGGGACTGAATAAGGGATGGGGTGGGAGCAACTGAAAAGGGGTCGGGGAGGGAGCGAGGGTCAAAGCGGGAGCAAGGAGTGGAACGATGGGGAGTGAGTGAGGGAGGGAGGAGCAGAAAGAGAGTGAGGAGGAAGGAATGGCGTGGGATGTAGGGAGCAAGTGACAGGGATGGACCGAGTGATGGCGAGGGAGCGAGGGACGGGGAGGTAGCGAGGGATGGGAAGGCAGCGAAGGACAGGGAGGGAGCACACAAGGGACAAGGAGGGACTGAGGGAGTAAGTGACGGGGAGGGAGCAAGGGAGAAAGGGACTGGGAGGGAGCAAGGAACTGGGAGGGAGTGAGGGACGGTGAGAGAGTGAGGGATGAGGAGTGAACAAGGGATGGGGTGGGGACCGAGGGATGGAGGGGGAGCACGGGACCAGGAGGGAGTGAGGGACAGGGAAAGAGTAAGGGGCTGGCAGGGATTGAGGAGCAGGTTGGCCGCGAGGGAGTGAGGGATGGTGTGAGAGTGAGGGGCAGGGAGGACCAAGGGAGGGAGTGAGGGAGGGACTGAGTGATGGAGCGACAGGGACAGAGCGAGGGAGAGGGAGCAAGGGATGTGGAGGGAATGAGGGACGGGGAGGGAGGGAGGGAGTGAGGGATGAGGAGGGAGTGAGGCACAGGAATGGTGACAGAGAGGGAGGGACAGAGACAGCGATGGAAGGGCAGAGACAAGAATTGATTGACAGTGTAGGAGCGAGAGAGTGAGGGACAAGGAGTGAACGAGGGACATGGAGGGAGCATGGGAGGGGGCACAGGAATGGAGCAAGGGAGAAGGAGTGTGGGAGAGAGGGGCTGGGAGGGAGCGAGAGAGAGAGAGAGATGGGAGTGAGGGAGGAGAGAAGAGAGTGAAGGACAGGGAGGGAATGAGGGACGGAACCGAGGGATAGGTTGGGACCATGGGAGTGAAGGACGGGGAGGGAGTGAGGGACGGGGAGGTTGTCAGGAGCGAGAGTGGGAGCAATGGGGAGGAAATGAGTGAGGCAGCGACAGGGACGGAGTGAGGGAGAGGGTCTGAGGGAGCAAGGGATGGGAAGGGAGCGATGGTGAAGGAGGGGGTGTGGGACTGATGGATAAGGAGGAAGAGAGTGACAGGGAGGGATATTGGGGTGGGGAAGGAGCGAGGGACAGGGAGGGAGCGAGGGACAGGGAGGGAGTGAGGGACGGGGAGCGAGGATGCAAGGAGACAGGGAAAGAGGGAGAGAGAGAAGGAGTGAGGGGCAGGGTGCGTTTGAGGGAGGGAGGGATGGGAATGAGGGAGCGAAGGAAGGTGCGAGAGCTAGGGACAGGAGCGAGGAACAGAAAGGGTTCACGTGATGGGGAGGGAGTGAGGGACAGGGACAAGGACAGGGAGCAAGGGACAGGGACAGGGACAGGGAGCGGCAGAGGGGCAGGTACAGGGAGGGATCCAGGGACACGGATAGGGAGGGAGGGTGCAAGCAACAGGAAGGGAGGGAATGACAGGGAGGGAGTGGGCAACAGTGAGGAAGGGAGGAAGCAACAGGAAGGGAGGGCGGGATTGGGAGGCAGGAACCGAGCAACAGGGAGGGAGCAAGCGATAGGAAGGGAGGGAGCAACCAAGAGACAGGGAGGGATAGAGGGTGAGGGAGAGAGACAGCAACAGGGAGGGTGCGAGCAAGTGATGGGAGGGAGAGTGCAAGCAATACGGAGGGAGGGAGCAAAGTGAGGGAGGAACGGATTGAGAGACAGGGAAGGAGCAACAGGGTGGGCGGAAGTGAGGGAGCTAGTGACTTGGAGGGACAGAAAATCAAGGTGAGAAGTAGTGAGCGAGCAACAAGGAACGAACGAGTGACAGGTAGGGAGGGAGCAACAGGGAGGGAAAGAGGGAGCAAATGACAGGAAGGGAGAGATCTAGCAACACGGAGGGCGGGATCAAACGACCGGGAGGGACGGAAAATGAGGGAGGGAGGGAGGGAGCGAGCGAGTAAAAGGGAGGAAGGAAGTTAGCAGAGAGAGCAAGCGACATGGAGCGAGAGAGAGCAACAGGGGCAGGAGCTGGGGTACGGGGGCATGGGGCCCAGACAGCCAGATCCAGGGCTGTGGAACAGGGGGACATGGGACAGGTAGCCAGGGGGTTACAGAGATAAGTGAGGGTCTTGAATGGAGAGAGGAAGACAAGGAGGAGGGGGCAGAGAGACTTAGAAAGTGGGTCAGAGTGAGAGAGGTAGAGACAAGTAAACGGAGGCAGAGTGAGAGGTGAGAGCGAGGGGAGAGGAGAGAGAAACAAAGGGACCAGAGGGGGCTGGGGAGAGAGATAGAGAGGGGGAGGGGGACGGAGAGAGGAAAAGAGGGAAGGACCTTGACAGGTGATTTGGGAAAGCGAGGGACAGAGGGGAAAATGCACAGTGGGAGATGGTGTTCACACAGGCAGAGGGAGAGAAAAGCGGGTGTGGACATTTGACGAGGAGGGCGAGAGAGACAGGACGCAGGGAGGCAGTAAGTGTGTGCGTTGGAGAGAGTGGATGGAAAGAGACAAGGAAGGGAATGGAGAGAGGAATGGGAAGCGGGGGTACGGAGAAATGTTGGTCAGAGAGGGAGAGAGCAAGCGAGGAGAGACAGGAGAGAGAAAGAGACAGAGATGTACCAGAGGTGAATGCAAGGACAGAGTGACTTAAACCCAACTCCTGAGCTCAGTCAGGAAATCCTCCCATTCCCTTGGGGCCGAGTCTGTCCCTCTCATACTGAGCTTCTTCAACACAAAGACAAACAACAATACAGTTTGCTTTGCTGCTTGGCACTTTTTAATGAACGTTAATTGCATATTGAAGTTATGGATGCAGTCAGTGGAATGGTGCCTTTTCTCTTTGGCCTGTGAGTTGCGAGAAACGTTGACATGTTTCCCTGTAACCCCCTGTGGCATAAGGTTGGATAAACCAGCACTACCCTGTCTGTTACCATAGCGACAGTCTGCTTCATTGCTGAAACATTGAACCGAAATGAGAAAATCCTGGATGGATTGATTAATGAGTGAATTTGATTGATTGATGAATTTGGGTAAAGGGATATTTTAGCACATTCTTCAGCTGCTGCCGGAACTTAGTCTGGGTCACGGCATAAATCGCGGTGTTTGTGCAACAACTGAGGAGCTGCAGCATGAAGCCCAATTCCTGCACAAAGTGATTTAGATACACAGATCGATACCCAAACGCATACATTCGGAACCATATGGAATACAGCATTAACATTGCCCATAACAGGATGAAATTGGCCGAGACCATAAACAGTAAAATGATGGATTTTTTTCGATTTCGCATTTCTGTGTCACACTGACCGTCCCCATTGGAGTGATCCCGGAGTCTCCTGCGGGTTCTGCTGGTCACTAAAATGTGTCTGACGGTAAAAACAATGAGCAGCAGAATCAGGAGAAATGGGAGAGTCGGCGTGAGAATGTGATGGAGGAACTCGATTGTGACCCAGACGCGAGAGAATCGAACACCGTCTGTTACTGCACAAAACCAGGGGTAGTTCACCAGCTGATAGCGAGCTGTGAGCATAAAATACCAGCAAATGTTCTTTAAGCAGCTCAGCACAGTCACTGTTCCCAGAGCCACAGCCGCCGTTTTCTCACTGCAATATTTACTTTTCAGCTTCTGGCAACAAATGGCCACAAATCGATCAAAGGTGAAAGTGACGGTGAACCAGACAGAACAGTCAGTGGCTGCATAAAGCAGGGCGGCGTGGATATTACACACGGGGATGGACTGCAGGAAATAAAACTGTTCCCGATAAACAATGGGAATGTGTCTCAATATCAGGTCGATGATAATGACGAGTAGATCGGCCACTGCCATGGCCCCCAGGTAACGTCTGACACATGGAGGCAATTCACAATCTTTAAAAATCGGGACGTAGATCGTCACTACGTTAACTGAGAAGAACGAAAACAAATAAATTCTACATCAGTTTAATAGAGGTCCCAGTGACATTTTCAAATGGATGACAGATTCATTGAAAAAAAGCTGAAATACAAATAGCAATGACACAATTTTTTCCCAAGAAATGTAACGTATAACACAAGAAACACTCCAAACGCAAACATACAGATAAACATCCATAAGAACAGATGGTTTCGAGAACATTCCCACACACTTGATCATTCAAGAGCAGGCACAGGCCACTCCTTTATGGTTTGGTATACATAGAGGGTGAAGATGTTGCCTTCCTGGCGGATTCTGTCCCAGATTCTTGACAACATACCGGGGTTGGAAATTTCTGTCTTTTCATCTAAATTGTGGTCAATTTTCGGTTGTGAAGAAATATGAACACAGGGAAATGTATTCACCACTTTAACTGTCTCAGGGGATTTTGAAACCATATCTCCTTCTCCCTGGAATGGGACCTTTACCCTCGAGCTCTTATCTTTTGTTCAATTCACTGACATTCAACCGTTCACAAATAATTTCGGTTACAGAATGTTCCAGGGAATGTCAGTTATTGAATGAGATGGAGTCATAGAACATAGAACAGTACAGCACAGAACAGGCCTTCAGCCCACAATGTTGTGCCGACCATTGATCCTCATGTATGCACCCTCAAATTTCTGTGACCATATGCATGTCCAGCAGTCTCTTAAATGACCCCAATGGCCTTGCTTCCACAACTGCTGCTGGCAACGCATTCCATGCTCTCACAACTCTCTGTGTAAAGAACCCGCCTCTGACATCCCCTCTATACTTTCCACCAACCAGCTTAAAACTATGACCCCTCGTGCTAGCCATTTCTGCCCTGGGAAATAGTCTCTGGCTATCAACTCTATCTATGCCTCTCATTATCTTGTATACCTCAATTAGGTCCCCTCTCCTCCTCCTTTTCTCCAATGAAAAGAGACCGAGCTCTTTCAACCTCTCTTCATAAGATAAGCCCTCCAGTCCAGGCAACATCCTGATAAACCTCCTCTGAGCCCTCTCCAAAGCATCCACATCTTTCCTATAATAGGGCGACCAGAACTGGACGCAGTATTCCAAGTGCGGTCTAATCAAAGTTTTATAGAGCTGCAACAAGATCTCACGACTCTTCAACTCAATCCCCCTATTAATGAAAGCCAAAACACCATATGCTTTCTTAACAACCCTGTCCACTTGGGTGGCCATTTTCAGGGATCTCTGTATCTGCACACCAAGATCCCTCTGTTCCTCCACACTGCCAAGAATTCTATCCTTAATCCTGTACTCAGCTTTCAAATTCGACCTTCCAAAATGCATCACCTAGCATTTATCCAGGTTGAACTCCATCTGCCACCTCTCAGCCCTTCTCTGCATCCTGTCAATGTCCCGCTGCAGCCTACAACAGCCCTCTATACTGTCCAGGACACCTCCGACCTTTGTGTCGTCTGCAAACTTGCTGACCCATCCTTCAATCCCCTCATCCAAGTCATTAATAAAAATTACAAACAGTAGAGGCCCAAGGACAGAGCCCTGTGGAACCCCACTCACCACTGACTTCCAGACAGAATATTTTCCTCCTACTACCACTCGCTGTCTTCTGTTGGCCAGCCAATTCTGTATCCAAGCAGCTAAGTTCCCCTGTATCCCATTTCTCCTGACCTTCTGAATGAGCCTACCATGGGGAACCTTATCAAATGCCTTACTGAAGTCCAGGTACACCACATCCACAGCTCGACCCTCATCAACTTTTCTAGTCACATCCTAAAAAACTTGATAAGGTTTGTGAGGCATGACCTACCCCTCACAAAGCCGTGTTGACTGTATTTGATCAAGCCATGCTCTTCCAGATGGTCATAAATCATATCCCTCAGAATCCTTTCTGACACCTTGCAGACGACAGACGTGAGACTTACTGGTCTGTAATTGCCGGGGATTTCCCTATTTCCTTTCTTGAAGAGAGGGATTACATTTGCCTCTCTCCAGTCCTCAGGTACGACTCCAGTGGAGAGCGAGAATGCAAAGATCTTCGCAAGTGGCGAAACAATTGCATTTCTCGCTTCCCAAAGCAGCGGAGGACAAATCTGGTCCGGGCCTGGCGACTTGTCAATCTTAATGTTTGATAAAATTTTCAGCACATCAGCTTCCTCTATCTCTATCCATTCCAGCATGCACACCTGCTCTTCAAAGGTTTCATTCACGACAAACTTCGTTTTTTTCGTAAAGACAGAAGCAAAAAACTCATTTAGGGCTTCCCCTACCTCCTCAGGCTCCACACACGAGTTCCCTATGCTATCCCTGATCGGCCCTACTCTTTCTTTGATCATTCTCTTATTCCTCAGATAAGTGTAAAATGCCTTTGTGTATTCCCTGATTCCTTCTGCCAAGCCTTTCTCGTGCCCCCTCCTGGCTCTCCTCAGACCATTTTTGAGCTCCTTCCTTGCCTGCGTGTAATCCTCTCTAGCTGAACTTGACCCTAGCTTCCTCCACCTTATGTAAACTACCTTCTTCCTTTTCACAAGAAGCTCCACCACTCTCGTCATCCAAGGTTCCTTCATCTGACCCCTTCTTGCCTGTCTCAGAGGGACATATTTAATCATCACTCGCAACAACTGTTCTTTAAACAGTCTCCACATGTCTATAGTTCCCTTACCATGGAACAATTGCTCCCAGTCCATGCCTCCTATCTCATGTCTAATCGCGTCATAGTTTCCTCTTCCCCACTTAAATATCCTCCCATTTTGCCTAATCGTCTCCTTCTCCATAGCTATGTAGAATGTGAGGCAGTTATGGTCACTATCATCAAAATTCCCACCACAAGATCTGATACCTGCCCCGGCTCGTTTCCGAGCACCAAGTCTAGAATGGCCTCTCCCCTCGTCGGCCTGTCAACGTACTGCGTTAGGAAACCCTCCTGAACACACCTTACAAAAACAGCTCCATTCAAATCTTCTGCTCGAAGGAGGTTCCAATTAATATTAGGAAACTTAAAGCCACCCATTACAACAACCCTACTGCGTCCACACTTTTCCAAAATCTGTCGACCTATGCTTTCTTCAATTTCCCTGCTGCTATTGGGGGGCCTGTAGTAAACCCCTAACGAGGTGACTGCTCCCTTGCTGTTCCTCATTTCCACCCATACTGACTCAGTAGGCAGATCTTCCTCGACAATGGAAGCTTCTGCTGTGATACCCTCTCGGATTAGTAGTGCTACACGCCCTCCTCTTTTTCCCGCCTCCCTATTCTTTTTAAATGTTCTAAACCCTGGAACATCCAGCGTCCATTCCTGCCCATGAGAAACCCATGTCTCTGTTATGCCCACAACATCATAGCACCAGGTACTGATCCATGCTCTAAGTTCATCACTTTTATTCCTGATACGCCTTGCATTAAAGCAAACACACTTTAACCGATCCCTTGGTTCCTTCCCAGGAAAATCCTTCCCACTAGCTGGTCTACCTCTTGCTACTGCCTCACCTGCATCAACTCTCACCTCTGGTATACAGCTCAGGTTCCCACCCCCCTGCCATACTAATTTAAACCCTCTCGATCTACTCGAGCAAACCTTCCACCCAGGACATTGGTCCCCTTCCAGTTCAGATGTAACCCGTCCTTCTTGTACAGGTCCCACCTTCCCCAGAAGGCATCCCAATTATCTACATATCTGGAGCCCTCCCTCCTCCACCAGCTGAGTGTTCAGCTGCGCCCGCTCCCTGTTCCTCGCCTCGCTATCTCGTGGCTATGGTAGTAAACCAGAGAACACTACTCTGTTCGTCCTGCTCTGCAGCTTCCATCCTAACTCCCTGAAATCACTTTTTATATCCTCAATCCTATTTCTGGCTATATCATTTGTGCCAATATGTAACACGATTTCTGGCTGTTCGCCCTCCCCTTTTAGAACCTGATATACCCGATCGGAGATGTCCCGGACCCTGGCACCAGGGAGGCAACATACCGTCCGGGAATCCCGATCCTGACCACAAAATCTCCTGTCAATTCCCCTAACTATCGAGTCCCCTACCACGAGTACTTTTCTATTCTTCCCCCTTCCCTTCTTTGCCACAGTGTCAGGCTCAGTGCAGAAGAACTGACTACTCTGGCTTTCATAAAGATCCACATCACAAAGGCCCTCTGTCCATCAGTTTTGGTGAGTCTCACTCAGCCTTGCAGTGGAAATCTCTCCCCAAATTCAACACAACTGGCAAACACAAATTAAAGGCATTGCTAGATCAGATGAAGTGGCCAGTTATCTCACATTCTCAATCCACCTCACAGAACCAGTCCAGACACCACAAACCCAGATTAAATATCTGTTCAGCATGGCAACGGGTGCCATGGGTGTGAAAATCACTGCCAGAGAGAGATGGTGCGTTTTCAGTTTAGGTATAAACAAATGGGATGGGTTGGATATATAGACAGAGAACGGGAGGTTGAGAGGCAGTGCCATGGAAGGATGTGTTCACATGTTTTAGAATGCTGACATGGAAACATTTTGACAACATCTTGCAACATTGGTCAGTTTTTCAGGAATGATGTGTGAATAGGATATTGCTGTGAGCTCAGATGATGGAGAGATTTCATTGAGCATTTGTTCTGCATTTGTGACTGAGAGTGTGGTGAGCACAGTCTTTGGCTCATTGGGCTGAATCTAAGAACAATTTGTCTCAGTGACATTTTAATTGAGTGTGACAGAGGGATAGTCTGCAGGAGGCCGAGCTAGTTTTCTGATGCTACCTTATCAAACTCCCCTCATTATCCACCTACGCCAGCACATGCCATGCCTCTCATTCAATGCCAGCCTGATTCTCCCACGCATCATGACTGGTAATAGTTCCCATCGCCTGGATGGGCTGGGTATTCCATGATCCCTGGTGCAGGTGCCATGTTTAAAATGGCAATGGGCACACTTTTACCTTTCTCATTTCGGACCCAGCCTGCACGGTTTACCCAGAGACTGATAGCTAAGGGGAAATTACACCAAGATTTATCAAAAGAGACACGGAGATCCTGGTGCATGGGCTAGTACAAAGGAGGAGCATTCTTTTAGCAGAGGAAACCACACCAACAGACACACCGAGCATGGCCTGAGCTCACCACCCAGCTCAGTGCAGTACCTGCAGTCCGAAGAAATGTCCAGCAACACAGGACAAGCAACAATAACCTTCCCGGCTCTGTCAGGGTAAGTATCACCATATTGTCTCTGCTCCATCTCTCTCTCTCTCTCAAAGACACACACACACACACACACACACACACACACACACACACACACACACACACACACACACACACACACACACACACACACACACACACACACACCTCCGCTACATCCATACACTGAAAAGACTGCATGGATCCAACACTGTCGACTGATTCAATCCGGACACCTCACCACTTCCCCCTCACCTACACCATCACTAACAGCAGGGCCATGCACATTCACCTTCATTCCCTCCCTCCCTTTCCCTCATTCCAGGAGTAACAGCCTGGAATAGGATTGAAACGGCCAAGCAGGGTGGTGGAGTTGCCCACATCAGTTCCCTCAACCACCTTCCTCCACCACATGGGGAGGACCCTGGAATGAGCCGGAGAGAACCAGGACGACCCGTGTGGAGATTTCAAAATATACACATCCCACCAACCGAGTAAGGAGCAATGTTCAGTGAAGGGTAATTCTCGCTTTCAACCGCCTGTCATGTTCCATTTCCACCTGGCACAGCTTAGAAACCGCGTCCCTGATGCCATTACCCTTTTATATCAAGCCGGAACAAACGGAATCCCCACGGTCTCGGTGGGTAGGAGGGTGGGCTCACAACACATCGTCTCCACCAGCTCCCAGGAAGGGAGCACGGAGTCTACCTCCTGTACCTCGTCCTTCAAACAGCTCAGATACTGATACTAACCTGTAATATTTACTGGTTTCCAAACTTGTTCTTACATCTTCAATAATCAAGCATTGAAAATCCCATAGACTCACAGTCCCCATGGAACAACTGAAATACTGTCACACTCACTGGACTGGGCAAATACTGATGTGCTCACACGGAGTGAGTGAAATAATGAAATGCTGTCCACGAAATAACAAAAATCCCAACACACACCAGATGGAATGAATGAAATATTGACAAACCACAGAGCCAGAGAAATTCTGACAGGCTCCCCTTATTTGTGTAAGTGTCGGTGTATTTGTGTGTGTTTCTGTGTGTCTCTGTGTGGGGCCGGTCTGACAGGCTTTGTGCTGTTTGATGTGATGCAATGCCACCCTCTGCTGGCCGCCACACGCCCCTGCACAGTCAGCAGCAGAGGATGAGAACCATCAGGGATTTATTCAGAGAGGGCCTGGGAGGGCAGCAGCTCACAACACCATCCAAACTGATTTCTTCCTCATGTACTTATCTAAATGTCTTTTAAACGTTGTAACTGTACTCACTTCCACCATTTCGTCTGGAAGTTCTTCCATGTACGAAAAACTCTCTGTAAAATAATTGACCCTGGATAAATGCGAGGTGATGCATTTTGGAAGGTCGAATTTGAAAGCTGAGTACAGGATTAAGGATAGGATTCTTGGCAGTGTGGAGGAACAGAGGGATCTTGGTGTGCAGATACATAGATCCCTTAAAATGGCCACCCAAGTGGACAGGGTTGTTAAGAAAGCATATGGTGTTTTGGCTTTCATTAACAGCGGGATTGAGTTGAAGAGTCGTGAGATCTTGTTGCAGCTCTATAAAACTTGAGTTAGACCTCACTTGGAATACTGCGTCTCGTTCTGGTCGCCCTATTATAGGAAAGATGTGGATGCTTTGGAGAGGGTTCAGAGGAGGTTTACCAGGGTGCTGCCTGGACTGGAGGGCTTATCTTATGAAGAGAGGTTGACTGAGCTCGGACTTTTTTCATTGGAGAAAAGGAAGAGGAGAGGGTACCTAATTGAGGTATACAAGATAATGAGAGGCATAGATAGAGTTGATAGCCAGAGACTATTTCCCAGGGCAGAAATGGCTAACACGAGGGGTCATGGTTTTAAGCTGGTTGGTGGAAAGTATAGAGGAGATGTCAGAGGCGGGTTGATTACACAGAGAGTTGTGAGAGCATGGAATGCGTTGCCAGCAGTACTTGTGGAAGCAAGGTCATTGGGGTCATTTAAGAGACTGCTGGACAGGCAAATGGTCACAGAAATTTGAGGGTGCATACATGAGGATCAATGGTCGGCACAACATCTCTGGCTGAAGGGCCTGTTCTGTGCTGTACTGTTCTATGTCTTTTTAAAAAATGGTTGCTCCTTACAATTTGAAATTTTCGCAGGTGTTCAAATCCTCCATCCTCAGAAAAAGGTACCTAACATTCAAGGTGTCTCCACCCCTCATGATTTATAAGCCTCAATCAGGTCACCCCTCAACCTCCTACGCACAAGTGAGAAAAGTCCCAGCCTATCCAGCCTCTCCTTCTAACTCAAACCATCCTTTCTCAGCCACATCCCAGTAAATCTCTGTTGATCCCTCTGCAGATGAATATTATTAACAGTGCAATCAGAACTGGACACAGCACTTCAGAAGATGCCTCACCTCCATCCTGTACAATGTGAAAATGACATCCCAACTCCTAAACTCAAAGGTCTGAACGATGAAGGTAGCGAACTAAATGCCTTCTTCACCATCCTGTCTATATGTGACACAAACGTCAAAGAATTATACCTGACGGCCTAGTCTCTATTCTGCAACACGACCAAAGTTCCTAATTTAAACTGTATAAGTCCTGCACTCGTTTGTTTTACCAAAGTTATGTCTCCCATTTATGCAAATTAAACACAATCTGCCACACCACAGCCCAGTGAGTGATATTCCCATTACCCCACACACAACCCTGACATGCTTTGAAAGACCCTGCCATCTCCAGAAGCCCTACAAACACTGGCCTTTATTTTCACAAAGACCCCGAGCTTGGTGTGCCTTCTGCGGGGCAGCAGGTGGCAGGTAGGTTGTAGATTGCAGTCCAGCCGGTGGTGAGGAGACTCATTTCCTTCAGGTAAGAGGGGTTGCCGTGGGTGTCCATATGGGCACTAGTTATGCCTGTCGCTTCATGGGTATCTGAAACATACCTTTTTCCAGTCTTATTTTAGCCCCCACCTACAGCTCTTTCTCCAATGTACTGATGATATCCTCGGTAGTCCTTCTCTCTGACGTCTGGAATTGGAAAACTTCAAATATTTTGCTTCCAATTTCCAACCTGCCCTCACTTCCACCTGGTCTACCTCTGGCCCCTCCCTTCCCTTCTTCAACATTCATGTTTCCATTTCTGGGGATAGACTGGCCACTAATATCCATTACAAACCAACAGACTCCCACAGCGTCCTCGACTGTACATCCTCACTTCCCAATTCCTGTAAAGACTCCATCCCATTCTCTCAGTCCCTCCGTCTCTGTTGCATCTGTTCAGATGAGGCCAAATTCGGGAAGGGAGCCTCCGACATGTCCAACTTCTTCCTCAACCAAGAATTCCTCAGCAACGTTATCAACAGGGCTTGCAAACAAGTGCGATCCATCTCCCGCACTTCTGCCCAACACTTCCTCACAGCCCTATGGCACATTCCCTTGGAACCGGTGAAGGTGCTACACCTGCCCATTTACCTCCTTCCTCCCCAGTATCCAAGGGCCCAAACATACCTTCCAGGTGAAGCAACACTTCACCTGCACTTCCCCAAACCTAGTCTACTGCATTCGCTGCTCACAATGTGGTCTCCTCTACACTGGGGAAACAAAGTGTAGATTTGGCAACCGCTTTGTAGAACATCTCTGTTCTGATCGCAAAAAAAGACCCTGAACTACTTGTTGCCTGACACTTTAACGCACCATCCTGCTCCCTGGCCAACATCTCTGAGTCTGGCTTGCAGGAGTGTCCCAATGAAGCCCAACAAAAGCTGGAGGAGCAACACATCCTTTTCCCGCTTGGGGACCCCACAGCCGTCCGTTCTCAGTATTGCGTTCGATAATTTTAAGCCCTAAACTCTCCCAAGTCCCATTCCCACACCCCACACACCACGCCTTGTTACCACACAGCCTACCCTTACACACTCCCTGTTGTTAGTTACTAACAGTCCCCATTAACAACTATTCCCCCTCCCAGCTTAATCATTATCAACTCCTTTGTCTGTCCAACTTCTTTCTCTCTCTTTGGGCCCCATCCTATCGTTTACTCCCTACCCCACACACCTCCCTATTTTTGGCATATAAACTGACATCTTACCAGCCACCATCACTTCTGAGGAAGGGTGCTTGGACGCCAAACATTAACTCTGTTTTTTTTCCTTCACGGATGCTGCCAGGCCTGCTGAGCTTTTCCAGCAACTTTGTTTTTGTTCCTAGAATATTAGTTGTTGCCTTGTAATGTTTAATGGTTTTAGGAGGAGGGCAGTCACACGTTAGAGGCAGGAAATAGTGATCTGCAATACCATATTTTGGGGAAGAAAATTATGTTCTTTTTTTATGTCTGTTGTTCAGTAATGCTTATTCGAGATTCTTTATAGTGCAGAATATGCCTGCAGAATTTCTTTCCAGAACATTGCCGTCTACAGATATAGTAGGAACTGCCAATGCTGGAGAATCTGAGAGAACAAGGTGTACAGCTGGATGAACACAGCAGGCCAAGCAGCGTCAGAGGAGCAGGAAAGCTGACATTTCGGGCCTGGCCCTTCAGTAATGGGGGAGGTGAAGGGGATTCTGGAATAAATAAAGACTGAGAGCAGGAGGATGGTGGAAGACTGATAAAGGAGCAGGTAGGTGGAGAAGAGACAGACAGGTGAAGGAGGCAGGGATGAGGCTGGTAGTTAGGAGGTGGCGGTGGGGGGAGGGCCAATGAGGTTTGAGGAGTGGATAGGTGGGAGAAAGGGCAGACAGGTTAGGGAGGCAGGGGCGAGAAGGGCTGGTATTGAGACACGGCAGGGAGAGGGGAGAGTTTGAAGCTTGTGAAGGCACATTGATACCATTGAGCTGCAGGGATGCCAAGCGAAATATGAGGTGCTGTTCCTGCAGCCTTCGGGTGGCATCGTTGTGGCACTGGGGGAGGCCCATGACAGACATGTCACCCAAGGAATGAGAGGGGGATTTGAAGTGGTTCGCGAGTGGGAGGTGCAGTTGTTTGTCACAAACCGAGAATAGGTGATCCACAAAGCAATCTCCGAGCCTCCGCTTGGTTTACTGATGTAATGGAGGCCACATCAGGAACAGGAGATACAGTATACCACATTAGAAAATGTGCAGGTGAACATCTGTTTGATGTTGAAGGTTTCCTTGGGGCCTGGGATGGGGGTAAGGCGGGAGGTGAAGGGGCAGCTGTAGCACTTCCTGCAGTCGCAGGGAAAGGTGGCAGGGGTGGAGGGGCTGTTGGGGAGTGTTGAGTGGAAAAGGGAGTCACCAAGAGAGTGGTCGTCCAGAAGGAAGATAAGGGTGGGGAGGGAAAAATGTCTTTGGTGGTTGAGTCTGATCGCAAATGGCGGAAGTGCCAGAGGATGATGCATTGAATCCGGAGTTTGGTGGAGTCGTGCCTGAGGAGAAAGGGGTCTCTATTTTTGTTATTATTGTGGGGAGGGGGTGTGAGGGATGAGTTGTGGGAAATGTGGGAGATGCAGCCAATGGTGTTTTCAATCACTGTGGAGGGGAAGTTGCGGCCCTTGATAAACAAAGTCATCTGGGATGTCTGGGAGTGGAATGCCTCGCCACGGGAGCAGACACGGCTGAGACGAAGGAATTCGTGTTGGCATTTTTGCAGGAAGGTGGGTGAGAGGAAGTGCATTCTATGAAGCTGTGGGTGTCGGTAGGCTTGAAATGGATTTCGGTTTCCAGGTGGTTTAGAGAGATGGAAACAGAGAGGTCCAGTAAGGAGAGAGAGGTGTCAGAGATGGCCCAGGTAACTTAAGGTTCACGTGGAAGGTGCTAGTGAAGTGGATGAACTGTTCGAGCTCCTCATGGCAGTATGAAGCAGCAACGATACAGTCATCAATTTAACGGAGGAATAGGTGGGATTTAGGTCCAGTGTAGGTGCGGAAGAGGGATTGTTCCACATAACCTACAAAGAGGCCAGCATAGCCTTGGCCCATGCATGTACCCATGGCAACCCCCTTTGTCTGTAGGAAGTGGGAGGAATTGAAGGAGAAGTTGTTAAGGCTGTGGATGGGTTCAGCTAAGCGGATAAGGGCATCAGTGGAGGGGGAATGGTCGGGCCTGTGGGGCAGGAAGAAGCAGACGGCCTTTAGGTCATCTGCATGAGGATTGCAAGTATATACAGATTTCATGTCCATCGTGAAGATGAGATGTTGGGGACTAGGGAATCAGAAGTCTTGGAGGAGGTGAAGGCTCTAGGTGGGAAAACAGACTTAAGTGTGGAGGTCCTGGGCCAAGGGGGAGAAAATGGAGTCGAGATAAGTGGAGCTAAGATCGGTGGGACAGGAGCAGATGGAGACCATGGGTCAACCAGGGCAGTCAGGTTTGTGGATTTCGGAAAGGAGATTGAAACAGGCGGTGCAGAGTTGGGGAACAATGAGCTTCGAGGCTGTCGGTCCCCTGAAGTGATGAGGCTGTGGATGGTCTGGCAGATCATGTTTTGTTGGTTGGGATGGGGTCATGATCAAGGGGGCAGTAGGAGGAGGTGTGAAAGTGCTGGCCCTGGCCTCGGCAATGTAGAGGTCAGTGTGCCATACTACGCTTCGTTAGTCTGCAGGTTTTGCAATGAGGTTGTGTTTGGAGAGGATAGAGCGAAAGGCTGCAAGTTCTGTTGGGGAGAGGTTGGAGTGGGTGAGGGGGTGGCGAGGTTGAGGCAATTGAAGTCTCGATGGCAGTTGGAGATGAAGAGGGTGAGGGAGGGGAGGAAGCCTTGGGGAGGTGTCCAGGAGGAGGGGGTGTGTTGGTGGTGGTAGAAGGGTTCAGTAAAGGGAATGTTAAAGATAATAGCCATTTAAGCCATTGCTATCCAAGCAATTAAAGATGTGAATTGTTTATCTCAATGGCACAGCACATACCCTCAACATCCTTAGTTGAGGCAATCACCTTGCATTTGTTCAACACTGAGAAGTCTTCCCTGTGTGATTTAGTAAATTTAACCAGAATTTGATAAATCCAAATTCAACTGAAATCTGTCACGCAAAATGTGACCCAAAATCTGGGCATAACTTTGGTCTTGTGTAATGAGTAGCGCTAATACCTCTGTGACTGAGATCTGGAATCAGTTCCCATCCCTGAACCTGTGGTAATGTCACTTGCTCTGGACAAAAAGTTCTGGATTCCAGTCCTGCCAGTCGCAGAGGTGTGTCACAGCCTGTCAGAACAGGTTGATGAGCAAATATACAGGAGAGTAATGCTGCAGATTCAGTGGCCATTGCAGTGTGGTGGCAGTGTCTCCACCTTTCGATGCACAGGTCTACATTAAAGTCTCAGAGAGGTGTTTCATAAAATGTCTTAACAAGTTGTTTTTTTTTCTAGAATTGTGACTTGATCGAGAAGGAAAGAGTATCAGAGTTGAATTTCTGGATTTAGGCTCAGGATAACAGAAAGCGCAGCTGTTTGTGTTGATTGGAGTAAAATGTGCACCTCATATATATGTTTATAAAATCATGAAGTGCATGAATAGGGTAAATAGTCAGTCTCTTTTTCCCAGAGTATCGTGAGTCAAAGGTTAGAAGGCACAAGTTTAAGGTGCAAGGGGAAAGATTAAAAAAAACATATAAATGAAACATATGAAGTGCTGGAGGCTCGTGAAAACACCATTCTAAAGGTATCTGGATGGAGATATGAATTGGAAGGGTTCAGAGGAATATAGGCGAAATGCTGAAAAATGGGATTAGATTAATTTCGGATATCTGGTCAGCATGGAATGTTGGACCAAATGATTTGTTCCCATTTGTATACCTTTACGATTCATTCATCCAATTGATCAAGACCTCTTTGTGAGCTTGGATAATCTTCCCTGTCCATGATTCAAATAATCTCAGTGTCATCCCTAAACTTGTGAACCATGCCTTCTATAATTTTCATCTAAGTCATTTTTTAACATTGAAAAACAAAAGTAAATCCAGCACCGAACCCTGTGGATCACCGCTAATCACAGGCTTCCAGTCTGAAGAACAATCTCCATAACCACTCTGTCTCCTGCCATAAAGCAGAAATATACAGACACACAACACACAGGCAGTCACGCACGTGCACCCACACACACGTTTCAATTCATAAGCAGATCGAAGGTTATTGTGAGAAGGCAAAAGAATTGTTTTGTGAAACATGGCAATCATAATCGAACAGCAGAGCAGACTTGATGGGCCAAGTGGCTAATTCTGCTTCAGTTTCCTAGACTGTCTGGTCTGAAGGTATCAGGAATATTTTCCCAAGAGAGCAGTGATGGCTGTGATTGATAAATACCTCAGTGAAAAAAGTTAATCGGAATATGGAATATGTTTGGGGGAATGAATGGCCGACATCTGCTCCTATTTGTTGTGCTCTTTAAAGAGGAGGTAACTTGCTGTGAGGTTAACACGCTTGAAGGAGCCTCCCAATTAAGATTGAGGTAAGAATATATCTTACTCTTTACTATTGTGCTGTCTCTGGTGTTGTCATCCCCAATGAACAGTGAAGACCAGGTTGTTGAAGATATTTCATGTTGACCTCAACTGACCTTTGATGGCCAGCAGAGTCAATATTTATTGGGAATAAACAGGAAAGGGGTTTTCAGCTACAAACAGATCAGCCATGATCTTTCTAAATTCAGCAGCAGTATCGAGGATCCGAATGGCTAACTTCAGCTCCTGTCCTGTGTGTGGTTCTCTCACTCCGCCACTCGAGGCTGTTACAGAGGAAAACAAAGTTCCCATTCAATCAGTCAAGGTACATATTTGCAGATCCAAACTGTTTTACATTCTTATTTCCATCAGAGCTGGAGTAACTTTATGTTGGTCATAAACGTGCTTTTTAGCATATTAAAGAAAACTGCCTGGCTTGTTCCTAACACCGACCCTGACCCAGTCTGTGACTTATAAAATTTGTTGTGACCAGTGGAGGTGTGGGAAGGGAAAATAAAACAATGACCAGCTAAGCCAGGGAACCACAGACCAGTGAGCCTGACATGAGAGCTGGGTAAGTTGTTGGGGTGGATTCTGAGGGAGGGGATTTATCTGCCACTGGAAAGGCAAGCATTGATTAGAGATAGTCAACATGGCTTTGTGTGGTGGAAAACATGCCTCACTAACTTGATTATTTTGAAGAGATGATAAAGAAGTTTGATGAAGGCAGTGTGGCAGACATTTTCTATATGGGCTTCAGGAAGGTGTTTGGTCAGGTTCCAAAAGGTGGACAGGTTATTAATGGGAGGACACATGCGATCTGGGAGAGATAGCCAATTGAATTCAAAATTAACTTGAAGGCAGAGGATTATTTTACAGACTGGGGACCAGTGACCAGCGGTGTGCCGCAAGTATCAGCGCTGAGTTCACTGCCTGGCATCATTAATATAAAGGATTTGGATGTGAATATCAGAGATATGGTTCGTCAGTCTACAGATGACATTAAAATATGGTGCAGTGGACAGTGGTGAAGATTATCTCAGAGTGCAATGAGACATTGATCAGATGGGCCAATGGGCCAAGGAGTGGCTGATGAAGGTTAATTTCGATAAATTCGAGCTTTTGCGTTTGGTAAGGTGATGCTGGGCAGGACTTATACAGTTAGTGCTAGGGCCCTGGGGAGTGTTGCCAAATAAAGAGATCTTGGGTGCAGGCACTTAGTTCCTTGAAAGTGGAGTAGTAGGTAGACAGGATGCTGAAGAACACGTTTGTTACACTTTCCCTAATCAGTCAGAGAATTGGGTATAGGGGCTGGGATGGCATGTTGCTCCTGTACAGGACACTGATGAGGCCACGTTCAGAATTTTGTGCACATTTCGGTTGGCTCTGCTAAAGGAAGGATGTAGTTAACCTTGAGAGGAGCAGAAAAGATGCATGCTCCTGGATTGGAGGGTTTGAGCTACAGGGAGATGCTGAATAGTTTGAAGCTTTTTCCCCTGGAGTGTTGGAGGCTGAGGGGTGACATTACAGAAGTTTATAAAATCATGAGGAGCATGAATAGTCTGAATAGCCAAGATCTGTTTCCCAGGAGTTAAAAAGTGAAGTGCCTATGTTGAAGTTGAGATGGGAAAGAAACAGAAAGGAACGTGGGTAACATTTTCATGCAGAGAGTGGTGTGTGTACAAAAAGTGCAGCCAGAAGTGATGGAGACGGGTGCATTTACACAGTTAAAGGGAACCTGAATTGGGAAATGAATAGGAAGGGTTTAGATGGATATCGGCCGGATGTTGCAAAATGGGAATAGATCAGATTACATATCTGGGCAGTGTGGACAAGTTATACTAAATGGTCTGTTTCTGTGTTGTGTGAGTTTCTGATTCTATAAGATGGTTGAGAAGAAATTCGAAAAGTTCATTTCGAATGGGCATTCTCTTCCCCAGAGGTCTGTGGTGCCTTTCTGTTTACAATTATTCAGAGTTAAATTCGTGAAATAGTTGACAGGTATGAAAAAAGCCGAAGCGTCCCAAACTGTTTAGTCAATTTTTATTAACTGGACAGCTTTGTGCCTCTTGTTCAATCTCTCTCTTAAAAGAATCCATAACAAAATAACCTCATACATTTACAGCATTGTCATAGTAGTTCGCACATCCAGCTGTACACAGAAACCCGGGGACGCCCAATCAGGCACTTGGCCCTGCTGTGCAGCCCCTTGAGTCACTGACATATGAACAGGAGGAGGCCATTCAGCCTCTACAGTCACTTACATGGAAACAGAGTGAGGTAACTGATGCTCCAACATGACAAGCAAATGGAGCAGAGGCTGCACAGATAGTCTGCTTCACGCAGATCCTCGTGTGTCCATTGCTCGTGGTACACATGTGGTACTTTAATGCAGTTTTACAGCAATGAGGTGGGAAGAATAATGTTTTGTGCAAAATCTCAAGGTGGCATCCTCTGAGAAGACAGACTTGTGTTCTCTTTGGAGATCAGAATCTGTTTGGAATGGCATTCTGTTTCAGAAGAAAGGTATTATGGCTAATATTGGGATTGTGAACAACATGCCATTCAGTGTAGGGGCACACATTAATTTGGGGATTGTACATTCAGATCCAGCACTTCTCTGTCAATGGGCATGGGCTCTATGCCATTTCACATGAAAAATCCACATGTATTTACATTGGTAATGTATGGAATTTGTCACCCTGTCAATGTCTTTCTTGGACATAAGGGTTCACTGCCAAACCTCAATTTGTAATGCAATTATCTCTTATTCTTTCACAGCGCTACAGATTAAACACTCAGGTTTTTCACCCTCTCCACATGGTACCATCATCTCAGGGATTAGACTGGTGATACCTGTTTGTACTGTGTCTGTGGCAAGGAGGTCCTTCCTTCCAAAAGAGCCTAAACCTGTACACAATGTCCCTAAATACTCTCTTTTCACGGCTCTACAGTGCAGAAAGATGGTCTTATTAATGTACTTGAAACATCGTACAATGAGGCACAACATACAATTTTTCCCTCATTACTAGTCCCCCTGTATGTCCTATTTTGGCGATCAACGATCGAGGAATTGCTGGTCCTTTTGGACAACAACACTTCCCAAACTCGCACCATTTACTCATTACAAAATGAGGTGTGTGCTATTGCTGGCCACATCCTCAATGCTGTGTGCCTTTCAAATTACCAATCAGTGGTACATATAATACCCCTAAGTAACTGTGTTCAGCCTGGAAAAGGGCTCAACTCTCGGTATTGTCTCAACTAAACAATTCTCAATCCATGTAATATATTTCCCCTTCCCCTCAACTTCAACTTGCGTCACTCACCTGTGTGCACCCATATCAAAAATGTTCTGTCAATTAAACTCCACCACTCCCACTGGTTCTCATGTGTGGATGCTTCTACTATTATATACACATTTCTCAGTCCTACATGCACTGGGCAAAGGGCCACAACACACAGGAATTGCCAAAACAAATAGGAAGGTACATTTACTTTTGTCGATAATCTAGTTTTCTCTATTTTTACATCACATCATCCACTTTCTCTCTCTCTTTGTCTCTCATGCAGACATTACATATATCGAGTTAATAAATAATGCAATTTTTCTCCATGTCTTATCTCTCAAACCTCCCTCTTTCAATTTAAATGTATTGCTCACATTTGGATGTGACACAATTATAATTGTACAATGAAATTACAAAGACATCAGGGAGGAACTGTCGAAAGCTAATAGGAATAGAATCTTAGTCGGGAAGACGGTGAAGTAGCAATGGAAGACACTTCTGGGGATAATTTGGACTTCGATCAGAAATTTGTGGACTGAAAATTAATTAACACAAACTCCACAGCTTTATCAAAGATGTCTTCCCTTTACTGAATTTAAGTTGATTCTGCCAAGTCATATCATGATTCCCCTCAAATGTCTAATTTCCACATTCCTCTTTAAAGATTCCAATATTTCCCTCATAACAAACATCAAATTGCCCAATATTTAGTTTCTTTTGTTTTCCCTCCAATTCCAGTTTTTATTTGGATGACAACAGCTGCTTTCCATTGTGTGGAAACCAGAAATTCCAGAACGTAAGTTTGGAATCACAATCAATAATTGTTTCTTGTAATTACAAGTTTTCAATGACATTTGGATAAGTACAAGAACCAGAAACAGTTGGAGAGATATGGGCCAAGCCCAGGCAGGTGGGACTAGGATAGTTTGGGATTATGTTTGACATGGGCTGGTTAGGCTGAAGAGCTCTGTTCCCACCTCCATGTATACTCTGGGACATGCCAGAGCAATGTATCACGCTTTAGTTCAATTAGTTTTGAGTAATTCCTCTTTATGAATTCTAATCTCACAGTTTCTCATTTTCACAGTCACTGTCCTTTAGAATTTATGCAAGATTTTCTGTAACTTCTTCTGTGGAGACAGAAGTCATGTATCACACTCAGCAGTGGGTCAGTGGGGTTGGGGTGAAGAGTGATGGCCTCGATCACCAATTGAATACATCGGAGCACTGCACATAGGAGATGATGGACACAGCATCCACTCCTGCTTGGAGAGTTCGAGAATCTAAAATGTTCAATGAAACTCTCATTTGACGACCATTGACAGGTTATGCTGAAACCGCTGACACAAAGCTGTAACCACCTCATTTTAGAATCAAACTGGCTTCAAACTTTGCAACTGGCAAATGTCCAGGTAGAGATAAGAATAAGCATATCATCAAAATTTCAGTAGCTGCGAGTGTGGGCAGAAGAGAACTGCAACGAGAAAGATGTAGATGATGGTTTATTCAGAAAAAGGACTGAGGGAGATGTGAAAATTGGGAATATTATTGGTGATAAAGGGAATACTGTGATATAAATCAGCTCAGGACAAAATGGGCCAATGGTGGTGATGAACACTTTTGTTCCTCTTCGGATGTTTGTAAGTGAAGGTGAAAAAAGCCATGGAATAAGAATTGAGTCTGTAATTGAAAGTGAATACAATAGTTTCTATCTTTGCCAAATACAGAACTTAGAAATTGCAATGCTCTTCACAAAGGTTTACAAAATTAACGAAAGAACAGAGTTAGCGAGACTTACCGGGAACACCAACGAAAGCGAGGATGGGATAGTAAATTGCTTGAATAATCATCAGTACACATTCTATTCCCAATGTTAACAGTATCTGACTGAAATCGAACGAAAGCAAATAAAGGCTAAAGGATAAACCCCTGTCCATTGTTGGAACATTCCAATTTATAACTCTCAGATTCTGAATCGTTTTCCTAACATTCCTGTCCATTGTTCTCACATTCTGACCCATTATTGGAACATCCCAATCTGCTGTTCACAGATTCTGATCTCTCCCTCTCTCTGGAGCTGTTGATCTCAATCTTTTTGAGAATGACACAGCCACTGATACTATGGGATAACGCTTTGGAAGAAACCTCTTATTAATAGAAGAGGGAAACCCTCAAGTGACACAGTTAGTATCCATGGTGACTGACATTAATTTGAATCACAGAACAAAGAGCTTCAGTTAACCCCTTTCACACTCAAAATTTTAATGTAACAACAATGTCTGGTCTGGTTGGGATGCTGACATTGCCTGCTATTGGCCTTAGTGTCCATTTTCAATTACTCTCACAATGATAGAGATAAAGGAGAAAGGTGGTGCTTTATCTGCACAGGCTCGATGATTCTGCTGCGTTATCCACATGCGATGCCATATGTTACAGTTTGCTGAAGAGGCAATCCAGAGTTTGTTACTGCACTGAAGTGTCCTTCACCACAACAACTGCGAATCTAAACACTGTCTCTGGACACAACGGCTTGGAGAAAGATAGGAAATGTGGAATTCACGAACTTTCCTCTCACTGCCCCAGCAAGGCAACATTTTCTCTTTCACATAATACTTTCAAAAATCTGATTCTAAAGTTGGAAACTTTTCTTTGCAGTTTATACAGCTTTTCTTAGCTGAATTTAAGGCCTTAGCCCAAACGGAAACATTACATTTCCAATTGCTTTGCTTATTGGGAGGAAAGGGTCAGAGACAATGTCTATGTGATTGATTTAGAAACAGTAACAGAAAGGAGACAGAGCCAATGCAGACTGGACAGGAGAAACGTGATATCAGCCAGTCGTCAATTTCTTCTTCATAGACGGTAGAAAATAAAACACAGAGACAGAAACAGAATAAATTTGGCTGGTGGGATGGGGACTGACAATGTAAACAAAACACCATAGTTTGAAATGGAATGGAGGAGAAATGATTTAATATACACTGTTTAATCAGTGTGTGTGTGCATATAGATAAGACTGTTCAAATCTGGACAATACTTTCAGAGTTATTAATGGAGACATGTTGAACACATTATGATGCAGACGATGTGCCATTGTCTTGTTTGTGTCTTGTTAGCATTGCACTCAGTAGAGAGAAACCATCTCCCCCATTCACACCTTTATTTATTCCCATTGTACATCTGCTTCTCTTTCATCACAATTAAAAGCACATTTGTATTTTGCACTTCGCCCCCACACCCTCTGTTTTCTGATTCCGCTCCTCCACCTCTGTCAAGGTATTAAAAAGATCATTTTCCAATCCCTTTCAGTTCTGACGAAGGATGATGTTGAATTTTAAATGTTAACTCTGTTTCTATGTCTCCACAGATGCTCTAGACTTGCTGAGTTTCTCTAGAAATGAATCGGCACTAACTGAACTTTCAATAAAACAAAGAACCGTGGATGCTGGAAATCTAAAACAAGAAGAAAAATTGCTGGAGAAACTGGGAGCTTTGAAAAGGCATCAGTGGATTCAACAGCTTAACTTTGTTTGCACTCTACATATGCTGCCAGACCTGCTGAGTTTCTTCAGTAATGTGTGTTTTTGAGTGAATTCCAAAAAATTGTGTCAAATCTGCTCAAACTCCCTGTGCAACACGGATCACCATGCAGTGAGATATGAATGACAGTGCAAGGTGCACAAATTAATTGGCTCTGAAACTACATTGCTCTGGCATCACTCACATTACAGAGCACTTAGTCATGGTCATGGAGACAAACATTCACGTTAAAAACCTTTCAACAGTGTGGAAACAAGTTATCCGGCCTAACAAATCCACACCGACCCTCAGGGCATCCCATCCAGACCCAGTCCCCTGCTACCCACCTAATCTACACATCTCTCAACGCGATGGGCAATTTAGCATGGTCAATTCACCGAGCCCACACCTCTTTGGCCTGTGGGTGGAAACTGGTCCACCTGGAGGAAACCCATGCAGTCAGGGGGAAAATATGCAAACTCCACAACACACAGTCGCGTGAGGGTGGAATCAAACCTACATCCCAGGCGCTGTGATGCAGCAGTGTTAACCACTGAGCCACCGTGCCACCCGAAGATGCCCCTACTGGAAGGGAAAAGGTTCAGACGAATATGTTAAAAGGTTTGAGGAATGTGACAATTTGGAGGCATGACACCATGGAAAGATTCTCAGAAGAATGAGAACATTAAAATGGAAGTGTTACCACATCAGAAAACTGAGTAGTTGACTGCGTACAAGGGCAAAGGGGACTCGGTCTGAACTGGGGGTCATTACATTGCACTTATTGCAGCTCAAAACTGGGCATCCATGTGGTGATGGAAACCACAGCAGCAGCAGCAGAAGCAGAATTGTATTCCACCAGAATCTGTGACTCTTTGTCCCGGATAACCCCTCAGTCTATGATTACCATGAAGCTGGTCAATGGTTCAGTGACGAGTGCAGGCAAACATGCCGGGGACAGAACCATGTGTACCTGAAACTGACATCAACCCGTTATAGCTACCACATGTGACTGCTTGCATTACCAACAACAGAACTCACACATTACAGACAGAAATGATTTCAAGACAAACGCACCAACTATACAGCTACAACCAGTGAGGAATGGTGATGGGGGCAGCAGGAACTCCTGATGCTGGAGTCTGAGATAACAATGTGTGGAGTTGGATGAACACAGAGGCCAGGCAGCATCAGAGGAACAGGAAAGCTGATGTTTTGGGTCTGGACTCTTCTTCAGAAAAAGGGGAGAGCTCTGAAATAAATAGAGAGAGGGGGAGGCAGTGACAGAAGGTAGACAGTGGAGCAGATAGGGGGAGAGAGGACGGGCAGGACAAGGAAGCGGGGAAGAAGCCAGTAAAGTTGAGTGTAAGTCAGGAGATGTGACGGGGTTTGTTCAGTGAGGGGGGAAGGGTGGGTGGGTGGGAGGGAGCATGGACAGGTCGAGGAGGTGTGAATGAGGCTAGTAGAGGTGGGGTACGTATGGCTATGAAGTGGGGGTGGGGCTTGGTCAGTGAAGTGGGAGTGTGGGTGCTCCACAAAGCAGTCTCCAAGCTTCCGTTTGGTTTCCCCGATGTAAAGGATGCCACATAGGGAACAACGGATGCAATAGACCACATTACAGGTGAATATCTGTTTAATGTGGGCGGTTTTCTTGGGGCCTAGGATGGAGGTGATGGGGGAAGTGTAGGGGCAGGTGTAGCACTTCTTGCGGTTGCAGTGAAAGGTGCCAGGGTGGTGGGGTTACTGGGGAGTGTGGAGCGGACAAGGGGATCGTGAAGAGTGTGTTCCCTCTGGAATGCAGATAAGGGCGGAGAGAGAAATATACCCTTGGTAGGGGGGACAGATTGCAGGTAGTGGAAGTGGTGCAGAATGATGCATTGCTTCCGGAGATTGACGGGGTGATACCTGAGGACGATAGGAATTCTGTTTCTGTTTTTATTGCAGGGAGGGGATGTGAGGGCGGAGGTGGGGGAAAGGCAAGAGATGCGGTCATGATCATTTTCTACCACTGTGGGGGTGAAATTGCAGTCCTTGAAAAATGAAGACATCCAGGATGTTTGGGAGGGAGTGGAAAACCTCATCCTGGGAGCAGGTGCGGTGGAGGGGAAAGAATTGGGAATAGAGGTTGGCATTCTTGCAGGAAAGTGGTTGAGAGGAAGTATAGTCTATATAGGTGTGGGAGTCGGTGGACTTCAAATAGATATCAATTTACAGGCGGTTACCAGAGATGGAGACAGAGAGGTCCAGGAAGGAGAGACAGGACTCAGAGATGGTCTAGTTGAACGTAAGGCTGGGGTGAAACGTGTTAGCAAAGAGGATGAACTGTTCAATCTCCTTGTAGGAACACGAGGCAGTGCTGATAGAGATATCCATGTAACAGAGGAAGAGGTGGGGAATAAGGCCAGTGTCGCTGCAGAAGAAGGACTGTTCCACGTACCCTACAAAGAGGCAGGTATAGTTTGGCCCATGTTGGTCCCTCTGGCCATCCCTTTCATCTGTAGGAAGTGTGAGGATTTGAAGGAGAAGTTGTTAAGGATGAGGACGAGTATGCTTAGGTAGATAAGTGTGTCGGTGGAGGGGGACTGGTCGGAGCTGTGGGAAAGGATGAAGAGGAGAGTTTTTAGGCCATCTGTATGGTCAGTTAAACAAATCCCTGGAGGAGATGCTTCCAGAAATATCCCCATCCTAAATAATGGAACAACCCTGCACATCAATGCAACTTCAAGGATGCAGTGTCCACACCATCCTCAGCCAGAATTATCGAATTGATGATTCACCTCACCGTCATCATGATGTCCACAAAATCTCAGATACCTGTCTTCAACCAATTAGATTCGCTGCACATGATATCAAGAAAAAGATAACGATAAAGTAAAGATACAAAAAAGATAACTGGCTCTGATGCCATTTCTACAATAGAACTGAAGGCTTGTGCTGCGCAACAAGCCGTGCCCCTGGGTGAAGCTGTTACATTCCAGCTCCAACTCTGACACCTACCTGGCGATGTGGAAAATTTATCAGCTATGGCTATTTTCCGAAGAGAAGCATAATTGCAATCTGACCAATTGTCATGCTTTTAGTCTCATTATGATTGTCGAATTGTTGGAAGTTGTTTTTGACAGAGCTGTCAAGCAGCGCAGAAATAACCTGCTCAGTGCGGTTTCTGATGCGTCCCCATGTGGAGATGGTGCTGTTGTGGAAATATCATTAGATTTCTAATCTGGGTAAGGTGAATGCTTTGGTAGCCGGGGGATGTTAAAAATAATCAATAAAATATCGAAATCTCAAATCTGGAGTCAGTACAATTGACCTTGAAGCCAATATCGATTGTCAACATCAATTTGCTTCACCAACATACTTTCAGGATGCAAATCTACTATGCAGTCCTAATCTGTCTGAAAACGCATCTCCAGACACACAGACATGTGATGCACACTTGAATGTTCTCTGGAACAGCCAAGCAACACACTCAATTGTATCAAACTGCTCTGACGTCTTAAAGGATAAAATCGGCTGGAAAACCCAGCCTTGGTTTCAGAAAAGGGAAAAAAGAAACACTGTTGTGGTAAGCCTACAGAGGCCTCTTCCTTGTTATCTGAGAGCTTGTGAGAACATTTAAAGAGCTTTCCCACAGATGGTTCAGAAACATCAGGAAAGGAGAAGGTCATCAACCCATTTTGTGTTCCCCATTCTAGGTCATGGCTGAACATCTCATCAATGCACTTCTCTCACACAGAGTACACATCCCTTAATGTGATGAGTCATTGGGAAAAAAAAGTACAAAATAGGAAATGCAGTAGTTCCTTCGGTCCATTGATTTTCCTCCACCACTCACCATAAGGATGCTGCCCCTTTATCACCATCCCATACACTTGTTCTCTGCCCATCCATTTAGTGTCTCGAAATCCTTATTTATAGTCAGTGCCTGGCTTCTCCAGCCTTGTGTGGCAGAGTATTCCCCAGGCTTACCAGTCTCTGTATACAGACATTAATGCTCATCTCATTGCACATTGGTCTGCCTATACCTAATACGTTGGCCCTTATTTTAGACGTCCCAGCCAAGGGCATTTTTTCCCTGCTTCCAAACTGTCTCACTCTGTAACAGTTCTATCTATTACATTGAAATTTTCACTCATTTTCCTAAACCTCATGGAATTTCAGCCCCGTTGACTTGGTCTCTACTCACAAATTAAGTCTGTCATCCCAGAGACCAGCCTGGTCAACCTTTGCTGTGCTCCCTCAGTATCAGGTTTATCCTTAATCAGGTAACGTCACCAAAACTGCATACAATACCGCACAATGTTCGAGATATGGTCTCATTAAGGGTTTGGTCTCCAGTAATATAAACAGCCTTCTATCACCATCCTCTGTCTCCTGACATGAAGACAAATTTGAAGGTGACTTGCCAAATTACCATTGATACCACTGTGTTTTACTTTCTTTATCAGATTTCCATGTGGGACTGCGTAAAAGGCCTTGCCGAAAAAAAAAATATAAATGATCATCTTGGAAGAAATCAATGAAATTTGTTAGACATGACCTCCCTCTAATAAAGCCATAATGGCTATCCCTGAACAAATCTTGTCTCTTGAAATGTAGAACAATTTTTTTCCTTTCCTGTTTTCTCCCACTGTTTTCCTAAAACTGAGATCTGATACTCACTGGTCTATCATTGCCTGGTCTATCTCTGCAACCCTTTCTATAAAGACGTACTACACGAGCTATTCTCACATCCTCTGGCACCTCCCCTGTGACAATTCTTATAAATCTGGATCAGGGGTTTCCCACTCCTGTCTCTAACAGCTTCCCATGATGAAAATCAGCCAGACTGGGGGAATTTGTCCAATTTTCTACCAGCCAAAACCATCAATCCCTGCTTCCATCAGATATCCATCTGCTCAAGGGCTTCACAGTCCATCTTCTTGAATTCTCTCTCCGAATCCTCCTTCTCCCAATTAAAACAGACATGAAATACTCATCCATCATTATTCTCCAGCTTCACACACAGATTTTCCCGTTGTTTCTGATCGGCCCTAATTGTTCACTGGTTGTTCTATTCCACTTGATGTGCATGTAGAATATTTTCGAATTCTCCCCAATCTCACCTGCTTGGTGTTCTCCATGCCCCTGTGTTAATCAGTCCCATCTGTTTGAATTTTCTAAGTTTCACTGTGATCACTCTCTCTTTGAAACTTTGGAGAACTCAGAACGATTTTCTATTCAGACACCCTTGCTGTCTGTGGGAGTAGTCTCGAGAAAACCCACTGCATTTCCTCTTCATTCAGTATATTCTTTCTCAGAAAACTGTACACAATACTTCAGGTACAGTCTCACTAACACTGTATGGAACTGCAGCAGGGGGCTTTTATTGCTGTTTTCTGATTCCCTGTAAATGAAGGTAAACCTAGCTTTCACCTTCCATTTGCATATGTTCCTCCCTAAACACTTTGTTTCAATTTACTAACTCACTGTGTGATCTCTTGGAAAATACTTCTGAATATCCATATTTACCACATCCACTGGTTCACCATTGTGTATGCCGATAAGAAACATCTTCAAACAATTTGAAAAAGAAAGCTTGTCAATTACAATTTTTGAAGAAGGGTCCCGACCTGAAACGTCAAACCTTCCTTTTCCTCTGATGCTACTTGGCCTGTTGTGTTCATCCAGCTTCACACCGTGTTATCTCTTATCAACTAAAATTTTCGTTTCATAAATTCATTCGTATTTTCTCCAATTTTGCGATTGCTTCCTAAATATACAATATCACATCTTCGATCATGGAATCCAATAGATTCCCTCCTCTGAATTACGTGTTAGCTGGTCTGTATTTGGCCAATCTCCCTTTTCTTCCCTTCTTCAAGTGTTTGATTATTTTTATAACCTTCCAGTTATCCAGATTGGCTTCCTGCCTTTGGAAAAAAAAGTACAGGAAAATACAACAGTGATCCCCAACGCATCAATATGCCTATTGTTGCTACTTCTGGAATTCTACTATGAAGTGCATCTGGTCCGTCAGAGCATCGATGTTCAACTCAGCTATGTTTTCAAATACTACCACATCACGGTTACGAATGATTTTAGTCTACAGATACATATGTCCCATGGTCACTGCATATCTCTGGAAGATTTTTTGGATCTTCCTCCACGCACATCGGTGTATGGTAACTATTTAGTTTCCCAGCAATGTTTCTGTTCTCGAAAATAAATTATCCTGTCTGCACATTCACGGTTCCATATTTAACGTTGTTTACATTTTTTTTACTTTCTGGATGTCTTTATATTTCTTGTTCGTTTACATTCTTGCTCCCTTTTTGATATTTTATGGTTTTTTTTTGGTTAACTATCTCTGAATCCATCGGTTTACCTCTATATCCTACAAGCTACTTCTTTTGATCTAGTGCAATCTTTAACTTCTTCCATTAACAATCATTAAGTCACCTTTCCCTTTTTGTGTTGTTTGCACTTGGGGGATGTATGTATATTGTACACCTTACAATGTTTCTGTGAAGAACAGATATTGCCTGAATTCCATTAAAACTTTTTCCATGTACTTTTCCAACTCACTGAAGTTACTTGCCCCTCATACCTTGCTGACACAGGATTTCAACTACAAATTTAAAAAAAAATGTTTTCAGATGTCATATCAAATTCAAGATCACTATTATCAACACAATTCCTAAAAAGGTTTTCAATTTGCTGTTGTGAACACGCAATACCTGTTCTTAAACAGCCTGATCTCTAACTTGGCAATCAACATACTGTTAAAGTAAACCACCACATACACGCTCATGAAGTGCATTTTTATCAACATTAGTATTGGCTTGGATAAACACAGTTCAGAGGAAAATTGAATCTGTACTTTATTATTGTGGTACCCACAAACTTGTATATCGAATTTCCTGTTTTTCATGCCCAATGTTTACATTACAGTATGACTCTCATAAATGTTTGCTTCTCCTTGCTGCTTCTCAACTCCATTTTACTAGGTTAATGAATCTGAATGATGTGGGCTCCGGGCCTATTAATTGTAGATTCAGGCAGGGTACTTTGCAGGGCCGATGTCGATGTTGAAATTATCTCGCCACGTATTATTCATTCTTCTCAAGTGTCATTGTGACATTTTTACCAGACATTTCGTAGAGAAGGACAATGTTATTTCGACAATGCTGTGACTTCATCCAGGCAGCTGGCACTGCTCTAATCTGTGTTGGGAACTTTGCAGCAGACTGAAAAATTGTTGCTTCTACTATACAGGATTTGGTGGGAGTAGTGTGTACAGGTTGAGTCTCCTCATTGAAGGAAGGATATTGTGGCATTGGACGCAGCTCAGAGATGGTTCCCCCAATTGATTCCTTCCATGAATGTGTGATAAACCAGAAGTTGACCCCTGTTTAAGAATTAAAGCTGAAACATTCAGAGAGGAGCCCTTCGGCCCATAATCTGCTAAAAGCAGTGTGGAAAGTGGTGTAATCTGTTTATTCAGCAACTTTTAACAGTTAAATTAAAGAAATTCCTGACACTCACATTACGATCAACAAGTAACAAGTTATTTGTTCAACTGTAATCCTGAGAAAAAAAATCTACTAAAAACCCAAATTAACACCTTCTAATGACTAACAATTCCCAATCAAAACAAATTCTAATGGCATACTGTTCCAATAAATAGAAGTTCCACTTGTATAAAAAACAATTACAAAGTAGAATTTTGTCTTTCGAACTTACAGCCAGATTGCAACTTTTGAAATGCGCTGTGCCTTCCTTCGCTGTCGAATTTTCTTTCAGGAACACTTTCTGCATCGAGTGTTCTGTCACAAAATTTTAAGCAGTGCACTGCAGGTACCTTGATTTAGATTCTGCTTTCTGTGATGCTGAGAGAATTCTGTGAGGGCCAGTGATTCTCTCTTTATACTGAGTGCTATTAAGTTGGGCATCTGGCAGTTAGATCTCCTGTCTTTGCCCAACTATCCTCTTCTTTTATACCCTTGATGACTTGTCAAATTCTTGCCGGAGAATTAGCCCTATGTTTTTAAATTCATGAGACTCATTTTTTTTTGGTGCCTAAGTGCCGAGGTCAAATTAATTGCCTAAATTCAAATCTGTTGTCTTGATAAGAAAATAAAAGTGCTAGTTGGCATGCTAATTGCACTGCCATTTCACAAAAAAAGTGTCAATTCAGGCGCTTTGTGCACATACTATAGCCAAAGAGTTCCATTTTGAAGCTCAAAGCAGAGGGATAAGCAACATCGTCTTTTCAAAGGACCGCATACTGTTTTGCCCATCCCACACCACTTTACTGACGCCAATATCCTACAAACATCAAGTTCTAACGTCTTGCCTCCCAGTCCACTCATACTCGACCTAACTTCGCAACACCAGGAAGGAAAGGATGATGAGATTAACCCAAAACACATTGGAGTTTACAAGATTGAAAGATAAACTAATTCTTACATCGAATGTGTCCATCGAGACACACATGCCCCTTGCAGAACAATCAAAAAAGACGTTTTTTTAGAGCTGTGTGCCCATGACACAGAAATTGAGATAAAGTTGAAAGAAATGGAGTAAGCTGGAATTCTTCACTCGGAACAAAAATTAGTGAGCAAAGTATTGGGAGTCAAGGTAAATTGTTCGAATCCACTGTCAAGGAATTAGTTACAAGAGAGTTGCAGAGTCATGCAACAATCCATCACAGTCAGCATGGTTTCACGAAGGATAAATATTTGCTCAAGTTTGAATTATTTGCTCGAGTTCTATAATGATGGTTGCGCGGTGGCTTGGTGTTTAAAACTGCAATCAAGGTGGATAATTGGGCTCCCGGAGATGTAATTCATCTGGACTTGCAGAAGGCATTGAATAATGATTAACCCATAAAATAAGAGTTTGTGGGATTAGGAGTAATCTTTCAGCTTTGATAGTGGATTGGAGAACCAACAAAATAGACAGAGACAGAATGCAGGGTCGTTTCCTGGTTGAAAATCTTTGAGGTGTCACACTGTTTAACTCCCAGTCCCAAACTATTTGCAATCTGTGTTATTACCAGTATAAGGGCATAGAAAATGTGATAGCAACATTTTGGAAGACATTAAATTAGATGGAAAAGTAGGATGCTGTGAACATGTATGAAATGTGCAAATGGATTGGGATCAGTGCAGTGAATGGACCAACATCTGGCAGATGAAATTTCATGTGAATAAATGTGGTGTTATCCATTTTAGCCAGAGGAATAGGAAGGCAACTTATTATCCGAATAGAGAGCATCTTCAGAGTGTTTCGGTGCAGAGGGATTTGAGCTTCATTGTATATATCACAGAAAACGTACATCCAAGTCCAGCAGGTAATTAGCAAAGCAAGTGCAATTTCAGCATGGAGTTCTTCAAAAGTCGATAAGAGTTTATAGAAGTTGGGATGCATTGTTGCAATTATGCAAGCCTTTATTAATCCTTCAACTGGAGTACTGTGTACATTTTGGTGTCCTGACTGAAGGAGGAATGAAGTTGCACTGGAGGCAGTTAAGAAGAGGTTCTCCAGATTGACTCCAGAGATGAGGAGTTTGTCATGTGGAGAGAGATTGAGCAGTCCCGGTCTCTATTCTCTGGAGTTTAGAGGAATGAGAGGAGACCTCATTGAGATCTATAAGGAGCTAAACGTGATTGAGTTGGTAGATGTGGAGTGGATACTTTCTCATGTGGGCCTTCCTCATGGGAACAAGAGGCCACAGTTTTCATATAAGGCAGAGCAGATTAAAAGTGGGGATGAGGAGAATTTAATTCTCTTAAATGATTGTGAATGTATGTAACTCACGGCCCGAGAAAGCATTGGATGCTGGCACATTGGGTAAATGATGGATTAAGGAGAGCGAGCAGGAAACTGGTGCTGAGGCCAAGAAGACTTCAGCCATGATCATATTAAATGCCAGAGCAGGCTGGAGGGGCTGAAAGGCTCACTGATTCTCATCATTCTTATTCAGCCATTCAAATGTGCCACACAGGAATGGGGGAGGACTGGTTATCAATAGGAAGCAGACTCTCAGGATAAATCAGTATTGATCAGTTTAGCGGGAAATTAACGGGAAATTAAATAATCAAGACAAGATGTTGATAATTGGGATGCCTTCTGGGGAAGGTGGGACCTGTACAAGAAGGACGGGTTGCATCTGAACTGGAAGGGGACCAATGTCCTGGGTGGAAGGTTTGCTCGAGTAGTTCGAGAGGGTTTAAACTAGTATGGCAGGGGGGTGGGAACCTGAGCTGTATACCAGAGGTGAGCGTTGATGCAGGTGAGGCAGTAGCAAGAGGTAGACCAGCTAGTGGGAAGGATTTTCCTGGGAAGGAACCAAGGGATCGGTTAAAGTGTGTTTGCTTTAATGCAAGGAGTATCAGGAATAAAAGTGATGAACTTAGAGCATGGATCAGTACCTGGTGCTATGATGTTGTGGCCATAACAGAGACATGGGTTTCTCATGGGCTGGAATGGTTGCTGGATATTCCAGGGTTTAGAACATTTAAAAAGAATAGGGAGGGGGGAAAAAGAGGAGGGGGTGTAGCACTACTAATCAGAGAGGGTATCACAGCTACAGAAGCTTCCATTGTCGAGGAAGATCTGCCTACTGAGTCAGTATGGGTGGAAATGAGGAACAGCAAGGGAGCAGTCACCTCGTTAGGGGTTTACTACAGGCCCCCCAATAGCAGCAGGGAGATTGTAGAAAGCATAGGTCGACAGATTTTGGAAAAGTGTGCACGCAGTAGGGTTGTTGTAATGGGTGACTTTAACTTTCCTAATATTGATTGGAACCTCCTTCGAGCAGAAGATTTGAATGGAGCTGTTTTTGTAAGGTGTGTTCAGGAGGGTTTCCTAACGCAGTACGTTGACAGGCCGACGAGGGGAGAGGCCATTCTAGACTTGGTGCTCGGAAACGAGCCGGGGCAGGTATCAGATCTTGTGGTGGGAGAGCATTTTGGTGATAGTGACCATAACACTCTCTCATTCTACATAGCTATGGAGAAGGAGAGGATTAGGCAGAATGGGAGGATATTTAATTGGGGAAGAGGAAACTATGATGCGATTAGACACGAGTTAGGAAGCATGGACTGGGAGCAGTTGTTCCATGGTAAGGGAACTATAGACATGTGGAGATGGTTTAAGGAACAGTTGTTGGGAGTGATGAGTAAATATGTCCCTCTGAGACAGGCAAGACGGGGTAAGATAAAGGAACCTTGGATGACGAGAGCGGTGGAGCTTCTAGTGAAAAGGAAGAAGGTAGCTTACATAAGGTGGAGGAAGCTAGGGTCAAGTTCAGCTAGAGAGGATTACATGCAGGCAAGGAAGGAGCTCAAAAATGGTCTGAGGAGAGCCAGGAGGGGGCACGAGAAAGGCTTGGCAGAAGGAATCCGGGAAAACACAAAGGCATTTTACACTTACGTGAGGAATAAGAGAATGGTCAAAGAAAGAGTAGGACCGATCAGGGATAGCATAGGGAACTTGTGTGTGGAGCCTGAGGAGGTAGGGGAAGCCCTAAATGAGTTTTTTGCTTCTGTCTTTACGAAAGAAACGACCTGTGTAGTGAATGAAACCTTTGAAGAGCAGGTGTGCATGCTGGAATGGATAGAGATAGAGGAAGCTGATGTACTGAAAATTTTGTCAAACATTAAGATTGACAAGTCGCCAGGCCCGGATCAGATTTGTCCTCGGCTGCTTTGGGAAGCGAGAAATGCAATTGCTTCGCCACTTGCGAAGATCTTTGCATCCTCGCTCTCCACTGGAGTCGTACCTGAGGACTGGAGAGAGGCAAATGTAATTCCTCTCTTCAAGAAAGGAAATAGGGAAATCCCCGGCAATTATAGACCGGTAAGTCTCACGTCTGTCGTCTGCAAGGTGTTAGAAAGGATTCTGAGGGATAAGATTTATGACCATCTGGAAGAGCATGGCTTGATCAAATACAGTCAACACGGCTTTGTGAGGGGTAGGTCATGCCTTACAAACCTTATCGAGTTTTTTGAGGATGTGACTAGTAAGGTTGATGAGGGTCAAGCTGTGGATGTGGTGTATATGGACTTCAGTAAGGCATTTGATAAGGTTCCCCATGGAAGGCTCATTCAGAAGGTCAGGAGGAATGGGATACAGGGGAACTTAGCTGCTTGGATACAGAATTGGCTGGCCAACAGAAGACAGTGAGTGGTAGTAGAAGGAAAATATTCTGCCTGGAAGTCAGTGGTGAGTGGGGTTCCACAGGGCTCTGTCCTTGGGCCTCTACTGTTTGTAATTTTTATTAATGACTTGGACGAGGGAATTCAAGGATGGGTCAGCAAGTTTGCAGACGACACAAAGGTCGGAGGTGTCGTTGACAGTGTAGAGGGCTGTTGTAGGCTGCAGCGGGACATTGACAGGATGCAGAGATGGGCTGAGAGGTGGCAGATGGAGTTCAACCTGGATAAATGCGAGGTGATGCATTTTGGAAGGTCGAATTTGAAAGCTGAGTACAGGATTAAGGATAGGATTCTTGGCAGCGTGGAGGAACAGAGGGATCTTGGTGTGCAGATACATAGATCCCTTAAAATGGCCACCCAAGTGGACAGGGTTGTTAAGAAAGTATATGGTGTTTTGGCTTTCATTAACAGGGGGATTGAGTTTAAGAGTCGTGAGATCTTGTTGCAGCTCTATAAAACTTTGGTTAGACCGCACTTGGAATACTGCGTCCAGTTCTGGGCGCCCTATTATAGGAAAGATGTGGATGCTTTGGAGAGGGTTCAGAGGAGGTTTACCAGGATGCTGCCTGGACTGGAGGGCTTATCTTATGAAGAGAGGTTGACTGAGCTCGGTCTCTTTTCATTGGAGAAAAGGAGGAGGAGAGGGGACCTAATTGAGGTATACAAGATAATGAGAGGCATAGATAGAGTCGATAGCCAGAGACTATTTCCCAGGGCAGAAATGGCTAGCACGAGGGTTCATAGTTTTAAGCTGGTTGGTGGAAAGTATAGAGGGGATGTCAGAGGCAGGTTCTTTACGCAGAGAGTTGTGAGAGCATGGAATGCGTTGCCAGCAGCAGTTGTGGAAGCAAGGTCATTGGGGTCATTTAAGAGACTGCTGGACATGCATATGGTCACAGAAATTTGAGGGTGCATCCATGAGGATCAATGGTCGGCACAACATTGTGGGCTGAAGGGCCTGTTCTGTGCTGTACTGTTCTATGTTCTATGTTCTATGTTCTATGTCTGTAAATGAATATTGACAGGTAACATCAATGGGTGATAGTTTGGCAGGTGGGATGTAACATGATACATCACTTGTCACTTTTCTTTCATTTCCTCAGAAGGACATCAGTGCACCATTTGGGTTTTTATGACAATTGGTTGCTATCATAGTCCCCTTCTCTGCGAGCCGAAATGCACAAATTCAGATCAATTTCACAACCTGCACCGTCATGGGGAATATGTTACAGCCCATTAAAGTAGGAATAGTAAAGCATTTAGAAATACATTATAGAATCAAGCAGAGTCAACATGGTTTCCTGAAGGGGGAATCATAGCTGACAAGTTAATTAAAATATTTTCAGGTGGAAACAAGCAAGATGGGGGAGGTGGTGCTCTAGTGGTATTGTGGCTGGACTGTTACCCCAGAAACCTCAGTAATGCTCTGGAGACTCAGGGCGGAATCTGGCCATGGTAGTTGGTGCAATTTGAAGACAAGAAATCACTGGAATTAAGAATCTAACAATGACCTTGAAGCCATTGTCAATTGTCATAAAAAAACCCATCTGGCTCACTAATGTCCTTGAGGGAAGGAAACTACTGTCCTTACCTGGTCTGGCCTGCATGTGTCTCAAGATCCACAGCATTGTGGTTGTCTCTTATCTGCCCCCTGGGCAATTAGGGATGGGTAATAAATGCTGCCCAGCCAATGCCGCACTCATCCTGTTAATGAATTAAAAACAACATCAGGGACAGGAGATACCTGGATGCTCTGCTTCAGGAGGCAGTCAGACACTTCAGATTAATGCGCTCAAATTCAGTCTGTTGTCAGCAACAAAAAAAGGTGTGACCATGAGTGAGACAGTTAGCTGAAAACAAAGGGAGGGCTGATGGAGCCTCAGCGCTTGAGCTTGTTGAACAGGCTTGAGATTCTTGCTCCCTGTGTGGATGAGAGCAGGAGCTGCAGGGAGGATGAGCAAACTGACTGTGGCACTGTGGTAGAAGGCGGTCACTCAAGAGGAAGGTAAATAAAAGAACTGTCGTTGTAATTGGAGATAGTATCGTCAGATAACAGACCCTCTTCTCTGTTTCCAGAAACCGGACTCCAAAAGTCTGTGTTTCCTACATGGTGCCTGTGATCAGGATATCTCATCTGTGCTGCAGAGGAACTTGGAGTGGGAGAGGAACAATCGTATTATCAGTATAGATAGAAAAGAGGAATGAGATTCTGCTGAAGTAATACGTGGAGTCAGCGCTAAATTAAAGCCAACAACCAAAAAGTTAATAACCTCTGGGCTATTACGTGAGCCATAAACAGATGGGAACAAGGCCAACAAGGTTAAAGAGGAAAATACATGCTGAGATTGGTGTGGGAGACATGAGTTCAAATTCATTGGACATTGACACCAGTACTGGGGAAGGATGTAACTGTTCTGATGGGACAGACTCCACCTGAATCATGCCGGGGTCAAAGACCTGGTGAATGACGTAACTAGGGTGTGTACGTAAGAATAATGATTTTGTAATATTAGGTGACTTTAATATTCCAAACATTGACTGGCACTACCATAGTGCTAAATGTTAGGATGTGATTTTTTAAAAAAATATGCCCAATATGTTATTTGTTGACTACAGGCCTGTCACCAGGAGTGTTTCACAGGGATCCATTCTGGGTCTTCTTTTGTCTGTCATTTATATCATTGATTTAGATGAGAACACAGAAGGCTAATAAGATTGTGGATGACACCAAAACCAGTTGTCTGGCTTAAACAATCATGGTAGGGGTTTGGGGTCGTATTGTAGAACAGAAGGACCTAGGGCTGCAGGTACATAATTATCTGAAGTTTGTGTCACATGGAGACAGGGTAGTTAAAAAGATATTTGGCACATTTACTTTCATTGTTCAGTTCTTCGTATACAGGAGTTGGGATGTTATATTGAGCTTGTACAGGACATTTGGGAGGCCACTTCTGGAATAAAGTGTTCAGAAGAGATTTATCAGAATATTGCTGGGTATGGAAGGCTTGAGTTATAAACAACAGCTGCATAGGCTGGAACTTCTTTCACTGGAATGTAGGAGGTTGAGAGGCAATCTAATAGAAGTTTCTAAAAACTGATGGTCTAGATATGGTTAATGATATTGTCTTTTCTTTAGGTTGGGGGATTTCAAGACAAGGAGACACATTTTCAAAGTGAGAGGAGAGACATTTTAAAAATACATAAGTGTCTTTTTCACAAAGAAAGTGGTTTGCTTTTAGAATGAATTTCCTGAGGAAGTGGTGGATGTGGGCACAATTACAACATTTAAAAGATATTTGGTGAAGTACATGAATAGGAAAGGTTTGAAAGGATATGGGCCAGGAGCATGCAAGTAGGATTTGTTTAGTTTGGGATTATGTTCGGCATGGACTGGTTTGGCCGAAGGGACTGCTTCCATGCTATATGACTGTGTAAATACTCCTACTTGAGAAAGAGCAAAATTTGACCTTCTCTTGGGTAAGAAGGCAGAGCAAGTGACTGAAATGACAGTATGGAAACACGTTGGAATTGGAGTGAACAATACAGATGAGTCTCAGTATTGTCAGGAATTAATAAACAAGGATGGAGAGTGGAGAAACTGCAATGGCCAGGAATGTATTTAAAAATGAAAAACTAAACAATGGAAATTCTTTTGAAACCCTGTCGCTAAATGCACATGGCATTTGTAATAAATTGATAAGCTGACAGGACAAACAGAAATAATTTGGAATGACCTGGTTGACATCACTGAAACATGGTTACAGGATGGTCAAGACTGGGTATTTAATGCTCGTGGGTACTCGGTATTCCGAAAGGATGGGCAAAAAGGAGCAGGAGGTGGAGTTGCTCTATTGCCTCAGGAGGATATCAAGGCTGTATTAGGAAATTATATTGGCATGAGGGGACAAAACGATAAATCAGTCTGCGTAGAAATGGAAAGTAAGTGAAGAAACCTCTTGGTAGGACTAAGTTTCAGCCCCACTCCACAACCCTTCTGAAGCATAGGTCACAGGTTAAACCCAGAAATAACAAGGGCTGACAGAAGAACACAATTGTAATTCTGGGTGGATTCAATATGCATAATGATGGCATTAATCAATTTGGCAAGAAGAACAATTCATAGAGTGTATGAGGGATTGTTTCTTAAAGCGACATGTCATAGGAACAACCAGACGGCTGGTTACTTTAGATTTGGTATTATGTAACATGGAAGCATTTATAAATGGCCTTGTTGTTAAGGACATGCTTAGAGGAGGAAACACAACATGCGAGAGCTGCAAATTCGTACTGAAAGACAGAACACAAGAGTCGCACACATGAGTTTTGGTGCTGGCCAAAGATAACAATACAAGTCTGAGGAGGGAGTGTCCCGAATAGACTGTGGAAAAAAAAAACATGAAACGCCTGGACAGGTGAAGAATACAGGCAAATATTTAGGAAAATGCGAAATACCTCTCCATTAAAGTAAATTTCTGAGAGGAAGAGGAATTGTATAATGGTGCAAAAAATCATCCATGGCTTGACAAGGAAGACAATGACAACGTGAAGACAAAAACTTGGATATGTCATACTGCCTGAGTTTGTCGCTCTTTGGAGGATACGGGGAGGCAGTGCTCGAGTGGTATTGTCACTGGGCTTTTAATTAAGTGGCTCAGATAATGGTCTGAGGACCTGGGTTTGAATGCTGCTGTGACAGATGGTGGAGTTTGAATTCAAACCTAGACTTAATAGACCAGTACTGGCCATTAATCAATTGTCAAGAAAAAAACAAGTGGTTCACAAATTTCCTGTTACAAAGGAAACTGCCATCCTTAGTTGGCCTGCCCTATATGTGATTCCAGGCCCACTGCAATATTGTTGACTTTTAACTGCCCTCTGGACAATTAGTGATGGGCCCAGCCAGTTATGCCCACATCCAATGAATGTTATGTGGTTGGCATGGAGGAGCTGAACTGAAAGGTCTGTTTCTGTTCATGACAACTCAACGGCTTTATGAATTGGTGTTGGTGCATGCACAGTGCTGTTGGGAGGAAGCCTCAGCAGTGTACCTTGTGCTGCTGGCAGTGAGCATTACTGGAGGGGGATAGAGTACTAAACAAGCCACCTCCTTTCTCCTCGATAGAGTTGCTGCAGCTGTGCTCATCCAGGTACCTGAGGATCGTCCATCACATTCCTGCCTGGTTCCTTGTAGATAGTGGATAGGCTTTGGAGAGTGTTAGGAGGTGAGTTAATCGCCACAGAATTTCCAGCATCAGATATGTTCTTTTACATGGCTGCACCAGTAGAATTTCTGATCAGCAGTTACGCACAGGATATTTGTCATTGGAAGTTGATCTTCTTGCTGAGAATCAAAGAAGGGCTTTTGGATTACCTCCTGTTGGATGCGATTCCTGCCCAGCAGCTCTGAAGAACTATTCTTGTCCCATTCATCAGCGAAACCTGAATGGTGTCAACATATTTTGGAATAAGGGAAGAGACTGCTGCAGGAACTGAGGATGGTAAAACGGTGCTGAGGAAGTAGTTGGGCGGCTGGTGTTTTCCTCCACTGTCAATATGGTCTGTTAGTTTTTGAGCATTCACATTCCTGACTCAAACAGGAAGATCTTCTTTTGAAGAGCACTTCAAGGAACATGAAACCAGACCATAGAAACAGTCAAAAAGTTCATGAGCGCTGGAGGGGAAGGGGAGTTAACAATTGGCAGGAAAACATGTACATTCTCAAAGCGCATACATAGGAGGAAGGAGCTTATTCTTTTGAGAAATGATACCAATGCAGAAAAAAAAACATTTATTAGAATGAAGGAAAAGCTGTATTCATGTTGTCGGCCTTTTTAAAATGGTCGTGGCAAACATCTGGCATAATCTTGCACTGACTAATTGAAAAATCCTGGGTGTTTTCAGACATAGCTGGGATGTCTGAGGTTCAGTAAGTTCCAATATTCCATGCGATGATGCTGATTTGAAAATAACCATTTACTGAGCACACTCGATGAAACAGAAATCCAACTTCCATTGCTTAGTACTTCAGAATATGTCAGAGTTTTGATGGCTGCCACCACATGGAATCATATAGTTAAGAAAATGCCCATCGAGTCTAGATCACTCAGTGCTAATTCAAGTGCTTTTTAATGCTTCTGATGTTATCTGCCTTAAGCACCCTCATAAGCAATGCATTTCAGACACATACCACCTTCTCTATTCAACACAAATTGCACAAATTCTTTCTCAGCCTCTTACCTTTCACTTTAAAAGTGTGCCCCCTTGTTCTTGACCCTTGGTGGAAGGTGAACAGCTGCTGTCTGTTCACCCTGTCCATACCTCTCGTACTCTTACACACATCAATCAGGCTCCCCCCTCAACTTTCTCTGCTCCAAAGATAATCACGACCAAATCTTGTCTCTCTTCACAGTTTGAGTACTTTCTTGCCTTGCTCCTTCTGAATTGCATCAACTCACATTTATCAGTGTTAAATTGCATCAGCCACTGATCTGGCCATCTGAACAATCTGTTTATATCGTCCTGTGCTCCTCACTGTGAAACACCCGGCTAATCTTTGTGACATCTACAAAATTATTTATCATATCCTCTCCATCCACCACCTCCCACATTCTCATCATCATTATTTTTGAATATCACAAACACACCTTAATTTTCTTCCTGTTCTCCAGATGTTAATCGCAGAAGAAGAATAGAAAATTCCACACTCTTGTTTCGATTATTTTGGTGAATTTATAGTGTGATGCAGTCGAATTCTTTTATGAGAGAGACACAAATAGTATTTTAGACATGGAGTTGAGTTTTTCATTTATATTCTGTCCCTCTTAATGGAATATTCTTAAGGCTTTAACGCCATGAATGCTGGACTAGGTTTTGGTATCTTGCACTAAAATTTATATTTTACATGGGCCCGGAGCGTGTTCTTCGTCGCAGTCCCTGCAATAGTCAGTGCTGAAGGATTTTTTCAACTGCACGATGGACACAACATCAGTCATGAAGTTCATTTGAGACAGCTAGAGTGACGAGGATAAAGATACAATTAAACTCTGCATTATGGGCACATTGTAGACAATGAAACCATATTCACGTGTCGACCTTGAAAAAAATTGTTAAGACAACGCATGAGGGGAGAAAAACATTTCATCTGCACTTAATGGAAATACAGAAATCCGAGCCAGTGTAAAATCTGAACAAGAATCAACTGGCAGAAAAGGAACAGAATAAATCTCTTCTTAATTATCAATGGAAACCAGAACCTGATTTTCCTGAACTGCAATGTTTGTTCGCCCATCATTCTGTATTCTGCACACACACTTTTCCTGATCTCTTATACTTCACCTGACAGTCCTTGTCCTCCTTCTTGACACTTCTGCGTCCCTTGCACTGCCCCTTCTGCTGCTACATACCCTTCCAATGACCAACTCCCTTCACACTCCTTCCCACCCCGACTGCATGTCAGACCTCTGCTGTGGTTCTCCCACTTCACCGTCTCCCCCTTTCCCTTATTATCCTCCAACTAGGAAGATAGAAGCTGCTGATTTCCATGTAGCTATTGGTCATCAGTGAATGATGAGGTTGAAATGATCAATGTCCATTAGGACCAGTCAGTAGTGTATGTTTGCCACTGTGGGATGCGCTGGAAACGGGACAGTTTTGTTCGCCATCGGACAGAATGAAGCTTCGTTCTGGCCCTCTGACAGGACGATTGATCAAACAGTCTTATCAAGAATAGGACATATGTCACCTGACAGAATCGGAAGTCTCTGCCTGAAACTTCTTTGTAATATTGTGAGGTCATTGAGTACATTGTGCCAACAAACTGTGTTCTGCACTTTCACACTTCATTGTTTCAGCTGATGTTCCAACAATATTTAAAGCGAGATCAGAGAAACTTCCCATGCCATCAGTGTACTTGACTCCTTGTGGCATCAAGTGCCCTGAGCAAAAATGTGATCAATGGGAATTGAAGACAATCCTGTACTGGTAATGTCATCGACTGAGAAATGGGAAACACAATCTCTCCAAGTTGTTATTCAAGTCATATGTCATCCTGTATAAGGAATACTTTGCTGTTCCTTCACTGTAACGTGGTAAAATTTTAAAAAAGTATCTCCTTACAAAGAGTTCTGTGAATACATCTGCATCACTTGAATGAGAAGAGTTACAGGAAGGCTGCTCTATATCACATTCTGCAGAGCTATTGGTGATGACAAACAAACTGTGCCCCTGCTCATGCCTTCTGAAATCAATGGATAAAAGGGTCCCACCAGAAATATCAAGATATTTTATTTTTTCACAGCTTAGCCTAAAGTCTCAGAAAGGGAAGACTTTGTTAGAAGAATGACATGAGGATTACGGCATGACATTGAGGTAACAATCCTCATTGTTTTCATTCATTTGCTTCCAGACATGAATGCGGAACACTATAGTGGCATAATACCAAGAAGCTGACCCTCCGCCTGGCTCTGTCAGGTCAGTTGGACAGGAACTAGCAGAGAACAGGATGATATTGATTGGGGTGTAACACTGCTCACAGAATCCTTCTTTACAGTCAATGTCTGACTGATGCTTGATTAGTCCATGAAAATATAATGCAGCTCGACTTTACATTTTCAACAGCAAAGAGTTAATATCACCTTAATTCTTGCTTGTTTTAAAATAAACCAAATGCAATTTTTTTTTTCAGTTGAAAACAACTGAAGTGACAATAATTAAATTACCAGAGTACACACCTAATTATTGCAGAATTTAGTGTTTCTCGTAAACAGTTGAATCATATTCATGTCAGTGTATACGTCATCTTGCAGTCAGCAAATCTGTTAAAAATAAACTTTAAAATAAAACCTGAATTCAGACGCAGCGCTACTGGGCCTCACCACGACCTTCAAAACACTGGTCATCTCCTAGATCTGCCCAGAGAGTATCTAAACTGGACTTGGACTGATATTCACACAAAAACTCTCAACTGAGCTGTTAGAGGCAACCCCAAAGAACAAGGAAGTGCATGGGGCAGATTGGCCAATGAAGTAGCACCAGAATCAGTACTGGTCGAAATGCAGTTCAACATTTGTCAAAAATGACCTGCGAACAACCACATCTCATAGGATTATCTTATTGTGGATCACTTCAGGTGTGCCACCTAATCTCTGTAATTGTGCATCTTGGGCCCAATCCTGGATGAAGGCGTTATAAAGGTGATGGCTTCCTGCAGTATGCATCACCTTACACTGAATCCCTCATTAACATTATCCAGGGCAAGTCATCTCCACACGTCAGTGTCCAAACAGAAAAATCGAGCGACAATGATGGTCAGCATGCTCCCAGCCCAACGTTCTTATGTGTGACTGAAAATAGAAATTTCTGTGGCAAAGTTCTCAGCATTCCAGCTGTTAATAGCAAAGTCACATCACTGAACGCCAACATCCTTCAATTATAGCCACATTCCGAATTTTCAAAATACACACATCTAAACATTTATTCAGTTCAATTTTATTATAACAAATGACGAAACAGTGCACAAATCAGAATAAAGGACTTTGAAATAATAACTCTTGTTGCCACACTCAAGATCAAATTATTATTAATTGCAAGGACTTAGAAAATATACAATTATTTTCCTTTGTACTTGGATATTATATGCTAATATTTACACACAACGACTTTCATGGCAACAACATCATGGTGTCAGATAAAACTTTGACAAGTGAACCTCCTGCGGAATCGCCTCTCTTAGCTGATGGCTCAGCCTTTGTGTTATCCAGTTCCTCCAGCTGTTTGTTCATATCACAGAAAATGAATGAAATTAGTTGAAGACTGCCTCGTGTAATGTTAGGAATCTTTGGAGGAAACTGAGTTAAATCATCCTAACAACACTTCTGTCTGAACATTGTTGTGAGTATTTCAGCCTCATATTTTCTACTGTTCTGAGGAAGGGTCACTGGAACCAAAACATTCACTCTGGTTTTTTTCTTTACAGATGCTGCTCGACCTGCTGAGATTTTCAAGCACTTTCTGTTTTTATTATCTTTTCTGCTGGGCTCTTCCATCATTGAGGAAGGCAATATTTGTGGAACCTCTTCCTCCAGCACCTCCTCTGAGTTCTTTGATTGTCCAACACCATTCAGGACTGGATGTCACAGCATTGCAGAGATGAGGTCTGATTCGTTGGCTCTGGTTTCAGTGAGATCTCTCCATCATTTGCTGCATGTTCTATTTGCTGATTAAGTGATATTTACTTCATTTCTAAATTGGGTTGCTTCTGCTGTTGGCAGGCTCTCCTGTGTTGTTCATTGAACAACAGCTTTTCCCAGGCTTGATGGTCATAATAAAGTATGGGATATGATGGGCAATCCTATTCAAAATCGAGCTGGAGTAAAATTCTGCTGTTGTTGGCAACCCAAATCATCTCTCACAGCCCAGTGTTAAGTTGCACAGTCATTTGAAATCTAACCAACTTAGCACAGCAATAGTGTCATACACATGATGGTGGTTATTCCCAGTGTAAAACTGGGACTTCACCTCCCGAAATAGTGTGTGCAGTAGTCACTGTTACTGATACAGTCATGGATCCATCTATCTGCAGAAGATTGGTGAAGATGAGGTCCAGTGCGGTTCTCCCTCTTGGTCGGTCCTTCTCCAACAGTTTCTGCTCCAGCCTAGTAGCTCTGTGCTTTAAAATCCAACCATCTCCATCAGCAATGCTGCTGCTGATTCTCTCTTGGTGGTGGTTTTGAATTTGACCACTCCGAATACACTGTCCATTTTCCCTACTCTCTGAGTGCTTCCTCCAAGTGCTGCTCGATGCGAAGGAACACTGATCCACCAGTACAGGGAGATGATTCAGCCAGAAGTTTCCGTGTCAAAGTCTGATCTGACACCATGAGGCTTCGTTATGTCACCTTGTTGCTCGACTGGTCTGTAGGATGGCTCTCCCAGTTTTGTCACTAGTCCCCTGATGTTAGCAATGATGAATTTGCAGTGTTCACAGGGTTTTGTATTTTTGTGGCTTTCAACAGAAGGGGCCAAAGGGGCCGATAACACTGATTCTATAGTTCTTGTTGGACCATCCAAGGTCTCAGTCTCAGCACCTTGCCCATGGCACAGATATCAACAATTTGGCCTCCATTAAGCCATTGTGTAATTCTGTGTTTTTAAACTGCTCAGCTGTCCCTCTAACGTTTCTTGTCATCACCTCCAAGTACTACATCCATCTCCATCTAAATCCCTCCTTACCTGTCTCACCTCCTCCAGCCGCTTCACCCCACATATCTCGATAAACTCCTCCAGCCCCTTCAACCTATCTATCTCTCTCACCTAGTCCAGGCCCACTCACTCTACCTATCTCTTTTGTGTCATATCCCCATATAGATTTCTTATCTCTCTAACCTCCTTCAGCCCCTTTGCTCTCCATACATCTCCGACTTCCACCAACCCCACTCACTGTCCATGTCTCTGCATGTCCCTCCAGCCTTTACAACCCTCTCTATCTCCAGAACCTCCTTCAGCCCCTTCACTCCTCCCTTTCTATCTAATCTCCTCCAGCTGATACTACCCTTCCTTTCTCTGCAACCTCCAGAGACTACCCTCTCTCCCCTTCTGTGAGCAAATGAAAAAAACAAACTCTGTAGTTTGTTCTAGTATGCACAGGTCTCGCTATCTCTGTAATGTCTCTAACCACATTCCCGTTTGTGTAGCTTCTTCCAGCCCATAAAATCTCTAAACTCCTCTAGATTTTACGCACCCAAATCTCCACCACCTCATTCACCAGCTCCCAAATTCTGTCATCGCCGCCTTCGGTTGTCCCATCCTTCCCTCAGTAACAGCCTCCAGCATCTATTCCACTTCATATTTTCCGGAGCCCCTTCAATTCTCTCTATTTCTAAAATTTTCTTCAGCATCTCTACTCCTCTGCTTTTCTTAAGCCTCCCACAGCTCTGATAACCTCCATACCTCTGTTACCTTCTCCAGCACCTACATACGATCCCTCCCCCGTAACATTCTCACACCTATCCTCCTCCATGTCTTTGTGACGTCCTCGAGCATGTCCACACGTCTGTTGTCCCTTTAACCTCCTCCAGCCCATAAAACTTTCTTATAGTAGGTCGCACAGTGCGTCAGTGTTTAGAACTGAATCCTCACAGTACCTGGGACCTGGGTTCAATTCCAGCCTCAGATGATTGTCTGTGTGGAGTTTGTACATTCTCCCCTATGTTTGTATGAAATTCATTTGGGTGCATCGGTTTCATCCCACAGTCCAAAGCTGTGCAGTTCAGGTGGATTGGCCATGCTAATCTGCCCATTGTATCCAGCGATATATAAATTAGGTGGACTGGCTATGGAAATTACATCGATGGTGCAGGCAGTTTGCAGATGGGGAATTTTTGGATCACTGTGGGGATACTGTACTATATGCCCTGGAATTTCCTCCAGATTTATCTTCGCCCTACCTCTGTAACCTTATTAAGATCATATAGACTTACATATTTCTGTAACCTGCTCCATTCACTGCATCCTCCTCATTTCTAACCTCCAACAGCTATTCCAGCCCTCCCTATTTCTGTAATTTAGTAAATCTCCTCCACCCCTCCCTATCTCCCTAACATCCTCCAGCACAAAAACCATCCCCTGTCTATGTACCCTCCTCCAGAACCTACATCCTTTCCTAACTCTGTAACCTGCTCTAGGATGGACAATCCTCCCAATATCAAAATCTTCCTCCAGTGTCTGAAATCCTCCTTGTCTATGAAACCTCTTCCAGGTTGACAACCTTCCCTAACTGTGTAATGTCCAGTAGCCTAGAGCCACTTCCCTATTTCTGTAATACCTCCAGCCTCTAGATCCCCCCGCATAACTCTGTAACCACCATCACCTATTACAGCCCTACCTTTCACTTAAACAAACTGCAGAAAATATACCTTTCACTACCTCGGCCACCACCTCCAACCCTTACATTCCACTCTATAATCCCCATCAGCTGTTTGAGCCTTCCTGATCACTGTAACCTCCTGCAGCATGAATACCGCTCTTTGTCTCTGTACCCTATTGCAGCTCCTACACTCCTCACTAACACTGTAACCTCGCCCAGCCCTGCACTCATCCCTATCTCTGTAACTTCCTCCAGCAGCATATATATTGTTCTCTGTCTCTGGAACCTCCTCCAGTCCCAACAACAGTTCTTCATACTGTAACCCCCACAGATATTCTTGCCTTCCCAATTGCTGTAACCTCCTGCAGTATGTATATTGTCATATATCTCCCTAACCAGCTTCAGTCCCTCCATTCCTCCTCATTCATGTCAGGAGAAGTCATCCCTCCCAATCTGTGTAACCTCCACCAGTCATGCACTCCTATCTCTGAAACATCCTCTCGCCCCTAAACTCTTTATCTTTGCAAGTTGCTTTCAAACCATGTTTTCAAACCATGGTTGCTCTCCAACCATTAAAGCCCACCTCCCCCCCCCCCCCACCCATTGCTGTAATCTCCACCAGCAACTATACCTACTCCTAACTCGCGAAACCCCTCCAGCCAGAATTCTCTTCCTTATTATAGTAACCTCCTCCAGCTCCCTAACACAGTCGTCCCGATCACTGTGAACTCTCTCAATGCCTACACCCTTCCTGTTGTCTGTATCCTGTTCCAGCAGCGGTTACAGAAATAAGAGTGTCTGGCCAATTCATCTGCCTCGTCATTTTTCCAAAGGATATAAAATGTATTTTTCTACATCTTTTTCATTGAATTTTGGGCATATTTGAACATATTTTTACATGTCCCGACGAGGCTGTTGGTATCAATGAGTTTGTTCATCCTCACTTCTGTCTTGAACGTCTGCCATTTGTAGTCTTTTTGCTTCTCATTCCAACTTCATCTTTTCAAATGTGAGCATTCTTTCCCTTTCTTCGCTCTCTTTTTCCATTTCTCTCCCTTTCCTTCCCCCATTATCGCGCCCTCTTTCTCTTTCTCTCTCTTCTCTCCCTCTTTGTCTTTCTTGCTCTTCTCTCTCTCTTTGCTTTTGATTTTGCTCTGCGTGTAAATGTAATTCAAACTATTTCAATTCCCTTTTATTGTCTAACTCCAGCTGCCTTATGTGCAATTCAATCTTTTTCTAGCTTCCCTGTACTTTTCCATTTCTCTGCACTACCCAAATGCTTGACTAAACTCTTTACAATTTCATCTTTCCTCTTGTCCCTATAAATCCAACTCCAAACAGTTTACTGATTCTAAAAGTGTATCCTTCCTCTGTTTATGTAAGCATTTTTTGGAAAATTTGGGAAGCATCTTCCAATCTGAGAATCTATTTAGCAACGTTAAGAGCCATTTCCCTCACTTTCGACTGAACCAACAACAAGTAATCAAAATTAAACAGATTTGTCTCACCTGATCGCGGATACTCATCATCAAATCTATTTAGGTTTGTCAAAATTCAGTCAGATCCCGCTCATATCCCATGCACGAACAGAGCAGATCTTGAACTTGAGCCCCCAAACTGACAGAGAGGGTAGATTAAATCAATGAAAATTCCTGAAATAAATAGGAAGAGAGGGGGAGGCAGACTGAAGATGTTTAGAGGAGCCATCTTCAGTCTGCCTCCCCCTCTATCGCCATTTATTTCAGAACCCTCTCCCCATCCCCCTTTTCTGATGAAGGATCTGGGCCTGAAACGTAAGCTTTTGTGCTTCTAAAATGCTGCTTGGCCTGCTGTGTTCATCCAACCCCACACTTTGTTGTTAGGAATGTTATCTCTTTGAAGTCTTCCGTGAGTACTCTTAGCTCGAAGTACCATGGTACTTTTTCTGGATTGATGCTGCTTTCTTAGAGTGCTTAGCGATTTTTTTTGGGAGCTAGATGCTTATTTCTCAACAGTGCTTCACTCTGATCCCGATTTTCAAAAAAAAAACCTCTTCTTGTATATCTTACATGCTATTTCAATTTTCCTGAAATAACATTGGTCTCAAGTTGTCAAAACCATCAGTTTTAAATTCATCTGGCTTCCATTTGCTATGTCCTTTTTTAAAATCAATTGGCTGATTCTAGTTCGTTGCCAAAACATCAAAACATTCCTCAGGCTTACAATAGCACAGCCGAATGATACTTGTTTCAATTTCGGAATTGGCTGTATAGCTTCACAAACACACAGATTTTTTTTTCTTTTGTACTATTCTCCAAGCTTAGATGAGCACTTTACCCATTAAAGGAACTACACTCTTCTCTCTTACCAGTTTTTATAAACAAATTCTAGCTTCCTGCCTTCCACTTCACAACTCCTCTCAACAACTTCATAACACCTCCCCCCATAAGAAAAAAAAATTATGAAAACATGGTTTCATTTTAAGAAAAACCTTAAGACCATTATCATGAAACACATAGGTCAGTAATCGAATGTTACAAGTTCTGTACTAATTCTCTTCATGCACATATAGAGCCATATCTGTTCCATCTAATCTACACATTTTCTTTTAAACTTACAGTAACACACATGCAATAATACTTCTATGACCCACAGCATGTACAATCTGCAAATTAAAAGCCTGTAATATCAAACCCCAATGAAATAGTCTTGTATTCTTGCCCTTCAGTCTTTTCAAAAAGGTGAGACAGTTGGATCTGTACACAAAACCGTCTCTGGTGAATTATTTGTAACATAAACATGAAAGTGTTGTGGGGCCAGTACCAAAGTCTAACTCTTTTTCAATAGTGGGATATTTTGTCTGGTGGATGTTGAGTTTCTTTGGAAAAATATACAACTGGCCTTTTAATTCCGCCATCATCCTCCCGCGTCAACACAGCTCCAACCACTACACCACTGCTGTTGATAGCGATGTTAAAAGGTTTTCAGAAATTTGGCGTTGCTAAAAATGGTGCTGCAGTTAATATGGATTTAAATTCTCAAATGCCTCCTGGTATTGTTCTGTCCACCGAAATTTCATGTTCTTCTTAGCAAACCCATCAGCGGCACCACGGTTCTATGAATGTTTGGTACAGCCTTTGGTAGAGACCGGTCAGGATCAAAAATTGAAGCACCTCTTTTTTCGTGGATGATCTTGGAAATTTCTCAATGGCCTTCATTTTCATATTCATCAGACTCATCCTTCCACGTCCGATGTTGTGCCCCAAGGCCATCACTTCAGCCTTCACGAATACAGAATTTGCTAAATTTACAACCAGTTCTTCTTCCCACAGTCTTTCAAAGAGCTGTGCCAAATGTACCATGTGATATTTCAATGAATGGCTAAAGATCACAAAGTCATCTATATAGGCAGAACAATTAGTCAAACCTGCCACAGCAATGTTCATAAGTCTTTGGAATGTGCCTGGTGGATTCTTCATTCCAAAAGGCATTACATTTAATTGGGATTACAAACACATAAACTTCTCCTGTTGTCTCTGACAAATGTAATTGGCAGAAACCACAAAGTAAGTCCAACATGGTGAAGTAAGTAGCTTGTCCAACTTTTTTTTCCCCCACACAGTCCTCCAGCCTCAGAATTGGATATGAGCCCAATTTAGTTATAGTATTGATCGTACAATAATCCATGCAGAAGCGTTGAGTACCATATAGTTTGGCAACCAAGAGGATCACTGAACTCCATTCGCTCTTACTTGGGTCAGTGAAGTTTTTTTTTGCAGCATCGCTTCCACTTCTTTCTGTACCTGTGTGGCTTCGAGAGGATTAAGCTTGGAGGAGTGTTGTGTGTGTTTTTTTTTGTCAAACAGCATTATGTGCATCAGCTTCATGCAGGATAGAATTACTCCCCCCACCCCGATTCAATTCCAGTATATGTTCTCATATTGCTGCAACTGGCGTTTCAGTTCAGTTCCCTGTTCCTAAGACAATGCCCTATCCCACTTTCTAAGGAGTTCCTTACCATTCAATTTAAGTTAAGGCACATCAAAATCAGATAAGTTTTATTTTGATGTGCCCTGCTCTGATTGTCAGTGACTTATACATTTTCCTCATTTTCTATGCCAAAAGCACTGATTTTATTCCTGCCTGTGGCTTTCCTACCATTTGACACGTATGACAGGAATGACAGAATTCAACCACATCTTGATATAATTCAGGCCAATAGAACTACTTTAGTATTTTAACCTCACTCTTCCTCACTCCCAAATGACTTCCTATCAGTAATTCATGTGCTAGCCGCAATACTTCCTGCAACAACATTTTGTGCACTTCAGCCCATTTCTCTTCTGCATGAACCTGTTGCAGTCTCCATTTTTGCATTCAGATTCTAACCTTAAGATAATAACCATTTGGCATACCTTTTGATTCCTTTTCCAAGTAGGTTTTATGATATAGATATTTTATTGTCTCATCTTTTCGTTGTCACTCCAGTGATCATCAGAACTAAATACTCTGCCTGATTCCCTCCCTGTTCAGACTTTTCCTTTACTTTTTAATCAAACAGGGCTGCTAACTGGACCTTCTTCTTCACTTTTAGTTGTATTTTTCCTTCTTGCTGTAACTTATGGCTGTAGGATCTTGTTAACACACATTCCAGAAAATTTCCAGGGTATTTCTTTTTTACCTCCTCTAACCCCTGACGTTCCCTTGGCTTTTCCATTACAAGAGGTGTGACTCCTGCCTTTGACCCTGCTAGTTCGTTTCCAATAACTAATTGTATTTTTGGAACTGACACTCTTTCAAATGCTCCCACTGTCACTTCACCAGCCTTGATGGGACTTTCCAAACTGAATTTCCGCAGCGGAATGATAAATCTCTCTCCATCTATTCCACAGATTACCACTGTTTCAGGTAACATTTCAGATGGAGTGCAAACAATTTCATTTCTGACAATTAGAGACCAATAAGCTTCCAAATCCCTGAATGTTTTTACTTCTTTACCCCTCCCCGCTTTCTTCTTGAGTAAACCTTATCCACAGAGCTGAAGCCTTTATAGAGGTCAGGCACCATCTTCCTATCCAGTCTATGGCTCAGCTGTGCACTCTACTGCAGCTCATTAGGATTCTTTTGGGATTTCCTTCATGGGACTTTCCAAACTGAATTTACACAGTGGAATGATAAATCTCTCTCCATCTATTCCACAGATTACCACTGTTTCAGGTAACATTTCAGATGGAGTGCAAACAATTTCATCTCTGTCAATGAGAGACCAATAAGCTTTCAAATCCCTCAATGTTTTTACTTCTTTACCCCTCCCTGCTTTCTTCTTGAGTAAACCTTATCCACAGAGCTGAAGCCTTTATAGAGGTCAGGCACCATCTTCCTATCCAGACTATGGCTCAGCTGTGCACTCTACTGCAGCTCCTTAGGATTCTTTTGGGATTTCCACACTATCTCAACTAATCTCACTGGTTTAGCATCATTTACCACATCCTTTCTCACCAGTGCCTTTCTTCAGCTACCAGCACTGTGGCTCCTAGTGTCCCACCTTCTGACAGTGAAAACACCTTTTCCCGGTGCCTTTTTAAAGCCACTGGCTCTGTAATCTTATGTATCCCTCTCCATTAAAGTGCAAACTCCTGATGCCTCTTCCCTCCTTTTCACCCGCATGGATTTATTTTTTCACCTATGGTAAACTGGTCAGTGTGTGATTCACTTTGTTTTTTTCTTTCATTGAAGGATCTCCCCTTTTTTCACAATTTACATCCCTCATGGAATGGAATTGCTGTCGGAAGCTAAATTTTGATTTATGCACGAATATATATTCATCCGCCACCTCAGCAGCTCTTGGTGTTTGAACTTTCGTTTCCTCAACATCAGTTCTTATCACTACTGGAAATGAGTTTTTCATCTCCTCCAACAGAATAATCTCTCGAAGACCCTCATATGACTTTTCTGAATTCAATGCTCACACCCATCGATCAAAGCTGTTATGCTTAATTCTTTCAATCTCAACATAAAACTGACCAGGTTCCTTCCTTGTATTTCTCGTATTGTTGATATGCTCCTGGTCCCAATTTGTAGGCTCTCACATAAACCTGATTGACATCTCCATAATCTCTTAACACCACATCTGACAGCGCTGCAAACACCTCACTCACCCTGTCTACCAATGTGGTCAAAAGTAACATGACCCATCGAGTCCCTGGCCCGTTCCTGAAAGGAAATGGTAGAAAGGCTTCTATATCCTTTTCATTGAATTTGGTAATGTTTGGACATATTTGTCTGTATCCTTATTAGGCTGTTGATTATGATGAGTTTGCACATGTTCACTTCTAGCTTGTACTTTTCTTTCTGCCATTTGAAATTATTTTGCTTCAAGCTCCAAATTCATCTTTTCCAACTTGAACAGTCTTTGCCTTTCTTTATCTTCCAACATGGCTCTGCTTTCTTTTTTACTCCTCCACTTTCAACCATCATTCAAACTCTCTCTCTTCTCTCTCATTCTCCAACTCCGGTAGTCTCATTTGCATTTGTTTTCTCATTCCACTGCACTTGCTTGTTTCTCTGATCCTCCTTAGTGCTTCATCAACTCCATTACAATTTCAGCCTTCCTTTTACCCAATTCTCTTGAATCCACTTTTAGCCTGCATGCTAAGTCTAAAAATATATCCTTCCTCAGTCTTTCTAAACTTTTTTTTTTGGCAAATTTGGGAAGCAACTCCAAACCCCAAAAACTCTTTCGTAATGTTAAGATTCATTTCCTTCACGTTTAATTTTACTCCCCACAAGTAACCAAAATTAAACAGATTTTTCTCACCTAAGTTCTATTTAGTGATCTAGCACACAAATCTCCCACTCTGTTTAAATCTGTCCAAATACGTTCAAATCCATTCAGATCCCGTGCATGAACTGGGCAGATCCCGGACTTGAGCCCCCAATCTGTTAGAGAGGGAAGAAGGACATCCCTCTGATATTGAAACCAAAACAGAAGCCCCAGTCCATTACGGAGGGAGTAGAGATTCCCCAATAATGATTAAACCCGCGTTGCTGAGAAAATCTCACCACCCCATGTATGATGTGTTAAAAAGAGAGACTAAATGATGTAAAATGCCTGACATCAACCTTATAAGTAGTAAGTAATAATTTATTTATTTAACCCTGAGAGTGAACAAATAAAGATGATTACTAACAAATGAAAATAATGTCTCCTTCACCTCCCACCCACCTTCTTCCCCCACCCAGCATCACCTCAATATTAAACTCAGAGAACGGGGCACTCGAAGATGTCTCATATTGCCTCAGAACTGCACCGGCAAAGAATTATTTCCTCCAGGGGCTTGGAATCATCCCTACTGCCAGCGCCAGTGTATCTAACTTTCCCTCTGTCCAAGATTCAGTTTTACAGAAATCCCCCAAGCAGAACAAATGAGAGAGTTAGAAATTGATTGAATGAAAGTTAAGATGGTTTGAAACAAAAATAAACAGAAACAAATGAGATCCCATTACTGACTGACTTCCAAAATCTCACCCCATTATCGGCACTTTCCTCTGATTTTAAATCCAGAGAATAGGAGCAGATTTCAACAGGGATTAAAGGGCAACTGCTTTCTGACTGCCCCCAGAGTTTATTTTCTGTGAGGCTGGGCAATGAGGTCATTGTAGGGAGGCGGTCTCTAGAGCCTTTGTCTCTCCCTCCCTGAAAGAGAGGGTATGTACGGTGGTCTCCTTGAAGCAGGTGGAGACTTTGGGTTGTAGGAGGGAGAGGTAGAAGATGTTGGTGAATACCTCGCACCAGTTGGTCTGCCCAGGATCCGAGTGCTTGGCCTAGGACACAGTCAGAGTCCTGTACTTTCCTCGGGTTTACTCCCAGGAACACCGATCTGACGTCAGCAGTGTGACGTCGGGCACAGGCACATCCAGGGCAGTCGGGGCAGGCATCAGCCCTCAGTTAGTGACAGTCACACAGTCATTCATTATAGACATCCCTCCCCATGCCCACCTCCCTCAGTCATCATCAACACATGGCAATACTGGTTGGTGTGAGCACCACACAGTTTGTGTTGAGACAGAAAAGCATCAGTAGACCAGGACCTTGCTCCAACAAGTTCTGCATCACCATAACGGGGTAAATTCACAACAAAATGGGGACAGGATGTGCTCCTACTGAGTGCCGCTGGGGCAGAGAGTGGATATTTTGCAGATGTGATTCTTGTCAAGCCACTGCTTTAGACTGAATGGCGTCACACACCCTGAGTGTTGTACCTTGTGGATGGTGGGCAGTCCTTACGGCCTTACGAACTGCCCCATATACATGAACAATGTGAAAGAAGGACCTGAGGGCACTTTTGCTCAGTTTGCAGATGATACAATAATATTTGGGCGGAGAGGAGATGCTGAGAAAGTGGGGAGGCTGCAGGAAGACTTGCGCAGGATGGGACAGTGGGGAAACAAATGGCAGATGGAGCACCACGTGGGAACATGTGAGATTATGCACTTTGGTAGACACAATAGAGCATACACTACATTCTGAAAGGCTTCATGAAATCAAAGGGTTTGTGGAGTCTTCTTTCTCATTTAAGGTTAATGTGCAGGTTCGGATGATAGTTAGAAAGTCAAATGCAACGTTTCCGTTAATTTCAAGAAGGTTAGAATGCAAGAACAGAGATGAACTGCTGCGGTTTTATTAAGGCTGTGGTCAGACTGCATTTGGAATATTTTGAGCTGGTTTAGGCACTGTTTCTAGGAAAGGGTGTGCTGATATTGGATAGAATCCAGAATGATACTGGGGATCACAGCTTGTCATAAGAGGAGCATTTCAAGACTTTGTGTCTGTACTCAATGGAGTTTAGAAAGATAAGGGGAGTGGTCTGTTTGAAACTGATAAAATATTGAGAAGTTGGGGTACTGTGAGCATGTAGAAGATATTTCCACTCATCAGAGAGACAATGATGCAAAGGGACAACCTCAGATTGAAGCAATGACTCTTCAAAACTGAGATATGGAGAAATTTCTTCAGCTAGAGCGTGCTGAAGCTGTGGAACATTTTGCCACAGAAGGTTGTGGAGGGCAGAATATTAAGACAGAGATGAATTGGTTCTTGATTAGCCAGCAGATGATGTGTTATGTGGAGAAAGCTGGAGAATGGGGATTTGGAAACATATCAGTACTGATTGGATGGTGGTGCTGATTCAATGGCCCGAATATCTGAAATCTATCCCTATGTCTTGTGTCCTAATGGTCATTTTGTCTATTATTCACTGCAGGATTGCTTGTACCTGACCTACTCTTGCAGCCCTTGTATCATTATTTTGATTCGACTTTACATTCTGTTCAATGATAAGCCCTATGAATCAGACGGTTGGAGGATTCAGTGTCAGCCAGTAGACCAATAATATGCCGAACACATGCTGCTTTGAGTCTCATCTTCCGTAAACACATTTTCTCGATGATGTTTTCCATTTTCAATCTGTTATTTTCAAAGGGTCATTCCTGCGCTGCTGGTACCATTGAATTAATTACTGTAGGCAAAATTTATCACACCATCAGAAAGAATAAATCATAGAATATTGAAGAACTTTCTATTTATGGGAAAGTCTAGAATGAAGATGCTGAATCTTTTCTTACATCATGTTCAGAATCAGAAACACTGTTTTCCTGTTCATGCTAAAATCAAACAACTTGTCCCATCAAGATGTTGAAATTGGAACTACTCGGAACAGTATGTTCTATACTGATCCTATTTCTTGTGCTGCTGCATTTTTCTACAGTTGCTTGCATTATTCTGCAGTCTCATTCTTCAATAAATCCGGATTAAAATATCATCCGGTGAACATCCTCTCCATTACTTAAATTTCATTTGAACTATTTAAACAGGCATTTCAAGGCAGCTGCGCATCACAGAAGAAAAATAAGAGATAATGGATGATTGGGCACTGTGTCCATCATTGGACCGGCTTGTGTCTCCAGCCACCTAAAGTTTTTATTGTGTATCCAAGAAGCTCAGAATTATTACAGCATAAATGGAAGCCATTCAGCCCAGAGTGGGTCCATGAGCATTTCCAAATGCACATTTTGGAGACAGTGAGAGTGTCTGGACATGGGCTGAGGGAGAGAGATAAACAGAGAAAAAGAAAGTGTAGGGAGATAAGCTGAGAGAGGGAACAAAGGTAGGCAGTAGACTATAAGAGGGAAAGGGGTGCTGGAAGAGAGGAAAGTTAGACTACTCAGAAGACAGAATGAAGGTAGATAGGCAGGGGCAGACAAAAGATGGAAATTTAATTTCGAAATCCCCATGGCCTACAAACACTTTGCCTGATGCTGTACACTGTCAGCACTATGCTGACACTGGCTGTCATTCCTAATCATCTATCTCCAGTAATATCACAGAGCTGAGTTGCTAACAGCTAAACAGAATCCAGATAGCCAAATAGCGATGCTCCAAGGAGAAGGTTGATTAACTTATATAGACTGGGCCAACAACATCAATAACTGATTACATACACACTGTGTGAGAGAGTGGGACAAAGAATCTTAGTGAGGAAGATCACTGACAAAGATAAAATCAGTATCAGATTGATAAAGTCCTCACACAAATTTCACGGTTTCGTTGTCCACATTTCAAAATATATAGCTCAATATCACAAGTGCATTTTAATAGCCTTGTCTCTTTATACTTTCTATATTTTGGTGTGCACAGAAAGTCATTTTGTCCTGTATTTTGTTTTGAATAAATGCATTTCATTAATATTGACTCTCTTCATTCCTCAATGTGGATGTATCTCTGTGTCTGTTCTTCTTATGAATTATAAAGAATAATATTCCAATCCTGAAAACTGGGAAATAGCATTGTCCCTCCTTCCAGTCTGAATTTTAATAAACTATTATTGAACTGAAAGTGGTTAACTGGAGCTCTTTGTTCAGCGTTTGTGATTAATATCAATCTCTGTGGATCCAAAATGTGTCACTGGAGGGCTTGCCTCTGCTATGAATACGGGACTCGTTTGCGCATGCTGTCCCTTACTATGAGTGACAACATCACTTATGGCACCAGCAGGGAGCAGTAGGGTTCAGAGATGGAGAGGAGAGATCAGAATCTGAGAACAATAGGCTGGAATGTTCCAAAAATCAACAGGAGTTTATACTTGGGTCTTTACTGGCTTTCTCAGCCTTGGGAATCATTAGCATCGCGGACCTATGATGTACTGATGGTCATTCAAGGCGGTTACTAGCCCATACTTGCAATAGTTGGTGTTCCTGGTAAGTCTCTCTGTCTATTAACCTGGGTTGAGCTGTTTTGCTCCTCATGATATATACATTTTGGAAAGGTGGAAGTCAACTTTTTCAGTTCCAATCAAAAATTCCATTCCTTTCAAATTATCACTAGCAGATTATTATTTACCAGGCCGTTCTAAAATTCCATATTATTTTTCATTCTGCACAACATTCTGTCTCCATTTCCTCCCCACTCACCAATCTTGGCCATTACCACCATTATGATATCCCAATTACCTCCTCAGCCTCAGTGCAACTTCTGAATAAACCATCATTTGTGCCTTTGTTAAATCTAGATACAACCGCATCAAGTCCCTTATAATCATTGTTCTGTGACAAAATAATTACACCTGATTAACTTGTTCTCTCCACAGAGTCTGCCGGACAGGAAGACAGTGCATGGTGCTCAAGTCATTGATTCATAACATAGAGGCACAGAATAATAATCTGTTAATAACTCATGAAATTGGTGACATTTGAATGAAACTGTAATCTCTGTTATTTAATAAAATCCCATCTGCTTACCTCAAATTATTGAGAGAAGGCAATGTGTCACCCTTCCCTGATCAGTCCTCCATGTGACTACAAATCCACAGCAATGTGTTGTATTCTGTTTTTTTTTCTCTGTGGAACAGCTGAACTAGCCATTCAGTTTAAGATAAGTATAACATGCTGTCATGACCAGGGCTGCATACATCATATAAATGTAGAGCAAAATTAAAGACAGTTCCCTTCCTCTGCCCTTTACCATATTCCTACAACACATTTCCATTCATGTATGTGGGAATTCCCGATCTTGGGTGTATTGTTTCTCATTGTGTCTCTCCTTGAGAGTGATGTTCATCTCCATAGGTACCTCTGGTGCTGGCTTTATTGATGCTGACATACATATGCAAGGAACTTTTACACTCTATGTCAGTTGCAGTGCAGAGAGAATGAATGGCTATTTCTGCCACAGGATATGAACGGAAATGGCTAAGTGAGGATGAAGAATTACTGTAATCAACCCTGAAAGAGTTATTGAGGCCGTATTTGTGGCATTATGGACAGATTTTCTCTCTTCTGTAAGGAATGATATCCTTGCCATACAGAGTACAAAGGAGCTCCATCAGACTAATCCCTGGGTTGCCGGTACCATGGGGAGTGAGTGAAGATTAATCTGTCGTGCTGGGAGTGAATAAGAGGTAATTGCGTTGAAACATGAGGGTTGTGGACAATCAATCATGATGTTCTAAACAGACACTTATACATTGAAAAATTCCTTGTTTTTTTTGTTTCCTCAGGTTACATGATTCTGAATAGTTTAGTTGCCTTTGAGGACCTTCCTCCCAACGCGACCCCACTCCCCATGTAGCTTGAGAGAGTGAAGGACAGGTCAAGGCTTTGAATAAAGACTAACCACGTTAATGTGCAGTTCGAGTGTGATCTTGCAGTGAATGCTACATTATCCACAATTGCGGCAACAGCCACAACACCTTCATTCAAAACAGTTAACCATTCCCACCACCTTCTGACCTCCACGGAAAGCACAGGTCTGTCTTCTCAGATGCGTAAGATGCCTCCTTGAGACTTGACTCAAAACATTTGGCCTCCCTCTTCACTCCCTCTTGATGTGTAGTTTCGATGGGCTGAATGGTTTTCTCATATTCTTTTGCAATGAGCCTGAGGTGCTGAATGGGTTCCCATTTTGACTCTGGAAATGTATATTGTCCTGCAGCACTGTTGCCTGAACATTTCCTATACCTAATAACACAAACTTGAATAGTGTCTTGGTCTTGCTGCACATGGATATAGATTGGCTCAGTTTTCGAGAGGTGGCAAATTGTTCTGAATATTGCGTAATCTTCAATGAACGTCCCCATTTCTGATTCTATGATGGGGAAAGACATCAATGAAGTAGCTGAAGATGATTTTGCCAAGGAAGCTACCCTGAGGATCTCTTGCAGTGATGTCCCAGAACTAAGAAGTTTGGTGTCCACCAACAACAAACATTTTCCTTTTTTGTCTGAATAACACCAACCAGCGGAGATATTACTTCTGAGCACCATTAAATTCAGTTTAGTCAGTGCTCCTTAAGGCCATCCCCAGTAAAACACTGTCTTGATATCAGGGTCAATACCAACTAACTGAGACCTTGTGTTCACCCCGTCTGTTCATGTGGACAGGGCATGGTGTTTTTGAAGGGAGTATATTCTTCTCACAGAGACTAGTGAATATCAGGATTTATCCAGTCTACAGAGTTATAGGAGTTTGATCACTGAAAATATTTCAAGGGGAGGTGGATTGATTTTTGACCTGTCACAGAGTTGGGGCGTGCGAAGATTTTAGCATTGAGGACGAGTTGATGTCAACAGTAGATCGCCATGATTTTATCAAATGGCAAGGCACGTTTGACTGTCTGATTTACTTTCTGCTGCTTCTGATGTTCACATATTCTGGAAATGGAGTGTTAATGTTTGTGATTTTCCTGGACGTTCTATTATTGAACATTATAGTCAGACAGAGCAAAGTATTTTGTGAGTCATCTCTGGCTGAGGTATGGGCCGACATTCACAATGAATCTGGGTCCACAATATGTCCAACAAAATAATGCATAAGTTGCAGAGAGGGGGAATCTTTGACAAGAAACCAAAGGTCTCTTTTGTTCCCAGCCTCTATTTCACAATAACATTTTCTCAACCACACCAAACTACGTGTGACAGCTTTGTGGGACTGATTGATATTCTGTGTTATTGTGGACCGAGTATTTCAGAGCAAATGGCTTCCATCTGCTCCTGTGCAGCAGTTTTGAGGGGCTGACTGGAACATAGAAACATTGGATCGAGGGGCAGGAGTGGGTCATTAGAAATGTTATAACTGCTCCACCAGGCACTGAGATCATGTCTGATCTGATTGTGGTCTCAGCAGCACTTTTCTGTCCCTACACCATCTTCTTTCAGTCACTTGTCTGTCAAAATGTTTTCAAAGAACTCAGCTTTGAATGAATGAAAACCGCCAGGAACCAAAAATGCCTGGGAAAGAGGATTCCCTTTGAGCAGCCGTTTGAGAATTCCTCATTCATATTTCAAACAATGTTGGAGTGTCATTGATTTATTTCCCTGTTCCGATCCTCCACTGGTTACAACAAAATTTAAATGTAATCAGTATAGTGATATGGTGCGTGATATAGGTCTCAAACTAGGTAATTTCCTAGAAAAATGTGAGACTCATAGACACTCACATACAGAAGCAAAAGCAAACACACAATTCTTAAGACAAAGGAAAAAAGAAAGCTTTCCAGAGTTTCATTACAGTTGAACTCATACCGAACAGAAAAATGGTAGAGTGCCCGAAATGTTATTTTGCCTCTGAAGTTATTGCGCTCAAACACCTATTGGTATGGGATTTCATGTTGGGGAAATTGGATTTGTTTAAATTCCTTTTATTTCAGGCAATGCAGAGATTCAAATGAATCCTGGCCAGGAAACTTCCAAGAGTTGTGCAGATGACTCAGGGATTTTCTGCTCTCATGCTTTGTTACCACGAGGAAGAAAGTAAGACAGAGGGAGTAATTGGCTGTTCTTCTCAGGCAGGTAACATTTTCCTTCCTCTCTGTTTTCAACCATACAATAATGTCAACTGAACACCAAAGTGGATCATATGAGATCTCCTTGAACATTGTCTGGAATACATGATTATGGGCTATATGCAGGTGCATCATTCTTGTTGTCATGTACAGTGTCTGTCATCAGCAAAAAATGTCCCTGTTTTATAACTTGATGAAGTTTATATGCATTTATGTAATTTTTAAAACTAATTTTAAAACATCATAACGTCTTTGCGATACCTTAGTTAAAATCAACGCAGCTGAGCTTAAAATTTATTCCCTCCCTTTAGTGTTACACTTTTCTCAATGTATGGTTCAGGAAGACCTAAACAGATCATCCTCCATAACAAAAGGCCTTCATTCGAGGGACGAGTAAAGGGAACTATCTTTGAAAATCTTCTCAAACAGTTATAGGAGTAACTGCAGATACTGGAGAATCTGAAATAACAAGGTGGAGAGCTGGATGAACACAGCAGGCCAAGCAGCATCAGAGGAGCAGAAAAGCTAACGTTTTGGGTCTAGACCCTTCTTCGGAAATGGGGGAGGGAAGATAATTCTGAAATAGATAGGAGAGGAGGGGAGGCGGATAGGAGATGAATAAAGGAGAAGATAGTTGGAGATGAGAAAGTAATGTCAAAGAGGCTCCATCTCCTACTTACCAGCCTCATCCCATCCCCTTGAGCTGTCTGTCCTCCCTGAACTGACCTCTCCCCTCCATAAGTCCCCACCCATACTCACCTTTACTGACTATACCCACGGCTCTTTGACTGTCTGTTCCCTCTCCACCTATCTTCTCCTTTATTCATCTTCTCTCTGCCTCCCCACCTTCCCTATTTATTTCAGAATACCCTTCCCCTCCCACATTTCTGAAGAAACTTGTCAAACAATTATGTCTTTTTATTAAAAACCGAAAAAAATGCGGATGTTGTAAATAAAGAACAAAAGCAAAGTTACTGGAAAAGCTCAGCAGGTGTGGCAGCATCTGTGAAGGAGAAAACAGAGTTAACATTTCGAGTCTGGTGATCCTTCCTCGAGCTGAGGAAGGGTCACCGACCTGAAATTTTAACTGTTTTCTCCTTCACAGGTGCTGTCAGACCTGCTGCGCTGCTCCAGTAACTTTGTTTTTGTTAATTTTTTTTATTAGTTTAGGTGATCAGAACTGCACACAATGTATCAATTCCTGATAAAGAAGCAGTAAAACCTTCTAATGATTGAACCCAATACCCGTTGCCAGCAAGAGCAACATTCCATTTACCTTCAAAATGACTTGCTGCATCTGCAGATTTATGTACCAGGAACATGAAAACAGTCTGTATCACAGAGTTCTGCAATTTCTCTCCACTTAAATTGTTTACTGTTGTTTTATTCTTCCTGCTAAAATAAACAACTCACGTTATGTTATTTCTGCTCGCTAAATGCCCCAGTCTACATGACATTGCAGACGCAATACCTCTTGTTCAATGACCATCTTGGTATATGAGTTAATTGAGCTTCAATCCATTCAATCCTCTTCATTCAAATCTGTGATGCAGATGACAGTTAGCAATGGTTTCCCTGTTCCTGTGCAGCAGCTTTGGCTGTTGGAATGGCTGACTCCCGTGCTGTGTCATATACTGAATGTATTGAATTACATTGTGCTTTTTTTCTCATTCATTTGTAGGATGTGCGCGTCACGGGCAGGGTCAGCATTTATTGTCCATCCCTAGTTGCCCTTGAGAAGATGGTGATGAGCTGTCATCTTCAAATGCTGCTGTACACCTGCTGTGGATTGACCTACAATGCCATCAGGAAGGAGATTCCAAGGTTTTGACCCAGCAACAATGAAAGAACAATGATATATTTTTCAGTTATGATAGTGAGTGGCTTGGAAGGGAACATGAAGCTGGTGGTGTTCCCATATATCTTCAGCCCTTGTCCTTCTGGGTGGAAGTGGTGGTAGGTTTGGAAGGTGCTGTCTGAGAACTTTTGGTGAATTTCTGAGATGCATCTTGCAGATACTACACAGTACTGATGGTGAGCATCGGTAGTGCAGAGTGAATGCTTATGGATGCCCTGCCAAGAAGGCAGGCTGCATTGTCTTGGATGGAGTCAAGATTCTGTTGTGTTATTAGGGCTGCATTCATCCAGACAAGTGTGGAGTATTCCATCACACGCCTGACTTGTGCCTTACAGATGGTAAACATGCTTTGAGGAATCGGGGGTGAGTTACTCGCTTCAGTATTCCTAGCTTCTGGCCTGCTCTTGTAGCCACTGTGTTTATGTGTTGTGTTCAGTTGAGTTTCTGGTCAAAGATAACCCCCAGGATGTCAACCGTGGGGAATTCTATGATAGGATATTTATTAAGGGGCAGAATGGTCTCTTCTAGTCTGTTTGTGGCGAACCTGACTTGCTGAATGGCATTATCCTGAACCTCTGTAACAGCCAAGAGAGGTGATTTGAGGGAACAACGCAGGAGTTAAAGGTAGACATTTGCCATTTGTCTGCACCATTTAGAATGTCAATGGCTGATTCAATTGTACAATTGTGTCTGAACATCCGAATGTGTTCGACCATCCCTTTCCTATTTGTTCCCAATAAACATTAACTGTCCAATCCTGCAAAAATCATCTGAGATCAGTCATAAATATCTTCAATAACCAAGTCTTCCCTCCTTCATGTCGATAAGGGCACCGCAGATAGAACAATACCTAAGAGAAAGGAACACCCTTATTTCAATGGGGGAGCTGTTTTTTTTTTAAAATGGTGTTAACTTAACATCAAATTGCCACTTCTTTTGAGGGATAAGGGCACATTAATTAGTAACACCCATAAATCATTCGACTCTTGAAGCCTGACTCACATTACCACTGGCTCTTTCCAATCAAATATGCATCAAACTCAGCCTTTACTGCTCTCTCAGGAAGTGAATACCAGATAGCATAACAGCATGTGAACATGAAATTGAAAATGTGCAGAATTGAGCCATTTGGATCAGTTATGTTATTCAATAATGTCTTCCATGTTTCTTAACTTAATTCTCCTGCCTTGCCCCTGTAGCCTCGAACCCCTTATTTCTGAAAAACGTACCTATCTCTGTCTTAAAGACACTAGTCTCCGTGTCTCTGTGTCTGTATGTGTAAGTGTGACTGTTTTTCCATGTGTTTATGTGCCTGTTTATTTATACCTTTGGCTGCCCATCTGTGTATTAGCCTGCATATTTCTCTGTGTGTTTGTATTTATTTGTGTGTGTTTGTGTATGTCTCTGTGTGCCTCGACATATGTGCGTGTGCGTCTATCTCCATGAATATATTGTGTGTTAGGATTTTGGGGTGTTAACCGATGATTCTGCGTATTTCTGTGTTTGCATCCCTGCGCAAAGAGGTATCTGTTGTTTTGTGAGTGAAACAACCAATGTCAGAAATGACAGTAGGGTTATTGTGAGAATTGCCCTTGACTGAACAAAGCTCCTTACTCAGCTGGTGATGTGTCATTGTTTCAGAATTTCCACACAAGTCGCTCTGGTCATCTCCATCTCATGCAGGGGTGGAAGGCAGGGGGAGGGTTAGGGAATGGATGTCAGACACTTCACCACACGGCTTGATTCTTTCTTTGCTTTTAAAGGCTGTTTCTCCTAGATGGAGGGAAAGGGAGGTAGTGAGTGAGGGTGAAAGGATGACACTGCTGTAAGAGCTGGTGTACGTTGAGCGAAATGGTGAGGTGTCCAGAAGTGAGTCAGTCCACAGCGTTTAATCCATGCACTGTATTTTTTTGCAGGAATATTGGCACGGTGACAGAGAGTGTGAGACAAGGAAGGTATTACATTCAGTCGTGGGATTGGCAGGAGTTTGAGCCGAACCTTGTTCGTTGTTACGTGTTATGACAGATATAGAATGAGTGTCAGGGAGTAGATGTATTAAATCAAAGGAAGTGGCTTTAGAAGAATTCCAGACGTTGTGGAAAACTGAGAATTCTGAGAAATGTACAACACAGAAAAGGACGGCCACGAAACTCATAAGGAAATCAAGAAGACAACTTAAATGCAAAAGAACAGGAAACACAATGTCTGCCGAAGTTTACTGTCTGTTTTTCCAATGAAAACAATAAAGAAGCAAGGTTAAAATGTGGGAAGTTAGCAATTGGGATTGGAGAATTTATTTTGGAGACCAGGGAAATGGCAGGGAAACTAACCAGTTACTTTGCATCTGTCTTCATGAAGGAAGGCCCATAAAAATTCCCAGAAACACCAAGTACGATTATGGCACTTTTTGAACGAACAGTGTAAAGCCAATTCATATTGGTGACAAGGCAGTATTTGGAAATGTAGACGGATCGAGCATTGTTAAGTCTGATAGACCAGATGTATTTCATGTCAAAATGTCGGGGGGGGGGGGGGGAAAGAACTGCAATGGAATTGTTAATTGCATCGTTGATGACCATGTTTTACTTTCCTGTACATTTTGCAAAGGCCAGAAGCCATTGCCGGTGACTGAAAGGTAGTAAACGTTATCCAACCATTTACAAATGGAAGAAGGGTTAGTGTGGAGAACTGCAGACAATTACCTCGATATCTGTAAGTAAACTGTCCGAATTTATGATGCATAATTGGATATTGGATATTTCAAAATTAAAAGCAACATTGGAGAGAATCAGAATGCATTTCTAAAAGAGAAACCATACATTGCAAACATTGGGATTTTTTAAAAGTTGTTTCTTGCAGCATAGACAATGGAGAACCTGTGGAAGTGATGTATTTGGATTTTCAAAAGACTTTCTGTAAGAACTGACGCTATGAGTTCAAAAATAAAATTAATTCACAGGTATTTGGATGGATACATGTAAAAAGTTACAATGGCCTTCATTTAAAGGAATTTGAATATAGAAGTAAAGGTATTCTGCAGCTGTTTATAGAGTGTTGGTGAGACTGTGCCTGGAGTATAGTGTACAGTTTTGATGTTCCAATGTAAGAAAGAATATACTGACCACAGAGGAGGAGCAAGGAACAGTCTCGCGATTAATCCCTCAGATGGCAAGATGGTCTGATGAGGAATCCCAGTCTGTGTTCTCTACAGTTTCAAAGAATAAAAGGTGATCGCCGTCAAATATTGAAAATTCACAAAATATATGACAAGGTGGAAATAAACACAATGTTTCCTTCGGTGTAAGTCCACATTCACGGTAAATAATGGCAGGATAATGGATAGGCCATTTACGATGATGGGAAAGACGAGCACAGGGGCATAGTAAACAGGTGGCAGGTAAGATTGGAGAGAATCAACAGATACTCTCCAAGTATGTCAAGCAGAACAGAATGCTCAGGGAGCCCATTGCTGACTTGCAAAGTTTGATTAATTTTGTATCATGAGACAGAGGACAGCAGTAGACGACCGTTTGTATGACTGGAGATCAGTATCAGTAGTGGACACTGAGATCACTGCTGTTTTCCTTATTGTTAGTGGAATTCATGAATGACGTAGAAGTGAATGTGGAGGTGAGTGGAAGCGGGTGTGTGATAAGTCAATCTGTGCTTGACAGTGAGGAGGCAGGTCTAATGTTACACAAGATAGTGACAGAAAGGTCAGATTGACAGATCAATGGCAGATGGAATGTAACAATGTTGAAGGAAGGAACCAGATAAGGGGAGTATTCAATGAATGACAGTACAGCAGGAAGCGCAGAGGGCACTCCTCCACTGACCCCTGATGTGACTGGACAAGCTATTAGGTTGGTTAACAAGACATAGGGTACTGTAGGGATAGCCTTTATTCATCAAGTCAATGATTCATTCTTTTATGTATTCTTTTCTTTTATATTTTCTTCTGTGAACACAGAGCTGAAGTGGTTATGTCACAGTTCTGCCATTTCCTTGTTGCCCATTCTCCACTCTCTGATTTCAGATTATCTTCTCTTATGTTTCCTGTTGACATCCTTTCAGAAGCAATTGTAGTTCGTTCTTATAGCCTTTGTTATTATAGTCGGCAGAAACCCAAACAGGACATCAGTAAGGTCAAGATGGAGTGTTGTGTGCAGTCCTTGATGCCACATTATAGGAAGGATGAGATTGCACTGGAAGAAGAGCAGACAAAAGTCAACGGGATATTCTCTGTGATGGAACATATCAGCTCTGAAGAGAGGCTGTTTATCCTTGGGTTGTTTGCCCTGGAACAGTGAAAGTTGAGTGGATAAGTAGCTCAGGTATACAAGATTGAGAGGTATGAACAGGGTCAATAGAAAGCAGCTGCTCCTTTTATTAAAAGGGCCAAGCAAAGGGGAGCACATTTTTAAAGTGAGGGCCTGAAAGTTAAAGAAAATTTAAGGATTGTTTACACCCAGAGAGTGCTGGGGTCTGGAATGCCCTGCCTGAGAGGGAGTTGTCATGGGTAACCTCACAACTGTTGAACAGTGTTTGGATGAGTACCTGAAGTGTCGTAACATTCAGGAGTATGGACATAATGGAGGAAAGGTGGGGCTCTTAGAGGTTGACCTGTATTTCTGACAGTACGCAGTCTATGCTTCTGTCAGTATATGCTTGTGGAAGCTCAACCATTGAGGAACGTAAGACAGGAATTTTTGGATTTCTGGTGAATAAAAGTATGAGTATTGTGCGCAGTTTTCGGTTCCTCATCAAATAAAGAACATCCTTGCTCAAGAGGAATGTAACGAAGGATGACCAGACTGATCCTTGCAATGACAGGTTGTTGCGTGAGTGGAGTTTGAGTTGACTGGGCCTGTATTCGATGAGGATTCCAAAAATGAGTGGCGATCTCAGTAAAACACGTAAAACCCTGTCAGGGCGAAGCAGAACAGAAGCACAGGTGATGATTCCCTGGCTGTATTGTCTAAAAGAAGGAGTTATAGTCTTAGGTACAAGCAAATCACTCTGCATTGAGGTGAGAATGAATGTGTTCAACTCAGAGACTGGTGAACCTGGGAATTCGCTTCCACATAAGGCTGTGGAAGCCAATACATTGAATTTCAATTTGAATCAAGTGGATGGATTTATCAAAACAAAAGAGATGAGGAGAGAGCAGGAGTGTAGTATGGGTATGAAAGACTGGCTATCATTATAATGACTACAGGAGCCAGTTTGATGGATAAAGAAGGGGACATTGTTTGAAATATTCCAGCACTCTCTGTATTCCATCTATGTGCCAACAAAACTGCAAAACCTCTGTTGTGACGTTGGTCAGTGTCATGAGTGTAGGGATAGGGACTTGATGTTACAGCTGTACATGACAATGATGAGGCCACTTTTGGAAAACTGCATATAATTCTGGTCACCCTGCTGTATGAGAAATGTTGTTAAATTTGGAAATATTCAGAAAATATTTACAAGGATGATGCCAGCATTGGGTGTGAGTAATGCAAAGACACTGAAAAGGCTGGGCTTCCTTTATCCCTGGAGATTCAAACGCTGGGGGTGACCACACAGAGGTTTATAAAATCGTGAGGGGCATGGATAGGGTGAAGAGCGGAGGTCTTTTCCCCAGGGTGTCAGAACCTAAAACTAAATGGCACAGGTTTAAAATGAAACAAGAAAGATATAAAAAGGACCCGAGGGGTGACTTTTTCACACAGCGTGTGGTGAATGTATGGAATGAGCTGCCAGTAGAAGAGATTGAGGCTGGTTAAATTACAATATTTAAAAGGCATCTGGATAGTTATTTGAATAGGAATGGTTTAGAGGTATGTGTGCCAATTGCTGGTAAATGAGACAGGATCAGGTTGAGATATCTGGTCATTGCAGATGAGTTCCACTGAAGGGTCTGCTTCTGCATTGTATGACTCTGTGATTCAATATCACGTGGCTTCAAGAGGAGGGGGAGACAGAAAGCAGAAGTTGATAGGCTAGTTAGCTCAACATTTATCATTGGGAATCTGCTAGACTCCATTATTAAGGAAAGTACTGCAGGACACTTAGAGAACATTCATGCAATCGGAGCCAACATGGTTTTGAAAAAGGGAGCTGATGTCCTGCCATGTAAAATCATGCAAAAATTTACTGGAGATCCCTGATAAAATAACAATGTCTAAGCTAAGGGACAATAGAAACTTTGGCAACAAGAAGAAGCTACAAGTCAGATACCGATCAAAATAATGGCTGAGGACAAAATAAATGTCTGTAAGAAGTTATACTTTATAATGAGATGTGTGAAGATGGAGTCATTGGCTGAACACAATAAGGAAACCAAGCAAAATAATTAGAATTACTGACTGTGATTGAATATCGATAAAAATAAAATAAGTGTATATTTTTCATTGGTCTGTATAAAGTTTGCTTATGATTACATGCACGTATAAAGCTGATGTAATATATTGTTTGGAGAGCCCATCCTCATGCTAAATGGCTCTCGAACACGTGCTTGAAGAAAACTGGTTTAAGAAAGTGTCTACGAGTCATTTGGCAAGTGACAGGAACTTGGGGAGTTGAATTACTGAAAGTTCCTGTAAGATGGAGCTCAGGACACAATCTGGACTGCAACATGCTCCATGCTGAACAGATAGTTCATCTGGGTTTACAACGATGGCTGGGGGTATTATTGCTAGGTTCTTAATCCAAAGATGCACGTAATGCTCAGAGGCCCTGAGTTCAAATCCTGCCAAGTGAGATGTTGGAATTTGAATTCAATAAAAGTCTGGAATTAAAAGCTGTGTGACGAAGATGAAACCGTTGGCAATTGTCGGGAAAACCCATCTGATTCACTCATATATTGTAGGGAAGGACACTTCCATCCCTCTCTGCCCTGGCCTACATGTGACCCCACAAACTCAATAATGTGGCTGGCTCTAACTACCATCTGGACAATGAGGGGTGGGAATGAATGTTGGCCGAGCTGACATCCTGTGAGTGAATAAAAAGATGGCCGGGCTGGTTCTGGGAGGTGAATAGAGAATGGGATTTAACTAGCCATTTCAGCTCATCCAAAAATACCTTCATTTAATGTTTTCATTCTTGTGATTGAACGCTTCAAACTCTCACTCCATTAATTCTGCAGTGTGACCATACACAGTACATCATGGTGGTGAAGACGCACTGTTACAGCAGCATCCACAGCCTCTTCATTCAGAAGAACCCAAACCATTCCCATCGTCTTCATGTCTCCATGTGGAAAGAAATGATGGTACTGGATATAAGTTTGCTCGCGGAATTGGAAGGTTCATTTTCAGACATTTCGTCACCATTCTTTGTAACATCATCAGTGAGCCTCCAGTGAAGCCGGCTCCACCACAGTGTCACTGATGATATTACGTAGAATGGTAATGAAACGTCTGAAAACGGACGTTCCAGCTCAGCCAGCAAACTTACATCCAGAACCTCAACCTGAGCTACAAATCTTCTCAAAACTCGCTGGAAAGGACGGTATTTTGGATAAAGGCCACTCCTCGATGTTATCCAAAACACCCTCCCGACCACCAATCAAACACATCAAAATATCCCCTGTGTACGGAGGCAACTTGGAACATCAGAGAGTAGACCATTGGGATGATAGAACAACACCTCCAATGTCTGAAAGTTTCAGAGTGAACCCTCTATTACACATTGTATCACTACATTCCGTAATTTCCCTCCATTTATGTAATATTTAGCCCTTTGTTCTTCCTGAAAATCTCACCGGTTCACAGTTACCAAAGTTATATTTCATCTACCAAATTGCCCGTTGATTATCCATTTTCGTTTGATTACCTCCTCCTGATAGCTTAATTTCCTGCTTATCTTAGCATATTTGACAGTTGTATTTAGTTGGAATACATTTGTTGCATTTATCTAAACAATTGATATGGGCTGTAAAATGTGCAGTGGGCATTGTGTGACTGCAGTCAATAATTCTGTTAAACTGATAGAAACTCATTTATCCCAATGGACTGTATCTTTGATATGAGACTGAGGCTATACCTCTGCCAGGCTGTGTGCTGCACTTCCCTACAGATACTGTTTGGGACAGGTATATCTGTGACAAGTCATTTGGTGAGAATGTTTCCCTCTTGTTGTTTCACTCATCACTTCCCACAGTCGAGCTGCTGTGTAGTTTAGGCCTCAGTCAATGGTTGGCCTGTGGAGACACTCTTGGTGATGGATATTGGAGTGCCACGCTCAGAGTGCCTTCTGTGACCTTTTTACCATCAGTGCTTCCTCCAATTTATTTTCAATACCAAGGAGAACTGATTTGCCACTGAGGTGTAAGTGGGGTGGAGGGGCAGTAGATGTCCATTAACCATGGTGATTTTCCATGAGATTTCACTGGATTGAGTGTCAGTGTTGAGTAACTCCTGTCCTGACTTTGTATCAGGAAATAAGGATATTATTATCCTTAATATATTCTTATTGAGGATATACCGGTGGTGGATCTGTCCTCCTGGTGGGACCGGATATGCTCAGGGATGGAGCTGGTGCTTCATAAAACATTAACAGGCAGTTATGAAATTGAATGATCAAAGTATTGGCCCAGTCTTGTTTTTTCAATGCAATATACCAGTTGTGTCGAAGTTGGGGAGAGATTTCCACAGCAAACCTGAGTGGATTTCGTCAAACTCACCATGTTAATTAGGTTTGAGCCTTCAAAGCAAGAATCATATTGAGTTTGCCCTCTACCTTAGTGAAAGCCATTCGCAGAGCAAATCGCTACTCACTGGAGATTCTGGAATTAACCAGTATCCTGGGAACCAATGAGGTCTTTGAAAGGCCATAGTGCTATTGGAAAAGGGCAGCCCATGCGGAGCTACCCTGCACATTCGCCTGATATTGAGACTGCACGTGGCACACAGAAAGAAATTGATGCCCTCTCCAAACCTATTTTGCAGGCATGGAGCTCCTCCTGGGGAGATTCACAAACAAGTTATCCACTTCCCTCAGGACCAGTAGTGAAGGCTATGACACTGTAACACCCCTACCAACTCAACAAAATGCCACCCAGGCTACAGCAGTCACAGCCGACGGGAGGAATGCACAGCATTGTCAGGAGATCACTGCCCTTCTCTACTGCTCCAGTGAGAATCTTACCATTCCTCCTGAGAAGAATGAACAAGAGGCAGCAAGATTAACAACATCAAAAAAGTCCCAAGATATATATGGCAGAATCTAGCATTCATCTCAGTACATCATACTTTGCTCAGATTGCACAGAAACAGGTTGGCTGGAGCTTTGAGCCAAAAGTTAGAGCACATAATGGTGGGAGTTTTGAGCAAAGAACATTTGACAATTATATTAATTCTTGGTATGAGGATATCACTAGTCAGACAGCATTTATTATCCATGCATTATTGCACAGAGGGCTGTTCAAAGTCAATTACATTGCTGTGGACCTGGAGTCGCTTGCAGGCTGGACCAGGTAAGGATAGCATTTTCCTTCCTTCAGGGACATTAATGAACTAGATGCATTCGTTACACTCCCCCACCCCCACCCCAACAATCAATCCATCCATGGTCATCATTATATTTTTCATTCCAGATATTTGTTGAAATCAAATTCCACCATGCGTAGTGGTAGGATTCGAATGGGGTCTTCAGACTGCTGTCTGTTCTCGTGATGATGAATCTAATGATAATACCATTAGGCTGTCGCCTCCCCATCAGCAGGTGATTACATTGACCATCTTTGACCTGTTACCATGAGTCAGGTTCTGGAGTCAATGTGAGGGAGTTCCAGGATAACTCCTTTCCTGACAATATACCACGGTATCACCAACTTCACTCTTGATTCTGTCCTGCTGGAAGGACAGGATATATCCAGGGATGGAGATGGTGCGTCATCAAACATTACTCACCAGGTCTGATTCTGTGAGTATGACAACGTCAGGCTGTTTCCTGACCGGTCAAAACGAGGAATACAGGTTGCAAGGGAACAGGAAAGAATGGCATAAAATGCTAAATGAGAGGCAACCTATCTGAACGTGTGTCGTATTCTCAACAAAAGATTAAGGAATTTAATGTACACATTGAGCTAAGTGGGTAAGGTTTAATGGCATTATAGAGACATGGTGACAAAGTGACCATTTAGGGGACGCGATGACCAAGTGGTGTTATCCCGGGGCCCAGATACTGTTCTGTGGACCTAGGTTCAAATCCCTACACAGCAAGGGGTGGAATTTGAATTCAAAAATATCCGGAATTAAGAATCTAAAAACAACCATGAATCCAATGTCAATTATAAGACAAAGCCTTTCTGGTTCAGTAATGTCCGTTAGAGAAGGAAACGGACATCCAAACATGGTCTGGCTGACATGTGACTCCAGACCCACAGCAATGCGTTGACTCTTAACTGGGCAGTTAGGGATGGACAATAAATGCTGCCTCAGTAGCAATGTCCTCATTCCGTGAATGAAACGTAAAGTATTGGGAACTGAACAGACAGAACACTTATGTTTGTCAGTGTCACACAAAGCTGGAAAGGAACTGTGGAAGATCTCTGAATAAGGGAGGGCAGGTGCACAATCATAAAAAAGGATGCTACATCAAATTATCAATCAGTTGTCTTATTCGTACTGCTTTCCTGTGCAAAGTGCCGGTTGAGTCAAGTTTAGGGAGAGATTTACACTGAGACGTTGACTGGATCTCACCAAAACTGATGAACACAAGGGCCTTTGTGATGTGGATCTTTGTGATCCAAAACATTCTGTACCCAGCATCCCCAGGAATGTTCGACAATTGAATTTATTTGTGAACGGCCAGACATCAGTTAATTGAACAAAAGATAAGATTCCTAAGAAAACATCCCGATTTTATAAGTAATTGAGATATTTCCTTTTGTTACTTCACCTCCAATTATTTCAATAAATTTTTGAATACAGTGAACCATTTCAAATTGTCACTCTGTCCTCAATCAAACTGTCAATTTTACCTCCAGGGTTATGTATAAATTGTTAATTTTTATTTGTTTATTTTCCTTCCTTTCAGATAACGTATTGACGATCTACAGCCTGCTTTATAAAGATTGTGGATTGTCTCCATGTGTCAGACGTTACCTGGGGGCCATGGCAGTGGCAGATCTACTGGTCATTATCCTCGACCTGATACTGAGACATATTCCCATTGTTTATCTGGAACAGTTTTATTTTCTGCGGTCCATCCCCGTGTGTATTATCCACGCCGTCCTGCTTTATGCAGCCACTGACTGTGCTGTCTGGTTCACCGTCACTTTCGCCTTTGATCGATTTGTGGCCATTTGTTGCCACAAGCTGAAAAGTAAATATTGCAATGAGAAAACGGCGGCTGTGGTTCTGGGAACAGTGACTGTGCTGAGCTGTTTAAAGAATATTTTCTGGCATTTTATGCTCACACCTCACTATTTGCTGCAGAACATCCCGTGGTTTTGTTATGGAACAATCCATTTTCGGTTCTCTCGTGTCAGGGTCGCAATCGAGTTCCTCCATCACATTCTAACCCCAGCTCTCCCATTTCTCCTGATTCTGCTGCTCAATATTTTCACCGTCAGACACATTTTAGTGACCAGCAGAGCCCGCAGGAGACTCCGGGCTCACACCAATGGGGATGGTCAGTGTGACACAGAAATGCAAATTCGAAAAAAAAATCCATCATTTTACTGTTTGTGATCTCGGCCAATTTCATTCTGTTATGGTCAACGTTCATGGTGATTTCTATATGGAACCGAATGTACCAAATGGGTTATCAGTCTGTGTACCTAGATTACTCTGTGCAGGAATTGGGCTTCATGTTGCAGCTCCTCAGTTGCTGCACGAACACCGCGATTTATGCCGTGACCCAGACTAAGTTCAGGCAGCAGCTGAAGAATGTGCTGAAATATCCCTTTACCCGAATTCATCAATCAATCAAATTCACTCATTAATCAATCCATCCAGGATTTTCTCATTTCAGTTCAATGTTTCAGCAATGAAGCAGCCTGTCGCTATGGTAACAGACTGAGGGTAGTGCTGGTTTATCCAACCTTATCCCACAGGGGGTTACAGGGAAACATGTCAATGTTTCTCTCAACTCACAGGCCAAAGAGAAAAGGCACCATTCCACTGACTGCATCCATAACTTCAATATGTAATTAACGTTCGTTAAAAAGTGCCAAGCAGCACAGCAAACTATATTGTTGTTTGTCTTTGTGTTGATGAAGCTGAGCTAGAGACAGACAGACTCGGCCACAGGTCCTAGTCCTCAGGAAAGTGGAGTGGACTTGAGCTCAGGAGTTGGGTTTAAGGCACTCTGTCCTTATGTACATCTCTGGGTCACGCACTCCAACCTGGGATCGACAGAATTCATCTCTCTCCCTTGTTCCATCTCCCCCATGTCTCCCTCTGAATCTCACCATGACGTCCCTCTCCATCTGTTTTCTCATCTTGTTTTCTCCCTCTTTTTCATTGTCCCTCTCCCCGGCATTCTCCTTCACTCTCTCTGCCCTTCGCACTCTCTCTACCTCCCAATCTTCCTCTCTCTCACTTTCCTCACACCCTCCATGTCTTTCCTTGTCTAATCTTCTCTCATCTTTTATTTCTGCAGGAACAGTTTGGTTTGTGGTGACAGGATGTTGCAAGGGACCATGCTGTGGATGAGGGCAAAGCCTGTTGCTGAGGGAACAGTGCAGTGGTGGTGCAGCAGGCCGTTGGTAGATGAACGAAGTGGGTGTAGGATCCCTGCCCGTTGCCAGGGAATCCAAATGGTGATGGGGCTGAAGGTCGGTGCCTGTCGAACAGTGTGGGATGCGACCACCGGCTGCTGCTGGGGGAAATGTTCAGGTGCGGATCCACAGGCCATTGCCCGGGGAAAACATCTGAGTGTGTCAATCTGATGGGATTAAACATAGGATTACTGGAAGGACAAACGGTGAAAGCAGCTTGGGACAATTGGAGCCATAACAGGAGGGAGGCATCTCAACAAATATTCCCAGAGTCAATACTGAGGGAACACAAGATATCATTCCATCGATAAGGCAGAATTATTTGATCCCATCCTCAACAAGGAGTATCGAGTTGATGACCCATCGTTCCGATTCTGAATTACTACTGTCACATGTACCGAGATACCGTGAAGAGTTTTGTTTTGCATGCGGTACAGGCAGGTCTCACAGGCGTACCTTCTGTATCTTCTTATTGTCGCCACTACCTGAGAGCCTCAGTGTCACTGATGTTAATCTTGAACTAATTTGCTTCACTCCGTGTAATATCAGGAAAGGGCTCAAGGAACTGGATATTACAAAGCTGTAGGCGCTGGCAACCTTCCCGCAATAATACTGGAGGTTCATGTTCCAGAACTGGCCTGGACACGATCCAATCTGTGCCAGTATATCTACAGCACTGGCATTTACCTAACAACATGGGCAATTGCCCAGCAATGTCTGAGCACAAAAGGCAGGGAAAGTCCAGTCGAGTCAATTGGCATCCAGTCAGTTATCTCCCAATGTTCAGTGAAGCGTTGGAAGGGAAGTGGACAGGACTCTCAAGCATCACATTCTGAACAATTAGCTGTTCACTGACACTCTATATCTTCTAATGTTCGCTGTCTTTGTTCATAGCCGCAATTTGTTTCTCGCTTTAGATTTATCACCTTTCTTCAGATAGGAAGGTGGTGTTCAAACGCAAATACATTAAACATAAGCTTTCCGAGCTGTGGGCCAGAGTCGAAGGAAGATTCAGAGAGGAGAGGAGCGTGAGAGAGAGGTGGGGGGAGAGGGTGGGTGATGGATGGAGAGAGCATGAAAGAGAGAAAGAGAAATGGACATAGAGAGGGAGGAAGGGACAGAGAGAGAGGAGAGAGAGAGGGGGTGCAAGCGTGGGATAGAGAGAGGGAAAAAGAACGGACCTCTGTCTCAGTCCTGATCGCTCCCTTGTGTTTAAAGTGATAAAATGCCACCATCTGCTGGCTTCCCTACGCCACTGCCCAGGGGATGGTGGAAGGTGTAAAGCATCAGGGGTTTAGATTAGCTTTAGATTAGATTCCCTACAGTGTGGAAACAAACCGTTTGGCCCAACAAGTCCACACCGCCCCTTGAAGCATTTCAGTCAGAGAGAAAGACAGCAGCTCTCAGCAGCATCAACACACACACACACACACACACACACACACACACACACACACACACACACACACACACACACACAATGAACTGGTAAAGAGAGGATTACAATTGTACTGAGGCTCGTCAGAGTGAATATGTTCATGTTGAGAAATGTTTGTATTCCCTCTGCAAATATGGAAATAATTTGTCTTTCGGCAGTTCTCCTGACATTATACACGTTATAGAGGTTACTCCCGTACAGCTGCATTCAGGCATCTCCGAGTGAACAGTTTTGTGAAGAGACATGGCGAATCATATTGCACTTTCTACATTTATAATGTTTTGTAATCTTCTGTCTCAGATCGTAAGCAGGAAAACAATTCAAAAGTGGAGGGAGTGATATCAGCAATGAGTTTGTTTATGTCTCTTCGTTCTGCTCATATCTCAGGTACAAAACTACTTTATGTCTCCAAAGACATTGTTGGAAGAATGAAACAAAAATGGTGCAACCAGAGAGATTTGGCTTTGAACACCAGAAGAAAACCTGCGGCTTGTGTAATGGCGATGGGAGGCCGCCAGAGGGTGGTATTGTGTCATTTTATAAACACATGAAGCAGCAAGACACTGCAGTTCCCATGATCACTGAAGCAGCTTGAGAATGAGTCTTTGATTCATCACTTTTTAATGCATTCATTCATTCAATCTTCCCTCCAGTGAGTTCCGCTGCAGCCAGAGAGAGACACACAGACACTAACTGACAGAAATACACATATAGAGACACATATCCACGTGGCTGTTGCATCACTTTAAACACACGACGTACGGACAGAGTGAATGGGGAGTGGGTTTAAACCACATTTCAGCGGATTCGCCCGCAAAATAAAACAGAGAGCCCCAAGATTCTATACAAAGTCTCACTGCATTCCAAAAGAAGCAGGTCACACACTGTTATAAACCAGAGGAAATGAGACACTCACCCCCTTCCCTCACTTTTGTATATCTGTCCGACTTCTCTCGTTGTCTCTTTCTCTGCATCCTAGGTAGTCATCGTCACTCCTCTCATTGATTTATTTCTTTTCAAATTTTAATGTTCAATGACTGGAGATCCACCCGCATCCTCATCCCTGCCCTTCTATCTATTCCCTCGCCCAACATCCTCAACTCCCACCCCTGCAGTCCTCCGAACTCACTCCCACCGCTGTCTTTCCATGTTCTCACTCTCCATCACTTTTATTTTCTCCCACACTCTCACTGCTTTCAACCTCTGTCTCTGAAATGTCGTCACTCCTGTGGTGCAGAGAGGAGTGAGACAGAGAGAAAGAAAATGTAAAATCAGACGCTCTGCAAATGATATTTTGACACTGAGCTAATCGTTACAACTATTGGCACACCATAGGTAATTTGATACAAAGCAAGATCCCACAAGCAGCAGTGTGATTGAAGATAGATTGTGAGTCTCCCTAATGCTGTTTAATGGTTCAGTTCTGGCTCCAAGACGCGAAGAGGAACCAATCCTTCTGTTGCCCAATTAAAAATTCTTCCCAACACAATCTCTGAATCTGTCCCTCAGATTTAATCCTTTACGTTGTGATCTTTACCTTGGCTTTTTAAAAGACGGTAGTGTTTATATTTGAGAGTGTTCTGTTTTAGAAACCGGGGCATGGTTTCCCAGCAGTCTCTGTGCCAGCAATGCTGCAGGCCATTGATGCACAGTGCGATCCCACAGGTTATCCCCTCCTGCACAACAATGTGCTGAATTCTCACTTTCTGTTCTTCGACAGAGGCTGTCAGTTTAATCGGGACTCCTTTTTAAAACACAATTCCTCCCTAGGAACAAAAACAAAGTTGTTGGAAAAGCTCCGCAGGCTTGGTAACATCCATGGACGAGAAAACAAAGTTAATGTTTGGGGTCCGGTGAACCCTTCCTCAGAACTCCTTCCCAGGATTTAATTTTGTGGATAGCACTTTCTAGAAAGAAGTGACTGGAGCTGGTCAGTGACAAGATATCAGAGAACCCGTTCTCTCTGCCGCCACCACCTCCTCCCCCGATCCTGTCTCCCTTCCCCAGACCAGCTATAAAGAAACATCTTGTCTCTGTATTTCGCCCTCCCTCCGTACACATGCACTCTTTCTCTTTATCCATATCTGTTTCAGAGATAATAGGAACTGCAGATGCTGGAGAATCAGAGATAACAAGGTGTAGAGCTGAATGAACACAGCAGGCCAAGCAACCTCAGAGGAGCAGGAAAGCTGATGTTTCTGAAGAAGGGTCTAGGCCCGAAACGTCAGCCTTCCTGCTCCTCCGATGCTGCTTGGCCTGCTGTGTTCATCCAGCTTCACAATTTGTTATCTCTTTTGTCTATATCTGTGTTTTGTTCTAATTCCTTTGTCTCTAAAAAATCACCTTGTGCTGTAAAATATTTCATTATCCCCTACTCCAAATTACGACTGGTCACATTGTAGTGTGTGGGATGTTTCAATTCATTTGAAAACAAAAGCAATAGACGGGAGGTGGAGAGGGATCAGGAGAGGACAACAGAGAGAGAAATACAGCGAAACCCTCCCAAATACCCATGGAATTGAATTGAATTAAAATGGTTAATTGGCATCTAGTTGCTGCGACAGAGAAGGAATCTATGGAGAGGGTTTCTCATTCAGGTCTTTAAAATCCTCTTTGGGGAATCCTGTCAGTCAGACACTTACTGGGAAGAGGGGTGACATGGTTACATCAAATCCCAACGTCCCGGTTGCTGTAGCCTCAGACTTCAAACCTGTTTAAAATTACAGGGTCGCAATCCAACAGGAACCAGTGAACCAGATGTCCCTGAAATCCAGGGGCCCCCAGAGAAAACCAAATCTCGGGGTAATAAACAGACACAACTCACGTGAGCCCTCTGGGATGCAGTCTGTCGAACAGGCCTTGGGCCAATGTCTGCCCCTCGCTGGAGGAAACTTTTGTTGAAAAGGAAGGGTTTCTTGTCCTATAGTTTCAAAATAAAGAATTCCTGGGTGGGGTCGGTGGATAGAGCGAGAGACTGAAAATGATTGGAAAGGGATATGAACGACATTATTAATGACATTGCGTAGCAAGAGGCCAGAGTTTTGTGTCTCTGCATCAAGCAAAATGGCCCCAGTTCTGATCACATTGGGGAAACCTCTGGGAATATCAACCCTGGACCCATCAGACAAACTTGAAATAATGGTTTTCATGAGATAGTCATTGCTTCAGTCACATTGCTGCAGGCAATGAAAGCACAGCAAGATCCCACAGGCAGCATTGTGTCAGGAACAAGATAAACTCACCTTTTGTGTTGGTATGCTAGTTAAACGGTAAAAATTTGCTGTATACTCAGGTAGTAACATGACACATATTTTACAATCTTACATCCCTCTCCCTCCTTCCTTTCATCTCTCTCTCTCACTCCGAGTCAATTTAACATGAACACATTACTACTCTCAGCATGACAAGTCTTTAGAGAGAGTTTCACAATTAGGGTCTTAATTTCCACTTTGGGGAGCCCTGTCAGTCAGACCTTCACTGGGTTGAGGGTTAACACATTTGAGTCAAATCCCAAGACCGAGATATTTTAACCCCAGGCTTCAAAGCTGATTTTAAAATAACAGGGCCACAATCCAACTGGAAGACAATTAACCAATGCTCCCCCCCCCCGGAATATATATAAACATAGTCACCCAATGGAAATAAATCTCAGGGTAATAAATAGACACATGGGCTCCAGGTGTTAGGATCGTGCCCCCCTCTGGAAAAGGCCCTTGTTCTAAGATCTCCTGGGCCCCAAACTCTCCTTCTTTGCGTCTTCCAAAAAGCAAACCTCTTCAGAGAAAAAAAAATAGATGTCATCAGTTGAAATGCATAGCAGGAAAAAAATCTATCGGGGGATAGCACAGCAAAAGCCCAGGTTTTCCTCTCCGTTACACAAACAATCTCTCAGCCGCATCCGAACATAAATGTATCGGGCGATGAGTGGAGTTTTCATGGCAGGCCCTTTGGAAAACTTCCAAATGCTGTTTTAGCTGATTAAAACAGTCACTGCCTGCAATGATGGCGCTGGGGCAATGGATTAACAGCAAGAACCCACATACAGCAATGTATCAGCAGCAACAATCTGACTGGAGATAATGGGAACTGCTGATGCTGGACAATCCGAGATAACAAAGTTTGGAGGTGGATGAACACTGCAGGACAAGCAGCATCTCAGGAGCACAAAAGCTGACGTTTCCGGCCTAGACCCTTTTTTAGAAAAGGGGGATGGGGAGATGGTTCTGAAATAAATAGGGAGAGAGGGACAGGCGGGTCGAAGATGGATAGGGGAGAAGATAGTTGGCGAGGAGAGTATGGGTAGGGAGGTAGGGAGGAGAGAAGTCAGTCCGGGGAGGATGGGCAAGTCAAGTGGGCGGGATGAGGTTAGTAGGTAGGAAATTGAGGTGCAGCGTGAGGTGGGAGGAGGGGATAGGTGAGAGGAAGAACAGGTTATGGAGGTGGGGACGAGCTGGGTTGGTTTTGGGATGCAGTGAGGTGAGGGGACGAGCTGGGCTGGTTTTTGGGATGCAGTGGGGGGAGGGGAAATTTTGAAGCTGTTGAAATCGACATTGATACCATTGGGCTGCAGGGTTCCCAATGGAATATGAGTTTCTGTTCTTGCAACCGACGGGTGGCATCATTATGGCACTGCACGAAGCGCAGGATGGTCATGTCGTCTAAGGAATGGGAGGGGGAGTTGAAATGGTTTGCGACTGGGAGGTGAAATTGTTTACTGTGGACTGGCGTAGGTGTTCTGCAAAGCGGTCCCAAGTCTCTGCTTGGTTTCCCCAATGTAGAGGAAGCCACACCGGGTGCAATGCATGCAGTATACCACATTGGCAGATGTGCAGGTGAACATCTGTTTGATATGGAAAGTCATCTTGGGGCCTGGGATGGGGGTGAGGGAGGAGGTGTAGGGGCAAGTGTAGCACTTCCTGCGGTTGCAGGGGAAGGTGTCGGGTGTGGTGGGGATGGAGGGGAGCGTGGAGCCGACAAGGGAGTGATGGAGAGAGTGGTCTCTCCAGAAAGCAAACGAGGGTGGGGATGGAAAAATGTCTTGGGTGGTAGGGTCGAATTGTAGATGGTGGAAGTGTCGGAGGTTGATGTGTTGTATCCGAAGGTTGGTGGGGTGGTTTGTGAGAACGAGGGGGATCCTCTTGGGGCGGTTATTGATGGGGTGGGGTGTGAGGGATGACGTGCGGGAAATGCGGGTGACAGTTGAGGGCGTTCTCAGCCACTGTGGGTGGGGGCAAGTTGTGGTTCTTGAAGGCCGAGGACATCTGGGACGTGCAGGAGTGGAATGCCTCATCGTGGGAGAAGATATGGCGGAGGCGAAGGAATTGGGAATAGGGGATGGAATTTTTGCAGGAAGATGGGTAGGAGGAGGTGTATTCGAGGTAACTGTAGGAGTCAGTGAGCTTGAAATGGACGTCGGCTTCTAGCTTGTTGCCTGAGATGGCGGCAGAGAGGTCCAGGAAGGTGAGGGATGTGTTGGAGATGATCCAGGAGAGCTTGAGGTTGGCGTGGAAGGTGTTGGTGAAATGGATGATCTTTTCGAGCTCCTCTTGGAAGCATGAGGCGGCGCCGATACAGCCATTAATGTAATGGTGGAAGAGAGACTGTTCCACGTAACCTACAAAGAGGCAGGCATAGCTTGGGCCCATGCAGTTACCCATGGCCACACCATTTGTCTGTAGGAAGTGGGAGGAATCGATAGAGAAGTTGTAGAAGGTGAGGACGTTTTTGGCTTGGCGACGGTGTGTGTCAGTGGAGGGAGACTGGTCGGGCCTGCAGGACAGGAAGAAGCGGAGGGCCTTGAGGTCATCTGCATGAGGAATGCAGGTGTATAGGGACTGGACGTCCATGGTAAAAGTGAGGTGTTGGGGATATGGGAATTGAAGTTCTGGAGGAGGTGGAGGATGGGGGTGGTGTCACGGATGTAGGTAGGGAGTTCCTGTACCAAGGGGGAGAAAATGGAGTCCAGATAGGTGGAGATGCGTTTGGTAGGGCAGGAGCAGCCGGACACAATGGGTCGGCCAAGGCAGGTGGGTTTGTGGATTTTGGGAAGGAGATAGAAGCGGGCAGTGCAGGGTTGAGGAACAATGAGGTTGGAGGCTGTGGAGAGGAGCTCACCTGAGGTGACGAGGTTGTAGATGGTTGGGGAGATGATGGTTTTGTGGTCGGGGTTCGGGTCATGATCCAGGAGGAGGTGGTGTCAGAGAGTTGCCGTCTAGCCTCAGCAATGTAAATGTCAGTGTGCCATACCACAACTGCGCCTCACTTGTCTGCAGGTTTGATGGTGAGGTTGGGGTTGGAGTGGAGGGAGCAGACGGCTGCCCGTTCTGCGAGGGAGGGGTTGAGGCGATTGACATCTCAATGGCAGTTGGAGATGAAAAGATCGATGGAGGGTTGAAGGCCTGGGGGTAGTGTCCAGGAAGAGGCTGGTGAAGGGGTCAGAGGTGGGAGGGCTATGGTGCTGGTTAAAGAAGTAAGCGTGGAGGCAGAGGCGGTGGAAAAACTGCTCAATGTCCAGACGTGTGTGGTAATCTGTGATGTGTGGGTGGAGGGAGACAAAGGTGAACACCTTGCTGAGGACTGTCCATTTGTCTTCCATCAGTGGAAGGTCTGGGGGGGATGGTGAAAATTCGTCAGGGCTCAGTGTGGCTGTCCTCTCTGGGGTGGCTGGCTGTGGGCGGAGCTTTTTCGGCGTCGGCTGTGGGCGGGTATGTGTCGACGGTGGGCGGGGTGTTTGCTGGCGTCGGCAGTGGGCGGAGTCGCTTCAGCGTTGGCAGTGGGTAATTTGCATTTTTGATTTCTAACCTGGACTGACACTTTACTAAACTTCTTTTCCAGAATATATAAAAAAAGATTCACAGACAGGAAACTTTAAACAAACATCAAATCAAATGTTGGCATGATCAATCGATTCATCAGAAACGAGATATTATTAGATTCCCTACAGTGTGGAAACAGGCCCTTCGGCCCAACAAGTCCACACTGCCCCTTGAAGCATCCCACCTAGACCCATCCTCCTATAACCCACACACCCACTGAACACTATGGGCAATTTAGCATGGCCAATTCACCTAGCCTGCACATCTTTGGACTGTGGGAGGAAACCGGAGCAACTGGAGGAAACCCACGCAGACACGGGGAGAATGTGCAAACTCCACACAGACAGTTGCCCGAGGCTGGAATCGAACCTGGGTTCCCTGGTGCTGTGTGGCTACAGTGCTAACCACTGAGCCACCATGCTGCCCAAAATTTATTGGCCTTTTGAGTGTAAGTATTAAGGTCCCTGTCATTACCACTCACTGCATGTTTTTTTTAACCATTGTAACCTCCATCTTGATCTAAATCTGACATTTTTATCCCATGCTCCATTTCTTTTCAGTTAATGTGAACCTCTTGTTTTGTCTACCTTGTTTAAACCACCAGTAAACAATACGCCAAACAGCACCTTATGAACACAAAAGCTGACATTTCGGGCCTCGACCATTCATCAGAAAAGGGGCATGGGGAGAGCGTTCTGAAATAAATAGGAAGAGAGGACGAGGTGGATAGAGGAGAAGATGGGTGGAGAGGAGTTGCAGTGCGAGAGAGATGCCTGGAGGTTTGTGTGGAGGGAGGAGGGTAAAACCTACAGGTTAGGCATCCGCGGAAGAGGCTTTGCTTTGTTGATCAGAAGGTAAACCCAGCCTCTTAGGGACTGATTGTTTATTGTCACTTTTCATGGGTCATTATCTGTCGGGTTTTTCCCCCCTGATTTGAGCATTTTCCAGAAAGTGGCGTTGGACTAAGTTCCCAGTATACTTGGAAGCACAATTTGGAGTTGCCCCGCAGCCACTTGAGTGAGTTGGTCATGACACAAACAGGTCGAGGATTCTCAGAGACAGCATTCCTCCTTTGGTATGTCTGCAACTGCATTCGCTTTGTCATTTTTGCTTCGGTTGTGCATTGAGGCTGATCTGTTTCGGGCCGTGCATGATTTGTGAGGATCTAACACGGTTGTCATCTTGCAGCCGAAAGAAAGGCCTCACTAACATCAATCATCAGGGATCCTTATAAAACAGCACTTCGTCCCCACGTGGACTTGAACCAGCAACTTTTCTGTTAACAGCTGAATGTGCTAACTGTATTGCCCTGCAAACAAACAATTAAACTGGGGACCAGAAACTGTCACATAATCCGGATGGACTGCGCAAAAAGAGACACTTCGGGGAACCTTGCCCATGCAGGCCAGAGATCCTGAATTAATTTAGTGCCATTTGCCAGCATTTCATTGGATAAACATATGGATGATAATGGATTAGTGTAGGTTAGATGGGCTTTACATTGGTTTAACAGGTCAGCGCGACATCATGGGCCGAAGGGCCTGTACTGTGCTGTAATGTTCTAGGTTCAATTTGGTCCTCATCCCTCCATACCCTTCCGATTCATGCACGCATCCAAGTGACTTTTGAAATGTTGTCATTTCTCCAACCTCCACAACTTCCTCCGTGAGTTTCATCCCATTTGCTCACCACCTTCTGTGAAAAATGCTCCTCAGCTCCCACTTCATTTTTCCCCTCGAACCTTAAATATATGCCCTGTAGTTGTGGACTGGCCCACGCGGTGAAGAAAGACCTTGACCATTCACCCTGTTCATATCCCTCGCGACTTCATAAACTTCTCAATTTCTCATCCTCCAACGTTGCAGGGAAGTTTTGCCAGGCCTGTTCAGCTCTCGCCCTTCAGTCCAAACTGTGCAACCCAGGCAAGAACGTGATTGACAGATTTGTACAGGCTGGAAACATCAAAGGCTCAGTCAACACTGTAGGAAAATGCTGAAAATGTGTACAGAAGGAATCAATCCAGTTAGAACTTCATTGCTCAGTAATTTCCTCAAAAAGGGCAGGAGCCACTTTGTGAATAGAATCATATAATCCCAGTTCACAGCCAATTTGCCAGCAGATCAGGGATAATTGGAAATATTCAATGTGTGTCACTCCAGTAGCGCAGTCGGTTAGCCCACAGTGCATATATGACAGTGTAGAACCATGCCAAAATTTGAGTCCATGTCTCCACTGGAACAGTTTTAATTTGTCGTGGGATAAGATGCAAAGGAGCAATGCCAATTGTGAATAAAGCATTTTGGGAAATTGCCAGTTTCTGAGCATTTGGAAATGACTCAATGATTGAGAAACATTTTGGGAATGTCTGAAATGTCAAAAGATATTTGCAGAGAGAGAAGAAAAGATTTTTTTTCCAGATTGCAAACATTTCACATATGGCTATTCAAAATTGAATTAAGTTGCGGGGAAAAAAAGCTGTTTAATTCACTTCAATTCGTTCAATTTGATGCAAAATCCATAGGCCATTGAGGCATTTTGAAATGAATTAGATTTATCTCATTGAAATGTACGACTGCTACATTCAACTTTGGTCAGAATTTTTATTGGCTTAAAATAAAGAGCTGCTGAGAGGAAGCGAGGGTTCAAAACGCAAAGAGACATGACATTGTTTGTGGGTTTCTTGGGTGGAGTACGGAACCTTAGAAATGTTTCTAACATCATCGGAATGTGGTGCAATCATTAAGGCACAATTTTAAGCGGGAATTGCGACTCTGAGTGACGGTTTCCTTCCGACTTGAGAGGGTCTAACTTTAATTTTTAATTGAAAAAAATGTTCAGTTTCATTCACAGTTCTTCATGGAGAATGAATCGCTGAGCTTATTCAGCTGAAACATGTAAAGTAAATGACTTTATGACTTAAATGACGTGAAATCAAAGAAATTCAAAACAATTCCCCACCTATCCAGAGACTTTGCCTCACTGTTACGGTAACTGCTCGGGGATCTAGGGGTGCAATTACATAATTCTTTGAAGTTTACATCAGATATGAACAGGGAAGTTTTAAAAAAAGCTTTTGGAAAGCGTGTTTTCATTGCTCAGTTATTTCAGTTCAGGAGTTGTGATGTCATATTGAGTTTGGGCAGGATGTTGGTGAGGCCTCCTTTGGAATACAGTGTGCGGTTTCTGTCACACAATTACAGGAGGCATATTATGAAGCTGGCGAGTGTCAAGAAGAGGTTTACCAGGATGTTACTTGGTATGGAAAGTATTAGCGAGTTTCGAGAAGATTTGTACCTCAGGTTGAGTATCTGGATGTAAGCTTGCTCGCTGAGCTGGAAGGGTCGTTTTCAGACGTTTCGTCATTTTTTTTTATTTGAAACAATATACTTTATTCATAGAATGTACAAAAAATAAAAGATTTATAAACCTACCCAGTGATGCAAGCTGCTCCCGGTTACCCAGGGGGTATGTACACCAACTAAAGGCAAAAAGAAAACAATGAAGCAAAAAAAAGACAAAGCAAAGAAAATACCCCAGCAGTTGTCTCCCCGCACAGTCCCCGTTGACACCTGACCAGTTGCGGAAGGCGCCAGCTGGATCCATTTTCCAAATAGGGCCCTTGTGTGACAAAGCTGTAACCTTAAGAAGGTGATGTGGGTGTCCACTCCCCTTCGAAATCTTTAGGTGACATGTCCATCATGGGCCTCCTACAGAGATACAATGATGTCACCTGAAGGTTGCAGGAACAGCAACTCATATTCCGCTTGGGAACCCTGCAGCCCAATGGTATCAATGTGGACTTCACCACCTTCAAAATCTCCCCTTCCCCCACCGCATCCTAAAACCAGCCTAATTCGTCCCCTCCCCCCACTGCACCACACAACCAACCCAGCTCTTCCCCTCCACCCACTGCATCCCAAAACCAGTTCAGCCTGTCTCTGCCTCCCTAACCTGTTTTTCCGCTCACCCATCCCTTCCTCCCATTCCAAGCCGCACCTCCATCTCCTACCTACTGACCTCATCGCACCTCCTTGACCTGTCCGTCTTCCCTGGACTGACCTATCCTCTCCTTACCTCCCCACCTATACAGTCCTCTCCACCTACCTTCTTTTCTCTCCATCTTCGGTCCGCCTCCCCGCCTCCCTATTTATTCCAGAACCCTCACCCCATCCACCTCTCTGATGAAGGGTCTAGGCCCGAAACGTCAGCTTTTGTGCTCCTGAAGTGCTGCTGGGCCTGCTGTGATCATCCAGCCTCACATTTTATTATCCTGTAACTTTAAGAAGTTATTTTGACACGGTTACTTTTAAGAGCGAGATTGACACAGGGGTATAAGCTGTCTAGTTATGAACACTTGAGGAAATAGCTTGGGAGGCCGTGGCTTTGTTTTTCATGCAGCCTGCGTGAGTGTGACCAGCTCTCACAGAATAGGATTTCTGGGGTTTGGGTTTTCATTCACGTCAGAAGCTATTGGTTTCTCAACAAAGTTCGACATTTCAATGAATGTCTCTTGGCTGCTACTCTTTCTGAATTTTCACTGGATTTTTCCCCAACAGGATTGGAGGACTGCATATGAGAATCTATGTCTGAATTTTACTTTTTGACAATCGGTGCATTTATGGGATGTTACAGTACTGGAGCAGGTCATTCTAATAGTAACTGTAACTATTTTTCTGTCACATTGTCCAGTAGAGTTGAGTTATTCTAAATTTATCTTTCTTTGTTTGTATTTTAACTACAGTGCTGAATAAATTGTCTTTTGCTTAACATCAAGCAGTTTAAACAGTCACAATGCATCATATTTGCCTTTGAAGTAAGAAATTGTTAGGGTCGAGGCTACCTGCCTAAAATATTTTTGAGCGGGGTTCTGGTCTGTTCCAAAAAACTAGACTCCTCTTCTCCGTGTGTAAAAGGCTGGAGGGAATGATGGGCTATCAATCTTCTTTCCCAAGAGTTTTGATGGGCTGAATGGATTCCTCATATTCCTGTGAAGCGAGTGTGAGTTGCTAAATAAGCTCCTCTTTGTTCTGCGGAAATGTGCAGTGTCTGGCAGTACTGTTACCTGCATGTTACATACAGTTTTACAAAACAAGCCTGGATGTTGCCCAGGCCTTGCTGCACATGGACACAGACTGCTTCAGTGCTTGAGGGGTGCCAATTTATGCTGAACATTGTGTAATCCGCAGAGTCCGTTCCCAATTCTGATCTTAATATGGGGAACGACATTGATGAGGCAGCTGAAGATGTCTGTGCTGAGAAAGCGATTCTGAGGATCTCCTGAAGAGGTGTCTCAAGATTAATCTCGTCCCATTTGTCAGCATTTGGCACATGTCCCTCACAACCCTTCCTGATCATATAGCCATCCAAATGCCATTTAAATGTTATTGTTTTATTAGCCTGCACAACTTCCTCTGGCACTTTGTTCCATACACACATCATCCTCTGCGTCAAAAGGTTGCCTCTTCGGTCTTTTTAAATTTTTTTCCCCTCTCACCTTATACCCATGTCTTCTAATTTTGGCCTCACACAGTCTGGGGAAAAAAAAGACCTTGACTTTTCACCCAATCCATGTCATTCATGATTTCACAAACATCTTTAATGTGCAAATGTTACTCCAATCAACATGAATGACTATGTTTGTTTTGTCATCCCGAGTTTAACTGCTGAAATTCAAAACTGATACCTCTCCCTTCTCGCTCGAGTCGCAATTCTAAAATAATTTCAATCAACTTGTTTAGATATATTATGAAACACCTGTGTGGGATTTGAATCCAGAGCTTTGGGCCCAGCGGGAGGGACACTACCACCACATTGCAATAGCCCCTGCATCTACAACATTATTCTCCTGCATGTTTGCTCATCAACCTGTTCTGACATGCTGTGACACATCTCTGAAACAGGCAGGACTTGAATCCGGAACTTCTGTTGCAGAGCTGGGGTCATTACCACAGATTTAGGGATTGGAATCAAATCCAGAGCTCTGACTCAGGGGCATGGGCACTACCCACTAAACAAGACCTAAAACATGCCCAGATTTTGGGTTACTTTTCAAGTGCGAGCTTCCAGCAAACTCTGGATATCTGAAAGTCTAGCCAATTTTAATGAATTACACAGGGAAGTTTTCTTTTTTATTATTGAACAAATGCAAGGCATTGGGCTCAACTACAGGATGCTGAGTGAATATGCTCTGCGATTGCAATAAATTATGAACATCTTTAATTGCTTGGCTATGAGTTCTAGCTTAAAGGGCTATTATCTGTAGACTGCAACGTTAGGGAAAGAAATCCTGCAGGTACGGTATGTGCTATGAAGGATCTCAAATTGGTATTATTACTGAACCCCTGAGACGAAGAAAGAGCATATTTTCCATCCCAAAAGACCATACTGTGTGTCACTGGTTCCTGCCTCAAATGTGTGAAAGTCCTATTCTTAACACAGGTAAATATTACGAGTCAACAAATTATATTCCAGCAACATCTCACCACTGGCTGGTCTGCAATCCACCCGCCACCCACCCCCAAGCTCCTGCTTGCACAAGGCAAACCAAGCTCGTGGTCTTTGGGAAAATCATGGTCGAGGTTTGCAGGCCTTCTGTAGAGACTAGATTTTTCAATATTTCAAGGGATAGTGTAGTGGGTGGGAATATCATTCGCTTGGCTGTGGTCTCTCAGATGGTGTTTCATTTGGATAAATACGAGGTATTGCATTTTGGTCAAACAAACAGGGCAGGACTTATACAATTAAAATCGTTTCTTTGGTAGTGTTACAGAAGCGAGATGCAAATAGACAGTGTGGTTGAGAAGGCTTTTAGTACACTGTCCTCATTGCTCAGACCTTTGAGTTTCGGAGGAGGGGAGTCATGTTGAGATTGCACGGGACATTAGTGAAGCCTCTTCTGGACTACTGTAACCAGTTCTGGTTGCTTTGCTATAGGAAGGGTAGTATTAAGCAGGAGAGGCTTCAGAAGAGATATACCAAGATGTTGCTGGGAATGGACAGTTTGAGTTATGGGGAGAGGCTGGATAGACTGCGAGTTTCTTTTTGTTGGAGTGTGGGAGGCTGAGAGGTGACTTTACAGAGTTTATTAGAGTCATGATGGGTTCAGGTCAGTTGAATGGCAGATGTCTTTCTCCAGAGTGAAGGATTTCAAGACTATGGGGATAATTTAAGGTGAGAAGTACAAAGCTTTGAAGAAAACATGAGGGGTAATTATTTTACACTGAGAGTGCTTCATGTGTGGAATGAACTTCCAGAGGAAATGGTGAGAGTGGATGAAGTTTCGCCTTTAAAAGACATTTAAATAAGTACATGAAGAAGAAATCAGTTTGGATGGTGTTGTGAGCTGTTGCCCTCCCAGGCCCTTTCCGAATAAATCCCTGATGGTACTCATCTTCTGCCGCAGCCTATGCAGTGGCATATGGAGGCCAGCAGAGGGTGGCACTGCATCACTTCAAACAACAGATGCTGTCAGCTATGCCCCACACAGACACACACTCACTAACACAGGTAAAGGGAGTCTATCAGGGTTTTCCTTGCTCTGTGGTTTGTCAATACTTAATTCAGCACATGTGACGTGAGTTCGGATTTCTGTACTGTTGACAACATCTGACTTGCTCTGGATGGTGTGGTATGTCAGTATGTATATTGGTATATATTCAGTTGCTCACAACAGTGAATGTGACAGTATTTCACCTGTTCTGACACTTTCAGTGTTTGCTTATTGAAGATGCCAGGACAAGTGTTGAGAGCAGTATCTATCATGGACTAGATTCAATATCCGAGGTGTCTGAAGGAGGATGTGCAGGAGGGAGACTCCGTGCTCCCTTCCTGTGAGTTGGTGGAGACGATGTGTTGTGAGCCCACCCTCCTGCCCATCGAGTCCATGGGGATTCCATTTGTACCGGCTCGATATAAAAGGGAGATGGCATCAGGGGCACGGTTTCTAAGCTGTGCCAGGTGGAAATGGAACTGAGAGTTGGTTTAAAGTGTGAAGTCCCCACACTGAAACATTGCTTCTTATTCAGTCGGTGGGACGTGTATATTTTGGAATCTCATCATGGGCCGTCCTGGCTCCTTACTCGGTTTTTGGCTCGAGAATGTTTCAGAATCTCCACACGGGTCTTCCCACTTCTCTCCGGCTCGTGCCATGGCCCAATCCCCATGGCAGGGGCAGGGGAAGGGTGCAGGGGGTAGTGTTGGTGGACGGAAATGATATCAGGCACTCCACCGTCGACTTGTCTGTTTCTGTCCTATTCCAGGTTGTTTTGCCTTGAATGAGAGAAAGGGAGGGAGTGAGGGTGAAAGTGGGTGATCCGGCTGTTACTGTTGATGTAGATTGGGGGTGGCATGGAGACGGTGAGGTGGCTGGAGTGAGACAGTCAACAGTTTTGATTCCATGTAGTGTTTTCAGTGTAGGGGCGTAGCAGAGGCATGAGACAGAGGGGGTAGAGAGAATATGGTGACACTTATCCTGACAGACGAAAAGGTGACTGTATTGTGTATTGTCTTATGTTGCTGGACATTTCTTCAGACTGCATAAACTGCACTGAAATGGGTGGTGATCTAAGACCATGCTCGGTGTGTGTGGTGGTGGACTCCTCTGGGGAGAGAATGGTCCTTCTCTGTAACTAGCCCATCGACCAGGACCTCTGCGTCCCTTTTGATGAATCGTGGTGCAATTACCCCTTATCTGCCAGGCTCGGGGTAAGCCGTGCAGGCTGGCTTCGAACTGAGAAAGTTCAAATGTGTGCCCATTGGCCTTTCAGAGATGGCACTTGCGCCAGGAATCATGGGATACCTGGTTCCTCCAGGCGATGGGAACTATTACAGGCCATGACGGGTGGGAGAATCAGGCTGGCATTGAATGAGAGGAAAGGAATGTGCTGGGGTATAGATATTGAGGGGAGTTTGATAAGATAGCATCAGAAAACTAGCTCAGCCTCCTGCAGACTATCCCTCTGTCACACTTATTTAAAATGACGCTGAGGCGAATTATTGTTAGATTCAGCCCAATGAGCCAAAGACTGTGCCCACCACAGTCTCAGTCACAAATGCAGAACAAATACTCATTCAAAACTCTCCATCATCTGAACTCACAACAACATCTTATTCACAATTCATTGCTGAAAAAAATGAGCAATGTTGCAAGATGCTATCGAAATGTCTATGTGTCAGCATTCTAAAACTTGTGAACACATCCTTCCATGACACTGTCTCTCAACCTCCCCCTCTTTGTCTATATATCCAACCCATCCCATTTGTTCATATTTAAACTGATTCCCCACCGTCTCTCTCTGGCAGTGAGTTTTACACCCATGGCACCCCTTGTCATGGCACATTGGAGTTATGGAGCTGCAAATGGATGGGAGCCGCACATTCTGTCACTTCCAGCATGGGCTGCAAGTTTCCCCAGGCTGGGCAGCGATTTAACACAGCGTTACCGAGCACTGCACTGGGGTGGTCTGTACAGATCTACACGCTGGGAGGGTAACTGCTCTAAGCTTACAGATCAGTTCAGTGGTGTTCACTTCACAGCCCCCCGCGCTGGAGAGATACCTGGTCCGGGTTTATAGATCAATGCACTGGTGTGGTCTGCACAGCTCCCCGTGCTGGACTGATATCTATTTGACTGGTGAGGCCTGCACAGTGTCCCACTCTGGACAGATTGCCGGGTTGTATTGAGCAGGACACTAGCCTGGTCTGCACAGTGCTCCATGCTGAACAGACATTCCATCTGGGTTTGTGGTGTATGGGCTGGTTCTGTGAGGTGGATTGAGAATGTGAGATAACTGACCACTTCAGCTGATCTGGCAATGCCTTTAATTTATGTTTGCAAGTTGTGTTCAGTTTGGGGAGAGATTTCCACCGCGAGGCTGAGTGGGTTTCACCAAAACTGATGGACTGAAGGGCCTTTGTGATGTGGGTCTTTGTGATTCCATCACATTCTGTAACCGACATTCCCTGGAACATTCTGTAACCGACACTCCCCGGAACATTCTGGAAACGACATTATTTGTGAATGGTTGGATGTCAGTTAATTAAACGAAATATAAGATTCCAAGGGAAAAGATCCTGTTCCAGGGAGAAGGAGAATCTGTTTCAAAATCCCCTCAGGCAGCTAATGGGTTGAATATATTTTCCCTGTGTTCGTGTTTCTTCACCATCGAAAATTGACCACAATTTAAATGAAAAGACAAAAATTTCCAACCTCTATTTTTCTCCAAAAATTGGGATAGAATCCTTCAGGAAGACAAAGTCTTTACCATTCTTATTCGGAACTGAAAAGACATGACCCGTGCCTGCTCTCGAGTGATCGAAAGTGTGAGAATGTTCTTATGGATTTGTGTCTGTGTGGTTCGGTCGGGAGAGTTTCTTGTGTTTTACCTTACATCTCTTGAAAAGAATTGAGGCATTACTCGTTGTTATTTCAGATTCAAGTTTTTCAGTGAATCGATGATACATTTGAATATGTCACGAGGTCCTCAGTCAAACTGACATCTGTGCCTACAGGCTGATATGTATTTTATTTGTTTCCCTTCCTCACAGTTAACGTAGAGACGATGTACGTCCTGCTTTATAAAGATTGTGGATTGTCTCCATGTGTCAGACGTTATCTGAAGGCCATGGCAGTGGCCGATCTACTGGTCATTATCCACGACCTGATATTGAGACATATTCCCATTGTTTATCGGGAACAGTTTTATTTCCTGCAGTCCATCCCCGTGTGTAATATCCACGCCGTCCTGCTTTATGCAGCCACTGGCTGTTCTGTCTGGTTTACCGTCACTTTCACCTTTGATCGATTTGTGGCCATTTGTTGCCAGAAGCTGAAAATTAAATATTTCAGTGAGAAAACGGCGGCTGTGGTTCTGGGAACAGTGACTGTGCTGAGCTGTTTAAAGAACATTTTCTGGTATTTTATGCTCACAGCTCGCTATTGGCCGGGGAACGCCCCCTGGGTTTGTGATGAAACAGACGATGTTCTCTTCTCTCGTGTCTGGGTCACGATCGAGTCCCTCCACCACATTCTAACCCCGACTCTCCCATTTCTCCTGATTCTGCTGCTCAATGTTTTCACTGTCAGACACATTTTAGTGACCAGCAGAGCCCGCAGGAGACTCCGGGCTCACACCAATGGGGACGGTCAGTGTAACATAGAAATGAGAAATCGATAAAAATCCATCATTTTACTCTTTGTGATCTCGGCCAATTTCATTCTGTTCTGGTCAACGTTAATGGTATATTCTATATGGTACCGAATATGGTGGATTGGGTGTAATTCTGTGTATCTAGATCGCTTTGTGCAGGAATTGGGCTTCATACTGCAGCTCCTCAGTGGCTGCACAAACACCACGATTTATGCCGTGACCCAGACTAAGTTTAGGCAGCAGCTGAAGAATGTGCTGAAATATCCCTTTACCCAAATTCATCAATCAATCAAATTCACTCATTAATCACTCCATCCAGGATTTTCTCGTTTCAGTTCAATGCTTCAGCAAATGAAGCAGCCTGTCACTATGGTAACAGACTGAGGGTAGTGCTGGTTTATGCAACCTTATCCCACAGGGGGTTACAGGGAAACGTGTCAATGTTTCTCTCAACTCACAGGCCAAAGAGAAAAGGCACCATTCCACTGACTGTATCTATAACATCAATTTGCAATTCGTAAAAATGATCAGTTAAAATCTATCAAAGAGCAGAGTAAACTATATTTTTGTTTGCGTTTTTGTTGAGGAATCTGAACTGGAGTGACACACATTCGCCTCGAAGCCCTGGTCCTTGGGAAGGTGAGGGAGCTGGGGCCAAACTCAGGTTTTGGGTTTCAGTCACGCTGTCCTGTTCGCCTGTGGATCACCCACTTCAACCTGGCTTCGACACAGCTAAGCGGCCACCCAAACAGCAGATCTAATCTGAGTTGTTCAGTCCTGCCAAGGGAAGATGTGAATGGAGCTGCAGATTTAGAGCAATAATAGGACGAGGCAGCTCTACAAATATTCGCAGAGTCAATGCTGAGTGAACACAGGACATAAGTCCACTTACAGGGCTTTCAACCTCAACAAGAAATATTGAGTTGATGGTCCATTGCCTTAATTTGATTTAATTCATTACTGTCACATGTACATAGATACAGTGAAATGTTTTGATTTGCATGCAGTTCAGGCAGATCGCACAGACCACCATTGGTGTCATCTCATTGTGGCCTCTTCCTGAGAACCTCAGTGTCATGTATGTCAATCTTGAAATAATTTGACTCATGCCATGTAATATCAGGAAGCAGCTGAATGAACTGCATATTGCAAAGAAAGGAGAGAGAGGCTTTGCAGGATAGAGAGAGGAAAAAGGATGGTCCCACATCTCACTCCCGATTCCTGCCTTTGCTCAAAGTGATTCAATGCCACCCTCTGCAGGTCTCCCTAAGCCACTGCACAGGACATGGTCTAGGTCGAAAACCATCAAGGGTTCAGTCAGAGAGAAAAAGAGAGAGCAGCTCACAGCACCATCATCACATACACACAGACAAACACGCACACACAGAGACAAACACAAACACACACACACACACACACACACACACACACACACACACACACACACACACACACAGTGCAGGTGTAGAGAAGATTGCAATTGTACTGAAACTCGTCAAAGTGAATATGCTCATGCTTGTGTTGCCTCTGCAAATGTGGAAACGATTTGTGTTTGGGCAGTTTTTCTGACATTATGCACATTAAATTGAGTATTCCTGTTTTAACTCTATTCATGCACCTCCAAGAGAACCATTTTGATAGGAGATATGGTGAATTTTAATGCACGTTCTGCAATTTGTCATGTATTGTAGTCTACTCACTCAGATCATAAGCGGGAAAAGAATTCACATGTGGAGGGAGTGAGACCAGCAGTGGGCTTGTTCATCTCTCATTCTGCTCATATCCGATGGACGGCATAGAACGGACAAAACGGCTCTGTGTCTCCAATTGTACAGTGAACAAATGTCTAGTGGTCTAAAAGATCCATGAAATCATTTGATGTCCATCTGTGAATTGGATTGATATTCATTCTCAGAAATCGGTTGAAAGTAAACTCACTGACTTTACAGTTAAAATTCAGTCCTTCGCACATCTTATATTGGCCTGTATGAAAACACTGTGTGCTCTTGTGACATAAATCTGATTCCTTTGGCTGCAGAAGGCACCTTTGCTTTGTCTGAATGAAAGTGTGTTGTCGCTGATTTGAACCTGTAGATTTCGCTCTATGTGGATTTCAGGTCTGGTGTGTGCGTGTGTGCGTGTGAGTGTGTGCGTCTGCGTGTGTGTGTGTGTGTGTGTGTGTGTGTGTGTGTGTGTGTGTGTGTGTGTGTGTGTGTGTGTGTGTGTGTGTGTGTGTGTGTGTAAAATAGAATGAGAGAGAGAGACTGGTACTGCGGGAAACTAATGCGAGTTTTGAACATTTACCACCCCTCCTTAAAGCAGCCCCAGGGTCAAGCAAAACCCAAGTGCAGGGAAATATGCGAGTGTGAGAAACCATCGAGAGAGAGAGAGAGAGCAGAGGCCCACAGCAATGGTAATGATCATTTTTTTCCAACTTTGTGCCTTTCCTGCATTCCTGTCCGCCTCTGACTGACTTGCCTCTCTCTGTGTCTTGCTGTGTTTTTTTCTCTCTTTTTCTTTTTCTCTTTGAATCCCTCTCACATTCTTCTATTTGATCTTTATCTCTCTCTTTCTTCCTCTGCCTGTTTCACTTCCCAGTGTCTCTGTCTCTGATATAAACAACTCTCTGTTTCACTTTCCCTCTCTCTCACTGACAAACTCTCTTCATGACTCCTGCCTCAATCTTTGTCCCTTCTATCTCTGTCTTTTCCCTCCGACTTTCGTAGTCTTTACTCGCTATTTTTTGTCTTATTTTGGCCCCTCTTTTCTTGCCCCTCACCCCCAAAACATTACCTTTAGAATTTTGTGTCATACAATTTTGTGCCTCCAATACACCTCCCATTTCACTCTCGCCACTTCTGATTTCTCTCCTCTCCCAAAATTCCCTAGTACGTGTCACTGCCTCCCAGTTTTGCCCATCTCTCTATCCCCCAGAGGTGCGAATTAAAATTATGACAGTATTGTACCCCGTCTACAAATTTTGTGTCCACCAAAACAATATTGACCTCATAGATAAAGCACTGCCCCGTACAAATATTTTCCCCGCACCTGTCAACTACTTTCCCCTAAATATTACATTTGGCACATTTCAGTTCGCACAAATATTGCCCCCCAAGTTTGACATCCATCCCAATTTTGAAGGTCCCCTCCCCCACTTTGTGCCTTCTCAACTGTTGTCCCCAACATACAGATTTTTGCAACTGGTAGAGACAGAAGGACAGACGGAGCCAGGGCAAACAGAAGGAGACAGACAGAGGGACAAGAAGGAGAATCAGGGAGGAGAGAGGGTGAGACTGACAACAGGAGAGGGAGAGCAAAAGGAAGCGGCACCCCGAGGGAGAGAGAAAGAGAATGGGGAGAGAGGGTCAGAGAGGGAGCGAGGGCGGATTCCATTGTAATTACTGTTGGGATAGAAAGACACAGGCAGACAGAGAGTGAAATCCCCAGGTGGAGACACACAGAAGGAAAGACACATGTAGACAGATTGAAACCCTTGGGAAGAGTGATAGTGGGATAGAGAGACATGGGCAGACAGTGAAACCCCCAGGGATAGAGTCAGAGGGACAGAGAGAGAGAGAGAGAGAGAGAGAGAGAGAGACCCAGGGAGACAGACAAAGACAGATAAATATCCCAGGTAGAGGGGCAGTGTGTGAGCGACGCAGAGAGATGAAGAGACAGGCTGAGACAGAAACAGGGATGGATAGAGAGGACAGCGAGAGCTCAGACAAGAGTGAAATAAACACGGACAGAAAGAGTGTGAAACCTGGTGCGCAAAGAGGGACAGGACAGAGAGGGATAGATAAAGACATGGAAAGAGGTGGGGGGAGTGGGCAGGGAGTAGAGAGATAGAGAGAAATATCGCAGAGAGTGAGACAGAACGAGAAAAATATCCAGGGGGAGAGACAGAGTGATAGAATTTTTAAAAAAACTGCTGGGAGAGAAGGAAGGAAGGACAGAGAAGAAGAGAGAGAAATTCCACTGAGAACCAGAAAAAGACATAGTGAGAGAGGGAAAAATAAATCGAGGGAGAGAGAAAGACCAAGAGAATGAGACCCCAGGAGAGAACAGGAAAGGGCATGGACTGCTGCCTCTCAGAACCACGGACCTGGATTCGAATCCAACCTTAGGTGACAGTCTGTCTGTGTGGAATATGCCCATTCTCCCCAAGTCTGTTTTGTCTGGATGCTCTGACTTACTACCACAGTACCGAGATGTGCAAGTTAGATGGATTGGTTTAGCTAAATTTTCTCACAGTGTCGCGGGATGATCAAGCGAGCTGGATTAGCCATAGAAAATTCAGGGTTAAAGGGATAGGGTAGGAGAATGTGTCTGTGAAGGATGCTAATGGGGAAATCGATCGGTCGAATGGCCTGCTTCCATGCTGTGGGGATTCTATGGATTCCACAAAAAATCAAGGAGAGAATGAGAAAGGAGAAATGAGGAGAGGCAGACAGACAGATCAAAATCAAGGGAGAGAAGAGACAGAGAACGAACATTGAGAGTGTGTGGTCGAGGGATGGGGGGTGGTGGGACGTGGATGGCATGAACCTCTGTTAGGAACAGCAAGATCCCAGGGCAGAGGGAGAGATAAGGATTGAACAGAAGTGAACGGGGATTTTCGGAGATGACAAAGAGTGACTGATGGGTCAGTTCGTGAAAAACCTGTGTAGGGGGAGAGTGAAAGGGGTTGGGAGGGATGTGAACGGGGAGGGGTGATGTGAATGATGTGGTAGTGACAGGCAGCTTGGAATATGGAGAGAGAGGGAGAGAGAGGGGGACAGTGGGACCAGCCTGTGCGGCAGCTCCCTTTCAAAATCTGACATTCCCCCAGGATTCCAAGCACAGCAAGATTCCACTCCTTGCTCATTTCCACAATCTCAAAATGGTATCCGCAGCACAACAAGATCCCACTACATTCTAGAAAAAAAAAAATGAACATCTCAAAGTTTGCAGATAATACCAATTTAGGTGGGAGGGTGAACGGTGATGAGGATGCAGAGATGGATGCAATGTGAACTGGGCAAGTTGGATGATTGGGTAAATCAATGACAGATGCAGTATAATTTGGATAAAAGTGAGGTTATTCACTTTGAAGCATAAACAAAAGGCAGATTACTACCTGAATGACTGCAAATTGGGAAAGGGAAGTGTGCAGCAGGACCTGGGTGTCCCTGTGCACCAGATGCTGAAAGTAAGCGTGCAGGTGCAGCAGCCGGTAAAGAAGGCAAACAGTACGTTGGCCTTCATTGTGAGGGGTTTCGAGTGCAGTGGTTAAACAGGGCCTTGGTGAGGCCACACCCAGAATATTGTGTGCGGTTTTGGTCTCCTTTTCTGAGGAAGGATGCTCTTGCTCTCGAGGGAGTGCAGCGAAGGTTTACTAGGCTGATTCCAGGGATGGCAGAACTGACATATGAGGAGGGATTGACCAGGTTAGGACTGGTTTCCATAGAGTTCATGTAAATGAGGAGGGATCTCATAGACACTTATAAAATTCTAACAGGACAAGACTAATTAGATGCAGGGGTTCACAGTGTGAGGATTCGGTGTAGACCATTTGGGATGGAGATGAGGAGACATTTCTTCACCCAAATAGTGTTGAGCCAGTGGGATTCATTACCACAGGAAGGAGTTGGTGGCAAAATATTGAATGTGTTCAAGAGGCGGCCAGATACAGCACGTGGGGTGAATGTGGTTAAAGGTGATGGGGAGAAAGCTGGATTAGGTTATTGAGATGGACGATCAACCAGGATCACGATGAATGGTGGAGCAGGCTCAAAGGGTTGACTGTTTCTGGAGTCTGACACATTCACCCAGCAGCACAGCAAGATCCCATCTCTCGCTGCCTTCCACAACCTGGCACTTCCAACCTGTACCCCAGTAGAGCCAACACAATGGGGAACAGGAAGGTTTCTCAACCTGCCTCAGGACTGTTCTAGTATTTCTATTTGTGGAGAACAGCAAGAGAGATATTTAGCCCAGAGGTTGTGATTCACCCCCACACCCTACCAATCCCCACTCCAGAGCCTGTGTGTCTCCCTCTGTCTCAAGCTTCAGTCTCTCAGAAATCCCTGTGAAAGAGAGAGAGAGAGAGAGAGAGAGAGAGAGAGAGAGAGAGAGAGAGAGAGAGAGAGATTGATGGAAATTCATTGAATCAAAGCAGGATGTTTAGACAAAAATAAAGAGAAACAAACAAGATCCCATCACTGACTGACTTCCGAAATCAATCCAATTTATCCGCACTTTTATCTGACTTTACACCCAAAGAATAAGAACGGATTTCAACTGGGATCAAGGGGCAAATGCTTTCTGGCTGCCCCCAGGGTTGATTTTCTGGAAGACTGGATAATGATTCAGTGGTAAGGAGTGACTCCCCAGACACAATGTCTCTCACCCCACCTCCGCGTTTAACCTAATCTTCCAGCTGGTTCTCTGACATTATGGGGTGGGGGTAAAAAACAAGATCATTGCCCTCCCTCTTTCCCATTCCTCTTCATTGGCCACAGCCCCCGTGTCCTGAGAAATCAAACACATGGAGTCAGTCTGCAGGGGCAGCAACAAATGAGGGACGCAAGAGATTTTATTTTCATTCTTTCACACGATGTGAACATCACTGGCTGCCCAGCATTTATCCCCAATTCCTATCAGCCTGTGTAAACATGATAGTCACCTGCCTTATTGAACTGCTGTTCTGTATAATACCAATATTTTTGGAGAAACAGAACATAGCTGAACTTAAGCTATAGCTTCCTCTGTCCCTGCTCCCAGTTAAACATTTAACCATTTAGTTTGCACTGAGTTTGAGGCTGGAATTTCATCAATTGTCTCAGCGAGTTTATTCACAGAATAACACAACGGTGCATGAGTTACAGCCTGAAATCTAATCGACCAATTTGGCGTAATTTGTGTGCAGGGTAACAGGTCACAGTGAGTGAGTGACCGATAGGAGTACAATCAGCGGGTAAGGTGCGGTTCATGTATAAAATAAACAGTACGTGGTAGTGAGTGACAGGCCGGGATCTAATTAAGGAGATCAGGAATATTTTACATACAGAATAACAGATACCATGGAGTGCATTACAACCTGAAATCTAATTATGGGTTTATAGGTAGTTTATGTTATACGATAACAAATCCACGTGAGTTGCAGATTAGAATCTGATTGAGGGATTGGGGGTGATTTATATACAGAATAACAGATACATACGGGTAAATTACAGACTGGAATATAATTGAGGAGATCGGGATGGTTTGTATAGAAAATAACAAATACCCGGAAGTGGCTGTTGAGTTGAATCTAATCCTGGATTTCAAGTTGTTTTAGATAAAGAATAACAGATGCCCAAGAGTGAGTTTCAGGTTAATATCAAATCGAGGGGTTCAATGTAATTTATTTCCAAAGCAAAAGGTACCACAGTATGATTTAGAATTAGGAGTATGTTCAAGGAGTTCAGTGCTCATAGAAATAAATAAGACTGGAGAGTGTATACAGATTGGAATCTAAGTGAAGAATTTGGGGTCATTATTTATAGAATAACGGATACACGGGACTGAGTTACAGATTGGAATCTGATCAGGGTGTTCAGGGTGGTTGAGACACAGAGTCTCAGAAGCGTGGGAGTGAAGTACTGGTTGAAATTTAATTGAGATGTTTGGGGCGTTCATTTAGAAAATAACAGACAACTGTGTGTAAATTACAGACTGGTGTATAACTGACGGTTTAAAGCTGGTTTATAGATTGAATTACAGATAACCCTGTGTGAATTACAGGCTGGAATCTAATTGAAGTGATCAGGATTGTTTACGTACAGATTAACAGATACCTGTGAGTGACTTACAGATGGTAAGCTAATCAAGTTGCTCAAGATGGTTTCCAGATATCAAACAGATACTTGGAAATAAGTGATAGGCTAAAATCTAACTGAAGGGAATGGACAATTTATATACGAAACAACCAGATAGGAGAGGGGGTCATCAGGAGAAAGTACCCACCATGGACCAACGCAAAAATGCCCAACAGCTGTAGGTGGAGGTTTCCATGTGATCTGGATGATGGCAGAGAACAAAGAACAAAGAAAATTACAGCACAGGAACTGGCCCCTCGGCCCTCTAAGTCTACACCGCTCCAGATCCTCTATCTAAACCTGTCACCTATTTTCCAATGATCTGTATCGATCTGCTCCCTGCCCATTCATCCCTCCATACCAAGCAACATCCTGGTGAACTTCCCTTGCACCCTCTCCAAAGCATGCACATCCTTTTGGTAATGTGTTAACCAGAACTGTACGCAGTGTTCCAAACACAGCCAAACCAAAGTCTTATATAACTGCTACATGACCTGCCAACTCCTGTACTGAATGCTCCGCTCAAGGAATGAAAGCATGCCGTATGCCTTCTTGACCACTCTAACGACCTGTTTCGCCAACTTCTGGGTATAAGGAACCTGAACATCCAATTCTCTCTGTTCATCAACTTTCCTTAGGGCTTTTCCATTTACTGTATAGTTCACTCTTGAATTGGATCTTGCAAAACTCAACACCTTGCAATTGCCTGGATTGAAATCCATCTGCCATTTCTCTGCCCAACTCTCCGATCTATCTATATTCTGCTGCATTCTTCAATAGTCCACTTCAATATCTGCTACACCACCAATCTTCATGTCACCTGCAAACTTGCTAATCAGACCATCTATACCTTCCTCCAGATCATTTATGTATATCACAAATAACAGTGTTCCCAACACGCATCCCTGTGGAACACCACTGGTCACAGTTCTCCATTTTTAGAAACTCCCTTCCACTGTAGCTCTCTGTCTCCTTTGCCCAGCCTACTCTCCATCCATCTAGCTCATACGCACTGGACAACATCCAACCTCGCTTTCTCCATCAGCCTACGATGGGGAACCTTACCAAATGCCTTACTGAGGTCCATATATATGATACCTATACCCCTTCCGTCATCTACTGACTTTGTCACTTCCTCAAAGAATTTTATCATGTTGGTAAGACATGATCTCCCCTGCACAAAACCATGCCACCTATCACGAATAAGCCCATTTTCTTCCAAATGGGAATAGATCCTATCGCACAGTATCTTCTCCAGCAGCTTCCCTACCACTGACCTCAGGCTCACCGGTCTGTAATTACCTGGATTACCCTTGCTACCCTTCTTAAACAAGGTGACAACATTAGCACTTCTTCACTGCTCTGGAACATCACCCGTGTGAAAGGGCAGAAACACTCTCAGGGACTAATCGTCAGGAAGGGACAGAAGAATATTTGGACTTCCACGTGGCATCAGATCAAGACAGTCTACATTTAAACCTTGACTCAGCAGGGACAGATCAGCAAGTAAATTGGGAAGAGGTCATCAGGTGTCTACAGATTACAGGAAACAGCCAATATTTAGAAGGATAAATGATGGGTTCCCAGATATTACCACGGTTTGGTGTAGGATAGTGAAGAAAGGGAGTCAGAATTATGCATGTCTGCACTGAAAAAAATTGAATCTTATCTGGGATTAATTGCCTTTGACTGAAAACATTGCCAAACATGTATGTACCTCAGGGTGCTGAAGTCTTAGGCTGCACTAGTTTATTGATTTCCCACTTGCCTACTTTGAACACCATCCCCCTCTGTTTTCCCCATTCACTAAAAGTACCAATATCCTTTCATAATTTCAGGAGCATCCTGGTTACAATGCTGCCTATCTGGCACTGCCTCGCCATCGACAGTCCAGTGTCACTAAGGTGAAACCAACAGTCACACAAAGTTCCATCCTGGACTTTGTTGAATTGCTATGCAGCATTTTACTTTATTTGTTGTCAACACACAATTTGAACTCACAGCAGGCCAGTGTCAGATCAACACTTGGCTTTGGGATCTGCCGAGCCACACAGGGTTCAAATTCTGTGACAGATTCTGAAAAAAGGTTACCCACAGTTCAGTGACTGAGCTGGCATTTCACTCTCCGAATGTTCAAATCTTTTAGATGATTGGCGCTTGAGAATAATGGCAGACTTTGATGAGATGAGTCTCAGGCATTTACAGTAAACAGGCTCTGCAATTTAATCACCTTCAAAGCGCTGCCTCCATTTCCTACAACTGCAAAGCGAAATAACATTTCTAAAACAAAGGAATATCACCGTGAAAACAGTTTTTCACATATCACCTACAGTATTTTAGCCCCAAAGTGATACTTATAGATATGTAAGGGAGCATAATATAACCAGCAATTTTCTGCATTCCTTTTCCCAGTTTAACGTTTGATTATTTCGTTTATCTTCTCCTCAGCCTAACATTCAACAAGTATCACTTCACGACTCAGATTATTTCAATTGTCCTGCTATTTCACCAGACCGTATGTATCTAAAGAATCACCATCTAAAACTCCCAGGGCAGGTTTGGAATCAAGTTAGAAACAGAATAATACTATTGGCTCACATCTTGCAATATTCAGTCCACAGGATGCATTTCATCAAGGTCAGGAGACTTGTTTACCTTTACGTTGAGAGATAATAATATACAAAGTGTGAGGTGTGTTTTAATCTGCAAAAATGGAATGAAAGATTCAGTCAGTCAGTCAACCATTTTATGTTTGCTCATGGCAGACATTTCATGTTAACACAGCACTGACATCGAGTTTATGAGAACACAGCATAAGAACTAGGAGCAGGAGTAGGCTATCTGGCCCCTCGAGCCTGCCGTACCATTTCCAAAGATCATGGCTGATCTTTTTGAGACTCAGTTCCACTTATCCGCCCACTCACCATTACCCTTAATTTCGGTACTTTTCAAAACTTTATCTAGCCTTGCCTTAAACACATTCAGCAAGGTAGCTTCAACCACTTCACTGGGCAGGGAATTCCACAGAATCACAAACCATTGGGTGAAGAAGTTCCTCCTGACCTCAGTCCGACATCTGCTTCCCTTTATTTTGAGCTGATGCCCTCTAGTCCTCGTTTCACCTGCTAGTGGAAACAACCTCCCTGCCTCCACCTTATCGATTCCCTTCATAGCCTTATATGTTTCTTTAAGATCTCCCCTCATTCTTCAGAACTCCAATGTGTATAACCACAGCCTACTCAGTTTCTCCTCATAATCCAACCCTCGCAACTCTCGAATCAACCGAGTGAATCTGCTCTGCACCCCCTCCAGTGCTAGTATATCCCTTCTCAAGTAAGGAGACCAAAACTGCACGCAATACTCCAGATGTGGCCTCACGAGGACCCTATCCAGCTGCAGCATAGCCTCCTTGTTTTTAAACTCCATCCCTCTCGCAATGGCAGACAAAATTCCATTTGCCTTTTTAATTACCTGCTGCTCCTACAATCATGCTTTCAGAGATTCATGCACAAGAACATACAAGTCCCTCTGCACAGCAGCGTGCTCCAATTTTTACCATTTAAATCATAGTCCATTTTGATGTTATTCCTGCCAAAATGGATGACCTCACATTTATCAATATTGTACTCCATCTGCCAGACCTTTGCCCACCCACTTAGACGATCTATATCCCTCTGCAGACTTTTAGTGTCTTCTGCACACTTTGCTCGACCACTCTCACGAGTTTCATCTGCAAATTTTGACACACCACACTTAGACCTCAACTCCAAATCATCTAAGTAACTTGTGAACAATTTCAGTCCCAACACTGATCCCTGAGGCACACCACTCACCACTGACCACCGATCAGAACATAAAACACTCATTTACTCCTACACTTTGCTTTCTACTGGTCAACGAATCCTCTATCCATGCCAATACGTTACCATCCAAATTAATCTTCTGCAGCAGTCTTTGGTGTGGCATCTTGTCAAATGCCTTCTGGAAATCCAGATACACCACATCCACAGGTACACCATTGTCCACGATGCAAGTAATGACCTCAAAGAATTGCACCAAATTAGTTAAACATAACTTACCCTTCATAAACCCATGCTGGGTGCTCCCAACGGGACAATTTATATCCAAATGTCCTGCTATTTCTTCCTTAACGATAGATTTAAGCATTGTCCCCACGACTGAAATTAAGCTAATTGAACTATTGTTATCAGCTTTTTGCCTACGTCCTTTTTTGAACAGTGGCGTCACATTGGCTGTGTTCCAATCTGTGGGAACCACCCCAGATTCCAGTGAATTTTGGTAATTCATTACTCGTGTACTTGTTATTTCCCCCCAGCACTACTTTCAAAACCCTGGGATGCATTTCATCAAGGTCAGGAGACTTATCTACCTTTAGCCCCATTAGCTTACCCAACACTGCCTCCTTAGTTTGTAGGTATTTAGTTTCTAGGTCCTCATATGCTATAACCTTCTTGTTGTTAGTTTTCGGCATGTTATTTGTGTCTTCCACTGTGAAGACTGACACAAAATAGCCGTTTGATGTTTCGGCTATTTCCTCATTCCCAGTTATTAAATTGGCCTTCTCATCCTCTAAAGGAAAATTGTTTACCTTCGCCACTCTTTTACGATTTACTTAGCTATTTATGAAACTTTTGCTGCCTGTTTTTATATTCTGAGGTAGTTTACTCTCATGATCTATCTTACTTTTCTTCAGAGCTTTTTAGTGGCTTTCTGTTGGCCTTTAACGAGTTCCAAGTCTACTGGTTACCCACTACTCTTCGCTTTTTTGTTTGTGGTTTTTTTCAATGTGATACTTTCCTTTATTTCCTTAGACATCCATGGCTGGCTCTTTCTTTTCAGACAGTTCTTCCTTATCACTGGAATGTATTTCTACTGAGCACTGTGAAGAAATGCTTTGAAAGTCCTCCACTGTTCCTCAATTGACCAACTATAAAGTTTTTAGCTCCCATTCTACCTCAGCCAACTCCTTCCTCATTCCTTCATAGTCTCCATTTTTTAAGCACAGGACACAGGTGCTGGATTTAACCATCTCACGCTCCATCTGTATTTTATATTCGACCATACTATGATCGCTGCTTCTGGGAGGATCCCTGTGAAATAATTAATTATTCCTGTCTCATTACACAGGGCTAGATCTAGGATAGCTTGCTCCCATGTAGGTTCCATTACATACTGTTCAAGGAAATTATCAAGGATGCACTCTCTGAAACCCTCCTCAAGGCTGCCATGACCGAACTGGTTTGACCAATCGACATGTAGATTAAAATCCCCCATGATAATTGCTGTATCATTTTTACATGCATTACCTATTTCTGTTTCTTTCCGTCCCCAACACGATGCCATTATTTGGTGGCCTATAGACCACACCTATCAGTGACTTCTTCTCCCTGCTACTCCTAATTTCCACCTAACCGAATTCAATGTTTTGTTCAGTAGAACCTATATCATGCCTCACTACCTCCCTGATATCATCCTTAAAAAGCAGAGCAACACCGCCAGTTTGATTTCCCTGCATATTTAACTCCCAATTATGACTGTCCTGCAAAGATGTCTCTGTAATTGCCACTAAATCATAACCATTTGCCATGATTAGTACCGTGAACTCATCCACCTTGTTTTGAATGCTCCGAGCATTCATATAAAGTGCCCTTATGCCAGTTATTGCACATTCTTTTTGGGTCCAATACCTCCATTGCTAACAGTTCTTGAGTTCTTCACATTAAACGCTTTCTTAATTTTCAATGGATTTTAAGTTTCCTCGTCACCTGCTAACCTGCTGCTTTACCTTACATTAATTATTATTCTCCCCCTAAGCTCACTTCTCTGTTCCTCCATACTTACTAGTTTAAAGTCCTATTCACCACCCTATTCAACCTTTTCGCCAGATCACTGGACCCGACCCTGTTCAGGCCCCAGTCCGTCCCAGCGACATAGATCCCTCCTGTCCCAGAACTGATGCCAGTGGTCCATTGAAAGGAAACTCTCTCTCACACACCACCCTTTTAGCCACGTTTTTACTTCCCTGATCCTCGCCTCCCTATGTCAATTTGCACGTGACTTGGGAAGTAATGCAGAGATTATGACCATTGAAGACCTGTTGTTTCTTTTTAAATTTTGTTCCTAGCTTTTGATAATCCCAAAACACTTATTTTTCCTAGTCCTGCCTATGTTGTTGGTGCCAACGTGGGCCGTTACATCTGGATCCTCCCCCTCCCTCTCTAGTATCGTCTCAAGTTAGTCAGAACTGTCTCGCACCCTGGCACCGGGCAGGCAACACACCATGGGAGATTTTCTATCCTGCTCGCAAAGGATACTATCTATCCCCCTGATGATGGAACCCCCTACAAATACAATCAGCCTTTTTGCTCCCCTCTCTTGAATGGCCTCCTGGGCCATGATGCCGTGCTCAGTTGACTCATCCTTCCTGCAGCCCTGTTCGTCATCCACGCAGGGAGAAGGTGTGTCAAACCTGCGGAACAATGTTAAGGGCTGCGGCTCCTGTGTTCCTGTCTGGAGGGTCCCTCTACCTGCCTCACTCGCAGTCACACACTGCTGTCCCTGCCGCCGATCAAGTTAACATTAGTAAATTTACCAGGTGTGACTGCCTCTTGGAACACAGTATCCAGGTATCTCTCCCCATCCTGGGTTTGCCGCAGAGTTTGGATTTCGGATTCCGGCTCATCAACTTTGAGCCGGAGTTCCACAAGCAGCCAACACTTGCTGCAGATGTGGGCACTGCCGTTCTCAATGGGATCAGCTAGCTCTAACGGCATACAACGACAACACATCAGCTGGCCTGCCATCTTTTTTTTTAACATTCACAGTGTTCTCTGCACCAGTCAGTTTACTCAGTAACATATTCAGACTCCGGCTTTGCCTTCTGACCCGATCCCAGAGGATTTGGCTTCCAGGCAACCACCCCGAAAGATAGCAAAGACATGAGGGAAAAAGAAAAGAATGCAACTGGCTAACCTGCTCACCACACGTAGTAGGTATTATTAGGTTAGGACGGGTGAGTGTACTGTTTCAGGTATTATTTAATTTATTGTTTTATTATTTAACTCCCAAATTTATTGGGTGGAAACTTACCTTCTCAGGCTGTCCTCGTGCTTTCGCCCAGACTCCCTCTGCTGAAACAGCTGAAAGGACATAGTCACGTGAGGTAAGACTTTTATAATTGTAAGCTTACAATAATTCCATTAAATAACAATTCCATCTGTGCCCTTTCTCATAACTTTATGTCTCAATAAACACAGCGTGCGTCTTTGCTAATGTCTTTATGTCCCAGTAAAACCCATATGGGTTATTTCTAAACTTTTTTCAATTTTTGTTGAATTGTCAGGATCAAGATTGCTTCCATGCTCCAACTGAAGTCGAATCACAAGTACTGCAGTTGTACTGTAATCTCTTTTCTTATACATGTTTTCATAGTATGAGGGAATGGCTTGTAAGAAAAATACAGATGGCCTGACTGACTCTCAAGTATTTCAAAAGGTAATTGAGATTCAAAAACTTCATTGAGGGTCGAAAGTCACTTCCAGTGCAAACTGAACAATGGCACCAAATTCAGTCACCAAAGGTCAAAGTGATACTGAAATGTACACTTTACTGACAAAATTGCCCCATTCATGACCACCACGGAATTCATTGCCTCAAGCAACCTAACCTCATTTCTCATGATGATCACTACATTGAAAGCCTGGAAATTTCTGTGTTTAACATTGTCTGTACGAAAGACAGATGTAAGCCGTTCTCTTTCATTTTCTTTCCCCATGAAAAGTAGTCAATGGTAAAATCGCGCATCTTCGAGATAACTGTTTGACCTACAGTCCAAATTCTCTACATAGTCCCGAAACAAACAATTTCAGTCACAAAGCCACCATTCCATCATATTTGTGCCATATTGAATGTTGTGCTCAGAAGCACCTCAAATTCTACAAACGCACGCTACATTTCTTCAAGCTCACAGAAATTTTTACTCGTGTTGAGACTCTGCTGAGGTACTTGCCACAAAGCTCATGCCAAATAGATTTCGACTGAAACTTGCGAGCCGAATTTTTTGGCTACTGATTGAAAAATTTTCTTTGCCAATAAAAACTGAAAAAAACTGCAGATGCTGTAAATAACGAACAAAAACAGAAGTTGCTGCAAAATCTCAGCAGGTCTGGTAGCATCTGTGAAGAAAAGAAATGGAGTTAACATTTCATGTCCAGTGACGCTTCATGGAACTTGCTACATACGTTGTCAACTCTGAGAGAGGCTTAATTGTTACTTTCAATGTATACACATGAGACAAAACTAGGGAAGTTAGTTCCACTGCCAGTCGTGGGAAAAGTGGTGATCGAAATCCGGCAATTTTTTTCAAAAAACATAGTTTCTCTTGATTCGGAACACTAATTCTGTTTCTCTTCCATATTATGCAAAGTCTGTTTTGTTTCTATGGCATTTTTCCCTGTTATTTTCACACGTTCGTGAAGTCCAGAGACCTGTTTGCTTCACTGGTCAAAAATTGTGATCATGTGTACGGATAGTAATTCCTTTCACTGTCGCTGTTGGTTGTACATTGTGCAGTCGATGGGTTGTGTTTTGTGGCTGCACCCTGGAAAGCTCAGCTGCAGGATTAATCAGATGAAACAAACCTGCACGGATTGCAAGCTGTGGTGCAGCAGCGAAAATTCACCATGACACATTTCATTTGCATGCCATTGGTGAAGGAAACATGCAAAGACTGCCATGCAAGATTGGAATCATTATACAAAGCAGTCAACTCGTAGCGATAATCGGCCGCACTTGGCCAGTATGTGGACTGAGCTCATGACTTTGGCATTATTAGCACCACCCTCTGACTTACCCGACCACCACAGAGTTGATAGCTTTGAATGGCCTAACCTAATCAGACACATCATCTTTTGGCACATTGGGATTAAGCATAATTGGCACTGTGAGCATTCTTAAAATCAGTCTCTGGCAGAATCAGAAAGATAAGATCAGGAAGTCTCTTTACTCAGCTGTTTTCATGCCCATCACTTCTCAGACCTTGTGCTTTTCATTCCCTAGCCCTGCATCCCAGTTGAGGATTGGTCTCACGATCTTCCTGCGATTGTCTCAAGTAGCTCATTGACGTTGGAGCAGGACGGTCGAGGAAACTTGAGGTGAGGCAGGGACAGAGGCAGAAAGACTTGTGGCATTAAAAGTATAAGGCTTTGCCTATTTGAGTAATTTCTGCCAGGCACTGTCCTATCAAATTCCCAGGATTGGGTGGGTGTAATTTGGAAATTGGAATAACACATGAGCAGCGTGTAGAATTATTGCCACTCACTGTCCATTTCATGTCTCAGATCATGACACATTTCTGATTGTCTGGAGAATTTGCTTGTATTCCAACTAAAATCGTCTTTTGTTGGAGTAACTTGTGGATGTGAAGCCGTGGAGCAGCATAGCCCTGAGCCTTCGGTCAGTCTCAGGGGATGTGGCTGTATGCCGCCTCTATGGGTGAAAATGTAGATAACTTCCTCAAGTTGGCTTCACATACTTTTATCATCTCAAACTTCAACCAAATTCATTTTCTCATTCGAGATTATATTGATAGCCTCATCCACGTTGCTACTTGAAATGTGAGAACACGCAGGGCTACGGGCCAAACGCTGGAGACTGCGATTAGAATGGTTTGATGAGCCACGTTGACAGAATGAGTCATCTTCCACGCTGCCAGAACTTGGTGAGAGGGAGATACTGATCAATAGTCGACATGACAGGGACTCAGTAGTCAGAAGCAGTGTTATTAGGAATATGTACTGAAGAAGCCTCCTTGTTAGTCTGATGGCGTGCATAAAATACGGAACTTTGGATACTGGAAATCTGACGTAAAGAGAAATTGGTAGAGAAACTCAGCAGGCCTGGCCACATCTGTGGAGAAAAAAACAAGAGTAACGCTTCTGGTCCAGGGACCTTATGTCTCAAACGGGTTAGTTATGACTTTCTATGGTACCATGCAAGGTGCAATTATCGGCTTCATATCTCGAATGAGCATATTTATCGAAATCTCTCTTTCTGATTAGCTTACAATTGTTAATTATTACTGTTCACCAAACAGCAAGAAATAATATTTCTTTGATGATGGCAACCCCAGGAGACAAGGTTTAGGACTGGTACAAGAAACATGCTGAGTTGTCTCCTTTGAAATCACCATTTTGGATCTACAACATTTGGGCTGAGGGAGGTTTAAATGAGGAACACTCTGTAATGCATCAGCATGAGTGGGACTTGAATTATTTACACACCTAAGCCTCAGCGCCACAAGGGAGTCTGATCTTGACATGTATATGTTCATTTCTTTCATCACTCAGTCACCGTAACTCAAAAGTTCTCTTTCTCATCAATGCTGCTCAGTGAGAATTTCAATCCATCCCTGCGTTTGCAAAAAAACATGATATTTCACAGCTGAGATTCCCTGCTGAAAATTTACAGAATGAGACAATCTCCACTTGCATGAGATTAGAACGGATATTTTCACGTGTTCAAACTGACAGGATATAGAAGATGTGTACATCTTCTTGGGACCCATTAACCATGTTAATCCACCACAGAGTGATGGATCTCAATACGAGAAACAGGGTCATTGTGGTGAATTGACAAGGACTGGTGTGTGAGTCAGTGCAATCAGTGGACAGTAAAAGCTGATCTGTTAGCACCAGCACTGAGCCTTGCACCAGTCACTTCACACTCACTTCTGGTCTCATGCCTCCCAGTCATCACTGCCTTTCACGTTCATTTCACTTCTCCACCCCGCTTCTGAACTTGTTTCAGACACATTGCAGTTTTTCATGAGAAATTAGAGCATTTGGAAAAGGATTTCTGGGATATGGATTTCACTCAATGGGAAGGGTTCACTGCCTATCACTAATTACCCAAGAGATGGAAACAATGAGTTATTTTATTAAACCGTTGAACGACATGGAATTGAAGTGTAGCCATGATTCCATGATGGACAGTGTGCAATGATTTGGACCCAGGGACACTGAAGGGACAGCAATATCTTTCCAACTCAGAATGGTGAAAGGCTTGGAGGGGGATTTGTGGTGGTAGGTTTCACACACCTGCTGCCATTGTCCCACTAGATAGAAGCAACCGGACTGAGTATGACACAATCAGGGTGTACCTTCTGTGAGCAACCGGGAATTTGTTTTATTCGGGCAGTTAGCAGGAGGAGAAATAATTTCTCATTCCCTGGCTGAGCATTGTATCAAGTTGGGACAATGTGTACTCTGAATCCTGAGCAGGGAACACCAGTTCTGCTGACAGTAACGCTTGTGAACTGACTTGTCCTCACTCTTGTACCTGTTCTCCACGTCATAAGCACTTTCACCGGCAAAGTTGCTCTCTCTAGTTATCAATGTGAAGAAAGCAGAGCTGTGATATTCTGACGTTGAGAAGGTGATGAACTGTGGCAAGGTACAAAAAAGGCTGATACTAACGGGAGCTCGCATTGAGGCACCCATCAACGGTGAAAAGCGACACCAGTACAGGCGTTTTTCAATCTGTGTCATTCCAGAGCCCAGGCCAGAAATGACCAGAGGATTCTGCCTGATTTGGCTCACGGGCTTGACTTGACGCGACGATGACTCTAAGTATGAAAGTACATTTCACAGAATTGATTCATAAAATTGTGCAGTGAATGTGAATAAAATAATGGCCAGTTCTAACAGAGAAACAAGCGACATTTAAGAAAGCACCTGAGAGCAAATGTGGTTCTTTTGCCAGTGAAATTCACCGCTTCACAAAGTTGTCACCATTGATGCGAAGTAGTGACGGTGGTTGTCTTTGCTGGTTATTTACTTCGTGAACCCCACATCCGCCTCTGTCCCTGTTAGCATCACCACTCGGCGGGATGTAAGCAGTAGCCATTGGCTCTGCGTAGTTGCATAATATATAACGCCCCTGTTTTTCCGATTAGAACTCTGAAGGTTTGAATTGTTGAAGGCAGCTGGTAATCAGCAGATTTTCTATTTTTGCAACTGCCAATTTACGTGTCAGATTTCCAGGACCTGATGTTTTTGTGTGGCTGCGTTTAAGAAATTGACATTTTCACGTGTACAGTGTATGTGTCTGTTTCAGATCACTTCCCGTTTCGTACGCCAGTTCACAGCAATAGTTCTCGTTGCCTGGACGTGTTCCTTGCTTTCAACCTAAAACCGCCTTCTGTCAGATCATCTTGTTTGCGGGAACGGAGCGCGGATGTCAAGTACATGGATCGAGTTTAATCCTGAGGCCTCTGTCAGTCTCAGGGGGTATATCTGCCTGTCTCCCTCAGTGGCTGAATAATGAGGCTGCGTTTTACCATCCCTGACTTCAGTCCCGTTCGTTGATTACCGGAATAATCTAATGGACATTTGCCCTCGAAATGTCAGAATGCACAAGATGATGGACCAAATGTTAGAAACTAGGCCTGGAAGAGATGGGTGTCTGATTACTCTGATACACTGATACGATGGACCAAATGACCTTTTCACGCCAAAAGACGAAAGGTGGGGAGAAACTGATGTTCAGCCAAAATGATCACAACTAAAAAGGCTAAAGCAGTGACATTTAAAAGATAGAAGCCCTTTGGGCGGGCTCCCTGGACTACTAGTGGTTAAGATTCAGCGCTTTCACTGGTGGGCGCCCGGGATTGATCTCTGGTCGGCAAAGTTGGCATGATGACAGCCTTGCTGATTGATTTTAAGAAGCAGGAAAGGAACTGCCGGCACGTTGCTTTTGTCCCAATCTTTATTCAAGTCAACGTGTAACACAGAACTGCAGATTCTGGAAATTTGAAACAGAAACAAGAATTAATAAAGACACGTAGCAGACTTGGCAACGTGTGCAAAGAGAAACAGAGTTAACGTTTCAACTCCACTGACCGCTCATCAGAACAAGGTTAGTTATGCACTTCTCTATTATAATGCCGGGGAAATTATCACTTTTGCCTGTCGAATCAGCACATTTAGCAAAATAAGTGATTAAGTTGTACCATCGACTTTTCAAATTTAAAAGAACTTTTATCAGCTCCACTTTTGCTTTCGTCGCTCTTAGGTGGTCTAATGGCTCCATTCAAATGCTTGCCTTTTTATTTACCTTTCTGTCAGTTAGCAGTGTGCAATTGAGAATTGATCCTTTCAGTGTCTACTTCAATCAGTATCTCTATTCTTCTCTAAATGTCTCTGTGTATCGAGCCTTACCCTCTTTCACATGCTCCTATTCTGGGTTTGTCCATATCCCTCATTTCCCATTTCTGCACTTTGAAAAGTCTGAAATTCTGAGACAGTTTAAAAGTGATGCTGAGAGACTTCCTCCACTTAGCACCCCCCACCGCCACCTCGGGGTGGAATGTCATGAGCTAGGTTCACATTCTCTGGATAATGTAATTGTCACTGAGACCTGAGTTATGGATACACTTCTTCCCTCAAAATACGATGAGCCTTTAGACTTCGAGACAGAATTCCTAATTCACCCTAAAATAAAACACTGCCCTTACTATTGCACAACTACAGTAATGTCTTTACTGCCAATGTAAAATGAATGAAGGATGACAGCAGAGAATGAAACTGTTCAGCTCGTCGTTTTTGCACACATTACTGCAACATTTCCCGGTAGGTCCAGTGTTTATCCTGTCTCACCTCGCTACTCCTTCCAAATTAGGAATGAAGAAGTAAAAATAGTAAAAGAGGGGAAGAAAAATGCTTGTGGATCAGAGGAAAGAGACTCTATGATAAATTAAGTGCTATCACGTAACAACATTCCCTGATGGTGGCTAAAAAGGCGACAGGAGGAAGAGCACTGCATAATAACAAGGCTGACCTCAAATGCAATAAGTATACACCTTTTTTTTTCTAAGGACGTTGCAGGCTGGATCACCAATCTGAATTGTTGAAGAATGTTTAAATGAAGAGCTTTCAATGAACAGCACAGGTATCACTACGGCTTGAACCCAGGGCCTCCTGTTCCTTAGGAAAGCAGTTTAACCAACTCAGTCACAGCACCACAGCCCAAGTACCTTTTCCCACCTATAAGTGAATTTCCTTAAGCATGCAATCAGTCCTATATCAGTGACACAATGTGTCTTGTTTTCCGTATCAATATTGCTCAGCGAGAATTTCAATCAATACCCACTTTTGCAAACGGACAGTTCAGGACTGAACATTTTCCTTTGAAAATCCACAGAATGAGACAATCTCCTCTTACACTGATAATTTCATCTGTTTAAACTGATAGTTCATCCCCTCAGGTCCCACGCTAACACACTTAGGGAACCTCTGAATGGTAATTGTGGTGAATTGATCAGGAGTGACGTGTGAGTTGGAATAAATGGTGGGCAGTAAAGTCTGACCAATTAGCACTCATACTGAGCCTTGCATTACCAACTTCACACTCACTGCCTGCCTCACGCCACCCAGCTATTATCGCCTCTCACATTTATTTCATTCCCCTTCTCTGCTTCTGAATTTGTTCCAGAGCCATTGAAGGAGTCCGATTGGGAACTGTAACTTTTAAACACGGATGCCTGGGAAATTGACATCACTCACCTGGATAGGATTTACTGCCCATCCTGAATTACCGCAGGGATGGAAATGTTCTTGAACACTTGAAATTGTTAGCATGTAAGTGCATTTATTTTTTTCTTGCTCAGTGAGAATTTCAGTCAACCACTGTTTTGGCCAGGATGGACAGTTCACAGCTGAAGATTGTCCATTGGATATACAAAGAACGAGACAATCTCCTTTTACACTGTTTTAAAACTGCTATTTTCACAAGTTTGAACTGACAGGATAAAGAGGATGCGCTCATCTATAAACTGTGGTAATGCACGATAAGGGAATCTCGCATACTGCATTCAATTCTATTCTCCATGATGGAGAAAAGATTTAGAAAAGGAGTACAAGGTAGTTTCCAGGGTTCGAGCAATTGTGTTTTAGGGAGGGGCTGAATAAACTGGGTCTATTCACACTGGATTGTTGGAGGATGAGGGGTGACCTCATAAAAGTTAATAGCAGGTATAGGGTGAACAGCCAAAGTCTTTTTTCTCAGCGTATGAGAGTCTGAAAACTAAAGGTACAGCTTTAATGTTTGAGGGGAAAGGTTTTAAGGGGGTCTACAGGGCAATGTTTTCACACACAGCGAGGTATGTGTATCGAATGAACTGACATAGTAAGTGGTGGAAGCTGGTACAAATACAGCGGTTTTAAGGCATCTCGAAGGGTACATGTAAAGGAAGGGTTTAGACCAATATTGGCCAAATGTTGGCAAACAGGACTAGATTAATTTTGGGTGTCTGATTTGCATGGACGAGTTGCATTGAAGGGTTTGTTTCTGGGCTGTATATGCATATGACTCTATGATTGCTTTAGGTGTAGATACACAGAGAGATATAGACAGAGATCTAGCTCTCATTCTCATGCACAATCTCACCACCTCTGTCTCCCATATGCACATTCTCATTCTTTCACATTGACAATCTACGTCTCTCTCCTACTCAATCTCGTTATCTATCGTACAATCTCACTCTCTCTCTCCCTGCTGCACATTCTCAGTCTTTCTGACGCACAATCTCACGATTTATCTCTCTCCCTCTCTCTCGTACAATCTCACTATCTTCTTCTCTCATACGCAGTCTTACTACCCCTCTTTCAGGCACAATCTCTCTCTTGCATAACCTCATTCTCTTTCATGTACAATATCATTATCTCTTGTACTCAACCATGTAACCACTCAGACACAATCGCCCTGTATCTCTCTCATGTAAAATGTTTCTCTCATAGGTAATCTCTTGTTTTTCTCTCACTGATATGCAATATCTCTCTCTGTCTCTCTCATTACCAATTTCACCTATTCTCTCAGATTCAGAGAAAAAAAAAACACAAGTCGATCTGGCTGTTGGATTTTAAAGATAGTAGATTGGCATGTGGGTGCAATAAGTGATGAGGTTGATCCACTAGGCAGATTCTTGGTAGGAAATCGTTGACTTTTGAAAAATTGCTAAACATGTTCTGCCTTCATTCTTGGTAGATTAGGTGAATGGATGCCTGAGAATGCATGGTAATTGCTGCCTTCTTCAAAAATTCCACCGACTCTGGTGCAGTTCCTGCAGATTGGACGGTGGGAAATGTAATTTCACAATTTGACGTGAAAGATGAGGAAAGGAAAACACTGAAGGACACACTAGCCAGCCTAACATTAGTACAGAGAGAACTGTTCGGATCTATTATCGAAGATGTATAGCAGAATCCTTGGAAAATATGGTGGAAATACAAAAAAGTATTGCAGGCCTGTAAAGATATTAGGCAAATGGGATGTTTTCCTTGTTTAGGTAGTCTAGAAGTAACTTTTAATGTCGCGTGAGATGGGAAAGGCCTTGTAAGAAAAAGCCAAAACACTGAATATAATAAAGCAGTTAATAATCTTTTTAAATTGATATTTAAATTGATCAAGGTGAATTGAAAGAAAGCGGAAATATGGTGTTTCCATAAAGGCTCACCAATGATCATATTGAATGTATAAGCAAGCTCAAGCTATTTAATGCTGAATTTTTCCATCTTGTCTTGATAATTCTGTATTCGAATTCAGTGGGATCACAACTTCATTTCTTGTCCCAATCCTCCACCAATCACTACAATTTTAAATAAAGTTAGGCCAGTGATATCAAAGAAATTATTATGCAACTCTCAGACTTTATCTTGTTCAGTGTTAAGAAGTTTCTCACATTTAGTTATTCAGCAAAAATAACTTGGTTATTACCAGGACAAGTTTCCACAAACAAAGATGCAATGTGGAAATTTAAAGTTCTTCAGAATGTTACCTTGAAAACACTTGGACTGAGTGATCATTAGATTCATGATCAAAGAAGAAATAACAAATTGTACCAGATGGTGTTCCGAAGCTGTTCTGCTCACACAAGCTGCTGGTGCTGTTCTATTATTCTTAACCAGTTGTGTCTGGCTGAATTGCCTTGACTTCAGCTGGTTAATTAACTCTGCTTATTTGCTCTTACTATTTTTATCCAATATTTGGCATCTTGGCAACTGTTTATGTAAAATGGCGCCAGGAATGGTGACTTTGTACACTTGTCACTGCGCTCCTGCATCCCTGTACTTGTGTAAACAAGACAATAAATTTAATCTTAAATTCTAAATTTTACATTTTAAGTTATAGTTCATCTACCTGAACAGCTGCAGGAACACATTCCTGTACTTATACATGATTCCATTTAGAAAATGTGCTCACATTCCAACTGTACATCTCTTTGGGGTATAATAGGTTTGTCCGAAAAAAAAAATAGCCTCCTTTTAGCCCCTTGTAACTGGCACAAGGTGACAGAATGGCTTACATATTATTCTTGTGAACCAGTCTCAAAATTCTATAAGATGCATCAAGGGTCTGAAAGGGTGTGAAAAAGAATACTTAAACATTCTGGCAGTATGAAATATTTACCCACCAGTAGCTTCACGCAACTGGTCTGTCTTTCAAGGTTTTATCACTGTTTCCTTTGATAAATAAAGTGGAATACTTACAACAGTCCTGTGGTACTATTCTCATATAAAATGAGGATTGAAATATTATCATCAAACACTCTGCCATTTCCAGAATTTCTTCCTTCATCAACCCTTGAACACTCCACTTGTTTTCATTTATTACCACATGAAAAGTCTTGGGTTGAAAGGAGTTAATGGAATCTGTTTGTTCAGCGTCTGCGATTAAACTCAGTCTCTGTGGATCTGAGCTGTCTCACACGGGGTGGCGGGGGGCGTCCTCTTTTAATAATGAGAGGGTTCTTTCAATTATTATCCCATTGTATCTGCGGGAATGTTATCTCCAGCATTAACACAAATTGACGGCATCAGAAAACGAGAAAGAGAGAGAGAGGAGAGATCCGAATTCGAACAATAGACTAGAAAGCTACAACAATGGATCAGAATCTAAGAACAATGGACTGGAATATTACAACAACGGACAGGAGTTTATCATTTTATGTTTACTATCTGTTTACATTTTTCGAATGGTGGTCATTATCAATGCGGATCAGATATTCACTTTATATTATTCAGTGTTTTTGTTATCCTATGCCGGCTATTGTTGGTGCCCCTGGTAAGTCTCACTGTCGAGTTACTATTTCTGTAAAGCTTACTTACTTTCTCAACTATCCTTATCAGTTACTGCTCTCCTTGATTCTGTTACTGTTTTTACTTAGACGTTGAATCCCGTTTATCGTGCATCAACTGTCACTAATTATATTAGTGAACTTGGCCATCACTCTCTCCCTCTCTGCTTTTGTCTCTCTGGGCTCTCAAAGTCAAGTTGCTTGTTTTCAACTGTAAACCACGATTCATTGTATTACTGCCATTTTTATTTAAATATTGATAACATGGATGTCATTATCGTCTATTATGACACAAATTCCATTCATTTTCCCTGACTCAAGTGGCTGAATAGGTTGGGAAATTTATATTTCCTTGGAACTTGGAGACTGAAGCGTGACCTTAGAGAGATTTATAAAATGATGAGGGGCATAGGTGTCTCTTTCCCAGAGTAGGAGAGTCCAAAATTAAAGGGTGTACATTTAAGCTGAGATGGGAGAGATTTAAGGCGGAATCTGAGGGCAAGCTTTTCATGCACAGTGTGTTGCCTGTAAGAAATGAGCTGCCAAAAGAAGTGATAGAGGTGGTGCCCTTATAATATTTTTTTAAAAAAGTCTTGATAGGTACAGGAATAGGAAGGGTTTAGAGGGATTTGGGCCACATGCAGGCAGGTGAGACGAGTTCGGTTTGGGATACTTGGTCACCTTGGACGATTTGGACTGAAGGGTTAGTTTCTCTGCTATATGACTCGATGACTCCATCCCCTCCCTGGCCAATATTTGCTTAAGCAGACGGTGAAGTCGCAACCGTGGTGGTCCCTTTGTCCGTGAATTGATTTCCAACTGCATCACCTGACTATTCTTGATCCTATTTACTGTCACCTCCAGAATATAATTTACAAAATAAACCCATCTACTGTTTAAGCTGTCAACTGTAAAATCCATCTTCGTAACACGAAGAATCTGTTGACCAAACTGTCAGTAACAGAATGCATTCTGCTAAAGCATTTCATCACATCTGTCCAATAGATGGTCCCCCGCCTCTCTCTCTCCATTTTATGAGCCAAACACGCTCCATTTGTTCGTACTTATACCGATCCCGACAGCCAGCCTTTATTTTGGACAGTCATTTTCACATTTTCAATCTACATCACCCCCCAGCCCCCAACCACTCTTCTTGTACTGGCCAGAGCTCACTTCCAGTCATTCACAGCATGCAGTCTAATTTTCTCCAGATTAGACAATTATGCAAAGCAGCTGTGCTGAGGAAAACTCAGTAGAACTTCTCATATGAGGCAGACAGTCCCGTTTACTGAAGAATGAACTGGCATGGCCTACGCAGCTCCCTGTGCTGGGCTTTTATCTTCAGTAACGTAGGAGCAGCGCTAAGAAAGCTTGTGATTTCAAATAAACCTTTTGTACCATAACCTGGTGTCTTGTGACTTCTGATTTTGACCACCCAGTCCAACGCCGGCACCTCCACATCAGGGCTTTAATCTTGACCGAATTTATCGTGTTTATCGTGATACTCAGGTTGGTAGTGTGATCGAATACTTCCTATTTCCCTGCATAAGGGCAACTCCAAAAACTCCAAAGAAACTTGACACCACCCAGGCCAAAGCAATGCTCTGCTTTGGAGAAATATCCAAAAGCTTCCATTCCCTCCACCACCAACGTTCAAATGCACTACTGTGTACCATGTAAAAGATGCACTGCAAATAGTCACTAAGACATCTAGAACAGGATATTCCATAACTGGGACCAATGCCATTTATTACAGCGAAGTCAGTAGATACATGGAACTCCACCACTTGCAGTTTAACTCCTTGGCATCCACCATCCCACCTTGGGGCTAAACTACCGTTCCTTCAGTGCCACCGTTTCAAATCATGTAATTTCCTCTCTGAAAACATTTTGAGTTTATCACAGCACTTAAACTGCAGCAGTTCAAGAAGGCAGCTCACTACTACCTTCTGCACAGCAATTAGGTTGAGCAATGGATGCTGGCTCGTACAGCAATGCAAACATCCCAGAAGTGTATGGTTATGTATAGATAAAGAAAGGAACTGCTGCATTATTCAGTTAGACTCAAGAATCTTTCCCCCTTACTCCCGGTGGGGCTTGAGATCTGTACTTACAGAATCTGAGCCTGCAACAAGAACAACACATGCAGCATAGACTGCAGAGAGGGGAACCTCTGAAAATGGAGTGTGTGTATGCGGGGAAAGAGATCTGTCCAACCCATCATGGATTATCCTAAAAACAGCTTAATAAGATACAGTTAACCGAGGGGTAGTGTGAGGTGATCCTGATTCAACACGGAGCTCGTCGCAGAGCGGTGCCACTTTCTTCAACACGACACGAGGGTGAGGACAGTGCTGCCAGTAGCAGGTGAGGACAGTGCTGCCAGTAGCAGGTGACGTGAATCCAGTGTTTTCCTCCTCATGTATTCCCACTGCTCGGGAGGCTTTAAATTAGTTAGGGATGTGGGTGTTTGTGCGAACCAAGGAGACAGTGAGAAAAGTGATCAGCCTGAGGCTGGTGCAGTTGGATAGTCAGAGATGGGGAGATGTATGGTTTCTCAGAGTGCTGTGAATCTTTGGAACTCTTTTGCCCAGAGAACAGTGGAGGCAGAGTCATCGAATAACTTCGAGGCACAGACGGGTAGATTCATGAATAACAATTGAGTTAATGCTTATTGGTGTTTCGGTGGGAATGTAAAGTTCAGGATACAATCAGATCAGCCATTGTCATATTGGAAAATGGAGTAATTTTGAAAGGTGGAATGACCTCCTGATGCTCCAGGATCTTAACAAATATAGAACATATAACATTACAGAGCAGAACAAGCCCTTCAGCCCTCAATGTTGCCCCGACCTGTGAACTAATCTAAGCCCCTCCCCGACACTATCACATCATTATCCATATGCTTATCCAAGGACTGTTCAAATGCCCCTAATGTGACTGAGTTAACTACATTGGCAGTCAGGGCATTCCATGCCTTCCTTATCACTCTCTGAGTAAAGAGCCTGCCTCTGACAGCTGTCTTAAATCTATCACCCCTCAATTTGTAGCTATGCCCCTTTGTACAAACTGAAGCCATCATCCTTGGAAAAAGACTCTCACTGTCCACCCTATCTAATCCTCTGATCATCTTGTATGTCTCTATTAAATCCCTTCTTAGCCTCCTTCTCTCCAATGAGAACAGACTCAAGTCACTAAGCCTTTCTTCATAGGGCCTGCATTCCAGACCAGGCAACATCCTGGTAAATCTGACCTACATCTTTTCCAATGCTCCACCCCCCTCCCCCGGCCCCGCTTCCTGTAATGGGGCAACCAGAACTGCACGCAATATTCCAAATGATACTGCACCAGCATTTTGTACAGTTGCAGCATGACATTACGGCTCTGGAATTAAATCTCTCTACCAATAAAACCGAACGCACCGTAAGCCTTCTTGACAACACTATCAACCTGAGTGGCAACTTTCAGAGATCTATGTACATGGACACCAAGATCCATCTGCACATACACACTATCAAGAATCTTTTCATTGACACAATATTCTGCCTTCCTATTATTCCCCAAAAAGTGAATCACCTCACATTTATCCGTATTAAACTCAATTTGTCACCTTTCAGCCCAATTTTGCACTTTATCCAAGTCTCCCGACACCCTGGAACATTCTTCCACACTGTCCACCACTCCATTGACTTCAGTGTCATCTGCAAACTTACTAACCCATCCACCTATGCTTGTATCCAAGGCATTTATAAAAATGACAAACAGCAGTGGTCCCAAAACAGATCCTTGAGGCACCCCACTAGTAACTGGACTCCAGGCTGAATATTTTCCATCAACCACCACTCGTTGCCTTCTTACAGAAAGCCAGTTTCTAAACCAAACTGCTAAGTCTTCCTCAATCCCGTGCCTCTGTATTTTCGCCAACAGTCCACCATGTGGAACCTTATCAAAGGCTTTCCTGAAGGCCATGTACACCACATCAACGGCCCTACCTTCATCCACATGCTTGGTCACCTTCTCAAGAAAATCAATGAGGTTTGTGAAACATGACTTGCCTTTGACGAATCCATGCTAACTATCTCCAATCAAAATGTTGCTTGCGAGATGATTATAAATCGTATCTCTCATAATCCTTTCCAAAACTTTTTCTACAACTCACGTAAGGCTTACAGTTATATACTTACCTGGGTCAGCCCCACTGCCCTTCTTAAACAAGGGCACAATATTTGCAATCCTCCAGTCCTCTAGTACTAAACCCCTAGATAATGAGGACTCAAAGATCAAGGCCAAAGTCTCCGCCACCTCCTCCGTAGCTTCCCATAGAATCCTCTGAAAAATCGCATCTGGCCCAGGGGATATATGTACCTTCACACCTTCTAGAATTTTTAACTCCTCCTCTTTACTAACCTTAATCCTTTCAATTCTAGTACCCCGTAACTCAGTCGCCTCCTCTACATCATTCTTCTGTTCCTCAGTGAAAACAGATGAGAAATATTTGTTTCGCACCTCTCCGACCTCCAGAGGGTCCACACACAACTTCCCACTTATGTCTTTGACTGGCCCTATTCCTACCCTAGTCATCCTCCTATTCCTCACATACCTATAGAAAGCTTTCGGGTTCTCCTTTATTCTACATGCTATTGTCTGCTCATGTCTCCTCCTTGCTCTTCTTAACTCTCTCTTTAAATCCTTCCTAGCTAATCTGTAACTCTCCATCGCCTCATCTGAGTCATCTTGTCTCATTGTCACATAATCCTCCCTCTTCCACTTAACAAGAAATACAATTTCTTTAGTTAACCACAGTTCACTTACCTTATCACTTCCACTCTGCCTGACAGGGACATACCGATCAAGGAGGCGCAATATCTCTTCCTTAAACCAGCTCCACATTTCGATTGTCCCCATCCGCTGCATTTTGTGAATCCATTCTATGCCTCCTAAGTCTTGCCTAAACGCATTATAATTGGCCTTCCCCGATCCAAAACTCTTGCCATGTGGCATGTTCCTATCCCTTTCCATCGATAAAGTAAACATAACCGAATTATGGTCACTCTCTCCAAAGTGCTCATCTACCACCAAATCAAGCACCTGGCCTGGTTCATTACCAAGTACCAGATCCAGTGTGGCCTCCCCTCTTGTCGGCCATTCGACATACTGTGTCAGGAAACCCTTCTGCACACATTGGACAAAAACTGATCCATCTGATGCCCAAGAGTTATAGCATTTCCAGACAATGTTAAGGAAGTTAAAGCCTCCCATTATTACCACCCTGTTCCTTTCACTCCTGCCCAGAATAGTTTTACCGATCCTCTCTTCCACGTCCCTGGAAATTTGCGGAGGCTATAAAAAATTCCCAGCAGTGTTACATCTCCTCTCCTGTTTCTGACCTCAGCCCATACCACCTCAGTGGACGAGTCCTCATTAAAAGCTCTTCTAACCATGATTATACTGTCCTTGACTAACAAAGACACGCCTTCCCCTCTTTTACCACCTTCCCTGAACTTAATGAAAGATCTAAACCCTGCAACCTGCAACATCCATGTCTCTGAAATGGCCACAACATCAAAGCCCCAGGTACCTATCAATGCTTCAAGCTCACCTACCTTATTCCGGATTCTCCTGGCGTTAAAGTAGACACACTTCAACCCAGCTTTCTGTCTGCCAGCACACTCCTGTGACAGTAAGGTCCTTTCCACGTCCTCCCTACGCTCATCCTCCTATGTACTAGAACTACACCTCAGTTTCCCACCCCTTTCTGAGTTAGTTTAAATCCAATCGAACAGCACGAGCAAATTTCCCATCCAGGACATTAATGCCCCTCAGGTTCAAGTGGAGACGGTCCTGTTTGTAGAGCTCCCACCTTCCCCACAATGAGCCCCAATTGTCCACACACCTGAAGCCCTACCTCCTGCACCATCCCTGCAGCCAGTTCCCATGTTTCGAATAAAAAAAACCTTCCTCATCTGTTATCTACTGAGGGGTTTTCCAGATCCTGGGTGTTGTTTGGAACATGGTTAGGCAGTTGTTTGGACAGGCACAACTTGATGGGCAGAAAGGACTTTTCTGTGATGTAGATCTCTATAGCTCTACAGTATTCCATCATCAGCCTTCCCCTGAATATTAGATAAGTGATATTCCCTAGAGTACTAGATTTACAACATGATCTGTAACATTCTATACCACACATATGCCTGAACATTCGAGATCATCAATGTCCACACCATTCTATAATTAACATTGTCTGAAACATTTCATGATGGATATTATTTTTGAATGACAGGACGTCAATTAATTACACAAAAGATAATATCCCAAGGAAGAGACCCAGATCGGGGCAGAAGGAGACATTTTTTCAGAGCCCCCTCAGGCAGTTAAAGGGATGAATATGTTTTTCCTGTGTAGATGTTTCTTTACTATAGATGATTGGTTACAATTTAGACTAAAAGATTACAACAATAAAAAAAAAATCAAACCTCTGCCTGTCTTCAAGGATTTGGGAGAGAAACCTTCGGATTACAACATTTTCATTTCAGGAATTCAGAGCAAATTTACCTGTGCTCGTGTTGACTCTTAAATGCATTAGAAGTTCTGGAAATTTTCTGTTCTTAAGGATGCGTGCCTATGTGTTTGGAGGAGGTATGTTTATTGTATTTCACGTCACATTTTCTGAAATATTTAAGACTATCCTCTTTGTCAGTTCAGTTCCAATTATTTCAATGAAACTCTGAATACAGTGACATATTTGAAAATCTCACTCTGTCCTCAATGAAACTGGTTAATTTGCCGCCATGTGTCAGTCGCTATCTGGTGGCCATGCCGTGAGAATGAAAGAGAATGGGAGAGCAGGAGAGAATAAAAAGAATAAGAAACTTAGAGGGAGAGCCTAAAGAGAGTGAGAGAAAAATTAATTGTAAGAACATCAGAGTAGGAAGGGGAATGGGTGGGAGGCAAAAATGTAGGGATAACATGAAGCAGAGGAAGAAGCAAGAACATGGTTGTTAATCTCAACTCCAGAGCTCAACTACGGTTCCCTCCACTTCCCAGATTAACCAGTTTCATTGAGGACAGAGTGAGATTTTCAAATATGCGGTAACCCAGAATAACTTTAGACAACAGCTGAAGAATCTGTGGCGGATCTACTGGTCATTATCCTCGACCTGATATTGAGACACATTCCCATTGTTTACTGGGAGCAGTTTAATTTCCTGAAGGCCATCCTTGTGTGTAATATCCACGCCGTCCTGCTTTACGCAACCCCTGACTGTTCTGTGTGGTTCACCGTCACTTTCACATTTGATCTATTTCTGGCCATTTGTTGCCAGAAGCTGAAAAGTAAATATTGCAGTGAGAAAACGGAGGCTGTGGTTCTGGGAACAGTGACTGTGTTGAGCTGTTTAAGGAACATTTTTTGGTATTTTGTGTTCTCAAGTCGGTATATGCTTACGAATTATCCATCTTTTCGCTTTGTCGCAACCAACTTTTATTCCTCACGAGTCTGGACAGCAATTGAGTTCCTCCAGAACATTCTCACGCCAACTCTCCCATTTCTCCTGATTCTGTTGCTCAATGTTTTCACTGTCAGACGCATTTTAGTGACCAGCAGAGTCTGCAGGAGACTTCGGGCCCACCTCAGAGGGGAAAAGCAGAGCGTCACAGAAATGCAGAGTCGATAAATGTCCATCGAATTACTGTTTGTGATCTCAGCTAATTTCATCTTTTTATGGTCTATGTTAATGGAATATTCGATGTGGAATCGGATGTATCGCTTTGGGTATCAGCTTGTGTACCTGGAGTACTTTGTGCAGGAACTGGGCTTCATGATGCAGCTCCTCAGTTGCTGCACAAACACTGTGATTTATGCGGTAACCCAGAATAACTTTAGACAACAGCTGAAGAATCTGTCGAAATATCCCCTTACGAAAATTAATCAATGAATCAACTGTACAAATTAATCAATCAACGCGCCACATCAAATTTTCACTAATGAAGCAGCTTGTAGCTGTGGTAACAGATTGGGTGCATTGCTGGCGTGTCCAAACTTATCACACAGATTACAGCAGGACTCTTCAATACTTCTCAACTTAGGGGCCTCTGAAAAGCGGTACCATTCCCATTAGTCCATGTATAACCTGAACGTGTAAACAATAGGTGTTCATTAAAGGGAGAAAAGCAGCTGAGCTAACAGTTCTTTGCCTGCTTGTTGAATATGCTGAGTTGGCGAAAGACAGACTCAAACCCGGCATTAGTCCTTGGGGAAGTGGAGGGAACCGTGGTTTAGCTCTGGAGTTGAGATTAACAACCATGTTCTTGCTTCTTCCTCTGCTTCATGTTATCCCTACATTTTTGCCTCCCACCCATTCCCCTTCCTACTCTGATGTTCTTACAATTAATTTTTCTCTCACTCTCTTTAGACTCTCCCTCTAAGTTTCTTATTCTTTTTATTCTCTCCTGCTCTCCCATTCTCTTTCATTCTCACTCCCTCATGCACTCTCTATCAAGCTACTCCTCTCCCACTTTCGTCGATCTATCTAATCTTTACTTTTTTCTGAACCTCTTCAATATTCCTTCCTTTCATTTCCATGGCATTTCTATCAGACCCCATCTCTCTTGAGTTCTAGACCTTCTTCTGCCTTGATTTCTGTTTTTCTCTCTCCTCTTCGATCTCTCTTGATCCATCCTCACTTCCTCTATCTCATTTTCCTTGTCTATCCCTCACCCTCTCCCTTCCTCTCTCTATCCCTCAGTCACACAGGCACAATCTTCACAGCCCAGTGGGTTAGGAGTCTCACTCTTCTATCGAGATTCTATCTTTTCAGAGGCTCCTGTCTGGGAAGGACAGAGACTTGAATTCCACATGCCTCCATCAATGATGCCAAGCCTTATAGCTTACACCCTCTCAGAATTTCTACGCATCATGGACAATGAAATATTCTATTCCTGACTTGTGGTGGGTAGAAGCCTTCAGCTGGAATGGTGTTAGACTTGGACGGACAGGAGAGGATTCTTTGTCAAACCAGAGAGGAGATATTGGCTGGATCGGGCCTTTGGCGACCGGGGAGGACCATTTCGTTATCCAGATAGTAATCTGGATGGGCCAACTGGGAAGCTTTAACAGACAAAATCAGAAACATTGGCAGTTTATATTGTGACATTTGACAGAGAGGATTGGAATGTTTGTCATGGAAACATGAAAGATAGGAGCATGAGTCTGCCATTCAACCTCTCAAGCCATTTGCACAATTCATCATAGCTTCAACATCTTAATCCTGTCCTTCCCCCACATCAATTTATACCTTCATCTACAAGCTATATCTGCATCCTTCTACCAAATACAATGCTCTTTTCTTAACGACTTTCTGTCATTTGAATTCCACTCATTCATCATTCTCTGGATGAAGGAATTTCACATTGTCTTCCCCCTAAACAGTTTCCCCCTTATCCTTAAACTATGACCCCTAGTTGTAGACTCCGTGCCATCAGCAACATTCCTCCTGATCTCCATATCTAGTCTTTTTTTTCATACTTTATATGTTTCTAAAAGATCTTCCTTCATACTTCTAAATTCCTGTGATTATAATCCTAATGATGCAATCTCTCCCCATATGCCAGTGCGAATTTCCTAGGAATCAATTTGGTAAACCTATGCTGCACTTTCTCGATGGCAATAGCATTCTTGCTGTGATAAAGATACCAGACCGGGTATGGCGTCACAAGTGCCATGTATAGTTGCAATAATGTATCCCCACTCACATAATTAAATCCTTAATATCAAGCGAGCAGACAGTTTCGACTCTTTACGAGATGTTACACCTGATTCCTGACCCAGGACTCTTTGAACATTCTATTAAGTAAATTTACAGAGATTCAAATAATAATCCATCTTCATTTTTGTGCAACAATGTAGTTAAGCTCACACTATACTGCATCTGTCATGCATTGCCCACTCAGTGGTTACAACCCTCTGCCACCACTTGCACAGTTCCTTATTTAGAAAGCAGATGTCAGTACTGTGCAGCCATCAAATGGCTACGGTGAACAAAGCTAAAATAACTGAATGCCCCTTTAGAAACCAATCATTCCACCTTACAGATTCCAACACATTTCTCAGTTTGCACATTATCACCTCTCAGCCTCCTCCACAGCAAATAAATTGAGATGTGAAATGGTGCATTTTGGATTTTATACTCGGGTCAATTATTAAACACACACACACACACACACACACACACACACACACACACACACACACACACACACACACACACACACACACACACACACACACACACACACAATCACACACACACAGGGTGAATCATCATGTACAGGAGCTTTATGAGTATTTTGTGCGTTTTTTTTTCGACAACACACAATCTGAAGCCATGATGGGGCAGTGTGACATTAGAATAATTCTTAATTTTAGGATAAAACAAGCGTGAATCAAGTTTTTAAATTTGTGAAAGAATCTTTGCAAGGGTTTACACGAATAATTCAGTGTATGATCTGGCAAGTCTCGTTTTGTACATTACATTCCAACTTCCAATTACTTGACATTCTAGTGAACCTGTCCCTATCTGTTAACAGCCTCTTTGGTTGTACACACAGATTTCACTCCCAATCACCGCAGTATTGATAGTCAAATTGAAGACATTGCACTTGTTGCATTTGTCCAAGTCATTGATATTGATTATCAAGCCTTTAGCAATACCCCTTCTGTCACCCAACCATACTAGCTTGCAAAGCTGTTAATGAACTCGATTATGATCCACCAATCAGCTCTTCATCCTCCACAACACAGAAATCACTGATACACCGATTATGCCGTGTGCCTGAAAACTACAAATTTATAACATGCAGGCAGAGTACTACCAGAGTTGGGGATGGGGGGAATAGAAAGAGTAGCATTGAAGCACACAGAGAGAGGTGGGGATTGGAGGGGGCGAAGGAGAGAGATTGAGACAGGTGGACAGGAACTGCGAGAGAGAATTTTGATTCAATTTTGGTTTGGTTTAATTTATTATTAGCACATGCAGTGAGATGCAGTAAGAGTATTGTTTTCTATGCTGTGCAGGTAGTCATAACCATGCAAATATACCAGAGTGATAGAACAGAGTGTAGAGTACAGTGTTACAGATGCAGAAAATGTGCAGAGAAATATCAAAGTTAGAATTTGAGAGGATCATTCAGAAATCTGATTACAGCAATGAAGAAGTTGTTATTGAATGTGTTGGTACCCTTTATGCATTTTAGGCACAGCACTAATGGGTGTAAGAAAGTATACGTGGTGTTGGAGGAATCTTTGAATATGCTGGCTGATTTCCCGAAGTGGAGATGGAGTCAATGAATGGAAGTCTGGTTTATTTGATGGGCAGAGCTCTGTTTATGACTCTGTAATTTATTGTGGTCTTGGTCAGAGCAGTTACCATGCAAAGTTGTTTCTTTTTCTGTACATTTCGCAATCTGAAAACATTATTTTTTTCCCTTGCAGAAGTCGTACACAATTAGATAGAGAATGAGGTGGTCCCCATGATTCCTATGTTGTGCAGAAAAAAAAAATCACAACTAGTTGCCTTTACCCTTGATGGTCAATCCGCTTACAATAAAGGCTGACCCTTCATGGGCATTGCTAATTGTTAGTTGACCCTGTATGTTATCGTTCAATTGACAAGGATTTCCACGAACTTCGGCAAAGAAATTTAGATATTGATATCCAAAAATACAGTGGATAATTAGTCAACAGTCAGAGGGGAATTAGAATCGAACACACTTACTTGTTCTTACGCAATTCTACATATCTGCATTGGTTGAATGGCCTTCTCCAGTGTTGAATATTCATTGATTCTATTTCTGACCCTTTTCTGCTCTTTAGTACTCACATCTACACACACTTGCTCCGTGTCTTGTTTGCAAATTAAAGTGCACCCTGATCATTACAATTCCTTCAGACTTTTCACTCCACTCTTTCCAGACAAAAAGGATTATACGTCAGCAAGAAGCAAACAGGGAAAACAAATCACAAGAGAAAAGTTTCACCTTAGAGATGATGGGAACTGCAGACGCTGGAGAATCCAAGATAACAAAGTGTAGAGCTGGATGAACACAGCAGGCCAAGCAGCATTTCAGGAGCACAAAAGCTGACGTTTCGGTTCTAGACCTTTTATCAGAGAAGGGATTGGGGAGAGGGCTCTGAAATAAATGAAATAAATAAATATTGGTGTGTCCTAACAAACAAGGAAGGACCGGATGAGAATACAAGTAAAGGAGAAGCAGAAGTGCTTGTGGAACAGCAGAAAGGAACTTTATGATGAATCCAGCAGTAAAAGAGGAGACCCTGAAGCAGGCTCCTGATAACAAATGTGTTTTCTTTGCCAGTAAAACTCATCGTCTCACAAAGTGGGGACTATTGAAGTGAAGCAGTGACGGTGATTATCTTTGTTGGTTGTTCACACTGTGGATGTTACCGTTTTTGCTCATGTCCATGCTAACACCACAACTCTTCAACATGTGGGCATCATGCACAAGCTGGTGATGGGTCCTGAAAACTGAGAGACATTCAATGAGGCCAACCCCTGTGTTAGGAGCTTTTTTCAGAGCCAAATAGTAATAGTTTCTGATTTGCAATTGGTCAGTGTATTTGGTTATTGAGAGAAAGATGGGTGTTTCGCGATTGCCCAGGAGCATGGCCTGTTTAATTCTACTACCCTTTGATGTTTCCGGTGACAGAGAAGATTGCCTGTCGGGATTGTGCTTTCAGGAGATAGCTTCGAAACTTTGTCAGCTCCACTGTTATCCAGTCAGACCCCAGACATACTAGTTTTAATGGAAGACTGTGACCGCACAGTTGAGCTGGCTTATGCGCCTGCATTTAATTCCTAGAAGTTTGTGATGAGATTGGAATCAAAAAAACCCATTAATGACTCTCTTTTCCCCAACTCCACAGTGAGAAAAACAGGGGCAAGCAGTTGGCTTTGAAATCACATTCTCAAATCCTCCGCTGTCAGCAGAAAGCGACCAGCACATCTTCAATCAACCACTTGTTGCCCATCCCTGGCAGACAAGAGCCTACAACTGGGGCCAATCTTTTCGGTGAACTGAACACAGGCTCAGGAAAACTCAGGGAGATTTCACCCTGCTCAGTCAACCTCAGAGCAGCATTGACATAATCTGCGAGTGAGTAGAACTTGCTCTGAGCCCCAGTTGGGAAACCTCAACTGATACATCTAGTGGAAACCTGTTCCTTGTGAATGGTTATTCCCTTTGGGAAAAGGGCAAAAATCCTTTTACATTTCACAACGGCTGCTGAAAATTCTCTTGACCTTCAAATCATTTTAACCAAACTCCAAAAATCCAGTCCCCAGATGCAAAGCTGCAGACGTTGCTGATGTACTGCGCAAAGAAAGTGCTGAAAGTATTGAATGAGACTGGGAAGACAGACACACATTTCACACAATTTGTAACAGGAGCAGGTCGGTGGCTCAGCAGTTAATACTGCTGCCTCACAGCTGACCAGTAACTTCAGTTTAGGTGGCAGTCTGTGTGGAGTTTACACATTCTCCCGGTGTCTGTGTGTTTTTTTTCCCCAGATGCTCTGGATTCCTCCCACAGTTTAAAGATGTGCTGGTTAGGTGGATTGGACAAGCTAAATTGCCTGTAATGTTCAGAGATGTCGAGATTAGGGAGGTAGGTCAGGGTGTGATGCTCTGCAGGTCAGTGTGGACTTGTTATGCCGAAAGGTCTGTTTCCACACTGTAGGGATTCTATGATCTAAATGACTGGGTTTATTGAAGCAGATTCACCGTCTCTCAGAATGACTGGTAATCGCATGGGCAGCTAAAGGATGAGAGCCAACATCGAAATATGAATTTTGAATGCCAAAGCCCGGACAAGCACCGAAAATGGATAATAATAGTCTGAAGCTGAAAATTGAACGATCTAAATTATGCTATATGTGATCGGAAGGAATGAACTGGAAACCGGAGATTTTCTAGTTGGGTCATCTTTGGCACCTTGAAGTTAGGTTGCAGGGGATTTGGCTCAAAGTGAAATGGAAAAATAAGCTACATTTCGTCGAGTCCAGCTAGCTCAGTAGGTAGAGCTTGAGACTTTTTATTTCAAGGTTGTGGTTTTGGGCTCTGTGCTGGGTGTCTTTGTCTTTTAAGCTTCTGCTTCTGAGGTGAATCCCAGCTCTTCGTTCCTCCAGCATGATCATTGAAGCCTCCAGCTATGCCTGAAAGATTTTTTTCCCCCTGCTTTTATTCAGGGATTGGTTTCCTGCTTCTGAGTGAAAGCTGTCTCTGCTCTAATAGAAGTCCCAGAGATCAGTTTGTACGTACAGCCGTGTGTATAACATATGACAGGACTTTTGTTTTGGGGGGGAGCACATCCTACTCTAACAAACCTGTCCAGTCACAGAATTAGAATGGCAACTTCCTGGGCGGCTCCATGTCAAAATACCAGAAGTAATTGATTCAGAGGATTCCACAGAAAACGTCAGTGGTGTCCCTGAACATTACCGAATCCACAAAGAAAATTTATCTTATTTTATCATAGTGTGGGATGACTCAATAAAATCTTTATTCTTGGTGACAGAGGGGAAAGATTACGAGTTTTCAGCGTGTGACAGAAGTGATCTGTGTGAACGCGCAAGAAAAACGTTCCCAGAGTAGAGAGAGCTGATTGGTCCAGGATGGCTCTCCCAAATTCTGCTTAGCAAAAGTAGAAATTGCTGGAAAAGCTCACCAGGTCTAGCAACATCTGTGGAGAGTGAGCAAAGTTAATATTACAGGTCCAGTGAATTTTCTTCAAATTTCTGGGGGGTTTATTGGGCTTTTTTAAACCTGTTCCATTCACTTGACCCTCTGACTTTCAGCACCCTGCCATTCCCTTTTTGTAAAAATCGCTCCTGTTTTCCTCACTCTACACAGAATTCCCTTTTTATTATTTCCTCTTTTCGCCCTTTCCCTGTCTCTAGATTTGGCCCATCTAGTATTCTCCCCCATTCCATTATGTGTGATGTTGATCCCAACTCCATTCTCCAGACATCTCCCTGTCTCACTTGATCTTCGTGGACATGGGATGTGGCTTCTTTTCCAGCGTTGGCTTGAATCCCACCGCCTCCACCTGCTGGAATTTGTTGCATTGTATCTTTGTGCGACTGAGCTTGATTTACGTTTCATACAGAACAAAAAACGATGTTTATAAGCAGAAGGTTTCATGATGGGTGACAGCTTAAAGGACCCAGAAGCCGCGTTGTGTTTCTGCAGAGTAGTGGCTGCAACTTCTGTCTCGCAAGTGAAAAGTTTGTGGTTGCACAACAAGCAGAAAGAGGGCTGCTGCATCATTATTCAGGCATGGTACATTGCCCAAATTTCATTAGAACTGAAGAGAGTTTGTTATCTTACTGCTGTTCTCGTTCTTGCAAATCTTACATTGACTTTACTCACCACTGCCAGCTGTAGTAGAAAGCAAAACAAAATAATTCTAATGAATTGCAGTGAGAAATTTAATCAAATTTCAGTTCTGTTTTCAGTCAAATCCTAGTGTCCAGATTGTCATTGTAATGAAGGTGCTTGACTGCTTAAATCATTATGGGTTGCACTTGTGGCTTTGCATTGTACGTTCCTCACTCTTTCTGTAAGCTCTCACTTCAGAGCTCTGGCTGTCTGGTCTATACATGCCAATGTATCTCTCTCGAACTGCCTGTCCTTCATTAATATATAGACCAGGAAATGAAAGGCATTACCAACATTTATTGCAATGTTGACTCTTTTACATTCATGACCAGGGCAAGAATTTCTCCATATTCCTCCCTTCCTTCCGAAAATCACAGCTTTCTTTGGAATTACATACAACGAAGGAGGAATGTGAAAGCAAATACTGAGAGACCAGATGCACAAGGTTATTTTGCAAAACATTCACATTTTTCTCCACAGGCTAAATACTGCCAGATTTTATTTGACATTCATGTTCAAAATGAATTATTTCTTTTCAAACAGTATGGGCATCGTGGTCTGTACAAGTAATTTTTACACAACAAAGAAACAGAAGTTTCTGGAAAAGTTAGCAGGTCTGGCAGAATCTGTAAAGAAAATGTCAGAGTTAACACTTCGGCTCCAGTGACCCTCCCTCAGAACGGGACCCGAAACGTTAACGCTGATTTTCTTCTTCACAGATGCTCCCAGGCCTGATGAACATTTCCGGCAACTTTGCTTTTGTTCCTGATTTACAGCATCCGCAGTTCTTTCCCTGTTTATTCTATATTGTGCCTAAAAATACGATTGGCCTTTTATTTCTGGATTTATGCAATGAAAGCTGACTGCTTGTGGACTAACTGCATACCTCAGGAGCTGGTAAGACATAGAAGGAACTTTCCTGCAACCAAAATCGTAACCTTAAATTCGAGAATGCAGATAAGGCAAACAGAAGGAGACAATGGCAACCTTCCAGGTAATAACCAATCGCTGGATCTGAGAGCCACAGGAACTACCAGTCCGAGAAAACCTATGAAAATGGGAGTCAGTCGTTTTCTGTCAGTTATTTTATTGTTAACCAGAACCTGAGATAACATTCAGAATAGAGACCATTGAACAATTGCGCCAGCATTGAGCACTAGCTAAGATTGACAAAAATGTGTGTAAGCAGCTTTCTGTGAGATATTCTCTTTTCGATACTGACAACAATCCCAGCGAAAAATTGGTCTATCAACAAGTAATGTAAAGTGATGAATGGCTGTGGAGTAGCTATCACATTTCCCTAACATGCGAATGGTTCCCCACATCGAGACACGGCAGAAACAGCAGGCACCATTCCTTTTCAAGGAGACGTCCCACAGCTGCTTGTTGATGAGAATGAAGAGACTGCATTATTTTACTGCTGTTCTCATCCAAAAGTATCTTGCTTGAATCTACTCGTCAAGTTTTACTGTTGCGGCCAGAAGTAGTTAATTTGAACTAATTGCTATGTGAAAATATGTTATATTTCTCACTCCCTCGATTCTGAATGTCGACAGAATTGCCCTCAACATACCATCATCTTTTGGAAGACCGGAGCTGGCGTGCCAGGTTTCATTTATGTTCTTTCCTGGTTATCGCGTTTGCTTTATGTGCCAAAACGTTCGAGACCAGGCATAAGTATGATTTATTGGTGTCACAGTGGATAACCGATTCCCGATTTACCCACTCTGCTTAATGTAATCGCACAGCCATCTCTGAAAGGTGTTCTTCAGCTGTTGTCTGCCATATATCAAAACGCACGAATCATAAACCAGAAGGCCCCAATCATCCTTTTGAGCATAGAAATATATTTGCAAGTCGAATCACTAGATTTATAAGCTGATAATTTGGTCAACAACAAAATGAATGGATTAACAAACGCAAATGAACTTTTTTATTCGCACTCTCGTACAGTCAATAGCATTAAGGTCCACTCCAAACGTTGGAGCCAAGCTATATTTTAACTGAAACTGAGGAATTGACAGACAGTCTACTGAGCACATTGCGTTGTTTTGTCTCTTTATATCACACCAGTGGTGGAAAAGTAAACATGAGGCAGACGAAAGCCAGGGCCATGCAACTACAGTGAAAAACAATCTTTCTCACACAGTCAGCAAGAGACTCTTCCATCATAATTTGTCTCAGCCTTGCACTATACTGCATCATTCTTTATATTGTACTGGACCCAAGATCAGTTCTGTCAATATTGTTGTTTGCCTCTCTTGGTATTACATACATATTGACTGACTGCCACATCAAATCACCTTTTTGCTGATATTGTTCTGGCCTCTATTTCAGGCGATATTGCATTAGGATGTGCTTTTGTTCATTCAGTAATGGGCCCTTCTGAGATAACTCAGTGATTACAATGCAGATGTTGATAGTGCAATATTCACTATTTCTGAAAATTCTGTTTGGAATAAAATATATGGTTGTATTGTATTTCATTCTGTTACAGTTAGAAATGTCTCTCTTAAAGTTGCATTGCATCCTGCCTTCGTCATTTTTCATCTATAAAATACGTGAAATTTGAAAGTCACTCAGATGTAGATAATAGGATGACTCGGATGCGCTTCGGATGGTAGCTCAAGCTTGATGGGTCAAATACCTTCTACTGCACTGTAGGCAATCTGTTAATGTATTCAGTGTATATGCAGAGAGACTTGAAAAATCACTTTGGTAGCAGACCCAAAAAAAGTAATTTGTGGAATGTATATGAGTTTATTTTGGAGGAGCTTGTCCACTTAATACCAGGCAATTGCACGATGGAATTCACCCCACCGTTTGAAAGAGACAAACTTGAAAAAGATGTAACCGTACTACAGTTGAGTAAGAGGAAGAACAAATATATAACAAAAGTGCTGGCCAGAGTTAATTGAAAATCCATCCTAGGAGGGAAGCTGATTGTGTAGCAACAGGTCTTCTGATGCTGCCTGGACTGGTCTGAAAGTAACAGGATGTTGTTACTCTGAATGATGGCAATTGTAAAGAAAATAACTTGTGGTCTCAAAAAACATTGGAGCCATGTTCCACATGAGACATGTTTACACCGATTGAATACTAATCCAAGCAGGAAGCTTGTTTTCTTTTTCCTTTAGTGTCATATCAGAAAGATTAGATATTCATATCTTTTGGTGGAAACTGTAAAAAAAGCCCTGGGCAGGAAGAACTCCATAATTCCCTGTGTGCAACTGTTTTTTTAAGTCATCTGAAATTTGTACCATACTTTCTGGATTTTGTTTTTTTTTGTTTGGCTTTCAATTAAATCTAACACCTTGCAGTACCTTCACCACTGTTAAAAGAGACCAGACCACAGCCTCTGCAGTAGCAGTTCTGCTGATTCCCCCATTAGGGTAATTACTGAAGAAAGCAAGATGATTAGGTTAATCATGTCCCTGGACCCTGGCATGAAGTATATAAATGGCAATCATTTAGGGCAATATAGAACAGGTGCAGACTTTCTGAGTAAAATGCATAGAATACCAAAGGGTTTGGTGTAAGCAATTTACTATCCAATCATTGCAGCTATTGGCATTCCAGGTAAATACATTTATTTGAATTAAAGTGAATCACGATAATCGATATCAATGCTTCAATTTCCCAAATGTACTTTATGTTGTGAAGAATATTCAATCTCCCAGTTCATGGAACAATTTTTCCCCTACTACGGCACTCTTCTGTTTTTTCTGCCATTTATGCTACCGTTTCTGAGTCTACACGGTATCTTACTGCGTTATTAACTGTGTATCTGTTCGACCATAAATGTGCTAAAATGTTGTCCTTTTGTGTTGCTGTCTTTCATTTTTCCTCAACAGTTTTCGTGGTGCAAACATACGTACACAATGTTGTTGGTCCTGTCACTCTCTTAGACTTCTTACAATCTGAAATGGTGTAGACATTTCTCCATTGTAATAATTAACGTTTTCTGTGTGTGCAGTGCTACACTGTTCTACAGATTTGAATGCTGTTACCACTTAGTGTTGGTGAATTGAACTTTGTTGACTCAGGTTAATTCATATCTATTCCTGAATGAGTGGTTACGCTGAAAGAATGGTTTCCAAAAATAGTGGATTAATCGGAGAATCCAATGATTAGATAAGTTCCAAATTGACTTAATGAACTAATTCAGTGAAATAAACACCATGAAACATTTGATTTTGACATGAAACAAGTAATTGATCTGTGATCGAGAACACAACATTTTTACTGTAAGACTATGGCACTGGTTGCCCCAATCCTTCTCCTTCACATTACTTAACGTTGACATGAACACTGCTTGTGTGTTATTTCTTTTTATTCCCTCTGCATCTAATACCTGCCAATGACATGTCTCTTCCTGTGTTCAATATTTGTGAAGCCACATGGTGTCATTAGCATTTGAGGCCCTATATTCTTCATTCAGTATCCAACAAATGGCAATATTTATTTTTAATACCTACACTGGTAGCCGTGATGATGAAGAATGCAGTCTGAAAGGAAACTTCTCAATCTTGCTTGTTCCAGATGGGCAAGTGAACTCTCGAAACAGATTGTCATTATCATTGTACCAAAACTATGTTGTTCCAAAAAGAAAAACGTCTGAAGCAGTTGCATGATCCGTTTCGATTATACCGGTTTATGTTACTTTCCATCCAAGTTATTTTATTGATTACAGAGACAAATGTTCATAGCAAAAGCATTGGTTTATAATTCAGGATTGCATCTCCCAGCAGTAAACTTCACACACATCTGGTTAAGGGGTAACTCTGTGACAAGATCGAGTGCAGGAGCAGAGATTTCTTGCTACAAACATACAGAGCTTGAACGACACCACGCCTGGGGTTTTGGCGCAATCTTGGTCTCCTTACTCGAGCAAACGTGTTCCGGTTATAGAGGCGGTGCAGCAAAGGTCCAGCAGACTGATTCCTGCCATGACAGCACTGACATATGAGGAGATAATGGATCAGTTTAGAATAGTGACACTCACTCTAAAACGTACATTCTTCATTCTGTAGAAGGGTCACTGGATGCAAAGCATTCACTCTGCATTCTCTCTACAGATGCTGCCAGAGCTGCTGATTTGTTCAGCAATTTCTATTGTTGTTTCAAATTTCCAGCATGCAGAGTTATTTGTGTTCAAAGATAATGGGAACTGCAGATGCTGGAGAATCCAAGATAACAAAGTGTGGAGCTGGATGAACGCAGCAGGCCAAGCAGCATCTCAGGAGCACAAAAGCTGACGTTTCAGGCCGAAACCCTTCATTTGAGAGGGGGATGGGGTGAGGGTTCTGAAATAAATAGGTACAGGGGGGAGGCGGACCGAAGATGGATAGAGGAGAAGATAGGTGGACAGGAGAGTATAGGTGGGGAGTTGGGGAGGGGATAGGTCATTCAAGGGAGAACGGACAGATCAAGGGGGCGGGATGAGGTTAGTAGGTGGGAAATGAAAGTGCGGCTTGAGGTGGGAGGAGGGGATAGGTGAGAAGAAGAACAGGTTAGGGAGGCGGGCACGAACTGTGCTGGTTTTGTAATGCAGTGGGGGGAGGGTCCGAGCTGGGCTGGCTTTGGGATGCAGTCGGGGAGTGGGAGATTTTGAAGCTTGTGGAGACCATATGAGCCAGCCCAGCTCATTCCCTCCCGCTACTGCATCCAAAAGCCAGCCCAGAAGGTCCCCGCCTCCCTAATCAGTTCTTGCTCTCACCTATCCCCTCCTCCCACCTCAAGCTGCACCTCCATTTCCCACCCACCAAACTCATCCCGCCCCCTTGACCTGTCCGTCCTCTCTGGACTGACCTATCCCCTCCCTACCTCCCCACCTATACTCTCCTCTCCACCTGCCTTCTCATCTCTCCATCTTCGGCCCGACTCCCCCTCTCTCCCTATTTATTCCAGTTCCCTCTCCCCATCCCCCTCTCTGATGAAGGGTCTGGATCCGAAACGCCAGCTTTTGTGCTCCTGAGATGCTGCTTGGCCAGCTGTGTTCATCCAGCTCCACACTTTGTTATCTTTTAGCAGGGTTATTTGTGTTTTTCTTTTCGGGGGTGTGGGTGTTTAGAACTACGTTCACTGGAGCTGAGAAGAAAGACGGGAAGCTGATAGAAAACTATAAAATTCAAACAAGTTCAGTGCGGGTAAAAGCAGGAATGATGCACCTAAGATTGGGTTTTCCAGGACCAGGTGTCACTGTCTCAGGATATATGGGAGATCAATTAGGAAATAGAAGAGGATTTTTTTTTTTTATCCAGAACTTTTTGAGCTCCATGTTGACATTCTCTGACAAAGTCAACATAAGATACTAAACATTGAATATACTGAAGAATGAAGTTGATCGGGTTTTTTTTTAAATTAAGGAGATCAACAGATGTGCAGACGAAGTGGGGAATATGTTCCTGTTAGGGATGGTCAGTCGTGATGATATGTTGGACCAGGCTGGAAGGGTTGATCAGCCCCTGCTCTTAATCTCCACATTTCCATGTTTTTACTGTTGTCACTTCCTCTTTTCCTTAATGCATACAAAATATGTTTTCTTCCTCAAAGTCTCTTTTCTGTGTCCCTATCTATTTTACAGCAAACATTGCCGTTATATCCTGGTTAAAAGAAGGCGCGGACTCCCCAGATATATCATATTCTATCTGGTGCCCATGGCCATTGTGGATCTGCTACTCATTATCACTGCTGTGGCATTGAATCGGATTTCTGGGATTTTCTTTCCATTCAGTTTCCTGTCTATAACACCGATATGCAGTCTCCACATTGCATTTATCTACGCAGCCATCGACTGCTCTGCCTGGTTAATGGTTGCTTTTACCTTCGATCGATTTGTGGCCATTTGTTGTTGAAGCTCAACACAAAATACTGCTCTGTAAAGACGGCACAGCTCGTCACAGGAATAATTTACACTCTAAGGTGTCTAATGAATACATTTTTGTATTTTATTTATGAGCCTTTATACAACATTAACAGTGTTCCTTGGTTCTGTGGCATAAAGGTAACACATTAAACTTCAGCTGCATGGCCTATATTCGACTGGGTTCTTGTTATTTTTACTCATTGCCTCTCTTTTATTCTAATATTGATACTCAACGCTCTGACCGTCAGGCACATTCTGTCAGCCAATAGGGCTCGCAAGAGACTCCAGGTGCAAAGAAATGGAGAGAATCCGAACGACCCAGAGGTACAGAGGAGGGCCAAGTGCATTGTTTTACTTTTTGCTATCTCGGGCAGTTTCATGTTGTTATATTTGTCACATTTTATCACAATTGTCTATGTTCGGTTCATTGATGTTGCTTATTTCTCAGGTTCTGACTTTAGTGACACAACATTCCTTCTCGAAGAAAATGGATATATGCTTCATTTTTTTGAGTTCCTGCATCAACCCGTTTATATATGTCGGAACACAGCATAAATTCAGGGGCGAGTTAAAAATCGGTGAAAATACCCACAGACTGTATTTGTAAATTTCATTAAATATTTAGAAAAGTAAAATGAAATGTTAATTCTCTATTACTTTCTGTTCCTTGCCACTTTTATCCATCTCAGAAATGGCTCTACTGCAACATACGTAATTACTTGCATTCAGGTCTTCAGCAATCTGGATTGAACAATGTAAAATACCTCAATCTACACACATTTAAGCATTCTAACTTAATTTCAGTTGGTTTAAACTTCTAACCATCCTGCTGACATAGCGCTGTGGGCACAAGCACTTTTCCTCCAGAGGTCTGCCTTTCCACTGATTTTCCGACCCATGATCTATCATGAAACAAGAACCAATTGGTTAATAAAGGATCCTCAACTGACGTTTCCGTAACTATTCATGTAAAGGGTTGAATTTTGAATCTATGTCAGACGTTTTTTATTTCAATATTTGTGCGCTGGTCAATGTGTAATCTCAAAAAGTCGCTTATCCGTCACCATAACTATCGACAAAGCAGCCATGCGAACAGTGGCAAACATTGGGTTCGACATAGTGAAACATACGTTTCACTAGACATAGTAAAGGAGACATAGGCATAGTAAAGCAACCAACTGTTCATTTTGAGTGTCACTGATTGCAGTCAATGAATATCGCCAGTGGACAATTTCGAGCAACATTCTGATCGTTCATAGATTTTCTTTAGAAGTACGAGCCATAGGGTATGAGTAAATTAGACAAAGAAAGTATACATAAGATTGGTAAATTGGGTTGACGGTTAGAAAAGTAGAATTAAAAATTGGTTGATCATTAACGTGTCAAACGAAAAGGAAAATCAATGTCTATAATTAGTTTTAACCTTATTTTCAGTGAAAGGGTGCGAGATTATTCAGTTCTGGACAGCTCTACAAACAATGGCATACAATGAATTGTAGGAATGCAATTCAACTCATTCCCTCGATTTTTCAATGTCCGGATAATAGTTTCTGAAATGCAAAGAGTTTTGGAGTAATACAGCCTGGAAACGAGCCCTTCTGCCCAAATTAATCCATACTGACCGTGGTGTCCACTCAGCCAGTTCTAATTCACCAAATTTTGTTCATATCCCTATCCCATACCTATCCAAATGATTTCTTTTTAATGTTGACATTATACCCTTGTCAGTCAATTTCTCTGGCAGCTGAGTCCATATACACATCACTCTCCACATGGAAAAGTTGCCCCTCAGATCCTTCTTAAATCTTCCCCCTCTCACCTTAAAACCATGCGCTTGAGCTTTAAAATGCTCATCCCTGGGAAAAAGACAATATACATTCATCCAACCTATGCCACTCATGATTTTATACGCCTCATAATGTCACCTCTCATTCTCCTATTTTCCAAGGAATGAAGTCCTATCCTGGCCAACCTCTCCCTCTCACTCAGGCCTACTGGTCTTGGCAACCGTCTTGTAAATCTTCTATGCACGCTTTCCAGTTTAACGGCGTCTTTCCTATCACAGGGTGACCAAAACTGTGCGCAATGCACCAACTGCGACCCCAGCGATGACTTATACAACTATAATATCACATTCCAACACCTATACTCAGTGGCACAACCGATGAAGGCCAGCATGAAAAAGCTTTCTTCACCATCCTGTCTACCTGTCATGCCACATTAATGCAACTATGTATTTGTGTTCCTTGGTTCCTCTGTTCCACAACATTTCTCAAGGGCTTACCAATATTCAGCATACTTTCACATTCGATCTAGTCCCTCTGTAATGTTTGTCAACCTTTCTTGCGATCAACAATACCTCCTAATTTATTATCATCCACAAATTTACCAATCATGCCTTGTACAGTCACATCCAGATCATTTATGTAAATAACAAATGCCCCAGCACCGACTCCTGTGGGACACTACTGGCCACAGGCCTCCAGTCTGAGAAAAAACCTTGATCCATCAGCCTCTGCTTCCGACTATCAAGCCATTTGATTGCTATTAGCTATCTCTCCCTGGACCCCTTGTGACCTAACCTTCATGACCTACCTGCTGTGCAGAACCTTGTTAAAGGCCTTACCAAAGAACATTTAGACATCAGCCAGTGCGCTGCACTCAGCAAACCTCTTTGTTACCTCTTCCAAAAAAATGTAAACGATTTGTTCTACATGACTTCCAGTGCACAAATCCATGTTGACTACCCCTAATCAGAATTTCACTATCCAAATGTTGGTTGATCCTGTCCCTCACTGTCTCTACAATTTCGCCTACCACTGATGTCAGGCTCACTGACCTGTAATTCCCTGGCTTGTTTATGCCACCATTTTTGTCAACATTGCCACCCTCCAGTCTTCCAGAACTTCACCAATGGCTAAAGATGAAGCAACAATCTCTGCAATGGCCTCTGCAATTTATTCACTAGACTCCCAAAATGTCGGAGGATGGACTTGACGAGACTCAAATGGAATAATACATCTTAATGTGCCTTAAGGTTGCAAACACATTCTCTCTGGTAATATGTATGCATTCTAACTTATCCCTACTTGTTGCCCTTATTTTCATCGCATTCACGATTCTGTCCTCAGTAAAGACTGAGAAGAAATATCATTTAAAATATCCCCCATCTCCAGTGGCTCAAGTGAACTGCCGCAGTGAACTGTTGTCAAATCAACATCTTCTACTCCCTGAGATAACAAGGTGTAGAACTGGATGATCACAGCAGCCAAGCAGCATCAGAGGAGCAGGAAGGCTCACTTTTCAGGCTTAGACACTTCTTCAGAAATGGGGGAGGTAAAGGGATTCTGAAATAGATAGGGAGAGAGAGTGAGGCAGATAGAAGATAGATAAAGTAGAAGATAACAGGAGAGGAGACAGACAGGTCAAAGAGGCGGGGAAGTAGCCAGTAAAAGTGCGTGTAGCTGGGAAGTAGGGTTGGGTGTTGGTCAGGGAGGAGCAGACAGGTGGGACGGAAGATGGACAGGTCAAGGAGGCGGGCTGAATCTTGTAGAGGTGGGACGGAGATGGACGGGGAGAGAGTGAGGGACAGTGACATGGAACAAGAGACTGGGACAAGGAGGGAGGGAGATAGGGATAGGGACAGGACAGGGACAGGGAGAGGCAGAGGGACGGGGGTGTCAGGGAGGGACCGATGGACAGGGACAGGGCTGGAGGGACAGGGAGGGAGCAAAGACCCAAACAGGGAGGGAGCGACAGGGAGGGGTTAGGGAAGGTGCGAGGGAAAGGGTCAGGGATGGAGGGACAGGGAGGGTGCGAGGGACAGCGAAGGAGAGAGGGACTGGGACAGGTACAGACAAGGCATGGGAGGGACAGGGTGAGAGTAAATAACAAGGAGGAAGTGACAGGTAGGGTGTGAGGGACGGAGAGGGAGGGACAGGCAAGGTGCGAGGGACAGTGAGGGAGGGATAGGAAGTGAGTAAGGTACTGGGAGATGGAGAGGGTGGGGCGGACAGGGAGGGATCAAGGGACTGGTAGGGAGCGAGGGACAGGAACAGCGAGGGGGACGGGGGGAGCAAAGGGCTGAAAGGGAGTGAGAGACAGTGAGGAAGCGACGGGGAGGGAACAATAGGGAGGGAACAATAGGGAAGGAGCAAGGGAGAAAATGGCTGGTAGAGAGGGAGGGGGGGGACAGACGGGGAAACAGGGGGCTGGGATGGGGATGGAAGGAGTACACAATGGACAGGGAGAGAGGATTGGCGAGCGGTGCAGGGAGGTACAAGGATGGGGTGAGCAATGCATGGGGAAGAAGTGAGGGACAGGGAGGGAGGAAGCAAGGGATAAGGAGTGAGTTACAGTGAGGGAGTGACAGGGAGTGAGGGATGGGGAGGGAGGGGCAGGGAGCGATGGATGGGGAGCGCAGGATGGGGTTGGAAGGACGAGAAGGGAGTGAGGGAGGGATGGGCGTGAAGGATGGGGAGGGAGGAATAGGGAGGGAGAGATGGGGCAGGAGTGAGGCAGCAAATTAGGGATGGTTAGGAAGGGAGCAAGGGATGGGGTGGGAGGAACTGAGGGGCAAAGCGGGAAGGAGCGACGGATAGAGAGGGAGGGTGGGAGGGAATGGCTGACAGGCTGGGTGGTAGTGAGGGATGGGCTTGGATCAGGACGGGGAGGTAGTGAGGGATGGTGAGGAAGCGAGGGATGGAGCGACGGAGTGAGGGGGGAATTAGGGATAGAGAGGGAATGAGGGAACAAGGGACAGTGATGGAACTGGGGATGGGGAGAGGGTGATGGAGTGAGCAACAGAGTGAGGGAGGGGCAGGGAGTGATGGAGCGAGGGCTGGGGAGGGAGGGATGGTAAGGGAGAAATTGGACTGATCAAGTGACGGTTGGGAGTGATTGTAAAGTACCAAGGGACTGGGAGACAGGGACGCGGACGGAGGTGGGGGGGGGATGGGGAAGGAACGAGTGAGGAAGCAAAGGACTTGGAGCGAGGGATGGGGAGGGAGTGAGGGAGAGAGGGACAGGGACTGAGCTACGGGCAGGGAGGGTGGAAGCAAGAGGGTGTAGGAGGCGGATGGAGGGAGTGAGTGAGCAAGGGACAATGATGGAGCAAGGAAGGGAGGGAATGGAGCAAGGACGGGAGTGAAGGAGAGAGGGACGGGATCGAGGGATGGGGAGGGAGCTCGGTACGGGAACAAGGGAAGGCGAAGGACCGAGGGACGGGGAGGGAGCGAGTAACAGGGAGAGAGCGAGGGATGGAGAGGGAGTGAGGGACATGGAGAGAGCGAGGGACATAGAGCGAGGGATAGAGACAGAGCGAGGAATATGGACAGAGAGGGAGGGGGACAGGGAGTGAGAGGATAGGAGTGAGGGACAGGGAGGGGTACAGGGAGGGAGAGAGAGACAGGGGCAATCACTGCCAAGGAGGGAGAGGGTCAAGGAGAGCATGAGGGACAGGGAGGGAGGGACAGGGATTATGCGAGCAACAGGGAGGGAGGGACAAGGAGAGAAAGAGGGTCAGGGAGGGAGGGACAGGGTGAGAGCGAGGGACAGGGAGGTGGACGGGGTTGGAGGGACAGGGCCGGAATGAAGGATAGGGAAGGAGCAAGGGACAGGCAGGGAGTGAGGGGCAGGGAGCAGGCGAGGGAGTTTGAGTGGGGCAGGGAGGGAGCAAGGGACAGAGACAGGTAGTACCAGGGCGGGAGCGAGGAAAAGGGATGGGGATGCCACAGGGAGTGACAGGGAGGGAGCAACAGAGAGGGAAGCACAAGGAGGGAGTGATTGACAGGGAGGGAGGGAGGGACGGGGAGGGAGCGAGGGACGGGGAGGGAGTGAGGGATTGGGGGGAGCAAGAGAGCGAGTGATGGAGACGGAGGGAGGGAGGGAGGAACTGGAAGGGAGCACGGGATAGGGAGGGTATGAGGGACTGGAAGGGACTGACGGGGATGGAGCAAGGGATGGGGAGGGAGGGGCAGATGGAGATGGACGGGGGAGTGAACAAGGGATGGGGAGGGAGGACAGGGAGCAAGCGAGCAAGGGACAGGGTTATAGAACATAGAACATAGAACAGTACAGCACAGAACAGGCCCTTCAGCCCACAATGTTGTGCCGACCATTGATCCTCATGTATGCACCCTCAAATTTCTGTGACCATATGCATGTCCAGCAGTCTCTTAAATGACCCCAATGACCTTGCTTCCACAACTGCTGCTGGCAACGCATTCCATGCTCTCACAACTCTCTGCGTAAAGAACCTGCCTCTGACATCCCCTCTATACTTTCCACCAACCAGCTTAAAACTATGACCCCTCGTGCTAGCCATTTCTGCCCTGGGAAATAGTCTCTGGCTATCAACTCTATCCATGCCTCTCATTATCTTGTATACCTCAATTAGGTCACCTCTCCTCCTCCTTTTCTCCAATGAAAAGAGACCGAGCTCAGTCAACCTCTCTTCATAAGATAAGCCCTCCAGTCCAGGCAGCATCCTGGTAAACCTCCTCTGAACCCTCTCCAAAGCATCCACATCTTTCCTATAATAGGGCGCCCAGAACTGGACGCAGTATTCCAAGTGCGGTCTAACCAAAGTTTTATAGAGCTGCAACAAGATGTCACGACTCTTAAACTCAATCCCCCTGTTAATGAAAGCCAAAACACCATATGCTTTCTTAACAACCCTGTCCACTTGGGTGGCCATTTTAAGGGATCTATGTATCTGCACACCAAGATCCCTCTGTTCCTCCACGCTGCCAAGAATCCTATCCTTAATCCTGTACTCAGCTTTCAAATTCGACCTTCCAAAATGCATCACCTCGCATTTATCCAGGTTGAACTCCATCTGCCACCTCTCAGCCCATCTCTGCATCCTGTCAATGTCCCGCTGCAGCCTACAACAGCCCTCTACACTGTCAACGACACCTCCGACCTTTGTGTCGTCTGCAAACTTGCTGACCCATCCTTTAATTCCCTCGTCCAAGTCATTAATAAAAATTACAAACAGTAGAGGCCCAAGGACAGAGCCCTGTGGAACCCCACTCACCACTGACTTCCAGGCAGAATATTTTCCTTCTACTACCACTCGCTGTCTTCTGTTGGCCAGCCAATTCTGTATCCAAGCAGCTAAGTTCCCCTGTATCCCATTCCTCCTGACCTTCTGAATGAGCCTTCCATGGGGAACCTTATCAAATGCCTTACTGAAGTCCATATACACCACATCCACAGCTCGACCCTCATCAACCTTTCTAGTCACATCCTCAAAAAACTCGATAAGGTTTGTAAGGCATGACCTACCCCTCACAAAGCCGTGTTGACTGTATTTGATCAAGCCATGCTCTTCCAGATGGTCATAAATCTTATCCCTCAGAATCCTTTCTAACACCTTGCAGACGACAGACGTGAGACTTACCGGTCTATAATTGCCGGGGATTTCCCTATTTCCTTTCTTGAAGAGAGGAATTACATTTGCCTCTCTCCAGTCCTCAGGTACGACTCCAGTGGAGAGCGAGGATGCAAAGATCTTCGCAAGTGGCAAAGCAATTGCATTTCTCGCTTCCCAAAGCAGCCGAGGACAAATCTGATCCGGGCCTGGCGACTTGTCAATCTTAATGTTTGACAAAATTTTCAGCACATCAGCTTCCTCTATCTCTATCCATTCCAGCATGCACACCTGCTCTTCAAAGGTTTCATTCACTACAAAGTTCGTTTCTTTCGTAAAGACAGAAGCAAAAAACTCATTTAGGGCTTCCCCTACCTCCTCAGGCTCCACACACAAGTTCCCTACGCTATCCCTGATCGGCCCTACTCTTTCTTTGACCATTCTCTTATTCCTCACGTAAGTGTAAAATGCCTTTGTGTTTTCCCGGATTCCTTCTGCCAAGCCTTTCTCGTGCCCCCTCCTGGCTCTCCTCAGACCATTTTTGAGCTCCTTCCTTGCCTGCATGTAATCCTCTCTAGCTGAACTTGACCCTAGCTTCCTCCACCTTATGTAAGCTACCTTCTTCCTTTTCACTAGAAGCTCCACCGCTCTCGTCATCCAAGGTTCCTTAATCTTACCCCTTCTTGCCTGTCTCAGAGGGACATATTTACTCATCACTCCCAACAACTGTTCCTTAAACCATCTCCAGAGGGAGTGAGGGATGGACAGGGAGTGGGGCAGAAGGGAGGGAGGGAGTGACTGACAGCAAGGGAGCGAGGGACAGGAAGGGTCTCAGGGAACAAGGGATGAGGAGTGAGTGAGGGGCATGGAGCGAGCGAGGGACAGTGAGGGAGCAAGGGACAGGGATGGCAACAGGGAGGAGGGAGCAAGGTTCATGGACTGGGAGGGACACGGAGTGAGGGACATTGTGGCAGTGAGGGATGGGGAGCAAGGGATGGGTAGCGATGGAGAGGGAGTGAGGGAGCAAGGGATGGTGAGGGAGAGAGGGATGGCGAGGGAGCAATGGAGGGCCGCGGTGCAAGGGACGGTGAGGGATGGAGAGGGATGGGGTGAGAGTGAGGACGGGGATGGAGCGACAGGGAGGGGGCGATGGCGTGAGCAACAGGTAGTAATTGAGCGAGCGACTGGGAGGAAGGGCAGGAGGGAGTGACAGGGTGGGAGTGAGAGAGTGACAGGGAGAGAGCGACAGGGAGGGAGTGGCAGGGAGGGAGGGTTTGACATGGAGCGAGGCAGCGACACAGCAGGGCCTGGGAAGAGGGGGATGTGGCCCAGGGACCCAGATATAGGGCTGCAGACAAGGTGGACAGGGAGCCAGGGGTTACAGAGATAAGTGAAGGCCTTGCAGGGAGAGAGGAGGCCAAGGACGAGGGGGCAGAGAGAGAGAGTGAGTGAGAGAGAGAGAGAGAGACAGAAAGTGGTTCAGAGAAAGAAATGTAGAGACAAGGAAACAGAGGCAGAGTGAGAGGTGAGAGCGAGTAAGGAGAGAGACAAAGGGTACAGAGGGGAATGGGGAGAGAGATAGAGAGGGGGAGGGGGACGGTGAGAGGGAAAGAATGTGACAAGGGATTAGGGAGAGGTGGGGTCAGGGGGAAAATACAGTGTGGGGGATGGGGCTCACACAAGCAGAGGGTGAGACAAGTGGGTGCACACATTCGAGGAGGAGGGAGGGACCGACAGTACGCTGGAAGAGAGGATGGGAGTGGTTTGGAGAGAGTGGGTGGAAAGAGAGAAAGAAGAGAATGGAGAGAGTGGTGGGGATTAGGGGAGAAGAGAGAAATGTGGCTCAGAGAGGGAGACAGTGAGTGAAAAGGGACAGGAGGCAGAGAAAGAGCCAGAGATATACCAGAAGTGGACGCAAGGATAGAGTGACTTCAACCTCACTTCTGAGCTCAGTCCCGAAATCCTCTCATTCCCTGGGGGCCGAGTCTGTCTTTCTCCAGCTGAACTTGTTCAACACAAAGACAAACAACAATATAGTTTGCTGTGCTGCTTGGCACTTTTTAATGAGCGTTAATTACATATTGAAGTTATAGATGCAGTCAGTGGAATGGTGCCTTTTCTCGTTGGCCTGTGAGTTGAGAGAAACATTGACATGTTTCCCTGTAACCCCCTGTGGGATAAGGTTGAATAAACCCGCACTACACTCAGTCTGTTACCATAGCGACAGGCTGCTTCATTGCTGAAACATTGAAGTGAAATGAGAAAATCCTGGATGGTTTGAATAATGAGTGAATTTGATTGATTGATGAATTTGGGGAAAGGGATATTTCAGCACATTCTTCAGCTGCTGCCTGAACTGAGTCTGGGTCACGGCATAAATCGCGGTGTTTGTGCAGCAACTGAGGAGCTGCAGCATGAAGCCCAATTCCTGCACAAATTCATCAAGATACACAGACCGAGAAACAAACCAATACATCCGGTGCCATATAGAATACACCATAAATGTTGACCATAACAGGATGAAATTGGCCGAAATCACAAACAGTAAAACAATGGATTTTTTTCGATTTTGCATTTCCATGTCACACTGACTGTCCCCATTGGTGTGAGCCCGGAGTCTCCTGCGGGCTCTGCTGGTCACTAAATGTGTCTGACGGTGAAAACATTGAGCAGAAGAATCAGGAGAAATGGGAGTCCCGGGGTTAGAATGTGGTGGAGGGACTCGATTGTGACCCAGACACGAGAGATTAGAACAGCAGATGTTACATCACAAAACCAGGGGATGTTCAGCAGCGAATAGCGAGCTGTGACCATAAAAAGCCAGAAAATGTTCTTTAAACAGCTCAGCACAGTCACTGTTCCCAGAACCACAGCCGCCGTTTTCTCAATGCAATATTTAATTTTCAGCTTCTGGCAACAAATGGCCACAAATCGATCAAAGGTGAAAGTGACAGTGAACCAGACGGAACAGTCAGTGGCTTAATAAAGCAGGACGGCGTGGATATTACACAGGGGGAGGTAGAACCGGAAAGAAAACTGGACCGGATAAATAATGGGTATGTGTCTCAATATCAGTTCGAGGATAATGACCAGTAGATCCGCCACTGCCATGGCCCCCAGGTAGCGTTTGACACATTGAGACAATCCACACTCTTTGTGAAGCAGGACGTAGATTGTCACTACGTTAACTGTGAGGAAGGAAAACAAATAAATTATCCATCAGCCTGGAGGCAAAGTGACCAGTTTGATTGACTATCAGGTACCATTTTCAAATGTATCACTGATTTAGTGAAAAGAAAAAATGAAGCTGAAATGACAAATAGTCATGTGTCAATTTTTTAAGAAAAAATGTAACGTAAAACATAAAAAAAACTCACACACCAATCACACAGATAAACATCCATAAGAAAAGATGATTTCTAGAATATTCCCAAAGACTCGCTCACTCGAGAGCAGGTACAGGTCACCTCTTTACATTTCCTGATATTGAGGGTGAAGACGTTGCCGTCCTGAAGAATTCTCTCCCAGTTCGTTGAAGACAACCAAACACATCCCTCACCTTCCGGGACCTCTCAGTCTCCATCTCAGGTAACCTGCCATAAACTGATGCCCATTTCAGGCCCACTGGCTCCCACAGCTACCTAGAATATACCTCCTCCCACCCACCCTCCTGCAAAAATTCCACCCTTATTCCCAAATCCTCCGCCTCAACCGCATCTGCTCCCAGGATGAGGCATTCCACTCCCGCATATCCCAGATGTCCAAATTCTTCCAGTTCCGCACCTTGCCCTCCGCAGTGGTCAAGGACGCCCTTGACCGCGTCTCCCGCATTTCCCGCAACGCATCCCTCTCACCCCGCCCCGGCCACAACCGCCCCCAGAGGATCCCCCTCGTTCTCACATACCACCTCACCAACATCCGGATACAACGCATCATCCTCTGACACTTCCGCCATCTACAATCCGACCACATCACCCAAGCCATTTTTCCATTCCCACCCTTGTCTACATTCTGGAGAGACCACTCTCTCCGTGACTCCCTTGTTCGCTCCACACTGCCCTCCAACCCCACCACACCCGGCACCTTCCCCTGCAACCGCAGGAAATGCTACACTTGCCCCCACACCTCCTCCCACACCCCTATCCCAGGCCCCAGGATGACCTTCCATATTAAGCAGAGGTTCACCTGCACATCTGCCAATGTGGTATACTGTATCCATTGTACCGGGTGTGGGTCCCTCTACATTGGGGAAACCAGGCGGAGGCTTGGAGACCGCTTTGCAGAACACATCCGCTCGGTTTGCAATAAACAACTGCACCTCCCAGTCGCAAACCATTTCCACTCCCCCTCCCATTCTTTAGATGACATGTCCATCATGGGCCTCCTGCAGTACCACAATGATGCCACCCGAAGGTTACAGGAACAGCAACTCATATTCCGCGTGGGAACCGTGCAGCCCAATGGAATCAATGTGGACTTCACCAGCTTCAAAATCTCCCCTTCCCCCACCGCATCCCCAAACCAGCCCAGTTCTTCCCCTCCCCCCACTGCATCCCAAAACCAGCCGAGCCTGTCTCCACTTCCCTGACCTGTTCTTCCTCTCACCCATCCCTTTTCCCACCTCAAGCCGCACCTCCATTTCCTTACTACTAACCTCATCCCACCTCCTTGACCTGTCCGTCTTCCCGGGACTGACCTATCCCATCCCTACCTCCCCACCTATACTCTCCTCTCCACCTATCTTTTTTTCTCTCCATCTTCAGTCCGCCTCCCCCTCTCTCCCTATCTATTCCAGAACCCTCTCACCATCCCCCTCTCTGATGAAGGGTCAAGGCCAGAAACGTCAGCTTTTGTGCTCCTGAGATGCTGCTTGCCCTGCTGTCTTCATCCAGCTTCAAGGTTTATTATCTTGGATTCTCCAGCATCTGCAGTTCCCGTTATCTCTTTATTTTCTTCAATCGCCCGGGTACAGATCATCCTTTATCACAGAAGTTGAGCACTTCCGTACTTCTTGGAGGAACTGCACACCATTGGTTAATACTTCTGTTAAAGCAAAATACATGGCATGATCGGATAGTGTTTTCAATGAATTTCCAATCAACGCATGATGTTCCCTCATTGACAGTTACATAATCCAACAGAATTAACTGGTGAACAACTTATGTCACAATGCTTAGGTGACTGAATTGTCCCACCATATAACGCCATAACCTTTGCTACTCAAGGTCAGCTAAAATGGTTTGTACTGCATTATCTTATCACGACAACATTATTTATGCTGCAGCCCGAGCTGAACGCAAAGCTCCCAGGCTAAAAGAGCAGATCTCGCAGAATTCACAGTTCTCAAACTCGAAGCCATTTTGTTGCAAACTTGCACAGCAGCCATCTTGTGCCTGCACCCAAATTACAGATTCACACATAGGTCCAACCTTGTTGACTGGTTCACTCCAGCCACCTCACCATTTCTCCCCCAACTACACCATCACTAACAACAGGACCAACCACATTCACTCTCCCTCCCTTTCTCTCCTTCCAGGAGAAACAGCCTGTGATATGACAGAAAGTGTCAAGCCGAGTGTTAGAGTGCCTGACATCAGTTCCGTCCACCCCGGTCTCTGCCATGCAGAGTGGAGTCTGGCACGAGCCGGAGAGAGCCAGGACGACCTGTGTGGAGATTCCAAAATATACACATCCCACCGACCAAATAAGGAGCAATGTTCAGTGAAGGGTAAGTCTCACTTTAAACCCACTTTCAGTTCCATTTCCACCTGGCACAGCATGGAAACCGTGCCGTTGATGCCATCTCCCTTTTATATGGAGCCGGTACAAATGGAATCGCCACGGCCTCGGTGGGCAGGAGGGTGGGCTCACAACGCATCGTCTCCACCAGCTCCCAGGAAGGGAGCACGGAGTCTCCCTCCTACACCTCCTCCTTCAGACAGCTCAGATACTGAAACCAGCCTGTAATATTTACTAGTCTCCCAACTTGTCCTTACATCTTCAATAATCAAGCATTGAAAATCTCACAGAGTCACAGTCCCCATGGAACAACTGAAATACTGTCACACTCAATGGACTGAGCAAATACTGATGTACTCTCATGGAGTGACTCAAATAATGAAATGCTTTCCACGGAATAACAGAAATCCTGACACGGACCAGACTGAATGAATGAAATATTGACAAACCACAGAGCCAGAGAAATTCTGATAAGCTCCCCTTATTTGTGTTAGTATCGGTGTATTTGTGTGTGTATCTGTGGGTCTCTATGTGGGGCAGGTCAGACAGTCTCTGTGCTGTTTGATGTGATGCAATGCCACCTTCTGCTGTTCTCCACACGCCACTGCACAGGCAGCAGCAGAGGATGAGAAACATCAGTGATTTGTGATGAACGTTGTCGGCCCGAAGGGTCAGCTTTCCTGCTCCTCAGATGCTGCTTGGCCTGCTGTGTTCATCCAGCTCTACATCTTGTCAGCAGTGATTTCATCAGGCAGGGCCTGGGAGGGCAGCAGCTCATGACACCATCCATTCTGATTTCTTCTTCATGTTCTTTTCTAAATGCCTTTGTAACTGTACACACATCCACCATTTTTTCTGGAAGTTCATTCCAGACACAAACAACTCTCTGTCAAATAATTGTCCCGCACGTCTTTTTTTAAAAATGTTTGCTCCTCGAAACTTAAAATATCCCCACAGCCTTGAAATCCTCCAACCCCAAGAACATAAGAACTAGGAGCAGGAGTAGGCCGTTTGGCCTTCGAGCCCACTGCACCGTTCAATAAGATCATGGCTGATCCTTTTGTGTACTCAGATCTACTTACCCGTGTTCTCACTGTCTCCCTTAATTACTTAATTGTTCAAAAAAAATCTACCTTAGCTTTAAAAACATTTACTTACATAGCGTCACCTACTTTATTGGGCAAGGAATTCCACAGATTAACAACCCTCTGGGTGAAGAAGTTCCTTCTCAATTCAGTCCTGAATCTGTTCCCTCTCATCTTGAGGCTATGTCCTCTTGTGCGAGCTTCACCTGCCAGTGGGGCCTTCCTGTCTACGTCCAGCTGGTCTATTCCTTTCATAATTTTATATGTTTCTATAAAATCCCCCCTCAGTCTTCTGAATTCTAATGAATATAATCCCAATCTCTTCAGCGTCTCCTCATAAACCAACCTCCTCAACTCTGGAATTAATTTTGTGAGCCTCCTCTGCAACCCCTCCATGCCAGTCCATCCTTTCTCAAGTAAGGAGACCAAAACTGCACATTGTACTCCAGGTGTGGCCTCACCAGCACCTTGTATAGCTGCAAGATAACCTCTCCACTTTTAAACTAAATCCCTTTAGCAATGAAGGACAAAATTCCATTTGCCTTCCAACTTACTTGTTGTACTTGCAGACCAATTTTCTGCGATTCCTGCACAAAGACACCCAAGTCCCTCTGCATAGCAGCATGCTGCAACTTTTTAACTATTCGAGTAATAATCCCTTTTACTATTACTTGTACAAAATTGTATGACTTTGACATTTATTTACATTGTATTCCATGTGCCAGACCTTTGCCCACTCACTCACTTTATCCATGCTCCTCTACAAAGTTTCACAGTCCTCTGCACATTTTGCTCTGCAGCTCATCTTCGTGTCACCTGCAAACTTTGACACCCTACACATGGTCCCCAACTCCAAAACATCTATATAAATTGTAAATAATTGCGGTCCCAACACAGATCCCTGAAGCACACCACCAGTCACTGATTGCCAGCCAGAATAGCACTCATTTATCCCCACTCTTTGTTTCCTGTTCATCAACCAATCCTCTATCCATGCTAATACTTTACCCCTAACACCATTTTACCTTATGCAGCAGCCTCTTGTGTGGTACCTTGTTGAAGACCTTTTAGAAATATAGTTAAACACATCCACTGGGATCCTATTGTCCACCTGGATCATACTGTCTTCATGGAATTCCAAAAACAATTGTCAAGCATGACCTGCCTTTCATGAAACCATGCTGCACCTGCCTAGTGGGACAATTTCTATCAAGATGCCTTGTTCTTTCTTTTTTGATATTGCACTCAAGCATCTTCTCCACTGCAGAGGTCAAGCTAACCAGTTTATGATTCCCCAATTTTGTCCACTTACTTTTTAAACAGTGGTGTCACATTTGCTGTTTTCCAATCTCCTGAGACTGCCCCAGATTCCAGCGAATTTCGGAAAATTACCGCCAGTGCACATGCTATTTCTCCCACTATCTCTTTTAGCACCCTGGGATGCATTCCATCAAGGCCAGGAGATTTATGAATCCTTAGCTCCATCAGCTTGCCCAACTCCACCTCTTCAGTAATAATGATTGTTTCCAGGTCCTCACCTACCTTCATCTCTTTGTCAATTACTGGCATGTCACTCGTGTCCTCCACTGTGAAGCCTGATAAAAAATACCTGTTCAATGTCTCGACCATTTCATCATATCCCATAACTCAATTCCCTTTCTCATCTTTTAAAGGACCAACATTTACTTTAGCCACTCCTTTTCCTTTTGTCTATTGAAAGAAACTTTTGCTGTCTGTGTTTATGCTCTATGCTAGTTTGTTTCTCATGTTCTATCCTAGTTAACATTATAGCTCTTTTTGTGGCTTTCTGTTGACCTTTAATGTTTTCTCAGTCTTCTAGTTTCATGATGTTTTTGGCCACTTTGTATGCCTTCTCTTTCAATTTGATAGACTTCCTTATTCCCTTATACCCCCATGGCAGATTACCCCTTTTCTTACAGCTCTTCCTTTTCATTGGAATATAGTTTTGCTGAGCACTTTGAAATATTGCTTTTAAAGTCCTCCGCTGCTCATCAACTGTCCCACCATAAAACGTTTGTTTTCAGTCCACTTTAGTCAAGTTCTCCTTCATTCTACTGTTGTCCCCCTTGTTCAAGCATAGGACCCTGGTCTTGGGTTTTATCTTCACACACTTCATCTGAATTATAAATTCAATCATACTGTGATCACTCCCTCCAAGTGGATCCCCAACTACGAGGTCATTAATTATTCCTGTCTCGTTAAACAAGACCAGGTCTAGGATAGTTTGTTCCCGCATCTGTTGGATTACATATTGTTCCAGAAAACTATCACAGATACATTCAACAAACTCCTCCTCAAGTCTACGCTGACCGATCTGGTTGAACCAAACTACACGTGGATTAAAATACCCCGTGATAATTGCCAGACCATTTTTTACAGGCATTAGTTATTTTTTCGTGTATTGCCCACCCCAATGTGATGTTATTATTTGGTGGCCTATACACTACCCCTATCAGTGACGTTTTCCTCCCAGAATTTCTAATTTCCACCCAAATGGATTCAACTTCATTCTCCATAGAACCTATATCATCTCTCAGCACCGCCCTGATGTCGTCCTTGAATAGCAGAGCTACACCACCTTCTTTATCTCTCCCGCTCATGATTTATAAGCCTCAATCAGGTCGCCCCTCAACCTCCTAAGCACAAGTGAGAAAAGTCCCAGCTTATCCAGCCACTCCTTATATCTCAAACCATCCATTCCCAACGACATCCCAGTAAATCTCTGCTGATCCCTCTCCAGATTAATAGTATCTTTCCTATAACAGTGTGACCAGAACTGGACACAGTACTTCAGAAGATGCCTCACCTACATCCTGTACAACACGAAAATGACATTGCAACTCCTAAACTCCAAGGTCTGCCCAATGAAGGTAGTGAACTAAATGCCTTCTTAAACATCCTGTCTCTCTGAGGCACCAACTTCAAAGAATTATACCTCATGGCTTAGCCTATGTTCTGAAACACTACCAAAGGCCCTAATTTCAATTGTATAAGTCCTGCCCTTGTTTGTTTTGCCAAAAGCAATGTCTCACATTTATGAAAATTAAACACAATCTGCCTCACCACAGCCCAGTGAGTGATATTCCCGCACCCAAACACAACCCTGACATGTTTTGAAAGACCCTCCCATCTCCAGAAGGCCTACAAACCCCGGCCTTTATTTTCCCAAGAGACACTGAGCTTGATTTGCCTTGTGTGGGCAGGAGAAGGCAGGTAGATTGCAGCCCAGGCAGTAGTGAGGAGACTCATTTACTTCAGGTAAGAGAGGTTGCCATGGGTACCCGGATGGGCCCTAGTTATGCCTCTCTCTTCATGGGGTGCTTGGAACATTCCTTTTTCCAGTCCTATGCTAGCCCCCCACTGACAACTCTTTCTCCAATGCATTAATAATATGATCGGTACTGCTTCTCTCTCTCGTCTGGAATTGGAAATCTTCAAATATTTTTCTTCCAATTTCCACCCTGCCCTCACTTTCACCTGGTCTCTCTCTGACCCATCCATTCCCTTCCTCAACATTTCTGTTCCCATTTCTGGGGTTAGACTGGCCACTAATTACCATTACAATCTCACAGACTCCCACATCCCACTTCCTGTAAAGACTCCATCACATTCTCACAGCTCCCCCGTTTCCATCACATATGTTCAGATAAGGCCAACTTCGACAAGGGAGCGGCCAACATGTCCACCTTCTTCCTCAACTGAGGAGTCCCCAGCTCCGTTGTCAACAGTGCCCTCAACCAGGTCCGACCCATCACCCACAATTCAGCCCTCATCCCTTTTCTTTTCTCTGGCAACAGCAATAGGGTTTCCATTATCCTATCCGACCATCCCACCAGCATCCACATCCAGAAGATCATCACATGCCTTTTTCCACCACTTTCAGCGAGATGGCACGACCAAAAACATATTCCCCTTCCCTCCCTTGTCTGCTTTCGGCAAGGACCGTACCCTCCTGCTCACGCTAGTACAGATTTCCTTCACCCGCAACTGATCCTCACAGTAGCCAGCGAATTTGCATCACTGGCCAATTTACCTCCTCCCTCTCTAGTATCCAATGCCTCAAACATACCTTTCAGGTGAAGCAACACTTTACCTGCACTTCCCAGAACCTAGTCTACTGCATTCGCTGCTCACAATGTGGCCTCCTCTACACTGGGGTAACAAAGCATTAAGTTGGTGACTGCTTTGTAGAACATTTACGTTCTTCTCGCAATAAAGACCCTGAATACTTGTTGCCTGACATTTTAACACACCACCTTGCTCCCTGGCCAACATCTCTGTCCCTGATTTGCTGCGGTGTTACAACGAATCCCAATGAAAGCTGGAAGAACAATACCTCATTTTCTGCTTGGGGACCCGACAACCCTCTGGGCTCAGTATTGAGTTCGAGAATTTTAGGGCCTAAGTGTGCTCCCATGTCCCAGCCCCCACCTCACACATCAGGCCTTGTTACCACATAGTCTGCCAGTACACACCCCTGATAGTTGTCACTAAGAGCCCCTATTAACAACTACTCACCCTCCCAACCTGATCGTTATCAACTCGTTTGTCTGACTCTCTTCTTTCTCTCACTTTGGGCTCTAACGTATCATTCACTCTCTACCCCACCCAGCTCCCTATTTTCAGCAGATAAACTGACATTTTCCCAGCCGCAATTACTTCTGAGGAAGGGTTACTGGACACCAAACATTAACACTGTTTTTTTTCACAGATGCTGCCAGACATGCTGAGCTTTTCCAGCAACTATGTTTGTGTTCCTAGAATATAATTTGCTGCCTTGTAACATCTAATGGTTTTAGGAGGAGGGCAGTCACACATCAGAGGCGGGAAATAGTGATTTGCAAAATGATCTTTTGGGGTTGGAAATTATGCTCTTTTGTTGACTCTGATGTTCAGTAATATCTAATTGAGATTCTTCACAGTACAGAATATGTCTGCAGCATTTCTTTCTAAAACATTGCAGTGGACAGATATAGTAGGAGCTGCCAATGCTGGAGAATCTGAGATAACAAGGTATAGAGCTCGATGAACACAGCATGCCAAGAAGCATCAGAGGAGCAGGAAAGCTGATGTTTCGTGTCTGGACCCTTCTTCAGAAATGGGGGAGGGGAAGGGGATTCTGGATTAAATAGAGAGAGGAAGGGAGTGCATGGAAGACGGGTAAACGAACAGATAGGTGGAGAGGAGACGAATAGGTCAAGGAGGTGCAGAAGCAGCCCGTAAAGGTAAGTGTAAGCGGGGAGTTAGGTTGGAGGTTGGTCCGTCAAGGGAAGACGGACAGGTCAAGGAGGCGGGGATGAAGCTGGTGAGTAAGAGGTGGGGGTGAGGGTTGAGGTGGAAGAGGTGAATAGGTGTGAGAAAGGACGGACAGGTTAGGGAGGAAGGGATGAGCTGGGCTGCTACTGGGATGCAGTCAGGGGAGGGGGGATTTTGAAGCTTGTGAAGTCCACAATAATACCATTGGGCCGCAGGGTTCCCAAGCAAAATATGAGGTGCTGTTCCTGCAGCCTTCAGGTGGCATTTTTGTGGCACTGGAGGAGGCCCAGAATGGATTTGATGTCAAAGGTGTTGGGGGGGTGGTGAGTGTCGTTGAAGTGGTTTGCGACTGGGAGGTGCTGTTGTTTATCGCGAACCGAGCATAGGTGGTCAATGGTCTCCAAGCCTCTGCTTGCCTTCCTTGATGCGCGGAAGACCAAATCGGGAACAGCGGATAGTGTATACCACATCAGCAGATGTGCAAGTGAACATCTGTTAATGTGGAAGGTTTTCGTGTGGCCTGGTAAGGGGGTAAGTGTGGAGGCATACGGGCAGGTGCACCACTTCCTGCAGCTTCAGGAAAAAAAATAGCCAGAGGTGGTGGGCTGGTGGGGAGTATGGAACAGACAAGAGAGTCACAGAGAGAGTAGTCCCTCCTTAAAGCAGAATACGGTGGGGAGGGGAAAATGCCATGAGCAGTGGTGTCAGATTGCAGGTGGTGGAAGTGCCGTAGGATGCCGCATTGGATCCGAATATTGGTGCGGTGTTATGTGAGGAGAAGGGTATTCTATTTTTGTTGTTATTGCAGGGAGCGGGTGTGAAGGATGAGTTGTGGGAAACACAGGAGACACGGTCGAGGGGGCTCGTGACCACTGTGGAGGAGAATTTGCGGCCCTTGAAAAACAAAGACATCTGGAATGTCTGGAAGTGTAATTGGGAGCAGATGCACTGGAAGCGAAGGAATTGGGAATAGAGGATGGCCTTTTTACAGTAAGGTGGGTGAGAGGAGGTGCATTCTACATCTGCGCCGGGATTGCAAGTATATAGGAACTGGATGTTAATGGTAAAGATGAGGTGTTCGGGACCAGGGAATCAGAAGTTTTGGAGGAAATGGAGGGTGTGGGTACTGTCACGGACGTAGGCGTGGAGTTCCTGGACCAAGTGGGAGAAAATGGAGTTGAGATAAATGGAGATAAATTCAGTGGCACAGGAACAGTTGGAGGCAATGGGTCGAACAGGGCAGTCAGGTTTGTAGATTGTGGGACGGAGATGGAAATAGGCGGTACGAGGTTGGGGAACAATAAGGTTGGAGGCTGTAGGTCACCTGAAGTGATGAGGTTGTGGATGGTCTGGGAGATGATGTTTTGGTGGTTGGGAGTGGGGTCATGATTCAGCAAACGGGAAGAGGAGGTGTCAGAGAGCTGAGTTCTGGCCTCGGCGATGTCGAGGTCTGTGTGCCATAGTACAACTGTGCCTCGCTTGCCCATGGGTTTTATAGCAAGGTTAGGGTTGGAGTGGTTGAAACACATTCTGCGGTGGAGAGGTTGAAGTGGGTGAGAGGGGTGGAGATGTTGAGGCGATTAATATCTCGATGGCAGTTGGAGATGAAGAGGTCGAGGATGGGTCAAAGGCCTTGTGGTGGTGTCCTGGAGGAGGAGGTACGTAGGAGGCAGGAGAAGGCGTCAGTAGAGTGAGGGTTTCAGATAATAAATATTTCAGCTGGAAATCATAGCCGAACAATGAAAAATGTTAAGCGTTTATCTCAATGGAACAGCACATGCCCTCAACATCCTATGGTTGAGGCAAGTACCTTGGATTTGTTTAACACTGAAAAGTCTTCCCTGTGTAATTCAGAACATGATAAATCTAAATTCAACTGAAATCTGGCACGCAAAATGTGACTCAAAATCTGGGCATGACTTCAGTCTTGTGTAATGGATAGAATGCCTCACTGAGAGAGCTCTGGATTCATTTCCCATCCCTGAACCTGTGGTAATGCCACGAGCTCTGGACCAAGAGTTCTGGATTCAAGTCCTGCCAGCCGCAGAGGTGTGTCACAGCCTGTCAGAACAGGTTGATGAGCAAGTATACAGGAGAGTAATGTTGCAGATTCATGGGCCATCGCAGTGTGGTGGCAGTGTTTCCACCTTTAGGCCCAAAGGTCTAGATTCAAATCCAACAGCAGTGTTTCATAAAATGTCTGAATAAGTTAGCTAATTTTTTTTTCTCTAGAATTGTGACTTGATCGAGAAGGAAGCAGTATCAGTGTTGAATTTCATAAATCAGGCCTGCGATAACAAAAAGCACAGCCATTCGTGTTGATTGGAGTAAAATGTGCACCTTTTATATATTTATAAAATTTTGAAGAGCATGGATAGGGTGAATAGTCAGGGTCTTTTTCTCAGAGTATGGGGAGTCAAACATTAGAAGGCACAGGTTTAAGGTGCGAGGGAAAGATTTACAAAACACATGAATGAACTGCCTGATGAAATGCTGGTAGCTTGTGAAAACACCATTTTAAAGTTTTCTGGATGGTATATACATTGGAAGGGTTCAGAGGAATATAGGTCAAACGCTGGCAAATAGGACCAGATTAATTTCGTATACCAGGTCAGCATGGACACGTTGGGCCAAAGGATTTATTCCCATACTGTACATCTTTATGATTCATTCATCTAATTGATCAGGGCCTCTTTGTAATCTACGGTAATCTTCCCTGTCTATGGTTCAAATAATCTCAGTGTCATTGTAAATGTGCTACCCATGTCATCTATATTTATTTTAATCATTTGTCTAAAACATTTATTTTAATGCCAAACAAAAATAAATCCAGCACCGATCCCGGTGGATCACCGCTCGTCACAGGCTTCCAGTCTGAAGGACAATCCTGCATGACCACCCTGTCTCCTGCCATAAAGCAGAAATACACACTCACACACGCACCACGCACGCACGCGCGCACACGCGCACACACACACACACAGAGAGAGAGAGAGAGAGAGAGAGACAGAGAGACAGAGAGACAGACACAGCCGTGACTTTCATACGGTAATAGATACATTTTGATTAATAAGCAGATCGAGGGTTACGGTGAGGAGGCAAGAGAATTGTTGTGAGAAACATGTCAAGCATAACTGAACAGCACAGCAGGCTATTTGGGCCAAATGGATAATTCTATTCTAAATTCTTGTGCAGTCTCGTCTGAAGGCATCAGGAATATTTTCCCAAGGGAGCAGTGATGCATGAAATTAATAAATACTTTTCTGAACAGAGTCAATCGGAATACAGTGTAGGTTTGAGTGGGATGAATGGCCTACATCTGCTCCTATTTGTTGTGCTCTGTTAAGAGGAGTTAACTTGCTTTGAGGTTAACACACATTAAAGAGTCTCCCCATTAAAATTGAGATAAGAATATATCTTTATCTTTAATATTGGGCCGTCTGTGGTGTTGGCATCCCCAGGGAACATTGAAGACTCAGTTATTATTTAGTACTGACCTCATCTGACCTTTCGTGATCAGCTGAGTCAATATTTAATGGGAATAAACAGGAAAAGGATGTTCAGCCATAAACAGATCAGCCTTGATCTTTCTAAATTGAGCAGCAGGTGCGAGGGTCTGAATGGCCAACGGCAGTTCCTGTCCTGTGTTTTGTTCTCTCACTCCTCTCCTCGAAGCTGTTACAGAGGAAAACGAAACCCCCATTCAAACAGTCATGGTTGTTACAATGAGATAGGAGATCATTCTTCTCCCTGCTGGAGTTACACAGGACTAGAACGAAGTACTCAGACACAGAGTCGTAGAGACACAGAGATATGCAGCAAGCAAACAGACCCTTCAGTCCAGCCATTCCATGTCTTCCAGACATCCCAACTAAATCTTAGCCCATGTGCCAGCATTTGGTCCATAACTCCCTAAACCATTCCCAAACATATACGCATCCTGATGCCTTTTAAATGTTATAATTGTACCAGCCTCCATCACTTCCTCTGGCAGCTCATGCCCTAAACATATCACCCTCTGCATGAAAATGTTGACCCTTAAGTCCCTTTTAAACCTTTCCCCTCTCTCATTTAAGCTGTGCCCTCTCATTTGCGAACCCCCACCGCAGGTAAAATACATTGGCTGTTTACACATCTGTGCCCCTTATGACTTTGCAAACTTCTTTAAGTTCACTCGTCAAAGACATTTTTTTTAAAAAAATATGTTATTGTGTACCAATTGTGGTAATTTTTCCACACAATACCCACAGCCAAAAATGAAATTAACCATTAAGATTATTTGTATTTGTGGTGTTTTTAAAGGGACAAATGTTAATCAGACTGAGAGGAAATCTCCCCTCCTCCTCGATACATTTCTGGGGAAAATTGAGTACCTGACTGAGAGGGCAGACTAGATTTATTGCTGCATCTGAAAGACAATATTTTGACTTTGCATTCTACTTACGTGTCCGTCTATATTCTGTGCTTGTCTTTTAAAAGCTCAAAGATCAGAATCATTGGCAGTACAAGCTCTACCTGATGATCTGACAACAAATAGCCCTAATGGTGTGTTGCTGAGCTCAGATACACCTCGATAACCAGCTGCACACAACAGGAGATGCCCTGCAGCCTTTCTAGGCTGCTACACAGGGAGTCCTGTTTCGTTAACAGGAAATGCAGAGTAGAGATAATTATTTATTTTCAGGTTGGAAAGCTGCAACTCATAGAATTCCTGAGGGATCGGTGTGAGGTCGTCAACAGTTTGGAATCTCGAATATTGATTTGGAAAAAGGTCTGATAAGATTGGAGCTCAATTTGCTTGTACACCATGATAGTCATCCAATAAGATTTCAAATTGAGGCAGAGCAGCTACACCAATGTCTGGACAGGGAGAGTTAGTCAGCAAATTTTCAACAATGCAAATAAAACAGTACAATATAGGTTCTGGGAAGTTTGTGTTTTAGGGAAAGGATTAAATGGCAGTAAATTATGTGACTGGAGGGAAAATGCACAGCTCGGCGCTCAAAAGGAATTTCTGTGTCCTGGTACATAAATCATAAAGTTAGTCTGAAGATGTCACAAGTGATTTGGAAAGTAAATGGAACAGTGTTGTTTCTTGCAAAGAGTGCCAGGTATGATCTTAAGCACGTTTCCCTGCATCTGTGCAGGGCATTGCTGCGATTCCATTTAATGCTCTGTCTGTAGTTATGATGCCCTCAAGTTAAAAAAAAACACAATGGACTTTGTAACTTTTCAAAGATAGTTCTCCATATACTGTCCTGTGATGAAGGCATCATGTTATGGAGGATTAGCAGCTTAGGCCTGAGAATGAGAAATATTCTTGATGATATAAGATCCTGATGAGATTGTAAATGGTGAATACCTGATAGATATTTTATCTTGATTGGGAGAATAAAACTGGGGAAAAATTTTTTTAAAAAATAGAACAGGTTCTGAGGAAGGTTCACTTGACCTGAAACATTAATTCTAATTTCACTTCATAGATGCTGCCAGGCTGATGAGCTTTTCCAATAATTTCTGTATTTCTTTAGGATTGAGACACATTTGTTTTATGATAGATGTTGTGAAGACAGTAAACTTGTTATTTTTATATTATGTAGGCACATATAAACATGCTCGTAAATCAAGTGGGACTTTTTGTTGCTAAGGGAATGTCTCTGTGTATGACAGCAGCAACGATGCGCCTACATGGAGCAGGGAATGTGATGGAAACATATCATTTGGACAATGTTCAAGGAGACCTCACATGTTCCAGTTTGGTTTCGGATAACATTATTGTGCGATTCAACTCAGACAGGGAAATAAAAACATCGCCTGCCTTGCAAGCAACAGCCTATTGCTCCCTCATTTTTCTTGCTCCTCATCATATCAGTGTATGAGAGCTAAAAACGTAACAATCATCTTTACCACTCATGGAGGTTTCATGATGGGGATTCATTGGAATCTCCCACTGCCTGAAGCAAAGGGAATTCAGCCAAACCTAATGTTTCCGGGAAGTAATCCCATTGCTAACAATTTGTCCGAGCAGAATAAATTTGGAAGCAGAACAACATTTGGGACAATCTCTCACATTGTTCCCTTTATCATGAGATCAGTTATTATGTAGACAAAGTTCTTTCACATTAACTTTCAGTTTGTCATCAAATATATGTATGTGTGTGTGTGCACGCACACGTGTGTGTATGTGAGCTCTGTGTGTCACGGAGTGTGAGGGATGAGTTGCACTGGCTGCCCTAGTCGAACCGTTGACTACACCTGCTCCTGCCCCACCGAACTTATCTCCACATATATAAAGAAATCTCGACTCCATTTTCTCCCCCTTGGTCCATGAACTCACCACCTACATCGGAGACACCACACACCCTGTTCCCACAATAACAACCAAAGAAGAATCCCCCTCATCCTCACGTACCACCCCACCAACCTTCGGGTCCAACACATCATCCCCCTTCACTTCCGCCATTTGCAATCCGACTCCACCAGCAAATACATTTTTCCCTCCCCACTCTTGTCTGCTTTCCGGAGTGACCACTCTCTCCGTGACCCCCTTGTCCGCTCCAGACTCCCCTCCAACCCCACCACACCCGGCACTTTTCCCTGCAACTGCAGGAAGTGCTACACTTGCCCCCATACCTCCTCCCTCACCCCCATCCCAAGCCCCAAGAAGGCCTTTCACATCAAGCAGAAGTTCACCTGCACATCTGCTAATGTGGTATACTGCATCAGTAATAACCATTGTTGCCTTGTCTACATGGATGAAACCAAGTGGGGTCATGGGGAGCGCTTTGGAGAACACCTACACTCTGTTCACACTAAACAACGGTACCTCCCAGTTATGAACCATTTCAACTCCCCCTCCCATTCCACAGACATGTCCATCCTGGACCTCCTGCAATGGCACTAGGGTGCCACCCGAAGGCTCCAGAAACAGCAACTCATATTCCGCTTGGGAACCCTGTAGCCCAATGGTATCAATGTGGATTTCACAAGCTTCAAAATCTCCCCTCCCCCGACTACATCCCAAAACCAGCTCAGCTCGTCCCCGCCTCCCTAGCCTACTCTTCCTCTTACCTTTCCCCTCCTCCCACCTCAAGCCACGCCCCCATTTTCGACTTACTCACCTCATCCCACCCCCTTGACCTGTCTTTCCTCCCTGGACTGGCTTATCCCATCCCTATCTCCCTCCCTGTGTTCACCTTTACCTGCTCCATCCCCACCTCTTTGATTTGTTTGTCTCCTCTCCACCTGTCTTCTACTCTATCCATTTTCGATCCGCCTCCCCCTTCTCCCTGTTTATTTCAGAACCCCCCTTCTCCTCCCCCATTTCTGATGAAGGGTCTAGGCCCAAAACATCAGCTTTCCTGCTCCTAAGATGCTGCTTGACCAGCTGTGTTCATCCAGCTCTACACCTCGTTATCTTGTACCTAGATAGGTAACGTATGGGATTTCTCATCCGATCAATGTCTTTTGTGCATAGAAGTGTTCACTGCCAATCTTCAACTTTTAATGCAGTAATCTCTTATTCTCACAGCGCTACAGATTAAACACTCAGTTTCTTCACTCACTCTTCATGGTACCATCATCTCAGGGATTAGACTGGTGATACTTGTTTGTACCGTGTATGTGGCAAGGAGGTCTTTCCTTACAAAACAGATCAAACCTGTACATAATGCCACTAAATACTCGCTCGTCAAGGCTCTAAAAGTGCAGACATATGGTTTCATTCAATTCTTGAATCATCTGACCATAAAGGACAACATACCATTTACTTCCTTCATTACTGATACCCCTGTGTGTACTAATTTTATTGACCTATGATCAAGGACATGCAGGTCCTTTTGGACAAAAACACTTCCCAACCGCACACCATTTAATCATTACAAAATGAGATTTCTGCTATTGCTGGTCACATCCAAACTGTTTGTATACCTTTCAAATTACTGTAGTCCAAACACTGATACATGTGATTCACCAAAAGTAACAACATTCATTCTGGAAAGGTCTCAACTCTCTGTTTCGTCTCAAATAAACAATTCTCAATCCATGCTGTATATCTCCCCTTACTCCGCGACTCCAACTTTAGTGACTCACTGTGTGCAGCCATATCAAAAGTGTTCTGTAAATTCAAATACACCACTCCCACTAGTTCTTATGTGTGGATGTTTCAACTATTAAATACATATTACTCAGTCGTACACTCACCGGACAAAGGAACACAACACACAGGAATTGCGAAAACAAATAGGAACATACATCTACTTCTGTCCAGAATCTAGCTTTCTCTATTTTTACATCTCATCACACATAATCTCTCTCTCTTTGTCTCTCTCTCTCTCTCATAAACAGATAACATATATTGTGTTAATAAATAGTCCAATCTTTCTCCATGTCTTATCTCTTAAACCTCCCTCTTTCAGTTTAAATAATTGCACATATTTGGATGTGACATGATTATAACTGAGTAATGAAACTGCAAAGGCATGAAGGAGGATCTGGCTAGAGTTAACAGGAATAGAATCTTAGCAAGGAAGATGGTGGGGCAGCAATGGAAGACATTTCTGGGGAAAAATTGGACACACATCTGAAATTTGTGGATGGTTTAATGAAATTAAATTCCAAAAGTTTATCAAAGATGACTTCCCTTTCCTGAATCGAAGTAAATTCTGCCAGCTCATATCATGATTCCCCAAGTGTGTAATTTTCCCAGTCTTCATAAAATATTCCATTATTTTCTTCATAACAGACATCAAGTTGTTCAAAATTTACTTTTATTTTGATTTCCCTAACTGCAGGTTTTATTTGGGTTACAACAGCCATTTCCATTCAGCAGGAACCAGAAGTTCCAGAAGCTAAATAATTTTTAATGGTAATGAATCATTCTTGTAGTTACAAGTTTTAAGTGACATTTGGATAAGTACATGAACAGGAAACTGTTGGAGAGATATGGGCCAAGCCCAGGCAGGTGGGACTAGGACAGTTTGGGATTATGTTTGACATTGGCTGGTTCGACTGGAGAGCTGTAGTGTTCTGTAACTCTTTCACTAGCTCTATTGCCATCTCCATACATACTCTGGGATGGACCAGAGCAATGTACCAAACGTCATTTCAATTAGTTTTGAGTAATTCTTCTTTATGAATTGTTACCTAGAACAATATCTCATTTTCGCAGTCTCTCTGTCCTGTGGAATTTCTGGAAGATTTTCTGTATCTTCTTCTGAGGAGACAGGAGTAATGCATTCCACTCAGCAGTAAGTCAGTGGGGTTGAGATGAAGAGATATGGCCTCTATCACCAAGTAAACACATCAGATCACTGCACTTAGGAGATGATGGGCATGGCACCCACTGCTACTTGGAAAGTTCTTGAATCGAAACAGTTCAATGAACTGTCATTTGATGGCCATCAATTGATTATGCCGAAACCAGTGACACAAAGCTGTGACCACCTCCTTTTAGAATCAAACTGGCTTCAAACTTTGCAACTGGCATTGGTCCAGGTAGAGCTATGAATAAGAATTCAATCAAAATTTTAGTAACTGCAAGTGTGGCCAGAAGAGAACTACAACTGAAAAGGAGAACATATAGTTTATTCAGAAACAGCACTGAGGCAGAAGTGAACAATGGGGATATTAATGGTGATAAAGGGAATATTGTGACATAAATCAGCTCAGGGCAAAATGGGCCAATGCTGGTTATGAACATTTTTCTTCCTCCTCGGATGTTTGTCAGTGAAGGTGAAAAAAGCCATGGAATAAGAATTGAATTTGTAATTGAAAGGGAATGCAATAGTTTACATCTTTGCCGAAAAAAATAGAAATTGTGATGCTGTTCGCCAAGTTTGACACAAGGAATCAATGGACAGATGTTTGTAAGTGAAGCCATGGAATAAGAACTGAGTTTGTAGTTGAAAGTGAATACAATTGTTTTCATCTTTGCAAAATGCAGAACACAGATATTGAGATGCTGTTCACAAAGGCTTACGGAATTAATAAATGGGAAGAGATAGAAAAACTTACCAGGAACACCAACAATAGCCAGGATGGGATAGTAACCTGCTTGAATATACCTCAGTACCCGTTCTATCAGCTGCGGTAAAGGTAACCAATAGTAAGAAAGTCGGGAAAGGCCATTGGATAAACTCCTGTCCATTGTTGAAATATTCCAATCGATTTCTCTCAGATGCTGGTACGTTGTCATAACATTCCACTCCATTGTTCTCACATTCTGATCCATCATTGGAAAATCCCAATCTGCTGGTCACAGATTCTGATCTTGGCCTCTCTCTTTAGCTGCTGATCCCAATTGTATTGAGGATGACACAGCCACTGATACTATGGGATAACACATTGGAAGAAACCCCTTATGAATAGAAGAGGGAAACCCTCCAGTGACACAGTTAGTATCCGTGGAGACTGACATTAATTCGAGTCACAGAACAAATAGCCCCAGTTAACCCCTTACAGTCTGACACTTCTAATGTAACAACAATACCTGGTCTGGGTGGGATGCTGACATCGCCTGTTATTGGTCTTCGTGCCCATCTCCAATTACTCTCACAAAGACAGAGACAAAGGAGAAAGGTGATGCTTTCTCTGCACCGGCTTGAAGACTTTTTTGTGTTATCCACGTGAGAAACTAGATGTAACCACGTTCCTCAGAGCCAATCGAGAGGCTGTTACTGCACTGAAGTCTCCTCCACTACAACTGCCAATCTAAACACTGTCTCTGGCCACAACTGCCCTGAAGAAAGACAGGAAGTGTGGATTTCATTGAATTTTCCTCTTATTGCTCTGACATGGCAACATTTTATCCTGAATGCAAAGCAATTAATAATTTGCTTCGAAAATTGCAAACTTTTTTTGAGCAGTTTATACACCTATTCTTTACCATATTATTGGGCCTTAGCTCAAAAGTATGCGTCACATTTCAAATTGCCTTGTTTATTGGAATTAAAGAGTCAGAGACAGCATCTATGTGAGTGGTTAACAAACAGAAATGAATAGGGTACAGTGGCTGTGGAGACTGGGCAGGAATAAAGCGTTTTCCCCCAGACACCAATATCTTCTTATAGACAGAATAAACTAAAATGCAGAGAAGGAAACAGAATTTATTTAGCTGAAGGAATGGAGAGTGACAATATAAACAAAACACAATAGTTTGGAATAGAGGAGAAATGGTTTGATATATACTCTCTGTCAGAGTGTGCAGGTAGATAAGACTGTTCATGTGTGCATGAGACATTCAGAGTTAACAACAGAGACATGGTTAACAAATTATAGTGCATACGATGTACAATATTTATGAAACGTTGAAATATTATTTTACTCTCAGCTCATGTGTTCTGTTCCCTTTCTCTCAAGAATTTCCCCTCTCTGGGTTTCCAAGCTGTCATCTCTCAGTTTGTGTGTTATAAATTCCTGCTTTGGGTGTCCCACCTTATTTCAAATAATTAACACACTGTGAGAAAATAAATATACTGACCGGCAAGGTTCTGTCAATGATCGGTCTCTGTCATATTAATGGAGATAAAATTTCTGGCATCAGACAGAGAATGTCAATACGTTATTCTGTTGTACACACTTTGTTCAGAGGACCACAGCACACAGAAATTGCCAAAGTAGTGAAGTACATTTACTTCTGCCAATACTTTATTTTTCTCTATTTTTACACTTCTTCATCCATATTCCCTCTCTGTCTCGGTCTCTGTCTCTATTTATAACTTATTAATAAATCTTCCAATAGTGTTCGGTTTCACATCTCTCAAACCTCCCTCTTTCAGTTAGACGCATTGCTCATTTGTGGATGTGACATGATTATAATTGAGGAACTTCACTACAAAGACAGGAGGAAGGAACTGGCCAGAGATGATGTGAAGGGAACCCGAGCAGGGAAAGCAGTGGAGCAGCAATGCCAGGAGTTTCTTGGGATAATTTTCAAGGCACATTTCAAATTCCTCCCAAGGGAGAAGAAGCATACTTAGGGGAGGACAAGGCAGCTGTCGGTAATACAGGAAGTCAGGGACAGCAAACGAGCAAAAGACAAAGCGTTCAAAGTGGTGAAAACTATTGGAAATCCAAAGGATTAGTAAGACTTGAAATTCCATTTTAGGATAAATAATAAAAGTCATAGGGAGTAGAAGATGACATATGATGGTAAGCGTGTTAATAATATAAAAGAAGATTGCAAGAGGCCTTTAGATATGTGAGAAGGAAGACAGGGAAGGATGACCCTACACGGGACTGCTGGAAATGAGGCTAGAGTACTTACGGATAACATAGAAATGGTAGAGTATCTGAATAGGGAATTTGCATCAGTCTTCACGGTGGAAGACACCAGCAGCCAGCCAGAACATCAAGCGAATCAGAGGGCAGAGGGATGTGGTGACCATCAGTAAAGAGAAGGTGCTGGGGAAGCTGAAAGATCTGAAGGTAGATATTTTAACCAGATCAGATGGACTGCAAGCCATAGTCATCGACAGATAGGTGAGGAGTTGTTTGGCTTTACAGGTGATCTTTCAGGAATTGCTCAGGTCAGGAAAAGTCCCAGAATACAGGCAAATATAACCTTCTTGTTTAAGGACAGAGGGACACAGGAGATTGGAAATTATAGGCGGTGGGGCAAGTGAAAAAAGTTGTGAAGAAGGCTCACTGTATCTTTAGTTTTATGAGTTGAGGTATAAAAACAAGAAAGTTGTGGAGGACATTGAAAATTGTTTGATTAAGCTGCAGCATAACAAAGGTTATATTTAAAAATTCTATTACAAACAGCAGACTTGCAAGTACATTTGAAATGAAGGATATCAGTTTAAAGTAGACAGGAACATACATGACAAATAAACTCTAGCCTCGGCTCAGTAGTTAAGGATGCAGGCAGCAGCTTGCGAGCAAATTGTCTAGAAAAATTCTAAAAGGCACAATTAAAGCAGTTGCTGCACAGGTCCCAATGTACAACATGCAGTCGATATTGAAAAAGTAATAAAGCCAGATATTTGAAAAGATCACAGAATCGTTCCTCCTTTCCTAGCAACTGAAAACACACCTTGCAGGCGAAGCAGCATTTCACTTGTACACTTTCAATTCAGTCTGCTGTCATTGTTATTCACAATGCTGTCTCTTTTATTCTGATGAGACAAGACAGAGACTGCTTTGTCAAACACTTCCACTCTGTCAGTAGGAGTAACCTTCACATTTTCATCGCTTCCAATTTCAAACTATCTTGCTCTCATGCTAAATATTTCGGTCCTGAGCTCCCACAATGTTTCAATGAAGGACATTCCAAGTTAGAGTAACACCTCATTTTACACTTTGTTCCTTGGTGCCTGTAGGTCTCAATGTTCAATTCCATAACTTCACAGCCTGATCCCATTATCACTGTTTTCTCTTTTTCATATTGTCCCTCCTCGTTCCCTATGGAGCTTGTCTTTTTTGTGGCTATTTTGCACTCAACGGAGAGAACCCAACTCCCCCATTTACACTTTTATTTACATCTGTTTCTCTTTCACCGCAATTGAAAGCCCATTGTCTGCAGCACTGCCCATCTATACCCTCTGTGCTTGTCACCCCTCCTCCACCTCTGTCAAGGTATGAAAAAGCCCAGTTTTCAAACCTTTTCAGTTCTGAAGAAGGGTCATGCTGGACTTAAAACATTAACTCTTGTTTCTCTGTCTCCACAGATGCAGTCAGGCCTGCTCAGTTTCTCCAGATATGAACAAAACAAAGTTTCTGGAAAACCTCAGCAGGTCTGGCAACATCTGTGAAGGAGAAAACAGAGTTAACATTTCAGTTCTGGTGGCACTTCCTCGAACTTCCTCAGTTGTGAGGAAGGGTCACCGGAACCCAAAACGTTAAGAAAATAAGAACATAAGAATTATGAACAGGAGTAGGCCATTCGGCCCCTTAAACCTGCCCCACCATTCAATAAGATGATGACTGATCTTTTTTTGAGACTCAGCTCCACTTTCCTGCTCACTCACCAAAACCCTTATTACCTTTACAGTTCAAAAGCTTATCTAGCCTTGCATTAAAATAAAACATTTAGCGAAGTAGCTTCAACTGCTTCACTGGGCAAGGAATTCCACAGATGCACAATCCTTTGGGTGAAGAAGTTCCTCCTGACCTCAGTCTTACACCTGCTTCCCTTTATTTTGAGGCAATGCCCTTTAGCCCTAGTTTCATCTGCTAGCAGAAACAACCTCCCTGCCTCCACCTTGTCTGTTCCCTTCATAATCTTCTATGTTTCTATAAGATCTTCCCTCATTCTTCCGAATTCCATTGAATATTATCCCAGCCTACCATGACAATCCCCATAATCCAAGTCTCTTAACTCTGAAAGCAACCGAGTGAATTTCCTCTGCACATGCTGCAATGCTAGTATATCTCTTCAGAAGTAAGGAGACCAAAACTGCACACAGTACTCGAGGTGTGGCCTCAGTAGGGGCCCGAAAAGGTTGCAGCACAGCCTCCCTGTTTTTAAACTCCATCCCTTTAGCAATGACAGACAAGTCTATTTGACATTTTTCAATATCTGCTGCACCTGCAATACTAATTTTAGTGATTCATGCACAAGGATACACAAATCCCTCTGCACAGCAGCGTGCTGCAATCTTTTATCATTTAAAATATAGTCTATTTAGCTGTTATTCTGACGAAAATGGATGACCTCACACTTATCAAAAGTGTACTCCATCTGCTAGACCTCTGCCCACTCACTTAGACTATCTATATCCCTCTGCAGACCTTCAGTGTCTTCTGCACACTTTGCTATACTACTCACCTTGATGTCATCTGAAAATTTTGACACACCACACTTTGTCTCCAACTCCAAATCATCTATGTAAATTGCAAACAATTGGGGTCCCAAAACTGATCCCTTAGCTACAACACTAGCCATTGACAGCCAGACAGACAAAAACACCCATTTACACTTACTGTTTGCTTTCTACTCTTCAACGAATTCTCTATCAATGTTTACTCCTTTGAAGATGCTGCCAGACCTGATGAGCTTTTCCATGCAACTTCTTTTTTGTTCCTCTTTTGCAGCATCCGTAGTTCTTTTGATTTTTATTTTTCTCCAGATATGAATCCGCTCAAAATAATTGCTCAACAAATCAAAGAACCGTGGCTGCTGGAGATTGGAAACAAAAACACAAATTGCTGGAGAAACTGCGAGCTTTGAAAAACCGTCACTGGATTCAGCTGATTAACTTTGCTTTCACTATACAGATGCCATCAGAACAATTTGAGCTTGTGAATAAATTCCAAAAAAGTGTGTCAAACGCCCTGTCCAACATCGAGCATCATGACACCAGGAAGTGAATAACAGTGCAAGGTGCACACATTCACTGGTTCTGAAACTACATAAGGCTGGATTCACTGACACTACAGAGCGCTTAATGATGATCAGCGAGATAAACAGGGAGAATGCATTCAATTTAAATGCAGAGGATGACAGCACTGGAAGGGAATAGGTTCAGATGAATATGTTAAAGGGTTTTGAGGAGTGTGACAAATTGGAGACGTGACACCAAGGCAACACCCTCAGAACAATAAGATTTTTAAAAAGCAAGTGTGACTACATCACAACCCAGAGTAGGTCACTGTGTGCAGGGGTGATGGGGACTTTGTCTGAACTGGGGGCAGGCAGTACAATTACATTCCACGTGTTGCAGTTCAAAACTGGGCATTCATGTGGTGATGTGTATCACAGCAACAGCAGAAGCAGAATTGTATTCAACCACAAGATGGAACTTTTTTTGCCCGGATAATCAACTCAATTGTTTCCATGTATTTCAAATATTGTTTATGTGAGAGGTCACACGTCGCCAGCTTTTAATCAAACAGATTTATTTGAAATCACAAGATTTTGGAGCATTGTTTCTTCATCACTTGAAGTGGCACGAAGCTGACAGGTGCTTAATTTATGTGCAGAGAGATAACGGAAAGACAATTCATTGCAAGTAAGAGCGTTAAATGATTAATACAAATGGTGTGATTGGAATTGTCAGGCTGAATAACAAGTCTTTGCAGGTTATCAAAAGAGACAAATTGTGTAATAAAATTTAAATAGATGAATAGCAAATGAAGGAATGATGCATGATTCGCTTAATCATTGCAACAAAATAAAAATAGGATGATGCTAGAGACAAACGACGTAGCTGGTTTAATATGATAGTATTTTGGTTGCATGACGAGTGTCTACCTAATGCAAAATTAAATCCAAAACTGTAGCGATTAATTGAGGTAAACGGTGTAGTAACATTGAGGTATCACTGTGATGATGTCTAAACAGAACATTAGAAAAAAAAATTACGAAGAACAGTGTGGGATGATGACAGACAGAACAACATAAATCCATAATCACGTTTGAGGCTGTCCTCATCAGTATGGGATTGGGTAATCTGTTTCCTTTCAGAGATAGCGTGTTGTTATGTACCTCGAAGTCCACCTTGAAGGACTGTTATCCGATGATATGAGACTGAGGGTCTTTGACATCTCAAGTGTGCGCCAGCTGACATGGAACCTAGGCCCGAAACGTTAGCTTTTGTGCTCCAAAGATGCAGCTTGTCCTGCTATGTTCATCCAGCTGCACACTTTGTTACCTCTCATTCTTCAGCATCTGCAGTTCCCATTATCTCTGAAATGGAACACTACTACCTAGCAAATGTATGTCCAATCTGTTCATCCATTATTGTAGCCTCTACATGGCCTAAGGGCATCCACGTTTCAGACACATGAGGACAGCCTCAAACCTGATCTTGGGTTCAAGGCGTGCTACATGTAACCACCACACCATTCCGTGTAAAATCTTCCTGACTGTTCTATTTTGACGCCATCACCTTGATAACTTTTCCAAACATATTATTATCCCTTTACCTCCATTAGTTTGTACAGTTTTTGATTGCTTGTGACTTTGGTTAGACATTCATCACACAACTCATGTCTACTATGTTATTCCAGCGATGTGCCTTCAGTACCATACTAGTTTTGATGTTTTGTAATTATTAATCAAGTCAACGGTCATCCTTTCACTCGCTATTCATCTGTTCACGCTTTATTCCGTCTGCTTGACACGTTTGATCATCTGCAAAAAAGACTTGTTGATACTCCGCTTGCAACATTTTATTTATCTTTTGACGAGCTTAATTATCTGGAATTATCATGTTGTTATCTCTGTGAATATAAATGATGGGTCTGTGCATTTCTCTCGACTTCACCTGACAAAAGGAGACGTGCTACAAAGCTTTTGGCTTCAAGTAAATGTGGTAGAATATAGTCTGGTATCTTGTGACTTCTGATCTGCTCCAACCCAGTACAACAGGGACACTTCCACATCAAGATAATAAAGTGTGAAGCTGAATGAACACAGCAGGTCAAGCAGCATATCAGGAGCATAAAAGCTGACATTTTGGGCATTGACCCTTCATCAGAGAGCTGTCTGATGAAAGTTCAAGGCCCGAAAAGTCAGCTTTTGTGCTCCGGAGATGCTGCTTGGCCTGCTGTGTTCATGCAGCTTCACACTTTGTTATCTTGAATTCTCCAGCATCTGCAGTTCCCATTCTCACTCACACTTCCACATCGTGTAGTAAGAGCAAAAACAAAGTTGCAGGAACGGTTCAGCAGGTCTGGCAGCATCTGTGAAGGAAAGAGCAGAGTTAACGATTTGCGTCTGGTGACCCTTCCTCAGAAGTAATAGTGGCTGGGGAAACGTCAGTTTATATGCAGAAAATAAGGTGGTGGGATGCGTCGGGAGTAAACGATAGGATAGAGCCTAAAGAGAGAAAGACAGTTGGACAGACAAAGGAGTTGCTAACGATCAGGCTGGGAGGGTGAGCAGTTGTTAATGGCCTGTTGAGCTTTTACAGCAAGTTTGTTTTTGTTCTTGATTTACAGCGTCCGAAGTTCTCTCGGTTTTTTGTAGCTTAAGAGAATAGATTCACGAGGTTACTCAGATTACTTTCAACTGAATCAACAGAACAGTTTTAACTCTAGTGGTAAATCGGGTTTTGTGCACACTTACCTCGAATTGATCGACCCCATTAATTTATATTAATAAAAAAGAAAAACATCTGTTGGTGGAATATAATACTGGAATGAAAATAATCATGGATTTCTTTATTCCGATTGCAGTTTAAGTACACCACCGTGTGATTAATTGTGCCTTTCCTCTTCACTGATATTCTATCCATGCAGTTAAAGTTCGATCAGGTCAAGGACTTGCATTGTGCATAGCCTGTGCTCACTACTCAGATACACCGCAGGTTAGCGGCAGAAGAAAAAAAAAACATTCATTGCAGGATATTGTGAAGTATATTCTCCTGCTTTAATTCCATTGAGACTGTATCTGACACTGTCCTTTTCTGACCAATGAACACAATAAATTATGACCACCAGGGTGACACTCAGTTATCGTGATATATTTTTAAAAGTCCCTGTAGAGTAAAAGCATAAAAGCAGACTCTCGACATAGCCGGCAAATACAAACACATGCACACAGGCCGACTTTTATACTGTACCGTTTAAATCACAGACAGATGATCGTGCATAAACGCATACATGCAGATATATAGTCACACCTACCTGCAGGTTCTGAGAACGCATATATGCCATAAAATACTCTCCATAAACACACTCACAAAAGCTCACATATATGTGAAATGACAGGAAAAACATTGTGCACACCAATAACCAGGAAAGATGTATACAGAAGCTAACACATAAATAGTCATGAATGCAAGTATATCCACATAAAGAAATATGCACGTCGTTTCAAAGCCAGAGAAATTGTGAGCACAAACATAAACCCAAACGTCATCATGAACACACTTGCACAACTGTCGGCACAAAAATACAAACAAACTCATTCTTATCTTGTATTCATTAGTGCACGCATATGGGTAGAGATACAAACATTTTAAGACTAATACAGGAGTATGATTGCACAGAGCAACAGACAGTAGAATTTCCAAGAAGCACCAGAAAATGACACAAACATGAAAATGAAAATTCCTCTCTAAATTGTGCAGACATGTTAATGTAGGGATTTTTAGGCATTGACATATTAACACACTTCACCACACAAATATAAACATCAATCGAAGCATATAGTAACATATTGAAACCCGTACATGAAACAATTATATGAAAATAATTTAAGGCTGATAAGATTTCAAATAGATACAATAGCACATATATTAGAAAGCAAAGACACAAAGGCATGTGTTCCCGTAGGTATTAACAATTGAACATTGGTATCAATGTATAAAATATATTATTGCATTGATACTTGCAAATTGAGATATGCTCAAAATTTATATTCATAGCTGCGACCACTGAAAAAAACGTAATCATTAAAAGCCCATTAATATGAATGTCACCAAAAATGAACAATGTCCTTGCTGTGAAAATAATTTACTTTCATGTTGTGCAAAGCATTTCCACCACAAACAATAACTCGCTGAAAAATTACATTTAAGCTCTTACCCAGTAATGCCAATAGTCTTCAAAATAAGCAGTTATCGGAATCTAAAATTGATGTATCCTAATGTTTTTGATATAATTGCTACCAAATAGCAAGCGTTGAATGATACTATTAATAATTTTCTCCAATAATGGATGATACAGAGAAATAATACAGTATTCTCTGATACAGGAAAGTAAAGATATAGTTCTAGCACCAACGAATTATTGTTTAGATAAACTAATTCAATGAGAGATGCGGATAGAGAATCAAATTGGAGAACAACCTAATAGTTTGGAAGGATACAACAGTCGTCAGTAACAATATTTATACACCAATATACCAGATAGGATAAATAAATGAACCAGATACATTTCATTGGCTTCATACTTGTAGATATGAACAATTACATTTGATTAGAAATGTACAAGGATGATAATGAATACATCAAGACGTGGGCTTTCCCTTTCATCGCCCTCTTCTTTCTGTGTATTTTTGACAGCACCATCATCACTCTGTGAATTTGAGGATAATCAAACCATTCACATTTCAAGTAGAACGATGTAGTTACTGAATCAAAATGGAAACACAAATCGCCTTGACCTTAAACATCTGAAAATCAATTTAAACTTGCTCTGCGGGTGAAGTAATAAGATGAAATTTGCATCCTGCAGACGTTGTTTATTAAGATCTCTGAATTCCACATTTATATTGTGCCATGTTGCTGATTCTAACAATAAGATTATTTCAGTTTATCATTCTGAATTTACAACTGAGGAATGAAGGCTTGGCATATTCGCGTTCGGTTTGCCTAAATTAATTGAAATAATTATGACCAATATGTCAATGTAGCTTATACCTTCCCAAATGTTTCAAGCTCTCTTGTTCTGTGCTCAAATGTGTTGACTTGACTTCACATTGAGCTACTACCTTCACTTCCTTGTAACTGTCGCTGAAGGACATACAATTTGCAATGCTGAAAACATATGCAGTCATCTTGAAATGACGGCCATTTCATGTGAACGCCTCTTCATTTCCAAATACAGATTCTGTAAAAAGTGCTGTGAATATATTAATAATCCTTTAATTAAACTATATTAAATTCATGGCCGGTTTCAGGCCGCTCTCTGATGAAGGGTCTAGGCCCGAAACGTCAGCTTTTGTGCTCCTGAGATGCTGCTTGGCCTGCTGTGTTCATCCAGCCTCACATTTTATTATCTTAAATTCAAGGCCCTTTGCTGAAAGAAATGTCACTTTGCAACTGATTGTTGGAAGTTGAACTTTCCCTCTGTACATTTAATGCAAATCTCCTCAGCTAGAAATATTAGACCACAAGGAAATCCTTTGTCATATATCACTGGAACAGCTAACAAAGCTGCAGAGGAAGGAATCAAAGATGGAGGCAGGAATGGAAAGAATTGTGAAGAAAATTGGACAAATATGGAATAGGGCACTAAATTCAATATTAAGCCATGACTACATTGAATGACAAAGGAAGTTCTAAGTATAGAACGATTTACTCCTGCCCTGTTTTCTATGTACCTTAGTTTAATCAATCTGACCAGCATCTGTTGTCCAACAGATACTTAAAAAATGCATTGTTTTGGATTGTGTTACACATTGTGTAATAAAAGAAACATTAATGGGCCTATATTGGAAGTGGCTATCTGCAGTTAGAGTTATTTGAGTTGAAAGCCATCTTGTTCGACAGAGGGCTACAATATGAAAAATGCGTTCAGAGCAGCCTGGGACGGGGAGAGGACATAACATATCAATGAAGCAGAGACACATCGATCCGCAGCAGAGGGACAAATTCACAATTAATTCTAACATGTTGTTTGTGAAGAGAATACGGCAAGTCTATGTGTTGTCTACATTGTTGCTAGCAGTGTGGCAGATCAGACCTGTGTGTATAATGGCATGGATTGACACATGGAAGCATGATATTGTGACCATCATAAAAACGAGGTTGAATGAAGGGCTGGACTGGCAAGTAAACATTCTGGGGTGTTGGGCATTTGGGCACAATGGAGACGGTATTCAATGTTGGACAATTAAGTAAGGAGTCAATTAGTTTTATAAGGAGAGATGATGCTTTGGAAGACTCCTGAAACGAGGCTTTGCATTTAGAACTGAGAAATGTGAAGGGCATAGTAATTTTACTCGAAGTGTGTTATAGACTCCAAAGAATCAGTTGGAAATAGAGGCACAAATATGTAAATAGTTTAAATAGATGTTGTAAGAATAATAAACGATCGATTCTGCTAGAGCATTCCAATCTTTGAAACATAAATTGGAATAATCATAGTTTGAGGGTTTAGGAGGAGTGGATTTCTTGAAATGTATGCAGGCATGTTTTTGTGCCAATGCAGAGAAATACTAAAAAGGAATAGCAAAGTGCTAGCTGTAGTTCTGGGGGGGAATAAAAGAAAAGAAACGTTGGTTAAGTGTTTGATGTGGTGTTAGGGGAGCATTTAGATGATAATTAATACAAAATAGGATGTCTCAAGTTTGTTCCGGACAAGGAAATAGATCGGTTGCAAAAGATTGTTTTGAATTAGAGGATGGCGAATTTTATTAAAATAAAGCATGATCTTTTCTTTTAAGACTGAGAACAGCTCCTTGAGAGTCAATCGGCAGGAGACCAATGGAGAACATTGAAATACGAGCTGGGAAAATTACACGTTCAATATATACACTTTAGGGGTAAATGCGGGAGGAAAAAGTTCAGAGAACTCTAGGCATCTAGAATAATTCAGGAGTTGATAAGAAAGAACAGTGCGGCTTTGAGCAAGTTCAAAATCAGCAATTCACCTGCAGTCCAAGATGAACGTAGCAATTTCAGGAGGAAAGATTAAGAAAGAAATTAGAAATACAAAAGAGGGTATTAAAGTCCTTGTGAATAGGATTGGGGGAATCCCTAGATATATTGTAAAAGCTTTAAATGGAAGAGGCTAATCAGGAAAAGTGTAGGGCCAATTAGGGGTCAAGGAAGCAACCTGTGTGCAAAGCTCAAGACATTGGACATGTGTAGGATAAATATTTCTATTTGTCTTCGCTCTGGAAAAGGATCACTTAGGTACAGAATTCCGGAGAATGGACTGGGAATAACTTGCACAGTTTGACGTGGGAAACGTGAATATGTTGGAGGCTCTTTCTAGCTTGAAAACTGAAAATCTCCTGGCGTGGGTGAATTGCATTCCAGGCTATTGCAGGAGGAGAGGCGGGAATTTGCTGGAGCTCTGACACATGATTCTATGTCCTCTTTGTTACCAGGGGACGTATTAGAGGACTAAAGCATGGCCAGTGTGGTCCCACTTGTAACATGTGCAGCAGAATTTAATCAGGAAATTGCAAAGCCATGAGTGCCACCTCAGTGGTAGGGAAACTATTGGAAAAAATTCTGAACTCATATGGAAAGGCATGCATTATTTAGGGATAGTCAGCATGTCTTCAGCAGAGGAAAGTTATGCTTATCAAATGTCCTGGATGCTATGACAAAATGATCATATCATCGTCTGAGGGAAGTTGAATGGATGTAATTTATATGGATTTTAGTAAAGCATTTAACAAGGTGTCAGTGGGATACTAATTGAGAAGGTGAAAAAAATGGAATTAAGAGAAACGTAGCAAGATGGATCAGAAATTGGCTTAATAATACGAGATTAAACATAGTTGTAGAAGGCTGTTTGTGTGACTGGAGATCGGTGTAAAGCAGCCTACCACAGGATCTGAAATGTGTCCCTTATTGTTTGTTATCTGCAGAGACGATATTGATGAACGGTGCGTGTGTGCGTGTGTGTGTGTGTGCGTGCACGTGCGTGTGTGTGTGTGTGTGTTTGTCGGGGGGGTGGTGTTGAGGGTGGTGCACGGAGGGGTGGTAATTTTAAACAAATTTGTTGGAGTTGTTAGCTGGCTCGCTGAGCTGTCTGGTTTTCAAGCACAAGTTTCTTCTCCCTTCTTGGAGACATCTTCAGCACCAACTAATCTCCATTGAAGCTGTGTTGTTCTGTCTCAGTCTGAATTTATATGGCCTGGTCTGTGTTGGTGGGTAGTCTATTTTCACATATTTGTTTTTCGCGGCGGTGATTGAAAATCAGGCCTCGAGAAACTCTCATGAATGTCTGCATTTTTCAAGCTACAACCAAATTTTCCTTCTTTCAATACTCTCTGACATAGATGGACATTGGCTTAACTGAGATGAAGTTGCTTTACCAGAGGAAAAGATAAACACTTTGAATAAAAGGATCTTGGCAATTATTCACAGATCGCTAAAGTCAGCAGTGCACATTAATGGGACAGTTAATAAGATATATCACACATATGACTTTACAGAGAGTTTAAGAGTCAGGAGGAAGCATTGTGTGCGGTTCTGGTCACCTCACTTTCGGAAGGATGTCATAGCACAAGAAGGCTATTTCGGAGATTCATCTGGGATGTTGCTTGGGATGGAGAAGTCGAGCTATAAGGGCAGAGTAGATAAACTTGGATTGTTTTCTTTCGATCAGAGAAGACTGAGGATGGATATGGTTGCATTTTATAAGATTATGAGAGGTATGGCTAGGATGAAAACAGAACAGGTATTAACTCCTACAGAGAGGTCAATCACAAGAGGGCATAGTTTTAATATAAGGGGCAGGCGATTCAGAAGGGATTTGGGAAAACAGAATCTTTGAATCAGCCCGTTGTCGAATTCTGAAATGCACGGCCAAGAAAGGTCTTGGAGGTTTGAAAACTTGCAGCCTTTAAAAAAAAATGTGACGGGTTCTTCAAAAATCATAACATTCAACGATATGTCAGCAGGAAATTGAGATTGTCTCATTTGTAGTTGTAGTTACGTTGGCGCACACTCAGTGGGTCAAAGACCCTTCTCTGCACCATGTGATTCTATGTTTCTATGAATCTATGAACAGGACATGTGTTAGCTAAATGAAAATGCTTTGTAATGGACTTTCACACACTGCATACATCCTTAGGGAATTGAATCAATGCACTCTAAATGTAAGGAAGCAGAACCAGGCATGCATCAACGCAGCATTATACAATTCATTGTATGGGAAACGAATGTAAGCCATTTCATTTTCGCAATAACACAGTGAGTGTAAGATTTTTTAAAAAAAAATATACCCTGAGTGAAAATAACTAATACGAACTCAAATCAAAATATAAGTGTAAATGAACTGAAATATACATTGCCCCCATTCCACTCAACAGAACGAAATGGAAAGATACCTGGTTACACAGAATGTAAGGAAGCTGAAGATAACCTGACATGAACAGCATCAGACCATATTGAAATAATGTGGCCTTACTTGAGTTGTGCTACCTCAATTTGGGTCACAGTGATGATGAATTCGATGAATTTACATGACGGAACCGTTGGTAAATAGGAAGAAGAAGACTGCATTGTTGAGTGAATCTGCTCAGAATTGACATAGTGACAATGAGCTGGGTGATTCAGGGAGGAATGTTGTCTTCAAGAGCTACATCAGCACAAACTAATCGGAACCAAATTTCACTGGATCTTTTCTACAGGAATTATACGGCCAGTTGTGTTAAATGAGTGAATAGTTAGAATGAATTTGGAACATAGTTGCAAATTAGCGGTGGTCACGTTCAAAGTAGTTTAAGTGCATAATATACATGAAGTATATAATTTATTTTTTCACTTTTGAACAGTGGAATCTGTTCTATTCCATCAAAATATAAACATTCTGCGAAGCAGCAGCTGCGTTGTTGTATTTTTAAATTGTAAGTTATAAATATAAATGTTCAAAACAACTAATTATTTCCCTGGAGTCTAAAATAAGGTATAAATATCAGCAATAACCACTGAATAACGAGAAGTTCTGAGCCCTGTTCACAATGCATGAAATAATAACAGGCCTGGTGTTTGAAATTTACTATCCATTCATTGCAGCGATCGGAGTTCCAGGTTAGAATATTTGTAATTTTGTAGCTGCGCAAATAGTAGGGGTTAACTGTAACAATTCTCCGATTTAGCCAATAACACTTGCTCACGTTATATGCTCCTTTTCACTCTTTTCATTGTATATAATGGCCTGTTTGCAGGCATAAGGAACAACATTTAATTGGAATGATCCTCTTTTGTTTGCAGCATTACTTACGGTATTAAATTTGGTATTTAATTTCGTCCATTCGTTGGCACACCTTCGCTGTGTTGGCATTATTATTCAGGTTTGGAATTACAGTTTGTTTTTAACAGACAGGTATCATTATATCGCCTGTATAATTTGCTACCTTTAAGGGAATGATAATTTCCAATGCCAGAGACAACTTGGCCGCTTTGAAGAAATGCTTTCTCCCATTAAGCATTAACTATTTTACTGTCGAAGTTACTGGAAGTGAATTAGTTTCTCCTTAGCAGTTTAAAATGGATTTGTGGTTGAATTGCCAAGGAATTTTAATGGTGACATCACTGTTCTACTTCGGTGTTGATACTCAAGCAATACTGTGTTGAAAATAAGATTGTGTTGTGTTGATACCATTTTGTCCACAGGAGAATTGACACATTGCAATAAACATGTAAAAATATATCTATTTAGATATTGATATTTACAGGTACAGTTTAATACATTTTGGTCTCTTCTGCTACCTAACAGTCGGCGTTTCTGTTCACCAATGTTTAATGTTCGCTGCTTCAGCTTTAATTCACGTTTTGATAGGACCTCCTACTGAAATTGAGGGGTAATGAGAGTGGGATTTCGTTGAGGTATTATCACTTTAACGAAGAAAGAAATTAGCAAGACAAAAACGGGGCAGCAGGCAGCCACGGCGGAGAAGATTATAGTGATTCTCAAGATATTCATTTGGCACATTCAGGGAAGAAGATTAACGAGAGAGAGAATAGGACCCTCGATGACCAAAATGAGCATGTGTGTGTAGAGCTGCAGTAGATGGGCGAGATCTTCAATGAATATTTCCCTTCTGTGAATGCATGAAGGTCATAACTCTTCAAGTCCTGCCTAGATATGTCCAAGAATCCGGACAGAGGCTAGAAAGGCAACTGTGCATGTGCGGGCTGATAAACCAGCATCATCGTTAGCCATGGTGAGGTCTTAGAAAACTGGAGGGTCGAGTTTTGTCCTTATTCAAGAAGGGTTGCAAAGAAACACTTTGCAATTTTCAACAACAACCCTGACGTTTGTGGTACATAATTTACATTTGAAAAAGTAGTGTTCAATTAGCAGTAGTAGTCTTGGTTTCATACATGGGAGACCATGCCTCACAAGTTTGCTTTAGTTCATTGATGAAGTAACCAGGAAGGTTGTTGAGTGAAGGGTGATAAACTTAGACTACGTGAAATTCAGTAAGATTTTGATAAGTTTCGACAGGGTAGGCTGCTCTGGAAGGTGAGAGAGAACATAGAACATAGAACATAGAAAGGTACAGCACAGCCCAGGCCCTTCGACCCACGATGTTGTGCTGTGGAATAATCCTCATCCAAAAATAAAATAACCTAACCTACATTCCCCTCAATTCACTGCTGTCCATGTGCATGTCCAGCAGTCACTTAAATGTCACTAATGACTCTGCTTCCATGACTACCACTGGTAAATTATCCCATGCGCTCATAACTCTCTGGGTGAAAAACCTCCCTCTGGCATCTCCTCTACACTTTCCTCCTAAGACCATAAAACTATGACCCCATCCTGCCCTCGGGAAAAGTCTCTGGCTATCGACTCTATCCATGCCTCTCATTACCTTGTACACCTCGATCAGGTCACCTCTCTTCCTCCTTCTCTCCAGAGAGAAAAGTCCAAGCTCAGTCAAGCTCTCCTCGTAAGACAAGCGCTCCAGTCAAGGCAGCATCCTGGTAAAACTCCTTTGTACCCTCTCCAAAGCCTCCACATCTTTCCTACAATAGGACAACCAGAACTGGACACAATATTCCAAGTGTGGTCTCACCAGGGTTTTGTAGAGCTGCAGCATAACCTCGCGGCTCTTAAACTCAAGCCCCCTGTTAATGAAAGCCAAAATACCATATGCTTTCTGAACAACCTTATCCACCTGGGTGGCAACTTTGAGGGAGCTATGCACTTGAACACCAAGATACCGCTGGTCCTCCACACTGCCGAGAATCCTGCCGTTAATCCTATACTCAGCATTTAAGGTCGACCTTCCGAAATGCATCACTTCGCATTTATCCAGGTTGAACTCCATCTGCCATTTCTCAGCCCACCTCTGCATTCTGTCAATGTCTCGCTGAAGACTGCAATAGCCCTCGATACTATCAATGGCACCTCCAACCTTTGTGTCATCAGCAAACATATTAACCCACCCCTCAACAACCTCATCCAAGTCATTTATAAAAACTCCAAAGAGCAGAGGCCCAAGAACAGAGCTCTGTGGGACACCACTCAGCAATGACCTCCAGGCAGAATACTTACCATCTATAACCACTCTCTGCCTCCTGTCAGCCAACCAATTCTGAATCCAGCAGCCAAATCCCCCTGTATCTCATACCTCCTGACCTTATGAATGAGCCTGCGTGGGGAACCTTATCAAATGCCTTTCTGAAGTCCATGTACACCGCATCCATTGCTCGACCCTCGTCAACCTGTCTCGTGACTTCCTGAAAGAACTCAATAAGATTTGTAAGGCATGACCTTCCCCTGACAAAGCCATGCTGACTCCCTTTAATCACTCTGTGCTTTTCCAAATAGTCATAAATCCTATCCCTCAGAATTCTTACCAAAACCTTGTTGACTACAGACGTAAGGCTGACTGGTCTGTAATTTCCAGGGATTTCCCTATTCACTTTCTTGAAAAGAGGAACAACATTTGCCTCCCTCCAATCTTCTGGTATGACTCCCCTGGAGAGTGAGGAAGCAAAGATCATCGCTAGCAGCTTAGCAAACTCCTTTCTCGCTTCCCGGAGCAACCTGGGATAAATCTGGTCTGGCCCTGGGGATTGTAGATCAATTGGAATCAAGGAAAGGAAGAGTTAGAAAATTGGTTGCACGTTGGGTTGGTGTTTGGAAGCAGAGAATAATAATGGAGGTTTCTTTTTGAACCGGAGGCCTGTGACTAGTGGTGTGCCCCAGGAGAGCATGCAGAGTCCGTTATTATTTGTTATCCATATCAATGACCTGGATGAGAATGTACAAGGCATGATTAGTAAGTTTGTGGATGACACAAAAGTAGGCACTTTCATGGACAGTGACGAAGGTTATCAGGAAACGCAGCAAGATCCTGATTAGCTGGGGATGTGGGCTGAGAAATGCCAAATGGACTTTAATATAGATAAGTGGGAGGTAATGCATTATGGGAATTCAAATCAGTTTCACTGTGAATGGTGGGGCCTTAAGGATTGCCACGGAACAGAGGGACATTGGAGTTCAGGTGCACGGTTTTCTACAAGTGGAGCCAAAGGTAGACGAAGGTGAAGAATGCTTTTGGCGCACTTCCCCATCATTCAGAACATTCTGTCTGAAAGTTCGGAAGTTGTATTGCAGTTATATAGGATGTTGGTGACGCTGCACTTGAAGTATTGTGTTCTGGTTTGATCACCTTGTTACAGGAATGATGCTATTAAAATGGAAGAGTGCAAATAACTTTACAAGGATGTTGCCAGGACTCACTGAACTGAGTTAGAGGGAGAGGTTGGACAAAGTAAGAGTTTTTCTTTTCCATAGGCATAGACTGAGGGGGGATCTTATAGAAGTGTATATGATCATGAGAGGCATGGATAGGTTGAATATACTTAATCTTATTTCCAGGGTTTGCGAACCGAGGACGAGAGGGCATCAGTTTAAAGTAAAGGGGAGAGAATGCATGCAAAGTGGGAGGTGGGGTGCAAGTTTCTGTTCCACAGAGAATGGTATGCGTGTGCAATGAGCTGCCAGCAGAAGTGGTTGGGAGGGTACATTAACAACATTTACATTTCATTGGCACGAAGACATGGATAAAAAAGGTTTAGAAGGAATTAGCCAAGTGCATGGAAATAGGGTTAGCATGGATGGACATTTTGGTTGGCATAGACCAGCTTAGGCTGAAGGGCCTGTTTTCGCATTGTAGGACTCTATGCCTCTGCAATGGCCAGCAATGCCTCGGGCAGTACTCATCTTCCAGATAATGACCTCAGGATGGAAATAAGTCAATGTTTCCTGTCTGGAGAGCCTTCCTAATAACTCACCAGACGGCTCACCAGACTCGAAAACGTTAACTTGGATTTCCCTTCACAGATGCTGCCGGAACATTTGAGCATTCCAATGACCTCTACTTTTGTTACTGATTTACAGAATCCACAAGCCTTTTCGTTTTTAGTCTGATTTGAATATCCAACACGAGTTACATTTTTTGGCAGTACACCACAATCTAACTGTTACATTTTATAAGGCGTTTTTCCAATCACAATGGTCACCTGCTAGCTGCAGAGCTCAGGGTGCGCACTAAAGACATCATGTGATTTGTGCCGTGTTTTATCATGAAAAAAAAACCGCCCTCAATGACATGGAAAGCTCACTCTCCAGTCTCTTCCATCCCAACATCAAATATTTTTCGGCCAACTGGCTGTACATCTATTTCCAAAAAGGAGTGAATTATACAAAACTTTACTGTTAGAAGATACTTTTTTTCTTTCCTCAGTAGATATAACCTGTTCTCCCGTTTGTTTTTATGTGTATGGTTAATATAATAGTTATTTACTCATTTCAGATATTTCCCTATTTCCTTGCTGAAGTGAAGTCTTACTCCACTGTTCGTTCTTGAAGGCGCTGTGTGTGTGTGTGTGTGTGTGTGAGAGAGAGAGAGAGTGTGTGTGTGTGCACGCGTGCGTGTGTGTTTCTTTACTTCATGACATTTGAACTCATGGTTATTTTCAACTTGTTAGAGGATCAGCTCTCTTATGTCAACACTGGATAATTACTTTAAAAAAGATTGCATCAACTTTGGCATCAAACATGGCGTTATATCATATTGTCTACGTGTCTTGTAGGTAGCTGCAGCATGAGTGAAACTGGTAGGATTTGAAAGAGTAAACCTCCTGTACTTGGTCTGACTGACATGTAAAAGTTCTTGGTTTTTTAAAATCTTTCTTTTTCTATTGCAGCAAACGTGGCAGTGATAGTCATTCTGTCTCGAAACAGATGTTGCCTGTCTGGATGTGTTATCTATTACCTAGTGTCCATGGCAGTGGCGGATCTCTTGGTCATTATCACAGCTGTAATATTAAACCGGATAGCTGGGATGTACTTCCCAATCAGTTTCTTATCCATTACGCCATTGTGCAGTTTTCGTTCTGCCTTCAATTATGCAGCTCTTGCTAGTTCTGCTTGGTTGACAGTCAGTTTCACCTTGGATCGATTTATTGTAATCTCTTGCCAGAAGCTGAATGTTAAATATTGCTCTGAAAAAATGGCAGGACGTGTTATAATAATTGTTTTCGTGCTCTCCTGTGTCAAAAATACCTTCACGTATTTTTATTACGAACCCATGTATCTAGAGAACAATGTGCCTTGGTTCTGCGCCCTAAAACCAATATTTTATACATCACCAGCATGGACTGCATATGACTGGATTCGATCAATTTTAACACCTTGTCTCCCGTTTATTCTGATTTTACTGCTCAATGTTCTAACTGTTAGACACATTTTAGTGGCAAATCAAGCCCGTAGGAGGCTCAGGAACTTAAACACTAGAGGTAATCAGAAAGACCTAGAAATAGAGAAGCGCAGAAAGAGTATTGTTTTACTCTTTGCCATCTCAGGCAGTTTCATTCTGTTAAATTTGTTATGTTTTTTAACGATCCCTTATGTCCGAGTTGCAGGTGTGACGTATCCTTCAGGTTCTGATCAGAGCACTTTCATATTTATTCTTCAAGAAAGTGGATACATGCTTCAATTATTGAGTTCTTGTATCAACCCGTTTATTTACGCTGGCACTCAACGTAAGTTCAGAATGGAATTGATGAACGGGGTAAAATATCCATTGAACCTAATTATTGGAGTATTCACATGTTAACAACATCAAAATTTGACATGGACTCTACGATGAATTATGTCACATACTCTATTTTGTCTAGTAACTAAACAAAATCGATGACAAATAACAAATGCTTTCAATCTTTTTCACTGACTGCTGTAATGACTCAGTGTGATGAAAATGACCAGATCAGGTCAAAATATTTTACCTATGTAGCGTAAACCCTTAATTATTCTTATGTTAACGGTAGATGTGAAATGTTTTGCTTCAGATGCAATGTGACTAGACTAATACTCGACATTATGCAAAATGCAATTTATGTGAACACGAGAGTTAAAATACAAACTGAAGAAGGAAGGGGTTGGAATAACTTAACTATTGGGAAAAAAAACTGAATAATAGATGTGATAACTACGAATAATTAACTGTTCCACTGTAGTAAAATCGCATAACACATCCTTTGTCAAAAAGGCAAATTCAGACACAGATTCCCTCATGCAGTGCTCCAATTTGGATGTACAAAAACATCAAGAGAAGATTCAGCGATAGTAGTAGCTGGAAGATATTTGTCAAAACTTCCAAATCATTTGAGATCCTGGAGGCACCTGCTTAAAATTAAAATTAAAAATTGAAAACAAAAGCTTGCCTTGAAAGTTGGCCACACCCACGCTGGTTCCATTGTTCCAAGTTGTTTCAAAAACAAACCTCAAGTTATTTTTTTACTCTCTTAGAGACAGCTCTACGCATCTGCCTGACCAACTCTTTTTCAGAAAAAGTGCAAAGTAGCTTCTTAAATTGATAGCATCTTGAAACCTGCCCATAGAAAGAAATGAACCATTAACATTACAAAACAGCTTCATTTTTAAATACTGTGAAGTTACTCTATTAGTGCGCTGCAGTACATAAATGTTACATTGATTTTAAGCATGCAAACATTCACTTCTGCAATCAGTCCAGTCACTCCTGCCTTCAAACTTTTTTTTCTTTTTCATGAACAGTATATGCAATTGTCTCAGACACATTAATGACAATATTAAATAGTGAAGTGTAATAATGTCAACAGCAATCTGAAGACTTCATTCACAATTGTCAAATACTACTCTTGGTGAGTATTCAATTTTCTGGAAAAAGAAAAAATATAAAATGTGTCTTTTTTTTAATCTTCTCGTTATCTTCTTGTAAGAGTACAGCACTAAGACCCACATTACACAAATAGAAAGCCATCTTGATTGCCTTTGTGTAATTAGAAGTGGGAACATTTGGGCAGTTGTTGACACAGCATTCAAGCTGTCAAAAACCTTTTGACAGTCCATTGCCCATTGAAATTTCCTGCACTTCATCAAGTCGTCAGTTTTGGATCAACCACGCTGCTAATATTATTTGCAAACTTCCTACAGAACACATTGAATGCAGAAATTTTAGAATTGCCCTCTCCATCGAGACGGGACATTCCAAAAGGACCTTGTTTTCACATTCCAAGGCCATCTATCCTTATCTAATAGCATGGATCAGCAACATGGCTGGGTTTTTGCGAATTCAGGCTTCGCCAGGTTGATCACTAAACCTGTCCCAAAGTCGATTGAGCAATTTTATTGGAGGCTGAAAATGTTCCTAAAAATCACCAGGTCGTTGATGTAAACTACACACCTGTGTAATTCTGAAAAAAAAAATCAGCCTTTGAAATCTGGCATGACTTTAAATTGGTGTCATCTGTTTGGTATCACCAAAGCCAAAATTCCACTTGTTCTTTGGGATCACCGTACCTGCTAACATCCTCTGAGTAAGACCAATTTAGAAACAGAAGTCGCTTGTCTCACCTTCTCAATAGATCTTTCCAAACGTTGGACAGGATATGCATCAGACTTTGTTACTGCACTGACTTTGTGACAGCCCACACATAGTCATTGCGTACCATTTGGTTTTAGCACTAATATTTATGAGTGAGCTCCAGTCACTGCAACTCGTGTTGACTAAGTTGTGTTTGATCTTGCATTCAATTCCTTTTTTAAACCTGCACCAACTTTAGAGGGTGAAGTCGATAAGGATGTTGCACAAGTAAACAACATTTCCTGCATCAATATCATGTATCATTAGATTAATACTTCCTAACATAATCTCATATACCTCCCCACACGATAGTAATAGATCTTTCAGATTATTTTGATTTTCCTCGGGAAGGTAACTCAATAATTTATATCAATTTTTGATAACTTTTTCGTTGTCCAATTTGATTAAGGAATTTCCAATTCACAATCACCTGAGCATGGATTCTTCACTGCGTTGCAACAGGCAATATATTCTCCTTTTGCTTTCCTTCCTTATGGTAATAGCTTTTGAATATATTCACAATACACATTCCGAGATTTCTTTCTATTTGACTTCCTTATCAAATAATTCACCTCAATTAATTTCCATTCAGTTTCATAGTGTCCAATAAACATTGTTTTTGTAGGTTGACCTAGCACTGGAAGCAATACTAACACCTTGTCTCCATTACCAGAAGTGAGATTTTTTAAATTCCTTGTCAACTTCACGTTTCATCACACACTGTGTAACTTTTAAATGCTGTCGAGCCATCTCACCCACTTTATTTAATCTTTCCTAACATTTTACACATAGTCCAAGTATAAGATCTCTGAACTCTAACGCACTTTTTTCTTCAATTAATTTCAGTAGTCCTCTCACCTCATGCCTCAGAACAAATTCAAATAGACTGAATTTGGTAAGTTATTTGCTCATACCTAACTGCAAATGGTGCAAATGGAATTTCTTTATTCTAATCGTCTCGATAGTCTTGGGTTTAAACAATCAACGAGGTATTTAAATTTTGGTCATGCTGTTCTGAAGCTTGCTGCGATTCTGGTGGGTTCACACTGGAACTGAATTTTTTAATAACTAAGTTATCCATAACTCCCTGAATAAGTTTCGTTCAAAATTTGGCCCCTGATTTGATTATATGTGTGTGGGGAATCTGTATCGACTGAATAATATCAGTGACTGTTCTACACTTCTTTTTAAAGTTAGAAATCGTGTAATGGGATGGACTCTGGAAATCGAGCAGGCAGATGCATTATCGTCAACAAATACTGATTCCCACTTATTTATTTAACGTAGGGGACCTACGCTTACATTTGAGGCCATTGTAGAAGTTTCCTAAAATACTGGAATTGGTATTAAATGTCCTGGTTTTATCACTGCCTGAGGTTTTTCAATTACTTAAAATGTATGAAATGTCTGGCAAAATTCAATCAACCCTTTGCATTTCAGGACGGTAAAAAATGTTTTTCATTTTAACTTGAGTTTTCCTCACTCTCAAACTACGTCCTATTGGCAATTCATCTGCTAACAGAAACACCTCTTTTCTTTAATCCACCTTTATTACAATTTGATGCACACCTGCTTATTTCTCATAAACCTGAATATGTGATGGTCTCATTTCCTCATCAAGACGTCAGTTTAAAGATAGTAATATTCTGGGATACATTTGTATTCTTCTTTTGTGCACGTCGTTTTCCGTACAATTGCTTGAGATTGTCATCTTTCTGATTTAACTCAGTTAATTTCTCTGAACTAAAAAAAATCCACTTTGTGCTCCTCCTATTTTTTTTATTCCTCTCTCCATTATTTGATTAACCATAGTCTCTGATAATTGTATATCAACTTCCCTATCTTTGTTCTTTGATTTCTCCTCCGTCTTGAGATTGAGGCCTTGTAACATAACTATCACATAGCCAGGAGCCATCGAAGGATGTATTGTCTCTAATACCTCTGTTATCTAGTTTTTCTACTGGCTTTCCAACCACCGTAGGCAGCACTCTCACCTGTAATCCAAATATATCATTACCAAAAACTAACTTTATTCTTGTAGGCAAGGTTTCTCTATGGCACTCCCACCATCACTTCTCCACTTTTCACTGGACATGCCAACCTCCCTTTAGATAATGGAGTACTTACTGTCTCACCGAGAATTCAACATAATAGCACATTTTCTGAAAAATCCTTCTGAATTACATAATCCTTCATTTCTCATCGTCACCTTAATGTTGCCTTATGATTTAAAAGTGTAATTTGTTCACATGCTCCTCCTGGCACATGTGGCTGACCTTACACTTACAAGCAAACAATTTACGAAAATCACACACTTTTTGCTAAAGCAACCCCTGATCAGTTTTCCACATTTTGGTGCAGATTTTTACCTTCCATTGTGTTTCGCTTTACCACTTCAACAAAACTCACTGATTCATCTTTGTTTTAACCATGTATTCGTCTTCACAGTGCTTTTTCTAAACCACCAACATTGCAACTTCTTGGGGCCTACTTTAATCACATGGAAATCCTCGAGCTTTATGAGTTCAATAACCCCTCATAGGCTTCCTATTTATCCTGCAATAAACAATATTTTGAATCATCAATGCGACTTTATTTGTCCTCACACTTGAGGATTTCCCTCTTCCACGATTCATACACCTCACAGCTTGAGCCGACGCTTAAGCATCGTCCATTTCAGCTGTTAATCTTGCAGTTTTAACTCTGATTTTCCTCCTGAGCTCTCTCTCTGTCATGGACTGAATTTTTGCAATCCACTAAAATAATCCTGTCTCTGAGAGGGGAATATCTTTCATGTATTTTCAATGCCCCTTTAGCTTGACACCCCTCTCAAATTCAGCGGCCAGAGTGGTGAAAATGTGAGCCAGGGGGTAGCTGGGATAGGTGAAATAATATATCGGGGCATTGGCTAAAACTGAAACAATAGATGTGTCATTTTTCCAAACCATTCTCCTCATCTGATGAAAAACGTAAACAACTGTGTCGGTGATCGTTAAGTTAAGCTTATTTTTTTCTTTTTACTTCTTCAGAAATCTAGAGCAGATGGGTTGAAAGCTACAGCAGTTGCACGCCACTCTTGCAGGATGTGAATGGTAAGCGTCAATACTAGTGTCTCTTCTGACTTCACCCGGCCATTGATGTGCACACAACACCAGCACCTCAATGGTCGGGTTAGGGAAATGGAACAGATGCTGGATAAATTCTGGGTCATTTAGGAGGCAGAGAGTGTGATAGGTAGGAGCTTAGGGAGGTCGTTACTCCCAAATTAGAGAGTACATGTATCTGTGTGAATGTCAGGAGAGGGACAGTGAATAGGTGGGCAGGGGAGGGATCCACCATATCCGTTCCACTCAATAAAAAAAAACTGTCACGGGGGTGCGGGTGCGGCTATCCTACTCAGGTAAAGCCAAAGAAGCCAGGCCTGTGGCAGTGAGCCTGGCTTTGTGGTACAACAGGGAGTGAGGGAGAATAAGACAGCGACCGTGATAGGAGATTCAATGGTTCGGGGAACAGACAGGAGGCTCTGTGCTCTCGAGCGAGATCACGGATGGTATGTTTCCTCTAGTTGCCAGCGTTACGGATCATGTCTACAGAATTCTTAAGGGGAACAGTGTGCACCCAGAAGTTGTAATATGCATCATAGTGCATGGCATAACGAGAAACGGATAAGGTACTGAAAAGTGAATACAGTGAGTTAAGTTGAAAGCTAAAAGGCAGGTCGAGCAGAGTAGTAATCTCAGGATTGCCATGAGCCAGTGAGGTTTGGAATAGTGAGCGACTGCAGTGCAACACATGGCTATTGAGCTGCTGTAGGAGAGAGAGATTCAGATACCTGGATCATTTGGGTTACCTTCTGGGAAAGGTGGGACCTGTACAAGAGAGACTGGTTTCACCTGAACTGGAGGGGTACCAATAGCATGGGTAGGAGGTTTGCTCGTGCCCTTCGGGAGGGTGTGACTATTTTGGTCGTGGGTTGGAAATCGGAACTATGGATTAGAGGATGGGGTAGTTCGTGCACAGATAGATAGAGTATACAGAAAGTCTGTGAGGAAGGAATTTACAGTTGATGGGGAACATTTGCCGTCAGTGTGATGGGTTGAAGTATGTTTATTTTAACGCAAGTAGTGTCAGGAATAAAGGTGATGAAAGTACTGCATGGATTGGTGCATGAAGCTACAATGTTGTGGCCATTACGGAGATTTGGATAACTCAGGGTCTGGAATGGTTGTTTGGTGTCCCAGGATTTAGATTTCCATGAAATAGAGAAGGAAGTAAAAAGAGGTGAGGGAGTGGTATTGCTAATCAGGAATGATATCACAGCTGCATAAGGGGAGGTCATCGAGGAGTGTTGTCGACTGACTCAATGTGGATGGAAGTCGGAATCAGGAAAGGGACAGTCACTTTATTGGGAAGTTTCTAAAGACGTTCCAATAGCAACAGAGACACTGATGAACAGCTTGTTGACAGATTTTGGAAATGTGTAGAAGTAATAGGGTTGTCATGGGCAACTTCGCTGATATAGACTGGAAACTCGGAAGTTTAAATAGCTTGGAAGGAGCAGATTTTGTCAGCTGTGTCCAGGAAGGATTTCTACCTCAATATGTGGACAAGGTGACAAGAGGGGAGGACACATTGGAATGAGCCTGGCGACGTGTCAGACCTCTTCGTGGGAGAGCATTTATGTGATAGTGATCACAGATCCATGATCTTTACTACAGTTATGGAGAGGGATAGGAGCAGACAGTATTGAGAAGGCATTTAATTGGTGGAGTGGGGCTGGCAATGTTCTTCGGCAAGAACTGTGGAGCATAAATTGGGATCAGATGTTCTCAGGGAAATGCAAAACAGAAATGTGGACGTTGTTTAGGGAGTAGCTGTGACAGCTACTGGATAGATATGTCCCACTAAGGCAAGGAAGGGATGGCAACATGAAGGAACCTTGGATAACGATACATGTGGAACAACTAGTCATGAGGAAGGAGGATGCTCACTTAAGTTTGAGGTAGCAAGGATCGGATGAAGCTGAATTGGTCAACAAGGTAGCTCGGAAGGAACTGAAGAAGACTTAGGAGATCTAGAAGGGGATATGGGAAAACCTTGGCATGTAGGATCAAGGAAAATCCCAAGGCTTTTTGCACTTTTGTGAAGAACAAAAGGATGGCCAGAGAGAGTGTACGGCCAATCAGGGATAGTGGAGGGAACTTATTTTCAGAGTCAGAGGAGGCAGGGGGTGTCCTTAATGAATAATTGGCTTCAATATTCACCAATGAGAGGGATCTTGATGATTGTGAGGACAGCTTGAAACAGGCTTGGATCGGTTATTATTAGGAAGGAGGATGTGCTGGATATTTTGAAAAAAAACAGAAGGATAAATAAGTCCCCTGGACCAGATGGAATAAACCCAATGTTACTATGGGAGACGAGGCAAGAGACTGCTGCCCATTGGTAATGATCTTTGCGTCCTGACTGTCCACTAGAGTAATACCAGAAGATTGGAGTGTGGCAAATGTCATTCCCTTGTTCAAGAAAGGGAATGGGGATAACACTGTAAATTACATACCAGGCAGTCTTAATTTTGTGGTGGGCAAATTATCAGAGAGGTTTCTTAGAGATGGTATTTATGATGGTTTGGAAAAGCACAGTTTGACTAGAAATAGTCAGCTTTGCATTTTGAGTGTCAGGTCATGCCTAACAAGCCTTATTGAATTCGTTGATGATTTGACAAAACACATGAAAGAAGGTAGAGCAGTGGATGTGGTGTGTATGAATTTTAACAAGACATTCCATAAAGTTCCATATGGTAGGCTCATTCAGAAAGTAAGGAGCCATAGAATTCTTGGAAATTTGGCTGTCTGGATATAAAACTGGCTGTCCAACAGAAGGCAGAGTTAGGTAGTAGATGGCAAGTATTCAGCCTGAAACTGGGTGACCAGTGGTGTTCTGCAGGGATCTGATCTGCGACCTCTGCTCTTTGTTATCTTTATAAATGACTTGGATGAGGAAGTGGAAGGTTTGTGTTAGTAAGTTTGCTTGTGACATGAAGATTCTTAGAGTTTTGGACACTGTGGAGGGTTGTTCTAGGCTGCAACGGGAAATTTACAGGATGCAGAGCTGGGCAAAGAAGCAACAGATGAAATTCAACCCAAAAAGTGTACAGTGATTCATTTTGGGAGGTTGAATTTGAATGAAGAATACAGGCTGAATGGCAGGATTCTCAGCACTGTGAAGGAACAGAGGGATCTTGGGGCACGCATTCATGGATCCTTCCAATTTGCTACCGAAGTTGACAGGTTTGTAAAGAAGGCGTATGGCGTATTGGCTTTCATTGGCAGGTGAATTGATCTTAAGAGCCATGAGGTTTTGCTGCAGGTCTATAAAGCCCTGGTTACACCACACTTGGGATATTGTGTTCAGTTCTGGTCACTTCATTATAGGAAAGATGTGGAAGCTTTAGAGAGGATGCTGAGGAGTTTTACCAGGATTCTGCCTGTAATGGAGGACAGGTATGATGAGGAACGGTTGAGGGAGATGGGTTTTTTTTTTCCATTGGAACGTAGAAGAATGAGAGGTGACTTTCTAGAGGTTTACAAGATGATGAGAGGCAAAGATAGATTCTTTTTTCAGAGAAGTTTTCCCAGGGCGGAAGTGTCTATTACGAGGGGGCAGAATTTTATGGTGATTGGAGGAAGGTATAGGGGAAATGTCAGAGGTAGGTTCCTCACACAGAATTGTGGGCGTGTGGAAATGCACAGTTGGCAGTGATTGTGGAGTCAGATGCTTTAGAGACTTTTAAGCGACTCTTAGATGGGCACATGGGGGATAGTAAAATGTAAGGTATGCAGGGTAGATTGATCTTAGTAGGATAATAGGTCGGCAGAACAACATGGGACGAAGGGTCTGTACTGACTTGTACTGTTCTATGTTTTATGTTCGATGTTGTATTTTCTTCATATAATTCAGGTCAATAGAATTGCTTTGGCATTTTAACCTCAACCTTTCTCACTCCAAAATGACTTCCTCACGGTAATGCATGTGCTATCCGCATTACTTCCTGTCTGTACGCTACCAGCAACACAATCTGGTGCATTTCTGCCCATTTCTCCGCTGCATGAACAAGTTGTGGTCTCCATTTTGCTTTTAGATGCTAACCTTAATGTAATAACCTTTGGGAATACATTTTGATTGTTTTTTCCTGAGTAGGCTTTATGATCTGTATGTTTTACTGTCTCATCTATTTTGTTGTAGCTCCAGTAATCATCAGAACTAAACACCTCCGCCTTCTCCCTGTTCAGATTTTTCCCTTACCATTTCATCAAGCAGGCTGTCAACTATCTGGGCTGACATCTTTCTCTTTAGTTTTTCCTCCTGCTGTAATTTATGACTGTGGGATCTTGTTACCATGCATTCCAGAAAGTTTCCAGGGTACTTTTCTTTTTATTCATCTCTTCCCTCGTTTTCCTTTGGCTTCTCCACTACAAGAGTGTGACTCCAGTCTTTGATCCTGCTAGGTTGTTTCCAATAACCAATTGTATTCCTGGTATTGACATTTTTTTCAATTGCTCCCACGGTCACTTCCCTTGTCTTGATACGACTTTCCAACCTGATCTTACACAGGGGAACGCCAAATCTCGCTCCATTTATTGCACAGATTATCACTCTCTCAGGTAACAGTTCAGAAGGAGTGCAAATACATTCATCTCTGACTATTAGAGGCTGATAAGCTCCCATATTCGTCAATATTTTTACATCTTTCCCTCCTCCCACTTTTCTTCCTGAGTAATCCTTAGCCATAGAGGTGAACCCTTTATAGAGGTCAGGCATCACCTTACTATCCAGCCTGTGACTCGGCTGCACACTCTCCTCCAGCTCTTTGGGATTTTTTTTTTGAGATTTCCTTCACTATCTCAACTAATGGCAATGGTTTAGCCTCATTCACCACATCCTTTTCCCCAGTGCCTTTCTTCAGCAACCAGCACTGTGACTTCGTGTGTCCCACCTTATGACAGTGAAAAAGCCTTTGCCCGGTGCCTTTTTAAAACCAATGGTGCTGTCATTTTCCGTACCCTCCTGCAATACAGTGTAAACACTTGTTGCCTCTTGACTCCTTTTCACCCGCAAGGATTTATTTTTTCACCTATGGTAAACCAGTCACAGTGTGATTCACTTTTTTTCATTGAAGGGTCTCCCCTTTCTTTCCCTATTCACACCCCTCATGGAATGAAATTGCTGTCAAAAGTTAAATTACAATTTATACACGAATATGCATTCATCCACCACCTCAGCAGCTCTTCTCAGTGTTTGAACTTTCGGTTCCTCAACGCGACTTCTTACCACTTCTGGAAAAGGGTTTTTAAACTCCTCCAACAGCATAATCTCTCTAAGCCCCTCAAATGACTTTTCTGTCTTTAATACTCTCACCCAACTATTGAAGTTATTTTATTTAATTCTTTCAATCGCAAAGAAGAACTGACTAGGTTCCTTCCTTATATTTTTGAACTGTTGTCAATGTGCTTCTGGTACCAATTTGTAGGCACTCACAATAACCTGTTTGACATCTCCATAATTTCTTGATACCGCATCTGACAGCACTGCAAACACCTCAATCGCCCTGCCTACCAATGTGGTCGAAGGTAAACAGTACCCAAAGAATCCCTGGCAAGTTCTTGAAAGGAAATGGTAAAAAGGCTTCCATATCCTTTTCATCGAATGTTGGTAATGTTTGGATATATTTGTATGTATCCCTATTAGGCTGTTGGTAATGATGAGTGTGCACATCCCATCTTCTAGCTTGTACTTTACCTCCTGTTCTTTCAATTTTTTTGCTTCAAGTTCCAAATTCATCTTTTCCAACTCGAACAGCCTTTGCCTTTCTTTACCTTCCAACATGGTTCTTCTTTCCCTTTCTTTCTCTACCGCTTTCAACCATAATTCAAACTGTCTCTCTTCCCTTTCATTCTCTAACTCCAGTTGTCTCATTTGCAATTTGTTTTCTCATTCATCTGAACTTGCCTGTTTCTCTGATTACCTAAGTGCTTCACCAACTCCATTACAATTTCAGCCTTCCTTCTACCCAATTCCCTTGAATCCAATGTTAGCCTGTATGCTCATTCTAAAAATATACCCTTCCTCTGTCTTTCTAAACGTTTTTGGGCAAATTTGAGAAGCATCTCCAAACCCCAGAAACTCTTTAGTAATGGTAAGAGCAATTTCCCTCACATTTAATTTTACCCTCGACAAGTAACCAAAATTAAACAGATTTTTCTCCCCTAAGTTCTATTTAATGATCTCACACACAAATCTCCCACTCTGTTTAAATCTGTCCAAATATGTTCATATCCATTCAGATCCAGTACATGAACTGGTCAGATCCCAGACCCGAGTCCCCAGTCTGTTAAAGAAGGAAGAAAGGCATCCCTCTGATATTTGAACCAAAACAGAAGCCATATTCCATTACGGAGGGAGTAGAGATTCCTCTCTAATGACTAAACCTGAGTCACCTAGAAAAGCTTGCCTCCCCGTGTATGGTGTGTTAAAAAGACAGATGAAATGAAATAAAATGCCTGATATCATCTGTATAAGCAGCAAGTAATAATTTATTTATTTAACCCCAACAGGGGAAAAATAAAGAAAATTGCTAACAAAACCAAACAATATTTCCATCATCTCCCATCCTTCCACCATCTCGCACCCAGCTTCTTCCCTTAACCAGCATCGCCCCTGATATTAAACCCAGAGAACAGGTCTCACAGAAGTGTTTCATATTGCCTCAGAACTGCACCAGTGTTTCTGCATGAAGGGTAGGGCAGAAAAGTTATTTCCTCCAGAGGCTTACATTCATTCCTACTCCCAGTGTCTGTGTGTCTCCCACTCCCTGTGTCCAAGCTTCAGTCTCTCAGAAATTCTTCAAGAAGATCGAAGGAGTGATATAGAAATTGATTGAATCAAAGTTAAAATGGTTTGAAACAAAAATAAATAGAAACAGAGATCCCATTTCTCACTGACTTCCAAAATCTCACCCAATTAACAGCACTTTCCCTGGATTTAAAACCCAGAGATTAGGAACAGATTTCAACTGGAATTAAAGGGCAAGTGTTTTCTGACAGCCCCCAGGGTTTACATTCTGAGAGGTTGGACAATGGGTTAATGGTGGGGAGTCAGTCTCTAGAGCCTGTGCCTCTCCGTCCCTTAAAGGGAGGGGATGTGTGGTGGTCTTCTTGAAGCAAATGGAGACTTCGGCCTGTAGAACCGGGAGGTCCAAAATGTTGGTGAATACCTCACACCAGTTGGCCTTCCCACGATCTGAGTGCTTGGCTGGGAACACAGTCAGAGCCCCATGTTTTGCTTGGGTTGTCTCCCAGGAGGACTGATCAGACGCCTGCAGTGTGACAGCGGGCACAAGGCTGTCGGGGCACGCATCAGCCCTCAATTAGTGCTTTTCACACAGTCATTCATTTTAGACATCGCTCCCCATACCCACCTCCCTCAGTCATCAACATCACATGGAAGAACTGGTCAGTGTGAGCTCCACACTGTTTGTGTCGAGACAGAGAGGCATCAATAGTCCAGGGCCATGGTCCAAAAAGTTCTGCATCACCACAAAGGGGCAAATTCACAACAAAACGGGGACAGGATGTGCTCTATCTGAGTGCCGCTGGGGCAGAGAGTGGAAATTTTGCAGATGTGATTCCTGTCAAGCCACTGCTTTAACTTGGATGGCATCACGCACGCTGAGTGTTGTACCTTGTTGATGGTGGACAGTCCTTAGGGACTTACAATCTGCCATATACATGAACAATTTGAAAGAAGGGCCTGATGGCATTTTTACCAAGTTTGCAGATGATACAACAATAGTTGGGTGGGCAGGAGATGTTGAGGAAGTGGGCAGGCTGCAGAAAGACTTGGATAGGATGGGACAGTGAACAAACAAATGACAGATGGGGTACCACGTGGGAACATGTGAAATTATGCACTTTGGTAGTAGAATAGAACACACATTACATTCTAAAAGGCTTCATGAAATCAAAGGGATTTTGGATTCCTCGTTCTCTCTTAAGGTTAACGTGCAGGTTCTGTTGGTTGCAATGTTACCATTAATTTCAAGAGGGTGAGAATGCAAGCGCAGAGCTGTACTGCTGAGGCTGTATAAAGGCTGTGGTCAGACTGCCTTTGGAATATTGTGAGTTGTTTTGGGCCCTGTATCTAGGAAAGAATGTGCTGATATTGGGCGAGGTCCGGAATAAGCCTGGAGATCACAGCTTGTCATATGAGGAGCAGATGAGGAATCTCAGTCTGTACTCAATAGAGTTTTGAAAGATAATGGGAGGGGTCTGATTGAAACTGACAGAATACAGTGGATACAGTGAGCATGTAGAAGATGTTTCCACTTGTCAGAGAGAATATGATGCAAGAGCACGGCCTCAGATTGAAGGAATGACCCCTGAGAACTGAGAATGGGAGGAATTTCTTCAGGGAGACGGTGGTGAATCTATAGAACATTTTGCCACAAAGGGTTTCACTGGCAACATTATTTAAGACAGAGATAAATCAGTTCTTCATTAGCAAGCAGATCATGCATTATGGAATGACGCAGAAAAGTGGGGATTAGAAACATATACACAATGGTCGAATGTTGGAGCTGATTTGATTGGGCCGAATGTCTGGAATATATTGCTTTCTCTCATGTCATAGCGGTCCTTTCGTACATTATTTACTGCAGAATTGATAGCCTCTGACCTGCTCTTGTACCATGTATTTTTATTTCAATTCAACTTCACGATCAGGTCAATGGTAAGCCCTATGATACAGGTAGTGGCAGGATTCAGTATCAGCCAGCAGTCCCATAATGTGCTGTGTGCCTGGGTACCATCAGTGAGCCTCCTCTGCGAGGAGTACATTGTCTCCACAATGATTGTCTTTTTCACTCTGTTGTTTTCAAAGGATCAATCATGTGATGCCAGTGTCATTGAATTCAACACCGTAGGTGAAATTTATCACAGTTCTCAGCAAGAATACATTGTGGAATATTGGCAATCTTTCAAATTATAGGAAAGTCTAAACTGGAGATGCTGAATCTTTTCTGACATAGTGTTCGGAGTCAGAATCACTGTTTTCCTGTTTATGTTCAATTCAGACAACTTATCACATCAAGATGTTGAACTTGGAATTACTTGCAATGATAAGTTCTATCCTGTTCTCATTTCTTCCGCTGCTGTGTTCTTGTTTTATTGTTTGTACTATTCTGCAATCTCATTCTTCATTAATTGAAATATTCTTTGGTGAACATCGTCCCCCCACTCAACTCTCGTTCAATCGATTTTAACAGGAATTTTTAGGCAGCTGCGCATCAGAAGAATAGGAAGAGATCATGCATGATTGTGCACAGTCACTGGGCCAGCTTTACTCTCCAGCGATCGACAGTTTTTATTGTGTACCAGAAAACCTTAGAGTTATTACAACACAGTTGGACGCCAATCAGCCCATGGTGGCCCGTGAGCTATCCAACTGTATAATTTGGAAACGGAGAGATTCTGTGGATATGGACTGAGAGACAAGCGGAGAGAGAGATATAAACAGAGAGAAAGGATGCGAAGGGAGATAAACTGAGAGAGGAGAGAAAGGGGAGCTCCGGACCACGTGAGAGAGAAAGGGATGCTAGAAGAGGTGGAAGTTAAATATATCAGAAAACAGAATGAGAGGAGGTAGACGCAGACAGGCAAGAGATGGTAATTTTATTCAGGAATTCCCATGGTGTGCAAACACTTTGTATGATGCCGTACCCGGTGAGCACTACGCTGATATTCGTTGTCAGCCCAGATCATAGATCTCCAATAAAACCACAGAGCTGAGTTGCTAACAGCTAAACAGAACCCAACCTGCGAAATATAACTTTTCAATTATTAAAATAGACTGGGATAACAGCTGCAAGATCTGATAACATACGCACACTGAGTGAGCGACTGAGGAAGAGAATCTCAGTGAGGAGGATCACTGTCAAAGGGCAAAGCAGTATCAGATTGATAAATTTTGCACACCAATTCCAGATTTTGTAATCCACATTTCAATTCATATAGCTCGAGATCATGAGTGCATTATTGTAGTCGTATCTCTTTGTACCTTTTATATTTTGGTATGTATGGAAAGTCATATTGTCCTGTATTTTGTTTTGAATAAATACATTTCATTAATATTGTTTCTCCTCATTTCTCATTGTAGATGTATCATTGAGTCTGCACATCATACAGTTTATAAAGAGTAATATTCCAAGACTGATGACTGGGAAATATCATTGTCACTCCTTCCAGTCTCAGCTGTCGTGTCCTCTAATTCTCAGTTTTCCTTATATTCTCCAATTTCACAATCATTGTGGGTGAACCAACAGCAGGAGGAATGCAACGGTTCAAGAAAGCAGCTCACCACCCCTTTCTGAAGGGCCATTAGGGATGGGCAAGAAATACTGGCCAGCCAGCAAAGCCCACATCCCACAAATGAATAGAAAGAAATCACAATTTACTTGATCTCCAATAAATAACATTTCATCACTGCCCATTGACCTCGATAACATCAACAGCAGAACCGTCATCTGTCTCCTCTGAACCTGAAACAACTATTTCCACCATGTTTGTCAGGTACAGTTCTCTGTGAACGTATCCATACCATTTATCTCTTTGAGGCACATCTTCCCCTCAGATTACAGACAATCATAGTTCTCTCAATATGCTTCTGATATTGTCATGACTGATCAGTAGTTACAGGATGTTTATGAACAGATAAGTATGTTTATGCTCGGATAATCCTTTGGTATGACTCCCACATCCAAAGCAAGTTGAATGATTGCACATAATTGGTTGACCATCTCTAACATTCCTTCCCTCAGCAATCCTCACATGTACCATCCAACATTTGCAAAAGTTAAACGTTATTTTGATTTTGAATCAACCATTATTGAATTGAAAGGGGTTAATTGGAGCTGTTTGTTCAGTGCTTTCAATTCATGTCAATCTCTGTGGATCCTAAGTGTGTCACTGGGCGGTTTGCCTGTTCTATAATTAAGGGACTCCTTTCAACGAGTTATTCCATTCTATGCACGGAAACATCACCGACAGCACTGACAGGGATCCACAGCTCCAGATAAGGGGAAGAGAGATCAGAATCTGTGAACTGTAGACTGAAATATTCCAACAATGGACAGGAGTTTATCCTTGGTGTTTATGGGTTTTCTCAGCCTTGGTTATCATCAGCATCGCGTATTCATAATGTACTGATCGTTATTCAAGCCAGTTACTATCCCATCCTTGCTATAGTTGGTGTTCCCGTTAAGTCTTTTTGTCTATTGAGCCGGGTTGAACTGACTTGCTGCTCATTATGTGTAAATTTTGGAAAGGTGGAATTCAACATGCTCAATTCCAGTCAAAAATGCTATTCCTTATGAATTATAACCAACAGGTTTCTATTTTAAGTTTACTCACCAATATGCGAGGAGGAGCCAGATTGTTCTCAAATTCCATAACCATTCTTTTTTTCCTGCACAGATTTACGACTTCCTATTCTCCCCACTCACCAATCTTTCCCAGTACCACCATCATTATATCCCAGTATCCCCCTCAGCCTCAGTGCAACTTCTAAATAAGCCATCCTTGGTGCCTTTGTTAAGTCTGTACACAGCTTTCAAGTCCCTTCTACACATCTGTCACAAAATAATTACACCAGAGATGTTTAACTTGTTTTCTCCACAGAATCTGTCAGACGGGAAGACAGTACCTGGTGCTCAAGTCATTGACTCATACCCTCGAGGCACAGAATAAAAGTCTGTTGGTATCTCATAAAGGAAATTGGCGACATTTAAATGAATCCATCACTTTTGTTATTTAAAGAAAGCCCAAGCAGATGTTCTTTGGAGAAGGCAATGCGTCATCCTTCCCTGGTAATGTGGCTTCCCACACCCACAGCAAACTGTATTATCCGTTCTTGTTATGTGGAACAGCTGAACCAGCCACTCAGTTCAGAATAGGTATAAGATACTGGCATGACCAGGGCTGCATACATCACGTGAAAGTAGAACAAAAGTAAAGATAGCTCCCTTCCTCCGCCTGTTTACCATATTCCTACAACTCATTTCCATTCAGGTAAGTGGCAATTCCCTATTTCAGGTGCATTCTCTCTCACTGAGTCTCTCCTTGAGAGTGATGTTTATCTCCATAGGCACCTCTGGTGCTGGCTTTATTGAAGCTGACATACACATGCAAGGAGCTTTTACATTCTGTGTCAGTCGCAATGCATAGAGAAGGAATGGCCTTACCCACCACAGGAAATAAACAGAGAGGCCTAAGTTTTTGCAAAGACCTGTAGCTTGGATTGTGGATGAGGTTGTTGACTTGCTCGCCAAGCTGGTTTGTTTTCGTTCAGGTGTTTTGTCACTATGCCAGGTAACATATCAGTGTAGCCTCCAATGAAACAATGTTATTCTACACTGCTTGGAACTTATACTGTCCGGTTTATTATGGTTAGTGCTGTCATTTACGGTTTTGTTCTGCATGCTGTGTTTGTATATGGGCTCCAACTCTGTATGCTTGTTGATTGAAGTATGGGTGGAGAAACTGTACCTCTAGCAACTCCTGTGCGCGTCTATGTCTGACTTGAGCTCCTATGGTTACCTTGCCTGAGTTAGATTGATGGCCTTCATTGTCTGAATGTCGAGATATTAAGGAGAGTTCATCGCACCATTTTTGCTTCTAGCTGATGTTCATATAGTGTGATGGCTAATTTGATTCCTGGACGTCCGAAGCAATACTGGTGGCCATTGCCTAGTATTTTGTAAACCACGTTGGTTCTGCATGTTGTGGGAATAGGGTCTTTAGTGCTTGTCATAGTGTGGCTTTGGGTTTGTGACCTACCATGATTCCTCGTGGTCTTCAGAGTCTTGTTGTCAATCCTGATATGCTCTTGATGTAGTGTAGTGTGGCCGGTATGTTCAGTCGTACTGTGTCCTCAGGCTCATGCCTGTTTTGTAGATGCACAAGTAAGGACAACAAACTATTGTGATCAACATGGGAGTGTTATTGAGGCAGTATTTTGGTAATTTTGGAGAGATTTTTCTCTCTTTAATGAGGAACTATATCCTTGCTACAGAGAGAATGCAAAGGAGCTTCACCAGACTAATCTCTGGGATGATAGTACCACGAGGAAGAGTGAAGACTAATCTGAAGCACTGTGAAAAATAAAAGGTGATTGCATTGAAACCTGAGGGTTGTGGACGGTCATTATTTTCTAAACAGACACTGATAGAGTGATAAATTCCATGGCTTACTTTTTTATTGACGAAGGGTGGTTGCTGGATAGTTTAATTGCCTCTGAGGATGTTTCTCCCATCCCAAACCCCACTCCCCAGTCAATTGAGAGAGGGAGAGAGAGGGAAAGAGAGAGAGAGAAAGAGAGAGAGAGAGAGAGACAGAGAGACACAGAGAGAGAGAGAGATCAAGGCTTTGAATAAAGCCTCACCACATTAATGTGAAGTTCATGGGTGATCCTGCAGTGTATGTTACGTTATCTGCAATCCCAGCAATAGCCACAATACTTTCGTTCTAAATCAGTTAAAAATTCCCACCAGCTTCTGACCTCCATGGCGAACATGGATCGCATGCAATGATCCTGACTGGCGGAATGGGGTGGTCCTGTACTCTGTAATATCCGTGAGGGGTGGTTTGAGAGAACAATGCATTAGTTAGGGGCAGCAGTTAGTTACTAATAGCGGTTCCATTTGTTTCAGACCATCTGAATGTGTCTGACGACACCTTTGCTGTTTTTTCTTCCCAATAAACATTGACTGTCCAGTTCAGCAAAGATCTGCCGTGAATATCTTCAATAACCGAGTCTTCCCTGCTTCCTGTGGATGAGGCTACCACAGATAGCACACCAACAAAGAGGAAGGGACATCCTTATTTTAATGGGGGATCTGTTACGTTCATTAAATGTGTTGACCTAACATCAAACGACCAACTCTTTCGAGACATAGGGACACAATAATTCGAATAACCGTAAAACATTTGGCTCTCAAACCCTGACTCACATTACCACTGACTCGTTCCAATCAAATATGCATCAAACTCGGCCTTCACTGCTCTCTTGGAAAGAGAATATCAAATAGAATAACACCATGCGAACAAAAAAGGAACAGAATTAGCCCATTTGGCCAATCGGATCTGATATGCTGTTCAATAATATCTTCCATATTTCTCAGCATCATTCTCCTGCCTTCCCCCATAACCCATGATTGCTTATTACTGAAAAAAACTATCTATTTCTCTCTTAAATACAGAAGTGTCTGTGTCTCTGTGTCTGTATGTGTGTATGTGCCTCTTTGCTCATGTGTTTATGCGTCTGTGTACTTGTGTCTATGGCTGTCCATCTACGTATCAGCTTGTATGTGTTTATGTCTATTTGCGTGTGATTATGTCTGTGTGTGTGTGTGCGCGCGCGCGTGCGTACCTCCATGTGTGTATTGCATGTGTTACTATATTGGGGTGCTAACCGATGTTTCTTTGTATTTCTGTGCAATGTGTTATCTGGTTTGGGGGTGAAACAAATCCTGTCGGACATGACAGTGGGTTTAATGTGAGAATTGCCCTTCAATGAACAAAGGTCCTTAGTTGGGGGAGCGTTGATCTTTCAAAATCGCCACATGAGTCGCTCCGGTCGTCTACAGCTTGTGCCAGGGTCCGCTCAACAATGGGGGTGGGAGGGCTAGGGGAGGATAAAGGTATGTATTTCTTGCACCGGGCCATATGGCTTGGCTGTTTCCATCCTATTACAGGCTGTTTCTCCTCGAATGAGGGAAGGGAGACTACTGAGTGAGGGTGGAAGGATGACACTGCTCTCGGAGCTGGTGTAGGTTGGCCGAAATGATGTAGTGTCCAGAGTGAGACAGTCCACAGTGTAGACTCCATGAAGTGTTATTTTTGCAGGGGTATTGCCGAGGAGACAGAGAGTGTGAGGCAATAAGGTATTGCACTTTACAGAAAGGATGAGATTGCACTGGAAGGAGTGCAGAGGAAATTCACCAGGATGTTCTCTGAGATGGAGCACATCAGCTCTGAAAAAAAGGCTGTTTAATCTCGGGTTGTTTGCTGTGGAGCAGTGAAAGTTGAGCGGGTAAGTAATTCAGGTATACAAGATTGTGAGGTATGAACAGGGTCAATAGAAAACGGCTCCTCCTTTTAGTAAAAGGGCCAAGAATAAGGGACCATACTTTTAAAGTGAAGGGCTTGAGAGTGAAAGAAAACGTAAGGATTTTTTTCTCCGAGAGAGTGCTGGGGCCTAAAATGCACTTTCTGAGAGGGAATTGTCACGGGTAACTTCACAACCCATTGAAGAGTGATTGGATGATTGCTTGAAGTGTAATAATATTCAGGGCTACGGGCCTCGTGTACGAAAGTGGGACAAATGGATGTTGCACTGTATTTCCTACAGAACACAGTCCATGCTTCTGTGATTGTATGGATGTGGAAGTTGAACCATTGAGCAGCATAGGGCAGGAATTGTTGGATTCCTGGAGACTATAATGACAAAGGCTGTAAGGATGAACTGCAATTGCTTCTTAAAGGGTGATAGTAGGGAATACATGAGAAAACAGTCTAAAACCAGGTAGTGGAGAATGAATAACAAGGAAATAGCAGAAGTATGACATAACCCCTTCACTTCTGTATTCACAGAAGAAAAGATAAAAAGAAAACCTACTGAGCAATACGAGGAAACTTAAGTGTGGTGGGAAACGGAAATAGAATGAAATTAGGAAATAAACTAATTTGCAGAAATTACTGCGACTGGATTTAATTGGCATAAACAAAGTCAATGTCAGTTTATGATCTGGGAATCGTATTTGAGAAGCCAACCAGGAGATAGATTTTGGAGATGGAATGGATAGAATGCATTTGAAGTTTTGGAAAGACTTTTGATAGAGTCCCAAGCCTGGTGTGTAAAGTAAAAACACATGGAATTGAGCCAAATATATGGTGTCATAATGCGGGAGCTGAAAGGAAACTGAGCAGGAAAAAAATGGATTTTGTTTTGGATTGAAAGTTTCATGGTGTAAATCAGGGATTCCAGATATTCACAAAACATATTAAAAGTTTGTTTGAGGGTATCAAATGCAATGTGACCACATTTGCTGACAGTACAAAACTGGGATTGTGAGTTGTGAGGAGGATGTAAAGATTCTCCAAGGCAATTGAGACAACTGGAATGACTGGAAAAATATATGGCAGATGAAGAGCAATGAGAATGTATGTGATGTTGTGCACTTTGGTGGGAAGTAATAGAACAACAGCCTAATATTTGAAAAGGGATTATTCGAAAAATATTGATCTATAAAGGGACTTGTGCTCCCTCTCTTTTGTGATCTTCTGCGCAGACCTCCGAGATCTATGCAGGGCAGTGACTTCTGAAGCTAAAAGTCAACACTGTGAATGGCATTGGTACACTGGTCAGTGCACAAGCACGCACCAAGTGGGCACTCATAATGCTGAAAAGGATCTGGATATCATTGTACATCAGCCATTTAAAGGAATAATGCAGGATAAATTTTTCAATTGGTATTCATTTCAAAGAGAATCGTGCAGAGGTGTAATGCTGTCATACTGTGGCTGTACGGGTGAGGTTTTCATCGTGAATATTCTGGAGTATTGTGTGCAGCTTCAGCCTTCATACCGAATAACGGACACGCTTGCTCCAGAGGAATATATCAAAGTATAACCAGACTGATCCTTGTGAGGTTTTGGTGTGAGTGGAGTTTGAATTGACTGGACCTGTATTCGATGAGAATCGCAAAAATGAATGGAGATCTCAGTAAAACATACAAAACTCTGTCAGAGCGAAGCACAATGGAAGGGAGGATGATGATTTCCTGGCAGGGATGTCCCAAAGAAGGGGTTACAGTCTGACGTACAAGCAGATCACTGCATTGAGATGAGAATAAATGTGTTCACTCAGAGACTGGTGAACCTGGGGAATTCACTACCACTGTGGAAGCCAAGGCTCTGAATGTCAATTCGAATCAAGTGGATCCATTTATTGAAACAAAAGGGATGACGGGAGAGCAGGAGTATCCAGTGGGTATAAAGGGTCAGCTATCAGTATATTGGCTAGTGGAGAAAATTTGATGCATAAAGAAGGGGACATTTTTCAAAATATTCCAGCACTCTGTATTCCATGAATGTTCCAACAAAACTGAAAATCCTCTATTGCGATCTTGGTCGGTGTATTGAGTCTTGGCATTGGGACTTGATATTGTGGCTGTACAGGACAATGGTGAGGCCACTTTATGAACACTGCATCTAATTCTGGTCATCCTGCTGTATGAAAGATGTTAAATTTGGAAACACTCAGAAAATATTTACAAGGATGATGGCAGGATTCGTATTATATTGGGTGTGAGTTATAGAAAGGCACTGAATAGGCTGGGCTTCATTTTTTCCCTGGAGAGTCAAACGCTGAGGGTGCCCAGAAAGAGGTTTATAAAACAGTGAGGGGCATGGACAGGGTGAATAACTGATATATTTTTCCCAGGGTAGCAGAGTCCAAACCTAGACAGTATAGGTTTATCATGAAACCAGGTATATTTAAAAAGGACCCGAGGGGTGACATTTTCACACTAGTGCGGTGCATGCATGGAAGGAGGTACCAGTAGAAGACATTGAGGCTGGTTAAGTTACAATATTTAAAAGGCATCTGCATGGTTATTTGAATAAGAAGCGTTTAGACAACTATGTGCCAAATACTCGTAAATGGGACGAGGTCAGATTGAGACATCTGGTCAGTACAAATGAGTTGCACTGAAGGGTCTGTTTCCGTATTGTATAACTCTGTGGCCCAATAACCCAAGGAGGGAGGGAGACAGAAAGCAGGAGCTGATATGCTAGTTCGCCTAACATTCACCATTGGGAATCTGCTAGATTCCATTGTTAAAGAAAGTGCTGCAGCACATTTCGAGAACCTTCATGCAATCGGAGTCAACATGGTATTGTGAAAGGTAACTGATGTTCTGCCATGTAAAATCATGCAAACTTTTCCTGGAGATCCCTAATCAAATAACAATGTCAAAGATAAGGGACAATAGAAACTTTGATGACAATGAAGAACGTGCAAGTAAGATACCGGTCAATATAATGGTTGAGGGCAAAATAAATGTCTGCTTGAAGTTTTGGTTCATAATTAGTTGTGTTAAGATGGTGTCATTGGCTGAATACAATACGGTGACCAAGCAAAATAATTGGAATTACTGACTGTGATTGACTATTAATAACCATAACATAAGTGTATATTTTTCATTGGACTGGATAAAGCGTACTTATGATTACATGACAACATAACGCTCCTGTAATGTATTGTTTGGAGAGCCCATGTTCATGAGACATGGCTCTCGAACACGTGCTTGAAGATAACTGGTGAAAGAAAATGTCTGAGAGTCACTTGGTCAGTGACAGGGATTTGGGAAGTTGAATGACTGAAAGTTCCTGTCAGATGGAGCTCAGGACACAATCTGGTCTACAACGTGCTCCATGCTGAACTGATATTTCATCTGTGTTTACAGTGATGGCCGAGGGTATTATTACTAGGTTATTAATCCAAAAAAAGCATGTCATACTCTGAGGCCCTGAGTTCATATCCTGCCAAGTGAGATGTTGGAATTTGAATTCAATAAAAAGCTGGAATTAAAAGTTGAATGATGAAGATGAAACTATTTGCAACTGTTGGGAAAACCCATCCAATTCATTCGTATCTTGCAGGGAAGGAAAGTGCCATCCTTCCCTGCTGTGGCCTTTGCTTGACCTCAAACACCCAATAATGTCACTGGCTCTAACCATCCACTGAGCAATGGGGGATGGAATGGGTGTTGGCCCAGGCAGTGAACCCCACAACCTGTGAGTGATCAGAGAAAAGCCTCCGGGCTGTTTCTGGGATGTGAATAGAGAATGGGATATAACTAACCATTTCAACTGATCTGAAACGACCTGCATTTAATGTTTTCATTCTTGAGATTGAACCCTTCGAACCCTCACTCCAGTAATGTTGCAGTGTGACCATGCACAGTACATCATGTTGGTGAATACCCACCAACAGCCACAGCCCTTTCATTCAGAAGCAGGCAGCCATTCCCATTATCTTCGCGTCTCCATGTAAAACGAAAGGATGGTATTGTGGATAAAGGTTGATCCCTTGATACACGGTCCAAAACACCCAACCCCCCCCCCCCCGTCACGCCTCCCCACCACCAGCCAACCACATCAAAATATCCCGTGTGTACTGAGAGTAATGAGGCAACTTGGAACATCAGAGAGTAGACCATTGGGATGATAGAACAACACTTATAATGTTTCAAAGTTTCAGAGAGAACCCTCTGGCACACACTGTATCACTAGGTCCCATAATCTCTCTCCACTTATGTCATACATAGCCTTTTGTTCTTCCTGAAAATCTCACAGTTTTACAGTTAGCAATGTTATATTTCATGTGCCAAATTGTCCTTTGCTTATCCATTTACATTCTCTCTACTTCCTCCTGATAGCTTAATTTCCTGCTTATCTTAGTATCAATGACAAATTTAGTTAGAATACATTTTGTTGCATTTATCTAAACCATTAATATCGGACAATGCTTGAATATATTAGTTCACTTCCCGGCTCGAGCTCTCACCAATCCCGCTGCTCGAATCAAGTAGGCCGCCGACTCATGAGCTAAGTTTTTAAAAGTGGAAGCTTGCCTTACCGGTTTCCCTATGCCTCACACTCACGCCACTACCTCCAAAATCGTTAATCTAGATTGTAAATTGTTGATGGCGTCTCACTGGTACTTGAGGAATTCCATTCGGCACAGTATTCCAATGTAAAGTAAGTAGTTATTTTTGTTCTGTATTTAATTTTTGCGAAGCAGGTCTCCCTGTTCCTGTTTAGCAGCCTAGAACGGTTGCATGGCCTTCTCCTGTGGTGTGCAGCTGGTTGTCGAGGTGTTTCTGAGTGCAGGAATCCACCATTAGGGGCATTTGTTGTCAGATAATCAGGCAGAGGTTATACTGTCAATGATACTGATTATTGAGCAAATAAAAGACAAGCATAGAATATAGACGAAGGCGAGTAGAATGCTGCACGGTCAAAAATACTGTCTTTCAGATTTAGTAATAAATCTTGTCTGCCCTCTCAATGCTGTGCTCAGTTTTCCCCAGACATGTATTGAACAGGAGGGGAAATTTCTTGCTAGCTTGGTTGACTTTTGTCCCTTTAACAGTCCCACCAATGCAGATAATCTTAACGATTAATGACATTTTTGGCGGTGGGTGCTGTGTGGAAAAATTGCTGCAGTCCCTACACAATAAAATAAACAATTGTCACTGAGGGGTGACCTTATAGAGGTTTGTAAAATCATGGCAAATCACGGTAAAGAGTAAAGGTCTTTTCCCTAGGGTGGGGGGAGTCCAAAACTAAAGGACAAAAGTTAACATGAGTGGGAAAAGTTTTAAATGTGACCTGCGGGGCAACTGGGTGATGTGTGGACTGAATGAGCCACCAGAGGAAGTGGTGGAGTGTGGTACAATTACAACATTTGAAAGGCATCAAGATGGACATATGAATAGGAACGTTTGAGAGAGGTATGAACTAAATTGCTGGCAAATGGGGCTAGATTTATTCAGGATATCTGAACAGCATGGATGATTTGCATCAAAGGGTCGCTTTCCACGCTGTATATCTCTATGACTCCAAGGCTGAATATTTCATTCTATTCCTATGTAACTCCTGAGAGGGGCACAATGGTCTCCTCCCATCTAAATGTAGTAATCCTGACTGATTGAATGGGTCTTACGTTACACCTGTAACATCCTCGACGGATGGAGTGAGAGAACACATCAGATAGGAACTGTAGGTGGCCATTTGGACCCTCGAGCCTGCTGCTCAATTTAGAAAGATCATGAATGCTCTCTTTGCGGTTGAACACACCTTTCCTGTTTAATCCCAATAAATATTGACTCTTCTGTCCATCAAAGGTGAGTTGAGTTCAGCCTTGAATATCTTCAATAACCGAGTCTTCACTGTTCCCTGGGAATGAGAACACTGCAGGCAGGGCAATATTATAGAGAAAGCAATATCCTCATCTCAGTGTTAATTGGGGGACTCCTTAAAGCGTGTTAACCTCACAGTAAGTTACCTCCTCTTTTAAGAACACAACAAATAAGAGCAGATGCGACCATTCACACTCTCAAACCTATTCCACGTTCCTGTTGACTCTCTTCAGTAAAGAATTTATCAATCTCAGCCTCCACTGCTCTCATGGGAAAATATTCCTGATACCTTAAGACCATACAGCATAAGACACTGGAGCAGTCTGCCCTACTATTCGATCATGCCTAATACGTTGCTCAATGCAATTCTACTGCCTTTTCAATGTAACCCTTGATCCCCTTTTTAATCAAAACTTATATCTCTGTCTCTAAGACACAACTGTGTCTGTGCCCCTGAATGCCTGTGTGTGTGTTTCTGTGTATTGCTATTTAACGGCAGGAGACAGGGTGGCCGTGGAGGGTTGTTTCTCAGACTGGGAGATTGTGACGAGCGGTGATCCACAGAGATCGGTACTGGATATAGATTTGTTTGTCATTTATGAAAATGATTTAGCTATGAATTATAGAAGGCACAATCAGTAAGTTTGTGGATGAAACCAAGCTGGGCTCCGATTTAACACAGCATTACCGAGCCCTGCACTGGGGTGGTCTGTACTGATCTACAAGCTGGAAGGGTAACTGCTCCGGGTTTACAGATCAGTTCAGTGGTGTTCACTTCACAGACCCCTGTGCTGGAGACATTCCTGATTCCGGCCTATAGATCAATGCACTGGTGTGGTCTGCACAACTCCCCGTGCTGCACTGATATCTATTTGACTGGCAAGGCCTGCACAGTGTCCCACTCTGGACAGATTGCCGGTTGTATTGAGCAGGACACTAGCCTGGTCTGCACAGTGCTCCATGCTGAACAGATATTCCATCTGTGTTTGTGGTGTCTGGGCTGGTTCTGTGAGGTGGATTGAGAATGTGAGATAACTGACCACTTCAGCTGATCTGGCAACGCCTTTAATTTGTGTTTGCTAGTTGTGTTGAGTTTGGGGAGAGATTTCCACCGCGAGGCTGAGTGGGTCTCACCAAAACTGATGGACAGAAGGGCCTTTGTGATGTGGATCTTTATGGCCCCGTCACATTCTATAACCGACATCGCCCGGAATATTTTGGAACAGACATTCCCGGGAAGAATCTGTAAGCGACGTTATTAGTGAATGGTTGGATGTCAGTGAATTGAAGAAAAGGTTAGATCTGGAGGGGAAAGATCATGTTCCGGGGAGAAGAAGACAGTTTCAAAATCCCCTCAGTCAGATAAAGGGGTGAATATATTTTCCCCGTGTTCATGTTTCTTCCCAACCAAAAATTTACCACAATTTCGAATAAATGATAGAAACTCATTGTGTGCCTGAGTGGAAGTGGGAGAGAATCCTAAAGGAACACAATATCTTCAACCTCTGTATTAGGAACTGTAAAGCAGTGACCTATCCCTATCCACCTCTGATCAAATGTGTGAGAATGTTTAAGAAGCTGTCTGTTGCAATGGATCTGCATTTGTGTCTTTCTGGAGGGAGGGTTTCTTATGTTTTACATTTTTTTTGTGAAAAAGGAAGCATTGAAACATTTCAACTTGTTACTTCGTTTTCAATTTTTTTTCAATAAATCAATGATACATTTGAAAATATCACTGGGTCATCAATGAAACGGGTAACTTTGCCCTCAGGCCGATGTTTAATTTGTTTGTTTTCTTTCCTCACTGTTAACGTAGTGACGATCTACCTGCTGCTTTGTAAGAATTGTGGATTGTGATACCTGGGGGCCATGGCAGTGGCGGATCTACTGATTATACCCTCGATCTGATATTGAGACACATTCCCATTGTTTATCGGCAACAGTTTTATTTCCTGTTCTCCATCCCCGCGTGTAATATCCACGCCGTCCTGCTTTATGCAGCCACTGACTGTTCTGTCTGGATCACCGTCACTTTCACCTTTGATCGATTTGTGGCCATTTGTTGCCAGAAGCTGAAAAGTAAATATTGCAGTGAGAAAACGGCGGCTGTGGTTCTGGGAACAGTGACTGTGCTGAGCTGTTTCAAGAACATTTTCTGGTATTTTATGCTCACAGCTCGCTATTGGCTGATGAACAGCCCCTGGTTTTGCCATGTAACAGATGATGTTTATGGCTCTCGTGTCTGGGTCACAATCGAGTTCCTCCACAACATTCTAACCCCGACTCTCCCATTTCTCCTGATTCTGCTGCTCAATGTTTTCACCGTCAGACACATTTTAGTGACCAGCAGAGCCCGCAGGAGACTCCGGGCTCACACCAATGGAGATGGTCAGTGTGACACAGAAATGCAAAATCGGAAAAAAAATCCCTTATTTTACTGTTTGTGATCTCGGCCAATTTCATCCTGTTATGGTGAATGTTAATGGTGTTTTCGATATGGAACCGGACGTGGGCTACAGGGTCTCAGTTTGCACAGGTACATCCCTTCGTGCAGGAATTGGGCTTCATGCTGCAGCTCCTCAGTTGCTGCACAAACACCGCGATTTATGCCGTGACCCAGACTAAGTTCAGGCAGCAGATGAAGAATGTCCTGAAATATCCCTTTACCCAAATTCATCAATCAATCAAATTCACTCATTCATCAATCCATCCAGAATTTTCTCATTTCAGTTCAATGTTTCAGCAATGAAGCAGCCGGACACTGATGCAACATTCTGAGGTCGATTTTGTTTTGTCCGACGTTATTCCCCACAGGTGTAAAAAAGACATTTCAATTTCCTCTCTACTTTGGGGCAGTGAGAAAAGGCATCATTCCACTGACTGTACCGAGAGTTTCAATTTGTAAATAATAAAAAATGCTCATTAAAAAGCGTCAAGTCGCAGACTGAGCTACATTGTTGTTTGTCTTTGTGTTGAAGAAGCTGAGCTGGAGAGAGACAGACTCGGCCCCCAGTCCTGGTGCTCAGCGAAGGGGAGGGGACAGGGACCAACATCACGCGTTTTATGAAATCACTCCAACTTTGCTTTCTTTTCTGAGCCACTCACCCTGACATGGCTTCGGCAGAATTCATCTCTCTGTCTTGTCACCTCTCCCTCCATGTCTCCCTCCCCCTCTCACAATGACCTTTTATTCTTCCTGCATTCTTCATAGCTTCTTTCAATGTCCTTCCCTTCTCCACTCTCCTTCACAGTATCTCACTCCTGCACATTCTGGGACTACTAAACTACCTGTATTGCATTTGCCTCACACCCTGCATACATTTCGTTCCAGGAATTCAGGGTCTAATGATGACCAGGAATCCATTGTCGATTGTAGAAAAAAGAACAACTGGCTCACTAATATCCTTTAGAGAAAGAAACTGTCTTTGCGTGGTTTGCCCTATATTGTGACTCCAGTTCCACAGCAATTGGGTTGACTTTTAACTGCTCTCTGAGCAATTCGGGATGGGAAATAAATGTTGCTGAGCCAGCAGTGCCCTCATCCCAAGAATAAGTAAAGGAATAAAGGAGGACAACAGAGTAAGTTTCAGTTCACAGGCAGTTGAGAGGCTTTCAGACTGTGTATGGGTCCAAAGGCCACTGTTCGGGGAATAAACTGGGGATATGTTTAAAACCGTTACAAGAAGAACAGAGTGGAGACAGATTATAGGCCATTTCTCGTGGACCACAGTGGGGATGGATTCACAGACCATTGTTTGGGGATCAGAGTGGGGATGGGTTTATAGACCATTGTTTGGGGAACAGAGTTGTTATTGGTTTACAGACCATTGCATGGGGATTAGAGTGGGGATGGGTTTACAGACCATTGTTTGGAGAACAGAGTTGGGATGGGTTTGCAGACCATTGCTTGGGGGTCAGAGTGGGGACGGATTCACGGGCCATTGCTTGGGGAACAGAGTGGGGATCGGTTTACAGACCATTGTTTGGGGATCAGACTGGGGATGAATTCACTGACCATTGTTTGGAGAACAGAGTGGGGGTGGGTGCACAGACCATTGTTTGGGGAACAGAGTGGGGATGAGTTTACAGACCATTGTTTGGGGATCAGGGTCGGGATGGATTCACAGACCATTGTTTGGGGATCAGCGTGGGGATGGATTCACAGACCATTGTTTGGGGAACAGAGTGGGGATGGGTTTACAGACCATTGTTTGGGGATCAGATTGGCGATGGGTTTACAGACCATTCTTTTGGAAACAGAGTGGGGCTGGGCTCACAGACCGTTATCGGGCAACAGACTGGGACAGCAGAATGGGGATGTATTCACAGATGTTTGTTCGGGGATACAGACTGGGGATGCATCTATTGGCTGTTCCTAGGAGAACAAAATGGGGATAGGCTCCTCGGGCATTGCTAGGAGACCAGGTGGACGATGGTTTAAAAAAATAACTGCTCCTTGGATCTCAGAACTGGGGAATGACTCTAATCTATTGCTAGGAGAATAGATTGTCGATAGGTTCACAGGTTGTTGCCAGGGGGTAAAAAAACTCGGGGATGGGTTCACCGGCAGTTTCTGGCAGAACCGCGTGTGTATGGGTTCGTAGGGCATTGCTGGGAGAACAGAGTGGGGCTGGGATCATAGGCCATTGCTGGGAGAACAGAGTGGGACTGGGTTCATAGGCCTTTGCTGGGAGAACAGAGTAGGGTTGGGTTCATACGCCATTGCTGGGAGAACAGAGTGGGGATGGGTTCATACGCCATTGCTGGAAGAACAGTTTGGGGATGGGTTCATACGCCATTGCTGGGGGAACAGAGTGGAGATGGGTTCATATGCCATTGCTGGAAGAACAGATTGGGGATGGGTTAATAGGCCATTGCTAGATGAGCAGACGGGTGATGTGTTCTAAATACCGTTTCAAGAAGATTAGAATAAGGATAGGCTCAAAGGCTTTTGCAGGGGAACAGAGTTGGTATGAGATCACATGCTTTTGCTCGGTAAATAGGGTGAGTTTGAGTTCATAGGCCGTTGCGAGGGGAACAAATTGCAGGGAATGGATTCACAGAGAGTTGGTTGGGCTGGTGTAGTGATGGGTTCACAGGTCATTGTTGTGGGAACAGTTTAGGGATGCGTTCACAGACCGTTATTCAGGGAGCATTGTGGAGATGGATTCAAAGGCTTTTGCTTAGAGAACAGAATCAAGATGGTGTCTTAATCCATAACAAGGGGAACACAATGAGGATGTCTTCACAGGCAGTTTTTGGGGATCAGAGTCGGAGTAGGTTCACAGGCAATTTCTAGGGAACATAGTGGGGATGAATTTATTGGCCATTGCTAAAAAAACAGAATGGGAGTGGATTCAAAGGGCCACTACAAGGAGAACAGAACAGGGATGGGTTTACAGGCCATTGCTTGGAAAACAGAGAGGAGATGGGTTTACAGACCATTGCTTGGGGAATAGAATGGGGATTGATTCATAGGCCGTTGATAGGCGAGCAAAAGGGTGACGGGTTAACAGGCCATTGCTCGTAGAACAGAGTGATGATGGGTTCTATGTCCCAAGCTAGCAGAAAAGATTGGATACATGGGTCACAAACTGTTACTAAAAGAACAGGATGGGGATGGGTTCACACGCTATTGCTTTGAGAAATACGTGGGAATATATTCGCAGGCCTTTGCTTGGGGAACAGTTGAGGGTAGATTCACAGGCTGGTGCCGGGATAAGAGAGTGGCATTGGGTTCACTGGCTGTTGCTAAGACAAAGAGAGGGAATGGTTGCTCGGGGGCGACAGTGGAGCTGAATTCATGGGCGTTTGCTCGGACATCAGAGTCGGGATGCCTTCTCAGGCTGTTGCCAGAGGAACAGAATGGGGATGAGTTCAAAGACATTGCTAGAAGAAGACAGATGATAGATTCAAAGCCATTACTAGTGGAACTGAGTGGGGATGTGTTGCCAGGCCATTACTAAGAGTACAGAGTGGGGAACGGGTCAGAGGCAATTGCAATGCGAGCAGAAGTGCGATTGGTTATCAGTCCATTGCTTAGACATCAATGTTTATGTGGTGAACAGAGTGTGGATGAGTTCAGATTGAATTGTGCAAAGTACCAAAATGGGTGGGTTGACAGGATGTTGTGAGGAGAACAGACTAGGGACCTGTTCACAGGCCGTTGCAAATACACAAAATGGGGAAGGGTTTATCATCCCTTGCTCGGGGAAAAGAGCGGGGACAGGTTCACAGGCTGCTGCTAGTGGAACAGAGTTGGGATGTTTTCACAACTGTTGCGAGCAGAACTGTGTGACGGTGTGCTCATGGTACACTGCTGGGCAAACAGATTGCGGGTGGGCTCACAGGTCATTGCCAGAGGAAGAAAGTGGGTATGGGTTCACTGTCTATTGCTTACGGGTCAGAGTGAAAATGGGTATAAAGTCCATTGCGTGAGGTACAGAGACGAATTGGGCTCCACGGACAGCTGCTCTAACCACATCCTGAAATCCACACTCAGTGCCAATCAGCGTCACATGCACTCTCTCAACCTCTCTCTCCAACAACACCACAACGTGTTGGCTCAGGGCTGCACAGGTCCGTAGTTCCACTTCATCCTCCGGCTCATTCGCCATGCTAACAAAAACTTCTTCTTTTTCTTTCAGGCATCAAGGCCAACAAGATGCACCAACTCAAAAGTACCCATGGCTCTCTGGAACCTACCTCTCCTCCCCTTCCCTCCAAAATCCACCACCTCCTGTCGGGTATTCACCATCCCTCCTAACCTTCCGCTCTCCGATGCTGAATACTCTGTTCTCAGCAAAGGCCTCAGCTTTATCCATCTAAGTCCCCACCTCAATGAATTTCGGGTACAAAATGACACCAAACTGTTCTTCTGCTGCCTTTGTCTCTGTTCTTATTTCTTTGGGTAAGAGTGCCCTCCCCATCCCACAGACCCCTTTGCCCAACTCCAATACTCTCCCTCCATCTGGAACCCTCCCTCCGGCCTTTTACCTGCACTTGATCTTTTCATTGAGAACTGTCGTTTTGATACCAGTCGCCTCAATTTCACTGCCCCCTCACCAATTCCAACCGATCTTACTCCGAGCTGACTGCACTCCGTGCTCTCAGGTCTAACCCTAACTTGCTCACCAAGCCTGCCGATAAGAGTGGTGCGGTTGTTGTCTGGCATACTGACCTCTACCTTGCAGAGGCTGAGCGCCAGCTCTCAGATATCTCCTCCTACCGTCCCCTGGGCCATGATCCCATCATGGCACATCAGGCCATTGTATCCAGTACGTTTATGGATCTCATTTCATCCGGTGATCTCCCCCCCGCCATCCCCTTCCAAGCTAATAGTCACCCAGCCCCACACAGCTCGTTTCTATGTCCTGCCAAAAATCCACAAACAGGACTGTCCAGGTAGACGCATTGTTTCAGCTGGCGCATGCCACACATAATTCATCTCTTCCTACCTTGACTCAGTCTTCTCCCCACACTTCAATCCCTACCCACACACACCCATGATTCATCTGACGCCTTGTGCCTGTTTCAAAAGTTCCAGTTTACTGGTTGCAGCCACCTCACCTTTACCATGGATGTGCAATCCCTTTACACATGCATTCCCCACCAGGACGGTCTTAGGGTTCTCTGCTTCTTCCTGGAGCAAAGACCTGAACCATCTCCACCCACAACCAACCTCCTCTACTTAGCCAAGCTTGCCCTCACCCTCAACAGTTTTTCGTTCAACTCCTGAAATTTTCCTCGTTATGCCTGTCTCTTCGTGGGGTGTGTGGAACATTGTTTGTTCCAGTCCTATTCCGATCCCCATCCACAATTCTTTCTGCGATACATCAATGACATCAATGATGGTGCTGCTTCCTTCTCTCGTCAAAAATGGGAAAACTTCGTCAATTTTGCCTCTAATGTCCACCATGCCCTCACTTTAACCTGGTCTGTCTCCATTACCTCCCTTCCCTTCCTCGACATTTCTGTTTCCATTTCTGGGGATAGACTGGCCACTAATATCCCTTACAAACTGACCGACTCCCACAGCTCTCTGGACTATACATACCCACATCCCACTTCCTGTAAAGACTCCATCCCATTCTCTCAGTTCCTCTATCTCTGTCACATTTGTTCAGATGAGGCCAACTTCGACAAGGGAGCCTCTGACATGGCTACCTTCTTCCTCAACCGAGGATTCCCCAGTTCCGTTGTCGACAGGGACCTCAACCAGGTCCGGCCCATCTCCTGTCCTTCTGCCCCCACCCCTCTCTTCCTCCTGCAACAGGGATAGTGTTCCCCTTATCCTCACCTACCATCCCATCCAGAAGATCATCAGACACCATTTTTGCCACTTTCAGCAAGATGCCACCACCAGACACATATTCCCCTCCCCTCCCTTGTCCAACTTCCACAGGGACCGTTCCCTCCAGGACACACAGGACATACCTCCTTCACCCCCAACACCTCCCCACAGCCCTACGGTACGTTTCCCTGTAACCAGTGAAGGTGCAACACCTGCCCATTTACCCCCTCCATCCCCAGTATCCATGGGCGCAAACATACCTTCCAGGTGAAACAACACTTCACCTGCCCTTCCCAGAATCAAGGCTACTGCATTTGCTGCTCACAATGTGGTCTCCTGTATATTGCGGAAATGAAGTGCAGGCTTGGTGACTGCTTTGCAGAACATTTATGTTCTGGTCGCAAAAAAAGACCCTGAACTACCTGTTGCCTGCCACTTCAAAGCGCCACCCTGCTCCCTGGCCAACATCTCAGTCTCCATCTTGCTACAGTGTTCCAGTGAAGCCTAGCACAAGCTGGAGGAACAACAACTCATTACCCGCTTGGGCACCCTTCAGCCCTCCGGACTCAATGTTGAGTTCAATATTTTTACGGCCTAAACTCCCACATGTCCCAGCTCCTCACCCACCCTCACAACAAGCCTTGTTACCACAGAGCCTGCAATTACACAGCCCCTGTTGTTAGCCACTAACAGTCCCCATCAACAACTACTCACCCTCCCAGCCTGATCGTTCGCAACTCATTTGTCTGTCCAAATGTTTATTTTTTCTCCCTCTTTGGGCTCTATCCTGTTGTTTACTCCCTACCCCTCCCACTTCCCTAATTTCTGCACATGAACTGACGACTTCCCAGCCACCATCAGTGATGAAGAAGGGTTACCGGACCCGAAACCTTAACTCTATTTTCTCCTCCACAGATGCTTCCAGACCTGCTGAGCTCTTCCAACAACTTTGTTTTTGTTCCTGATTTTCATCAACTGCAGTTCTTTTGGTGCTTATTTAGGAATTAGATTTATCTCATTGAAGTATGCGAATGTTACATTCAATGTTGTTCAGAATTTTTATCAGCTTATCATAAAGGGAGAAGGGAGGGTTCAAATGCAAAAAGTCAGAGACTTGTTTGTGGATTTCTTGGGTGGAGTTCAGACAGTATGACATGCACCCAACATCATCAGGATGTGGTCAAACAATTAAGGAACCATTTAAAAGTAGGAATTGTGACTAGAAGCAACGGTCACTTTTTGACTCGACAGGATCCACCTTTACTTTATAATTGAAAAAAAAAGTTCAGTTTCATTTAAAATGCAATCTTATTCAGCTGCATGTGTACAATAAATTTCTTTGCACGTGAAGTCAAAGAAAATCAAAACTATTTCCCATCCGCCCACAGACTTTGTATAACTGTTAAGGTGCTTCCTTCGGGACCGAGGGTGTAGGTCCACGGCTATTTGAAGTTTACGTCACATCCAGACAGGGTGGTTAAAAAGGCCTTTGGCCACACTTGTCCTTGTGTTTAGGAGTTGGGAAGTCATACTGAGGTTGCACAGGATACTGATGAGGCCTCTTGTGGAATACACCGGGCATTTTCAGTCGCACAATTACAGGAAGCATATTATGAAGCTGGCGAGTGTTAAGAAGAGGTTTACCAGGATGCTGACTGGTATGGAAGCTTTGATTTATAAAGAAAGGTTGGATTGATTTGGACTTTTTTTCGCTGGTGCTTCGGAGGTTTAGAGGTGACCTGACAGAATTTTATAAAATAATGAGACGTGTAGATAATACTTGTGGTAGTTGTCTTGTCCCGCGGGTGGGAGATTTCAAGACTCGACTCGGGGGGCATTTTAAGTTGCAAGGAGATTTTTTTTAAAGATATTCGCAATGACTGTGAACAAAAAAAATGACAAGTTCCATGAGAGAAACAGGTGTCAGAGAAACAGGTGGTAGTGAAGCAGGCGTGTGAGTTGAAATGTGTTTCGTTTGCCAGTGACATTCACCGCTTTGCAAGGTGGAGAACATTGAGGTGCAGCAGTGAAGGTGACTGCCTTTGCTGGTTATTCACATTGAGGATGCTTTTTCCGCTGATGTCCCTGTTAACATCACAAGTCGACAGGATGAAAGCTGCAGCAAGTCGTGTGGAGCCAGTGGGGCAATTGATACAGCGTCTGAATTTGGTTTGGAGGATTGAAATGTTATATCTTCTCTCGCTCGAGTGAAGTTCTCAGCTTTTCTGCCCTTGCAAATTGACAGTTGCTTCCGAAGCAGAATGTGTACCCAGCGCTGTTTTTGTCAGATTCCCAGCAGCTGAAGTGATTGGATCGCTGGGTTTTGGAAATTAAAAGTCGCACATGAGCAACACGAGTGTAGAACTATTTCAGCTCACTATCCATTACATATCCCAGCTCATGGTAATGGTTTCCATTGTCAGGGCAAACTGCTTGGGTTCCACGTCAAGCTGCCTTTTGTCTGGGAACATTGTGAAAGGCGACAGAGTGCAGACACGAAGGAGACAGAGTGCTTATAATCCTGAGGCATCTGTCACTCTCGGGGGATATATTTGTGTATCTCTCTCTGTGGCTGAACATGAGGATCATTACTTCAACGGGGCTGTAACATAGTTTTAACATCTCAAACGTCAGTCCCATTCATTGATTACAGGTATAAACACATTTTAATTTGCCCTCGAAAATTAAGAACACAATTGACTGTTTGCAAGTGCTCCCAGAGCCAGTCTCTGTGGCACAATTGGTTAGAGCGTTCGGCTGTTAACTGAAAGGTTGGTGCTTCAAGCCCCTCCAGGGACAATATGCTCCTTCTCTTTTAACCTAGATGACCGCTATCCAAGGGGTCTTTTGGTTAAAAGAAGCTCATTGTACTAGTTCCTAATGAATCAAGTAAAGCCCAACACAGACAAGCCTGAATGCGCAACCAAAGCAAAAAACACAAGGCGAATGCTTTGAATAGATGGACGCCCAAGGACACGCACTGACACAATGTCCGATTGGTCTTCTTCCTCACGATAGGAGCTCGAAGACAGCGAGAAACTGTCCCCAAAAGGAGCAATAAAATGAAAAGACAAAAACAATGCCATTGAGAAAAGTTGCCAGGGCACTCAGCCTCTACGCTTGTAGTCTAGTAATTAGGGTTTAGTGCTGCCACCGCCGTGGCCCTGATTTGATTCCCGATCAGGCGCTTCAAACTATGGTTTGCTAGTTCTTCATGACTTCATGCATTTTATCCCAAAATTATAACAAAGAACAACAGATGTTAGAAACCTGAAACCAAAATAAAATGATTTGATCGACAATCCGAGAAGTTCTTGCAACTTCTGTGGAGAGAAACAGAGTTCATGCTTCTCATCCACTGAGGCTTTGTTATACCCGGATCAGTTGTGCACTTCCACATTATAATATCGGGGAAATAATCACTTTTATCTGTAGAATCAGCATAATTATCAAAATATGTCGGTAGTTTCCAACCATCAACATTACTCCTTTAAAAGGACTATATCGGCTGTCATGCTGATTCAGTTGCCCTGGGGTGGGGAAAGATTCTGCGAAAATGGTTGCCTTTTCCTTTCCTTTTCTGTCAGTTAGTAGCCATGCCGAATGGAGAATTGGTTCCTTTCAGTGTCTACCTCAGTATGTATCTCTGTTTGTCTCACATTGTCGCTCTGCACCCAACTCAGTGCCCTTTCATGTTCTCCCAGTCTCCATTTGTCCATATCCCTCATTTGCGATTTCTCCTCTTTGAAAAGCCTAAAAGTCCGAGAGTGTTTGAGGGTGGGGCTGATGATGGAGGTGCTGACAGCAGTTTTATTAAGTTGACAGCGTGGAATTCTTTCCAATGACCAGGGTCAGGAAACAGTCTACTTGCATTCAAGGACATTTAAAGGAGACCGGCTTGTATTTATATAGCGCTTATCACCACCAGTGAGGAAGCCAATTTACAGTGAGGAGACATCTTTTAAAACTTGATTCATTTTCCTCCGAATGTGATATAAAGTCAGAAGTCACACAACACCAGGTTACAGATGGACAGGTTTATCTAAAATGACAAGCTTTCGAAGTACAGATCCTTCATCAGGTAAAGAGGGTGCATGTGATACATTCACAGCAGCAAAGACCCTTTTAGATAAGAGACTGAAATCGATTTCATAATGAGCTTCCATGTTCTCCCAAAGATTTAAAAAAAACACGTCAAAGGCATCAAGGCCTCATACAGGATTCAAACTTGCAACTTCTCGCACTCACAACATCCAGCTGAAGGGGCAATCAGGCCACGAGGCCAACGAATCAGTCTAGTTATGTTCCCCTTAACAATAAATCAGATACTACTCAGACAGTGATAGTGTCCCTACCTCAGATGTAGGAGACTAGAGTTCAAGTCCTAGCTGCTGCAGAGGTGCGTAATAACATATCTGAACATATTGATTAGACAATTATTCCGCTTTGCTTCAGACAGTGAAAGCAGCAAAAAACATCTCGTTCTGTCTCCCTGTTCCTGGGACGGGGCTGTTTTTGCCTTCCGCTGGGTGAGGGTACTCTCCATTGGCAGATGCATTAAATAATTTTCCTCCACGGGAGGGCAGTGCTGGGAGACAGCAGATGCTCTACCACTCCCTCTCAAGCACTGATAGATGGAAGCAGCAGAAGCAGTGGAATCTGGCTTGTGCGGCAAATTGAAAATGGCTATTTGGAACTTTTGTCGAATGACGTTTACCAGAGAATGACAGAAGCTTGAAGAACTGCCAAGAAAAAGAGAACATGAAACTGGAGTCGCATCCCTTCAGCAATTTAAAATGGGATCTTTCGATGCAGCCTTTTTGGTGTTCAGAAAACGTTTGCACACGGAAACACTGCAACTATCACCTCAGCAACGCGGTTGTATGTTCGTTTGCTGCATCCAGAGCAGGATTCAAAATCTGACACGAACAGTCCCGGAATAAGAGAATCTGAGTGAAGCACTCACTCACTGAGAGACATCCCCAACGGCCTTGAGTTGCGGGGCTGCAAACAGTACAGCGTGTAAGGGAGGATTAATAATGAAGCATTGTTTCTTCCCCACTCAAAGAGACAGGGACAGTAATGTCATAAACCCATGGTGTGATTCCCGTGTAAAAAGGAGCCATTCAGCCTATTGAGTCCACGGCAACTCTCTGCCTCTTGTATTTCTTTGTAGTTATTCACAATCAGTGATACCTGTCCGAAAAGTGGTGAACTGTGTCTGTGTCGTGAACGTGGCTCCAACATGATGGTCGTCTTGTTCTTCATGCCTGAAACAGCATGTGCAATTACTGCATTTCTTGGGAGAAAACTGGAAGTAATGTGTCTCAGCTACACCGTTTAATAGCACTTTACAGGAGACTGACAGTGAACAGGAGTAATGTATTGAGGCCTTGATAAGTGTGTCACCTCACCTGTCTATCAGTATGAATGATTAATTTCAGACACATGAAGCAGAAAGCTCATCATAACAAAGAGTGCAGAACAAAATGCCATGTGCCTGCAGTGAACAGCAGAGGATGGGGTGGCTCCATCAAACTCTAGATCATGGGCCCAGCACACTCCCACTTCACCACTCAGTTTGCTTGTGCCATGTGCTTTTTCTGCTTTTCATTTGCCGTGTGGCATGCACTTTCAAGAATCAATTGAAAAACCTTCATTGTTGTTGTGCAGATGTGTCCAACCTGTGTAAACATAACCTTCATCTAATGTCCCACGGTCTCTTAGTCGAACATTCTGATTTCACTCAGAATCACATAATTTGTCACAATGCAAATGGAGGCCATGCAGCCCACCTTAGTCGTGCTGCTCACCACAATGAGTAAATGAATGTCTCTTTTAGTGTAATTCGCTTGCCTTTTCCATGTAACTGTACGCATTGATACCTGAAACATAACTGTCAAATTCCCTTATATGTTGATTGAATCTGCATCTTTAGTATTTTTAGATAGACCCTCTGTTCAAGACATCAAACAGACCAGCTTTCACCTTTTCTGTTCTCCAAGGAGAGGATTCCCAACTTTTGAATCCATCTTCATTGCAGACATTCCTCATATACAGCAACATTCACCTGAATCTGTTCAGCGCTGTCTAAAATACTTCACATCCCTGCTTCCAGAAGTTTTACGCCCTGAAGGACCATTCAGAGTCAGAATGCATGGACGAACAACCTGAAACATTTGTTTTCACTTTGAACAAGTGTTTTTTTTTGTCCATGTTCACTGCAATGGGACCTCTGCCCCATCTCCAGTTCAGGCACCCCGACCTCTGTCAACAAAGCTGTTTTTTTGGAAAGGCTCACTTGGCATTGTGAAGAAAGTGAAGCATGGAACTGGGGCTCACATGGGAGTTGAACCCAGGAACGCTCGCATTTCATTGCTACAGGAGTACTCTCAATGAGAATCATAGCCTAAGACCAACAAGCCATTTGCCAATACAGGCTGGAGGGGACACGATGGAATAGTGCTACTTTCGCTGCCCTGTGAATCCAGAGATCCGGACAATGTTCTGGCACCGGCGTTCTAAACGACAGCAGATGGTAGAAATTGAATACAATAGATATCTAGAATTCGGAATCTAATGATCTCCGTGAATTGATTGTTGGGGCAAACCCCATCTGGTTCACTAATGCCCATTAGAGAAGAAAACTACCATCCTTTCCTGGTCTGCCCTACCTGTGACTCCAGACCCACAGGCAATGTGATTGACCATGTGCCTGAGCAATTAGGGATGGACGATAAGTGGTCGCCTAGTCAAAGACGCCGCCATCACGTGAATGATTTTCCTATGAACGATTTAAAAAAAAAATACTCGCCACAAGAGACCCTGATGGATCTCATGCTGAAGCCGATCTCAACAAAATCAAACCTCCCAAGTGAAGATGGGAGTGAGACACATGACGCCAGGGATTGCCTGTGATTCGAATGAGAGAGCTGTTCCTACTTACCCAATCCACATGGAACAGGAATCGTACCTCTAATCCAATGAACTAGCAACAGCTCAGTGTCATTAACACGAAAGAAGCACTGAGTTTTATTCACAGCTTCTTCCCATTCTGAGCCCCTGTTCCCAGGAGGCTCTGAAGCTCTCTTCTCCCAGGACCAGGCTCTCTCTATGGGCGGCTGAAGTAAACAATCTTCCACGGGCAGGTCGTGCTGGAGGAGAACAGCATGAATGTGTTCTTCAGATCCCTGTCAACACATGCTTACAGTTCAGGGGAGGGGTGTGGTGTGAGTGAGAGGCATGGTAAGTATGGAAGACTGTACAAAAGGGAGAATACACATACACGGAAACTAACATTCTGGTGGTAACCTTGTCCAAATTACTGCATCTGATGCAGAGCAAAAAATGCAGAGTTACTGGGAAAGAAAAATATCCCACTTAATAATGAGGAGCTGTGCCTGTGTCCTTCGCGCAGTCACAGAGATGGCACAGCTGTCTGATTCAGCATGCGGTGTTACCGAAAGGAGTGCTGTCTCTCAGACACACTGCACCTGATGTGTATGAAGCTCAACACGTTGTTCACAGCTCAGAAAATAGATTTTTTTGTTCAAATAATCCCAAAGTGACAGAGAATGTGAGGCGGCAATTCAGATCATCATCTGAACAGCTCCTGGAGAGAAGTGGGATGCATGAGAGAAGACAGCATCGACTAGTGCATACTTTCGGCATTTACAACCTTTGTCCGTGCAATAGTAAAACCAATTTAAGAAATTGATTCCGTTAGAGATAACAGGAATCAGTTGACAAAGTTTATCATGTTTTCGAAACCCCAGTAAACAATGTTGGTGTCCTTCCTAACGTCTTCATATACCAGCAAACCCAGTCCGTGTCTTTAATGATGTCTTTATATCCAAGTAAAGGTTATCCATGTACATTATACTGTCTTAGATCCCAGGAAACCCTGGCTTGTGAAAGGATGCTGGGCTACTCAACCAAAATTCAATGCTTCAACTCTCCTCTGTGCTGTACAATCTCCTGTACAAGGAATTGCAGCTCCTGCAGCCCAATCTGAATTAGTTGGCCCTGCATCACCCTCAGCTTCTGGTTTCCAGTGAACATTTCAATTTTGAACAAACCTGTCAGTGTATGCTCATGCCATATGGGCACAAGGTGCAAACATTCAGCTGGACTGGCTGTTCACTGAGATCATGAATGACCTTTTAATTTCACTCTTTCTTCTGCACTATCTCCTGAGCTCTTTTCTATTTTAATCTGTTGCAAACTAACAACATCAGTCTTTCACAGGCTCTTAGCGGAGGATTCATAACCACTAGAGCTACGAATTGTAAAGATTCTCCCCATCCTGAGTTTCCTAAAATCAGTCCGCTGTTTGCTAAGTAAGCCTGTTGTGTGTCTGGAATTTTCTAGCGTTACATATTTTCTGTGGCGTTGTGATCGTATAGTTGATCGTATGTTGCAGTATGATCGCAGTTTACTTTGGAATTACTGCTGTTCCCTTTTTTCTCTTAGCATACTTTAAAGGAACACAGGAGGAGATCAATAAATGTGGCACGGAGATATACAGAGAAAGGTATGTGAAATGCAACGTTGTGTGATCAAACCTCACCCAGGGCAGCTTTTATTACCTTAAACCATTATTTTTGGAGCATTAAGCTCAGGTAGTGACATCGAGTTATGTTAAGATAAGCCACGTTCGCTTGAAAATACCAGTATTATGGCATTCTGGTTGATTAGATCATTTGTGAGTTTTGTCTCATTTTAGGATGTTGAAATCGTCCGTCCCATTCACAAGTGTGTGTTATTAACATAAGACACTGAAAGAGGTGGTCCCAACACGGACTCCTGCCTTCTTGCCCTTCAGTTTGTTTTTTTCAAATGGCTGAGCAGATTTCCAAAAAAATGCTCATTTCCCCTCATGTGAGAAGTAAAACATAACCTACTCTTCATGAGGTTTAAATACACAGTCGCCTCCCCTAGGCAGCCATTTCATTCAGTGGGTGATGGCTTGGTGTAAACAATATTATGCTGATCTTTAATTACTTAATCTATAGGCTCGAAATTTTATTTTTCAATTCATCAGGATTTCCCAGCTCCTCCCTTTGTAGCAGAGTGACAGTGAGTTCAGAAAGAGATGTTTCTGATCAACAGCAGTTCCTTTCCTGCTAGGGGACATAAGCACAGTTATTTTTATCCAACCGCGGAAGCCACAGTCCCACAGTGTCTCTTCACATTAACGCTGAATCTGAATGTTATATTCTGTGTCGAGAGCAGGGATACAGAATGAAGATGGTCTGGATAGTCTTTGCTGCTTTGAATCCCAGAAGCAACGTGGAATGTAGTTTGCTCTGAATGAGTCCCAGCTGGCCCGGGGCTGCTGATGCTGCTCAGGCTCGTTGGCCTCGGGGTTTGATTCTCGCTTTGGGGATTATACAGCGTGGATTATGCGAGAGGTACTGGGTTGAACGCCGGGATTTCTGGTCTTTGTGTTGCCAACTCTCATGATCAGATTTCTGGAAAAAAAGGCCATGCCCAACGTGGTCGGACTTCCTGAAGTAAGGATAGGGCAGAGGTGACAATATACCGAAGATGGCAGAGGGAAACTTGTTGAAAGTGAAAACAAGGGCCTGAGCACGTTTGTACACACAATCTAACATTGAATAAGTCGTCCATAAAAATCTGGTGAAGTTGAAACACGTTATTTGTGGTCTGTTAAAAGGTGAGGACTTGCTGTAGCAATTCCATGCGCTGTTTTGGACAGCAGCGTCCTCCCATTGACATGGCAAGTTGTGAATAACAAGACGATCACGCGACAATATTAAATCATTGAGAATCAGATTATCAGAGACAGAATTACGAACAGCTCCCATCATTAGGCCAGATATGCCCGCTACTGAATAATACCAGAGAGAAACAGACAACAGAGCTTGATGGGGTTACTGTGCTGAATGGCTCTCTTCTGTACGGGAATACAACATGAGTGAAAGTTTCACTCCGATTATCTTAATCTGGGGCTGTTGGTGTCAGATATTAACGCCTGTCTGGCTGTAGCAAACTGCATTGTATCAGTCTTTTGCAGGATTTCTGTGTGATGACGATTCCTGAACATCAAACAAGTTGCACAGAAGAAAATAATCTCACATTGACTGAACTGAAGGAATCTCTGGTGTCCGTTTCTCCGAATCCCACCAGCTCAGCATCATTTTATATCTCCGATACCAAACATATAGCGGAAGTTTGCAATCAAATTTACATTCAAGTCACTGACCCCCATGTGTTTGGGAGGCAGCAGAAAAGAACATGTGTTTTTTGCAAGTGGAAGAAAATGCAGGGGTTTTACTGGCTCGTTGGTCCAGAAGTATGATTCGCACTGAGAGGTTTGTATTTAACTCGGATGTGAGAGATCTCAGATTCAAATGTTGGGCCATCTCTGCTTGTTTCATTTTAGTTTTCGCAGGTGGCCCGACCAGGTTTTCTAAAAAAAAAATAGAGCTGCACTTCATGAGGTTGGACATCTTGAAACAAGATGAAGTTTCGGAGCAGCAGTGTCATTGTTGCGAACATGGCTACATAGCGAACATTGGAGGTGAAAAGTGCGGGTTTGGGATTTCGCCCATGCAATCTGACATTGAATAAATCTGGATTCTTGCAATTATTTGGGCAGGAAACCTCAGGTAACGGAGGCACAAAGTGATTGGAGTTAATGCAGAGCAGAGTCTTTTTCAACATTCATTATTAGGTCGAGGTCGTCACTGGCTAAGTCGTATTTATTGCACACCCCTAACATAGAAACATTGTACAAAACAAATTGAACAGTTTTGTTTTGAAAAATGCAGATTTCAGAATCACGTTGAGCTTTGGTGAAGGAATTTACTGTCTTTATCCAGTTTGCACTGGAACTGACTGTACACCGACAGGTGAATTTCAGTTACGTTTTGAAACAGTTGAGAGTCAGTCAGGTCACGGGGATTGCCTTACAAGCCTTATAAAAGCCAACCAACAGAGAAAACCTGGCCCTGATAGAGATGATATTCTTTGGATAGTTAGTTAGATTAGTTGAGTTGAAAATTGGAGAAGTCACATTAAATAAACAAAGTATAACCATAGTGCAACTGTAACATCTGTGACTCAGTCTCATTAACAGAATTGTATGCTAGCGAGTTTTGAGAAGATTTGTAGCTCAGGTTGAGTTTCTGGATGTGAGTTTGCTCGCTCAGCTGAAGGCTAGTTTTCAGACGTTTCATCACCATTCTAGCTAACATCATCAGTGAGCCTCCCACGAAGCTTCGTCGGAGGCTCATTGATGTTGTTCCCTAGAATGGTGACTAAACGTTTGAAAAATAACCTTCCAGCTCAGCGAGCAAACTCACATCCAGAATTGTATACTAACATGATCCTCATTCTTCAAAAACAAATCAAAAAGATTAGAAAGGTCCCAGGCAGGTTTACCTGGAAATAGAGACATTATGAAGAGTTGAGATGAGTTTACTGAGATATGAAGTCATTATAAAGAACACCGACCGGGGTATATCGGAACAGTGGAAAGAATGAAAGATTTTATTCATAAAATGTCAGAAATACTGTACCAGAAACAGGAAAAATTGGGGTGCAAACTAACATTTTTTTCTGATAACGTGAGGATTAAAGCGAATAAATAGGAAGGGAATTTCCTCTTTCTGGTAAATCAATAACCAGGTTTAATACGTGAAAGATAAAGAAAACATTCGGGAAAAGTGTCTTTCGCTCAAAATGTTACTAATTCGTGTGATTTTGCAAAAAAACAACATAGAGAAATTGATTCCAGAATGCTTTAAAAGACACATGTGCATAGAGTCAAATAGACACACAGCACAGAAACAGACCCTTCAGTCCATTCATTCCATGCTGAATCGAATCCCAAACTACACTAGTCCCACCTGCCAGCTCCTGGTGCATATACTTCCATGCGTTTCCTATTCACGTACTTGTCCAATGTCCTAAAAGTTGTAATTGTACCCGCATCCCTCACTTCCTCAAGAAGTTCATTCCACACACAAGCCACTCTGTGTGAAATATTCGCCTCATGTCTTTTTAAAATACCTCTACTCTCTACTAAGCAATGTGTATCCGTAGTCTTGAAATCTCCCATCCCAGTGGAAAAAAAAACACAATTAACACCGTCCACAGCTCTCGTTATTTATAAAGTGCTATAAGGTCAGCTCTCAATTTCCCATGCTCGAGTGGAAAAAAGTCACAGCCTACACAACCTTTCTGTACACCGCACACTTTCCATGTGACGCAGCAAATCATCTTCTGAACCTTATCAAGTAAAACAAAAAAAACCTTCCTCTAACAAGGAGAACAGAACTCCAATCGGTATTCGAATAAATATTTCAGCAGTGTCTTGTTAAAAAACTATTTTGCCAGATGTCTATCACCACTTTTCACACGAGCGGGAGTAGAACTAATTTCCTGGGCCCTGCACAAGCATCTACCTTGAAGGTAACAAATAAGCCTCACCTGGAAGTAACAACACATGTATCAGTACTTTTTCTCCTCTTTGATGCCAGCAGGAACATTTCCATCAATAACTCAGTGTTTCGGGAATATGATGTAACATGCAATCTGAAGCAATCGTTTTTCAGCTCGTCTGTGTTTAACCAACGCTACCGGAAGGTGTGATAACTTTTCAATAAGTGCAGTCAAGCAAACGTTACATCAGCAATATGAGTCTTTTTGCAAAACGAAACACTGGGATCTGAGATGCTACTGACGCCAAAGAAACTTTCGCATTGAAAAGTGGGAACAATTCGGCTCACAAGTTTTAAATCAAATCTATTCGGCATGAGTTTCGCAGCAAGTAACCCAGTAGAGTATCAGTATGAGTCAAAATGTCTGGGAGCATGAAAAAAAATCGTGTGCCTTCTTAGAATATGAGGTGACTCTTAGCACAACGATTCCGAGGATATACATGAAGTGGGCTCACAGTTTTGCTTTGTTTGCTGTTTTTGTCGTTTATTTGTATTGCAGGTAAAATGGTTATCTCAAATGTGGTGATTATACCATTGGCTATTTTTCGTGGAGATAAAAAAGGAAACCGAGCATTTTACATCTGCCTATCACATGAACAAAGTTAAAGACTGAAATTTGCAGGCTGCCAATGCCATTTCACACAATTTGCCAACGTGTAGCCACAAAACAGTAAAGAGATGAGGTTATGGAAGATAGCGGTACATTGTGGTTTTCGGTAAGTTCAGCTGTTTCGAGTGTGGTTGTAAGAGCGCCAAAATCATGGGTTCATTCCTTCATGCGATTCGACCATTGAAAAAATGGACTGATCAATAGGAAAGTCAGAAACGTGGAGGCAGTCAATGTTGCGATCATCATGGAAAAAAGAGCTGATGGTACTTGAGGTTGCATAGTAGTGTGGTGGTCAGTTAGCTCAGCCGGTTAGAGCATGGTGCTAATAACGCCAAGGTCGTGGGTTCGATCCCCACACTGACCAAGTGCATGGAGCCCACGTGGCTTCCTACAGCTTTGGTGGTGCAGTCTCTGCTTTCACCATTGGCTCGCAAGTGAGGTATGTCACTGAGTATTTTTGCTGCTGCGCCGCAGATTGCAATTGGAAGATGTTTGATTGGTTCTGATTCACGCCGCAGCCGAAATGCTGCATTTTCACACAATTTGCCAAAGTGCAGCCACAAAACAGTATACCTCCATTGCACAATGTCACATTCAAAAGCGACAGTGTAAGCAATAACTAACCGGACCCATCATTGCAACTTTGACCAGTGCAGCAAATTGATCCGGGTTCACTGCTCCTCACCAAGTTTTGCAAATAGCCGGAAGTAAATGCTGTAGAAACTAAGAAGATCTGACATCATCTGGAAGAGAAGCACAGTTAGTGTTTCGAATTGAAAGAAACTATTGAATATTATTTTTCTGAACGTCTGTTACTACATTTCCCACGACAGCCAGTGGAACTAACTTCCCTGGTCAGGCCTCAAGCATCTGTATTGAAGGTAACAAACAAACATCTTCTGGAGTTAACAAGGCGTCTATCACATTCTGCGAAAGTGTCATTGAACTTGAATCGTTAACTCCAATTTTATTATTCTCAACACATACTGCCAGAACTGATGTGATTTTCCAGCAACTTCTCTTATTGTCCGTCACTGATAGCATCACAGCTCTTTTGGTTTAACTGACGAAGAAATTTTATCGTTTTGAAGCTGAAACAAACTAGCTCACCAGCTTCAGTTGAAATCTATTTGGCATAAGTTTCATGACAACTCCCTCAGCAGAGTCTCATCAGGAGTCAAAGTATCTGTGATCGAGCTTGAAGAAACAAACCACGCATCTGTTGAATCTGAGGTGCTGCTCAGCACAACGATCAAACAACATGCATAGAACAGGTTTGTGGCTTTGTGACTGAAATTGCTTGCTTCGGGTCTTTGTAGGCATGGGGATTGCAGGTCAAACAGTTTCTTGAAATTGTGCAATTCTACGATTGACGATGAACTTGAAACTTACAAGATAATGTATGGTTTAGAAGGGGTGGACGCTAGGAAGTTGTTTCCTTTAGGCGGGGAGACTAGGACCCGTGGGCACAGCCTTAAAGTTAGAGGAGGTAAATTTTAAACTGAAATGAGACGACATTTCTTCAGCCAGAGAGTGGTGGGCTTGTGGAATTCATTGCCGCAGCGTGCAGTGGAGGCCGGGACGTTAGATGCCTTCAAGGCAGAGATCGACAAATTCTTGATCTCAAAAGGAATCAAGGGCTACGGGGAGAGTGCAGGGAAGTGGTGTTGAAATGCCGATCAGCCATGATTTAAATGGCAGAGTGGGCTTGATGGTCCGAATGGCCTTACTTCCACTCCTATGTCTTATGATCTTATAGTCTAACTGAACAATGCTAAATGCTGAAATGTGGAGACAGCCAATGCTGTGATTGTTATCGGTAAACAGATGAGGTTACTCACGAGGGTGTATCGTTGTGTTCATCAGTTAGCTCCGCTGGTTATTGCATGCACCTTATAACGTCATGTGACGAGCTCGATCACGATGCTAGCTGTGTACGTCAGACCCATATTGCTAGTTTCGTACTTTGCGTCCTGTTCGGTGGCGTATGATGCAGTCTCTGCTTTTTCTCTTCACCATCGGCATGCAATTGAGATATGTTTCTGGGTGTTTTCGCTGCCGCATCGCAGTCAGCGATCAGATTGTTTGTTCTGATTGACCCCGCAGCTGACATGCTGCATTTTCACACAACTTGTCAATGTGCAGCTGCAAAACAGTAACCTCCCACTGCATAATGTGACATTCAAAAGTGACTGTCGAAGCAGTGACTAATCGGACCCATGATCGCAACTTTGCCCAGTGCAGCAAAATGATCAGAGCTCACTGCTCCTCAAGAACTTATAAAAATAACAGGAAAAAGAATTTATGTACAAACTAAGCTAACCTGGCATAATCTGAAAGAAAAGCAGAATTATTGTTTCATATCGAACAAAACTACTCAAAATTATCTTGCCGGCTGTCTATCACCACTTTTCCCACGACTGCCAATTGTGCCAACTGCCCTGGCCTTGCCTCAATTATCGGCATTGAAGCTAACAAACAAACCGCTCCCGGACTCAATAAGTCTTGTATCAAGTTCTGCAGGAGCATCACTGGACTTGAAACGTGAACTCTGACTTTTTTTTCACAGATGCTGCTAGACATGCTGAGCTTTTCCAATAACTTCATGAACAAAAACGGAATTTGCTGGAACTGACCAAGAATCATTGAGTGCAGTCTTTTTCGAAAATCTGATCAGGGTGCTGTCAAAATGCAGGCAAGCAGTCGGGGTGTGCGCACAATTTGCAGCATCGTCACTACAATGTCTGAATCTCAAACCTGTTATATCTCTTCCTAAAGTAAATGAATTCCCCATTGCTTGGGGAGAAAAGACACCAAACAGCTTCAGTAACAGCCTTTTCCCTAGTATCTCCGTGCTCCCATGAGCCTGCTGTTTGCGCCCATTCTCCTTTTCATCCAGCGTTTGCCCATTGCTGAATGGATTTACCCAGTTACATCCTCTGGCAGGCAATGCTTTGCATTTGGTTCAGAGAATTTGATTGGGAAGCTGCTCCTGTCTGCACATCCCGACGGCTTCACAGGACCCACGAGGAACAGAAACAGTTTGAGAGACTGTATTTAGATTGAAGGGTTTACTGTTAGTTTGTGGGAAATCACTGTCAAGGAAACAAATTAAACTGTCAGATCAGCATACAGGAGGTTCCGGCATAGAGGATCTTGAGAGGAAATATGAACAGCACAGAGCCATTTCAAAACAGCGACTCCTGTTAATAGGCCCAGGGTGCTCCCACTACACAAGGAATTCTCACTGTGTAATAAAAGCTCGCTGAAGGAGAAAAATATCCACCTTCATTCCACACAGCAGCAACAATACGTGGTCAGGAGGTGTGCAATGACAGGCCGACAAAGCTGTTGAGACAGACATCAACTCACTGATATCATAAAATGGTCAGTTATGTAAAGGTGCCTTCACTCTGTCATGAACAGTCGGATCCAATCAGTGTGGAAGCAGGCCCTTTGGCCCAACTTAGAACACACTGAGCCACACAGCATCCCATCCAGACAGACACCCCTCTCAACCCACTTCATCCACACATCCGTGCGCACTGCAGGCGATTTAGTATGGCCAATCTACCTAGCCCACACATCTTTGGACTGAGGGAGGAAACCGGACCACCCTGAGGAAACCCACGCAGACACGGGGAGAACATACAAACTCCACACGGACAGTCACCTGAGGGTGGAATCGAACCGACGTAATTATATCCGAAAATGTTGTAAAACATGTGGACTGGAAGGATGTAGCTGTGCAGTGTCTTTGAGCTGAAGGAGAAGCAGGCACTTACTGAAGCCCACTTTCCAGAATTACAGCTGTAGACACGCATTTGATGAACATGTGCGAAAAATCCAGGGAGGTTTTTAATGAATTCAGTGTTTCTGTCTGTTCAATATTTCAGGCAGTGAGGTCCATATAACTATCACCTTCTAGCTGAAAAAAAAAGTGTTTGTCCTTGTCCCCTAAATCTTTCTGACTCCGATAGTTTACATCCATGTTCAAAACTTTCCATACAACTCTCGGTATTCGCTCTCTATTTTTACATTCCGTTGCCTTGTTGGACTTCGTCAAATACATCATTCTTTCCCGGGTTGAATTCCATTCGTCATTTTTCTGCTCACCTGACCAGTCTATCGACATCTTCCTACACTTGACATTGTCCCTCTTCACACTCAATGAAGTAAACAAATCTTGTGTCTCCTGCAAACTTCTTAACCATGCCTCTGACATTGATTCACAAATCATTAATCGTACCTGTAGGCCAATGAGGGGCAGTTTATGTCAGCCTATAAAATACCAACAGGACTAGGCAAGGTAAACAGAGGATGCATGTTCCCGATCACTGGAGAGTCCATAACCTGAGATCACACTTTACGATAAGCTGTAAACGACTTAGGACTGAGGTAAGGGGAAAATCACCGCCCAAAAGGAAACAAGCCTGATGGATTATGTGCTGCAGAAAGCAGTTGAAGCTAAAACGTTGATTACTTTTACAAGAAGCAGTTAGTTATTGTTCTTCGGCCTCAAGGGACAAACGGATTTGGAATGAACATTGAAACAGGGGACTGATATGGGCAATCTCCATAATCATGTTGAATAATGGAGCAGACTGCAAGGACGGATTGGCAAATTCCTGCTTCAACATCCATATTCCTAGCACAGATATCATGGGACCTCACACCAGGCCTGAAAACAGACTACACAATGCAAAAACACCCGGCAATAATAACCAGAGATAATGGGAACTGCAGATGCTGGAGATTCCAAGATAATAAAATGTGAGGCTGGATGAACACAGCAGGCCAAGCAGCATCTCAGGAGCACAAAAGCTGACGTTTCGGGCCTAGACCCTTCATCAGAGAGGGGGATGGGGGGAGGGAACTGGAATAAATAGGGAGAGAGGGGGAGGCGGACCGAAGATGGAGAGTAAAGAAGATAGGTGGAGAGGGTGTAGGTGGGGAGGTAGGGAGGGGATAGGTCAGTCCAGGGAAGACGGACAGGTCAAGGAGGTGGGATGAGGTTAGTAGGTAGCTGGGGGTGCGGCTTGGGGTGGGAGGAAGGGATGGGTGAGAGGAAGAACCGGTTCGGGAGGCAGAGACAGGTTGGACTGGTTTTGGGATGCAGTGGGTGGGGGGGAAGAGCTGGGCTGGTTGTGTGGTGCAGTGGGGGGAGGGGATGAACTGGGCTGGTTGAGGGATGCAGTGGGGGAAGGGGAGATTTTGAAACTGGTGAAGTCCACATTGATACCATATGGCTGCAGGGTTCCCAGGCGGAATATGAGTTGCTGTTCCTGCAACCTTCGGGTGGTGAGGCTTGGGGACCGCTTTGCAGAACACCTCCGCTCAGCTCGCAACAAACAACTGCACCTCCCAGTCGCAAACCATTTCCACTCCCCCTCCCATTCTCTTGATGACATGTCCATCATGGGCCTCCTGCACTGCCACAATGATGCCACCCGAAGGTTGCAGGAACAGCAACTCATATTCCGCCTGGGAACCCTGCAGCCATATGGTATCAATGTGGACTTCACCAGTTTCAAAATCTCCCCTTCCCCCACTGCATCCCTCAACCAGCCCAGTTCATCCCCTCCCCCCACTGCACCACACAACCAGCCCAGCTCTTCCCCCCCACCCACTGCATCCCAAAACCAGTCCAACCTGTCTCTGCCTCCCGAACCGGTTCTTCCTCTCACCCATCCCTTCCTCCCACCCCAAGCCGCACCCCCAGCTACCTACTAACCTCATCCCACCTCCTTGACCTGTCCGTCTTCCCTGGACTGACCTATCCCCTCCCTACCTCCCCACCTACACCCTCTCCACCTATCTTCTTTACTCTCCATCTTCGGTCCGCCTCCCCCTCTCTCCCTATTTATTCCAGTTCCCTCCCCCCATCCCCCTCTCTGATGAAGGGTCTAGGCCCGAAACGTCAGCTTTTGTGCTCCTGAGATGCTGCTTGGCCTGCTGTGTTCATCCAGCCTCACATTTTATTATCCGGCAATAATAACCACTTGCTTCTTGATCCAATATTGTATCCGATTAGTTTGGTGCACTGACACTATTTTCACACTTCTTTGAGAGATATATGTAAATAGCTGTGCATTCTTTAATGTAAAAATGACGATGACAGTTGGCGTAGTGTGGGTCATGTCATAGAATGAAAAGCACTGTGACAGCGGGGGTGTAAAATTGTCTGTGAAGAATTGTTTCCCAGACTCAAGGACAGTTCACAGTGATGTTCCATGGAGTCGTTTTGAGACCCACCTCTCTTCTGAGCAGATATTAGGAAGCCGCACATTTTGGTGCAGATAATTTCACAATCCTAAATGAGTAAAAAACGCATAGAATCATAGAAACCCCACTCATTCAGGCAGAGGCCCTCCCCACCTTTGAAGCTATATTGATCCCCGAAGAAAAGCAAAGTTGCTGAAAAAGCTCAGCAGGACTGGCAGCATCTCCGTTTTTACGCCCATCTACGCAAACCTTCCTCCATCTTACTTTATATTTATTACCCCTTGTGAGCAATCCCTCCATCAAGAGAATACATTTCTTTCAGTCCACCTTACCCAGATCTCTTCTTATTTTGCACATCTCAAGCATGTTTCCTGTAAATCATCTCTGCTCTCAGTAAAACAACCCCAGTCTGTCCAATCTCTCTTCATAACGGAAGCTCTTCAGCCCACACTGTATCCCAGTCAATCTCTTCTGCATCGTTTCCAGTGCTATCACCTCCCTCATGCTAGGTGAATTACAAGGCTGCACACAACATTCTAGCTGTACCTGAATTAACAAATTACATAAATGACACAGAAATCAGCAGAAAATAATCTTTTCCAACAAAGCCTCTTTTGACCAATATTGCCCTGTTCACTTTTCCTGCGTCTAACGCTCAAATCAGCGCTGGTCCATGTCAGTAAAAGCTGTGATATGTCATTTGATTTCACAACCGCAGGATCTAAATGGATCAACTGGCTTGAAGGTCCAAGTGGTGAAACTGGGGAATGTGCAACCAGCATTGTTGACCAAAATAGGGCAGACTGAACGATGTCACTGTGAAAATGAGGGTCCGATTGCGCTAATCCTAAGTGAAGTGAAGGAGGAATGGAAAGGAGAGTTAGTGATTGTGGGAGAAAGAGAATTCTCCAAGAGGCAGTTTTGAATTCAGACACATCGAATGCAGATATGTGAGAGAGCCGGGGTTGAGAGATGATTGTCACCACCTCAAAGAATATTTTCACATGAAAATGTTTGATACTTTCCGCATTTCTGTAGCCCATGGCACAATATATTTGAAAAATGCAGCAAGCACCCATTGCTGTGACTCGGATTTGAGCCGAGGTTGCTGTGGCCACAACGCAGAGTACGAACCACAATACAATCACGGCACCACATGGATTAGCTTGCATGCAAAGAGCAATAACTACAGTGGCAGAGGATATGTTAGGAACAGCACCAGATCAACAACAGGAATTCTTTCCAACCAGTGCGCTGTAATGTAGCGATTCACACAGGTCTGGATCTGTAATTACGATGCTACCAGAGACTGTGGAGATTCCATCAATGATTATATTGAAGACTGAGACTGATAGATTTCTACGAAATAGCAAAGACTCAGTGTATAGTGCCAGCTATTGTTGACATGTACCTTTCAATAGGTATCTAGTTTAACGCCTGATACTCCATCAGCTCCTTCACACAAGGAAGTAACCATTGCTGCATACGACCATGTAATCTCAGTTCCTGGGCACAGAACCAGAGAAACTCAGTGACCAGCCGCGAAGATATAAAAGAAAATGGGGATGGCAGTGAGCGTGCAGACACACTGCAAATTAGGATTATTCCACGACACAACATCGTGGGCCGAAGGGCCTGCAATGTGCTGTACTTTTTCTATGTTCTATGTTCTATACCTTGTGATAATGGATGACGGGATAGTCTGCGCAATATGAGCCACGACAATGTGACAAAATCGAGATAGAGCCGCGGGGATCATGTGTAGAATGATGAGAGCAAATGTTGAATAAGGTAATGATCAGGGTGATACAGACAGAAGTGACGCAAACAGTGAGTGCTTGGTCCTTCTGTGATGGTGTAGAGATGCGTGAAATGCCGAGTCTGTGAGCTCCAAGCTCACATGGAACAGCTTTTATTGACATGGAGCAGGGATTATTGGGGCATCTGGCTGTATGCAAAGATACTCAGCAATTTTAATCTGAGGCAAAATAGTTTTTGGAAGCACAGTTATTTGTGGATTGAGGGAGGAGCTGTCCGTGAAAATGTCACAATTATAATGAAAAATGCTGCAAATATTGAACTCATCAAGAGAGAAGTCTGTGCTGGGAGAAATAGAGGTAACGTTTTTGCTCTCTTACTTTTGTCATATGGCTGACCCTACACTGGGTTGAATTGTGGGAAGGGCTTTTTTTTTGCTCATTTCATATTATTCAAATTCATGCAAACATGCACAGGTCACTGAAGTCATTCGAACTTCCGAAAAATATCGGTAATATATGGTGTTGTGATTAGGCTCGAGTTTACCTCAGGTTACGGCGGGAAAGCAGGCAAGCCAAGTTGACATTTATCAGATCAGTAGTGATCTCATTGAATGGCTGAGTAAAATCGATAGGGTGAATTGTAACTTCTTGACAACAAATGGCAGTGAAACTCACCGTATCGCAAAGGGGAGATGACTGAATTGATGTAGCGAATGTGATTATCTTTGTTGGTTGTTTATCTTGTTAATGTTACCCTTACTGCTCATGTTCCTGCTGACAAAACAACACAAAGGTGAATGGCCTGACTGAGCAGTGATGGCTAAGGCACCTTTCCCCTCTTTAAGACACTGGAATATGGACCCTGATGTTCTCAGGGACAGTAACTGACAGGAAAAGGATTGCGGACAGAGCTGCACTGCCTTTGCTGTTGTCACCATCAGGAAAAATAATGCTTGATTCCCTGACTGGGAGTCGATCCCGGGCCACAGCGGTGACAGCACCGAATCCTAACCACGAGACCACCAGGGATGTTGGCGGATGTAAGTGCATCGTTTCTTAACGATACAACTTCTGGCTTTTTTTCTTTCTGTGGCATTTGCTTCTCCTTAAAAATGATTGAACCATCGTGTTTTACAGCACAGAAAGAGTCTCAACATCCCAGTTTCCAGCCTTGGCTTTGTGTGCGGGCCATTTGAGATATTCCCATTCCCTTGGGGAAGTGGACCACATTTTCACCCTCAGAAGGTAATAAACAGATACATTACCCAGAAGCGGACAAAGGCCTCAGCAGAGACCAAACTCCAGAATGTAGGATTTCACCCATTTGGGTTTTATTGTCCCATTTCACACTTCAAAACCAGAATCTGATTACAGCAAAGAAATAAAGCATGTGGCCGCTCCCCTCTCCGTGTTGCTCCCCCATTGTTTCCTTGTCAACCTACAGTTTATAATACCTCATCTCACCTCACTGCTGGCCTGTGGGGGAAATGACATTGGCATAATTTCAGACAGTATTGAAAGTCCTCTTTTAGATGTTGGATGCCGCAGTTGTACAAACATTCTCATCTCCTCCAATTAGAAGTAACCTCATGACTGGTGCTTTACAAGACCATTGCTTTAAATACTGCGCTACAGAGCGAAGGCAGTGCCCTGTAAGGTAGGGTTTCATGCATTAGAAGCTTCTATGAAACAGATGACAGTATAGCCTGTGCAGTATAAACCAAGACAATGCAACAAGACTGAAATGGAGCCGAGAGGATCATGTGCAGAAGGATGAGAGATGCAATGCTAAATCAGGTAGTGACCAAGGTGATACAGATAGAAGTCTTCGCTCATAGTCTGCTGATTAGGATTCACTGCCTTCACTGCCATGGCGTGTTCCTGGTTAAAATTTGCAATAATAGCTATGTTATATTGATCGATGTTTCGAAGCAGAATTATATCGTACACCAGGCGGTATAGGTTCAATCTATTTCCCAGTTCTACATCAGCAATGTCAGCTGCAGTAGCCTGATGTGCAATTTGTTTAAGACAAGTACAGATGGGAGGTCAGGGAATATGAAGGGCAACGGTGGTTTGTGAGAGTTGACTGTGGGCCTAATGGAGCCAGGCTTAGTGTGGGAGCTGAAGAATGGTTTCTCCTGTTTCCTCTGGTATACGGATCACGCCGGAACAACCAACCACAATTTTGTTTGTTTGCTGCTCTTTGCACATCTCACTTTGGTTCAGTGCCCTGATGGGATCCACACATTTTTAAGTTGGCGAATTTTACTCCAGTCAGTTTTGCAGCCTAACACCAACATCATGCATTTAAGAGTAGAAAGAGACAACTCAGCCCATCAAGTCTGCTCCGCTATTAAATGAGCGGATAATCCTGATCTGACAATCCTGAACTGCCTTTTCATGGATTTCTCCGTAACTTCTGATACCCTTGTTGCTAAAAATATGTTCATCTCAACCTTATTTATACTTAGTGGCCGAGCTTCGACAACCGTCTTCTGGAAAGGAATCCACCGATTCACAACCATCTGAGAGGATAAATTTTACCTCGACCCTGCCTTAAATGTGCGACTTCCATTCTGATATTAGACACTCCCTTCCCCAAACGGCCCCAGAAGGGAACTAACCTTTCTGCATCCAATCCTTTACATCACCACATCACCAATAATTCCTGTACGTTTCAACACAAAGCATTTTCATCATACTGTTTCTGAGCTGATCAAAGCAATGGATTTCAGTGCTTCTTCCCGTTTAATTCACCTCTGATGCGAAACTCTCACTGATTCTGACAGAGATTATCATGATCACCAAGGAGGTAGTGTTGGGCAATGTAATGGGGCTAACGGTAGACATGTCTCTTGGCCCTGAGGAAATGCATCCCAGGATACGAAAAGAGGTGATGAGGGACATAGCAAATGCTCTAGTAATTATTTACCAAAATTTACCGGACTCTGGGGTAGTTCCCGCAGATTGAAAAACAATCAATTCGACAACACTGTTTAAAGAAGGAAGTCGACAAAAGGCAGTTAGCTTTAGGTTAGTTAGCTTAACTTTGGTAGTGGGGAAAATGCTTGAATCTATCATTAAGGAATAAACAACAAGATATCTGGACATCAATTGTTCCATTCACAACACCCAGCATGTGTTCATGAGAATGGGTCATGTTTAACTAACTTGGTGGAATTCTTTGAGGACATTACCTGCAATGTGGACAATGGGGAGCCTGTGGATGTGGCGAATCTGGATTTCCAGAAGGCATTTGACAAGGTGCCACACGAAAGGCTGCTATAACAGATAACGTTGCACGGTATGGCAGGTAAAATATTGGCATGGATAGAGGGTTGGTTGACTAGTTAAAAAAACAAAGAGTAGAGGCAAATGGGTGTTTTTTTTCTCATTGGCGATCAGTGGCTAGTGGTATCCCTCAGGGATCAGTGCTGGGACCAGAATTGCTTACAAATTGCACAGATGATTTGGAGTTGGGGACTAAGTGTGGTGTGTCAAAATTTGCAGATGACACTAAGATGAGTATAGAGCAAAGTGTGCAGAAGAAACTAAAAGTCTGCAGAGGGATATTGATAGTCTAAGTTAGTGGGCAAAAGTCTGGCAGATGGAGTACAATTTTGATAACTGTAAGGTCATCTATTTTAGTAGGATAACGCAAAATGGACTATGTTTTAAATGGTAAAATATAGCAGCACGCTGTTGTGCAGAGGGACTTGGGTGTCCTTGTGCATGATTCGCTAAAAGTAGGATTGCAGGTGCAGCAGGGAATTAAAAAGGCAAATGGAATTTTGGTGAAAGGGAGAAACTGATCTGCAGCCAAAATGGTACAAAATAAAAAGTCAGAAGCAGTGTCGGTGAGAAAAGATATAAGGGTCTAAAATACCCTTTCTGGTGGTCTCATGGTTAGGATTTGGTGCTTTCAGCACCATAGGCTGAGTTCCGATTTTGGTCAGGGAATGGAAGTTCTATTCTGCTCGTTTATTGTGATGACTGATTTTCTGAAGCAGGAAAGAGGCTCTGGAGCTGGTAGATGGGCTGGTTTGTCCCAGAAATTATTCAAGTTAACAGAAGTCAAAGAACTGCAGATATTGAAAGTCTGAAAGAGAAACAGGAATTGACCGAGAAACTAGCAGGCCTGGCAGCATCTCTAGAGAGAAAGAGAGGTAACCTTTTAGGTCCACAGATCGTTAATTGGAACGAGGCTAGTTATGCATTCCAATAATATAATATCAGGAGAAGTTATCAGCTTTACGTGTCAATTGGCATATTTATCTTTTTTTTTCTCTCTGATTAGCCGACAATTGTTCGTTGTTACCGTTCACAAAACAGCAACAAACAAAACTGCCAGTTGGCTTTACCTCAGGCAGCTGGAGTGGGAGCAGAGAAATAATCATGCGTTGAGTCTAACAACAAGAAGTGAGTCACTTCGGGCTTCAGGAATCAAGCAACTGTCACTATTTGCAAGAGGTTTAGACAATGTAGCCTCAATGTAAGCCATAGGCACCAGTGGGACTCAAAAAAAAAACAATATCTTGATTATTAGAAAGGCACATTAACCAACTAATCCATTGTGCAACACAACCTGATTCAGCTCCCATTCATATGTTCATGAACTTAAACACCCGAACACAGAAATTTTGCGCTTTTTTTCTATCTCAATGTTACTCAGCGAGAACTTAAGTCACACATCACTTTTGTAAAGGTGGTCAGATCACAGCTGAACATTTCCAGTGAAAATGCACAGAAAGAGACAATCTCCTCTCACACTGCTTTAAAACTGATATTTTCACAATTTAAACTGGAGAGGTAAAGAGCATCCTCTCTGCACCCATTAACCACGTTAATACACACAGACAAAACCTCGCAAACTGCAGTCAATTATCTTCTCCCTGCTCAAGGAAAGCTTAAAAGGTTTAGAAAAGGTTTACAAAGATGCTTCCAGGGTTGGAGCGCTTGAGCTGGAGGAGACGCTGAATAAACTCAGGCTATTTATACTGGAGGGTTGGAGGTTGAGGAGTGACCTAATAGAATTTAATAAAATCTTGAAGTTTAGTGATCGGGTCTTTTTCCCAGGGTAGGGGAGTCCAAACGTGAGGTTAGAGGTTTCAGGTTGAGGGTAAAGACTTTAAAGGGACATAGCTTGTAATGTTTTGTTACGCAGGATGGTGCGTGTCTGGAATGAACTGACACAGGAAATGGTGTAGGCTGGTATAAATACAACATATAAAAGGCATCAGCATGGATACATGTACAGGAAGGGTTTATGGGCCAAATGTTGGCAAACAGGACGAGATTAATTTTGGAAACCTGGTCGTCATGGTTGAGTTGATACAAAGACTCTGTTTCTGTGCTCAATATCTCTCGTACTCTATAATTGCTTTAAGTGTGGAAAGGGTTCAAAACATCCTACCTGCTACTTACTAGCAAGATCGTACTTAGGAGAGGTGAATCAAATGCTCCAAGCATTGGAAGAGATCTAGTCAGTCTTTCTGTCTGCTCTCACACCAGCGAATTCACACGGGAGAGAAATCATGCATTTGTTCTGAAACATTACATTCCCTACAGTGTGGAAATAGGCCCTTTGGCCCAACAAGTCCACACTGCCCCTTGGAGTATCCCACCCAGTCCCATCCCCCATAAACCACACACGCCTGAACACTATGGGCAATTTAGCATGGCCAATGCAACGAGCCTGTACATCTTTGGACTGTGGGCGGAAACGGAAGCACCCGGAGAAAACCCATGCAGACACAGGGCGAATGTACAAACGCCACGCAGACAGTCGCCCAAGGCTTGAATCGAACCCAGGTCCCTGGCGCTGTGAGGCTGCAATGTTAACCACTGAATCACCATGCTGCTGAGTGTGGGAAAGGATTCAATCAATCATCCCACTTTCTGAGGCATCTTGGCAGCCACACAGATGACAAATGTTTTAGTGGCCTTGACTGTAGTTGTTCATTTTTATCAAATATTTTGCACACATTCTTTGGTGACTGGAGAACTGATAACAAGACACTTCCAGTCACAGGGTGGAGTCAGGAACTACACATCTGTAATGTTGATGTCTGTTAATAAATCTGTGCCAAGTAAAGAACTGCTTACGATTTTTCATTCAGTATAAATCCCTTTTTCTTATGAAGGTGATAACTTTCCGAGAAAAAAAAGTGTCTCCGTAACTTTTCAAACAGGCTAAATATACATTAGGGCTAGGATGTGCTGTGTGGCTAATTTAGTTCTGGTAATGTACAATGTGGCAGGTTTAATGAACTATATCAACTTAAAAGATCTCGAAGAGAACAGTCCCCATCAAATAGTGTATTTAAGAGCATGGTGGGTGGGTTGTGGGGAATGGGTGTTTCAAATACAAAAATAAACACATTGATCCTGATTCTGTGTCTTCTGTTAATTAAACAATAGGAAGTCCATGCTCATTTATTACCCAACATACTTGTGCTATGACCTTTTATATGACCCCTTTCTGAGTGGTATAGAAAATGCAAATAAAATTCATCTATAGGCTTCCTACATGAACTCTGCTTTTAATATTAACAAGTAACTCTTGGAAAATTGTCAAGGTAGATTTCCTTTCACCGAAAGATGTTGACTCAGTTTGATGGCGGTCATCTTTGGTGAATGTTCTACTATTTCTTCTTTCACATTGTTCCCTCGCATTTTCCAAATGACAGATGAGCAATTGGAGCAAATGGGAGCCATTTAGCCAGTCAGGTCAGCTGCAAATTTTAATAAGGTCATGGCTGATTTGGTACTCCTCAACACCACTGTTCTGCCTCATCTATGTGGCCCTTGACAACCAAAATGACGAAATGTCTTCTCAGCCTTGAATAAACCGAGCAAGGACAACCACTGTTCTCAAGAATTCCATTGATTTGCTTCTCCCTGAATGTGAGAACACCCACCTTATCTCTGATTTAAATGGGCAACTCTTTTCTCTGAGATAACACACCGAGTATAAATCAGCACGCAACAAGCCTCCAAAGTTCGGTGTGAACTCATCGGCGTCTCCAATGCCAGCATTTTGTTTTTAGACCTCTCATTAAACCAACTGCTCTGAATTGCACGTTAGATTTGCCAAAGATGATTCTGTTCCAAATGTACTTCATTGGCTGTGATTAGGGTGGTGGTGAAAGGCGCGATTAAAATGCAAGGACATAATTCTTCCTCGATCCATTGCCCTGATAATTAATGTCTCCGCTCATGGAAATGGATCCTTTCCATCCACTTTATCGTTCATCAACGTGTTTAGTTCAATTTAATCCCACAACAGCCGACTCCTTTCTGATCAAGTACAAGGCGACCGTAAATATTAGGGTCGTGGCACAGGCATCACAAATCGAATCCTCGCCTTTCCTGTTAGATACTTTTCAAAAGAAATACTAAAAGTCAGTCAGTGGCCGGTAGTTGTGGCTGAGTGGTTCAGGCGATGGAAAAGAAATCCATTGGGGTATCCCCGCGCAGGTTCAAATCCTGCCAACTACGTTCCTGTCAAAACAAGCTCACATTTTCTCAGGTCAGGCAATGTGTTTCCATTCAGGGAAGACATGTTCTGAGCCAGAATCCCGTTGTACCCAAAGCCTCAGCTCTGTTTCACTTCCCACCAATACAGCTGAGTATGTTGAGTTTCTGCTGTGTTCCGTCTGTTTATCCTGCATAACTGCTGTTTTTCATGAAATGCCTTCAGTTTTAGAAAAGTACGGCTGATACAGACAATTATCATTCCAAGTGAAGCAGTTGGGAGTTTAAATTCACTCCAAGCCTGCTTTAAGAGCTCGCAATTTTCTGTGCTGCCGTCCGGCATGATGGCTCAGTGGTTAGCACTGCAGTCTCACTGCACCAGGGACCCAGGTTCGATTCCAGCCTCAGATGACTCTCTGTGTGGGTTTCCTCCAGCCATTCTAGTTTCATCCTACAGTCCAAAGATATGGAGGCTAGGTGGAATGGCCATGTTAAATTGCCCATAGTGGTCATGAGTGTGTGGGCTGCAGGGGGATGGATCTGGTTGGTATGCTTCAGGTGGCAGTGTGAACTTGTTAGGCCCAAGGGCCTGTTTCCACAAATCTAATCAACTGGCTATCACTTTCAACTGTGAAATGTGAAACTGTCGGTTTGAGGTCACTGCGGAAGGAACAAGTGCTGTTCCTACTCTACCAGTTCCCTTTTGACTGTACAGTTACGGGTTTTAAGGTAGTCAGGAAAATGTTGCCCAAACGGAAATCTTGTCTGGTGAGTCACCTCAAAGGTATTGTGATGTTGCTTTTCTCGCTACCATAAAGAGCTGAGAATGCTTGGAATCAGAAACAAAAAACAGAAACTGCACTACAGAAAGGAGAAAACAGAGTTCTGAAGAAGCTCTGAAACATTGACTCAAATTCTCTGCCCATGGATGCTCCCAGATATGCTAAGCCTTTCTCCTGCATTTATATTTCACTTGCGAATGAAAGTTTATTTTATCTATTGGGATGAAACAATCAGAATCACCACATACCAAGTTTAACACTTTAAAAAATCTGTGAAGTGATTGGATTCAAACAAACCCAGCAAGAATTCATTCTGCCACAGCCCGACTGGCCATGGAAAGTGACCTGAAAAGAAAAACAGCATCATATCTCTCCTAGCAGGCATGGCTGAGTGGTTAAGGCCATTGCACTTAAAATCTAGTGAAGCTTCCCTATGCTGCTTCAGATCCTGCTGACTTTGGGAGAAATGTGGAATTGAATGCGACAGCTGTTTACTCCCTTCATTTTGCTTGTGACAGGGAACACAACTTTTCAATCAGACTGCCAATGGTGGGAGAAGGCAACTCACTGTCTATCATTGCAGAACAAGCACAAACCTTCATAAAAGTTAAAGAGGTTTAAGATATCCACCTGCAGGGCCATCCGTGATGAGGCTGCGAGCCATGTGGTGGGAAATAAGACTAGAACAGTCAGTTCTGAGAAAGGGTCACACGACCCACAGTGTTAACCCTGATTTTTCATCACAAATCCTGCCAGACCTACTGAACGTTTCCAGCAATTTTGGTTTTGTTCCGAGAACAGCCAAGGTCTTGAGTTCAACTGGTCAGACCCAATGGGCGGAAGGGTCTTTTTCTGTGGTGGAGCCCTCTTAGATCAGATGTGGTCAGATTCGTTTGTGAAGTGATAGGATAACGTTTGAAAATGCACCCAAGCCAGGAAGGTGTCGATCTGACTCTTCCCTCATCTGGCGATCAGGCACGTTATCCATTGGGATTGCGGATAAGTGGCACTGTGCATGTTCCCCGAATCTGTATCTAGGAGACAGGAAGATGCAATCCTGGTGTCTTTTCGCCCAGCCTCTGCAAACCCCTCGCTTCTCAATCTGTTCCTTGAGCCTGATGTTCCCTGGACCTGCTGCCAAGGTAAATATTGGCTTCACGATCTGCCTGTGTTTGTATCGAGCAGCTCATTGACCTTGGAGCTGGGCGGTCAGACGGAGCTGGAGGTGAGGCAGGGACAGAAGCAGAAAGAGATGCGAAATGCAAGTTTTTAGAGTTTGTCATGGCCAAGTTCACCTACGTGAGCTGATACACTTGTGAAGACCTGAATGGTCTTCTCCTGTTCTCATTCAGCCTGCTCCAAAGTGAATTGTAAAACTTCCTCTCTGAGATGGGAATTAACCGGTGACGTAGGAACACATCACTTGCAGTGTCTTTTGTCATGCCCAGCAGTAACTCCCCACGCTGTTTCCGACGTGAATGACCAAATGATCAGGATTTCAAAGACTGCATCATGACACAGATACAGTTCATCATTGTGACGGACAGATATCACCGATTCTGAATAACTACAGAGACATATAAGAAGCAGAGAGTCGCTGTGTACTCGTTGGGGGTGAATGGCTTCTTTCTGCACGGGAATGACGCCATGGGTTTATGACATTACTCTCCCTGTCTCTGTGAGGGAGCGGGTGGGGGAGAAACACTGGCTCATTATTTTACCTCCCTTCCACGTTGTACTATCTGCAGCCCTGCAACTCAGGGCCGTTGGGGGTGTCTCTCAGTGAGTGAGTGTTTCACTCAGAATCACTGAACACGGGACTGTTGGTGTCAGACATTAACTCCTGCTGTAGAAGCAGCAAAGTAACCGACGCCTGCTTTGCAAAAGACTGTCTGCAGGATTGTTGTTTGAAGACTAATCCTGAACATCAAACAGGCTGCACCAGAAAATAATTTATTTTAATTTACCCGAGGGAAGAGTCTCCTGTGTCCATTTCTCTCTTTCCCGCTAGCGCACCATCTTTCTATCTCTCAGATAACATACTTTGAGGGAAAGTTCACAATTTGATAATTACCTGCGTATGCGTGTAACTGACTCACCCACCCCAAGTGACTGAGAGGCAGGGGAAGATTGAAAGAGCTCTGCCCTCCCCCACACTGTTTGCAGGCAGAAAAACAATGGTTTAATGAGAGAGCCCGGCCCTGGGGTAATGGAACAACAGCACAGTCCCGGCAGCAGGGAGACAGAATGAGAAGATGGTGTTCTGGAAACTGTTTGTTCCTTGGAATTCCTGAAGCAATGTGGGATGTACGTCACAGAAAGCGAGTCTCAGCTGGTTGAGGAGTGGCCCATGTGGCCTTCAGGTGGCTCGTTGGTGCAGGGGCATGATACTTGCTTTGGGCGTTACAGCATTTATAAATGCCAGAAGTCCCAGTTTTACATCCTAAACAACCACACGTGTTTTGCCACAGTACCCAGTTAATTATCTGAAAAAAGCAGCTTCGTGAAATGAAGTCGAACTGCTTGTCTTTGGGATAGGGTAGACGTACCATTGCAGCGAACATGGCCAAGGGATACACTTGTTCAAAGGAAGCACAAGAGTTTTAGAATGTTAACACAGGCACCCCGAATCAGAATGAAATCTTAGGCTGAAGCATTGCTCAATTGTGAGCGTGAAACTTGACAAAGTAGGAACATGAAGTGATTGGAGATGGCGCTGAAGAGATTCATGCAAATGGTAGACAGAGGAGACTGGAAGAACAAAACAGGCCAGGCTGCATCAAAAGAATTGTTTCTGGAGGCATTGAAGGCGTTGTGAGTAAGGAGCATCGAAGATAGGTCTCAATATTGAAAGTTTAAAATGTAGCTGTATGTCAGAAATGAAGATGGGTTGGAAAGTTGAGACAGTTCTCCTTGGGGAACGGAAGGGTGTAAAGTGATCTGAGTGAAGCTTCCCAAGTCACGAAGTGCATGGACAGAGAAAATAAAGGTGTGAAATCCTTACCGCACCACAGCTGAAAGGATTGAGGATGATTAGGCAGAGATTTGAAGGCATGAGGAAAATGAAGTAAAAGTGACATGAGGAAGAGCATTCCCACACAAGGACTGGTTAGGATCGGTAAATCACGATCTGACAGCGACAGAGGCAGATTCAATGAACACAAAATGGAATTGGATGGTTTGTTAAAAGTACCTGTGCAGATGTCACAGGGAGAACGAAAAAGATTGACACTAAAAGAGATAATCATTTGCTTGTTGTGGAGACGTGGCATAACTAAGGTTGGGCGCAAGGTCTCCGACTGAGCTGTGACAAGTTTTGTGATTCTGAGTGAAATCGACCAACAGAATGTGGGAAATTAGATTAAGGTTATATTTACACAGTTGCGACACGTTGGTGCAACAAAACAACAGTGAAAAACTTTTAACATCACCCTCGAATGTAAACGCTGCACACCAGATGGAAAGCTGAATACTTGCCTGCGAAGATGGCCCTGCAACAGAGCAGCGTGGTGCAGCGGGAGCATGCTGGGCCCATACCCGAGAGATCGATGGATCGAAACCATCCTTTGATATTTTCTCTGGGTTAGTCCTGTGGCTTGCAGTGAACGGCGCTGTGCACTTTCATCAGCTCTCTGCTTCCATCAGCTTCATGTATCTGAAATAAACATGTCATTTTCATGCACTGGCCAAATTCACACAGGAGCGCTGATACGCTTGTGAAGGTCTGAATGGTCTTGTCCTGTTTGCAGTTGGTCTGCTCGGAACTGAATCACAAAAATTCCTCTTTGAGATGGGAATAAACCGGTGAAGTGGAAACACATTACTTGTAGTATTTTTGTGATGCTTGGCAGTAATTCCCCACACAGTTTCAGACATGGATAACAAAAGGATCAGGATGCAGTTCACCATTATTTGGGACAGATATCACTGTTTGTGAATAACTACAGAGAAATACAAGAGGCAGACAGTCGCTGTGCACTCGATGGGCTGAACGGCTTCTTTCTGCATGGGACTGATGCCTTGGGTTTATGGCATCACACTCCCTGTCTCTGTGAGGGAGCGGGTGAGGGAGAAACAATGGCTCATTATTAAGCCTCCCTTCCCCCTTGAACTGTCTGCAGCCCCGCAACTCAGGGCCGTTGGCGATGTCTCTCAGTGAGTGAGTGTTTCACTCAGATTCCCTTAAGGTGGCAATTTTAGTGTCAGACATTAACTCCTGCTGTGGAGGTCACAAATGGGCGGACGCCCTGTGTGCACACAAATTCTGAACATCAAACATGCTGCACAGAAAGATCGCATCTTAAGTTGCTGTAGAGACTAAGCTTCTAGTTTCGACTTCTATCTTTCCCAGCAGCTCTCCTTATTTCCGTCTGCCTCTGATCAATGTCATTTGATGAAAGTTCCAAATCGCCTTTAAAATTTGCTACACAAGTCTGATTCCACCCCTTCTACTCCTTCCGTCTTCCAGTGTTTGTGAGAGAGCGACAAAGTGCATATCAAACCCCAGCCCTGCCTGCCCGTGGCTAAATGGTTTAATGCATCTGCTAATGGAGAGAGCTGTGTCTCCGGGGTAGAGAGGCAGAGCAAAAAGAAAATGTTCATTGCTGCAATAGGGAGTAGGAATTTTTTTTGAGCAACACTTTCAGATATGCTATTACATACCTCTGGAGCAGACAGAACTTGAACTCTTTCTCCTACATTCAAGGTAGGGACACTATCACTGCCTGAGTGGCACCTCATTTATTGTTAAGTGGGCCGGCAGCAGACTATGTGATTGGTCTTGTGGTCTGATTCTCACATCAGCTGGCTGTTAGAAATGTGAGAAGTTGCTGGGTTGAATCCTGCAGTCAGCCGTTGTTGCCTCTGATTTTTTTTTAATGTTCGGGAGAGCTTGGGGGTGGTTCTTTATGAAATCAGTTTCAGCCTATGCTCCCAAAGGGTGTTTGCTGCAAATATATCACATGCATTCACTTCACCTGAACAAGGTTTAGGGTGAGTAATTGTGTGAAATTATGTTTCACTCGATTGGTTCATAACCTGGCGCAGTTACTGAATGAAATGATGCCAAGTCTCAGTGGAGAAACAGGTGACAGTGAATCAGGCAACTGAGGACAAATTTTGTTTCTTTTAAAAGTGAAATTTTCTGCTTCACAAAGTGAGGTCTATTGAAGTGAAGTAGTGACAGAGTTTACCTTTGCTGGTGCTCACCTCATGTATCACATTTCCACCTTGGTCACAGTAAATATCTCAACTCGACAAGAAGTCAGCTCAACGCAGTGGGCCAGTGGCGTAATGGATAACGTGTCTGACTTTGGTCCAGAAGATTGGACGCTCGAGTGCAGCCTGCCCATTTAAAAGGCTAGCAGGGTGACAAGTTTTCCCGCAGTTGGAATAGGGGGTGTGCGATTTTGTTGCCAGATTTCCTGAAGCTAACCTATGAAATTGGAAGTTGAGCAGTGTCGGGGACCTTTTCATCTAACTGTTGGTGTCATTTCTGAGCTCACACCAACAGGTTTCATTGCCTGCAGACCTTGCTTGTCTTCCATGTAAACCTGCCTGTTGTGGGCGAAACACGTGTGGGGACAGAGAGTGAACGCAGAAGCACCTGGAGTGGGTGTTATCCTGGGGGATGTGTCTCTGTATCTCCCTCTGTGGCTAAACATGAGGATGAGTTCCATAAGTGGGGTGTAACACCGTTTTACTGTCATAAAGCCTCAGTCCCGTTCATAGATTACGACGTTAATCTCATTGATATTTGCCCATCATATGTCAGAACGCACAACATGGTGGGCCAAATGCTGGAAACTGAGATTAGAATAGGATAGATGCCTGATTCCATGCACTGACACAATGGTTCTGATAGTCTTTTACCACACGATAAAAAAAACTCGAGGACAGGGAAAAATTGACCTGTCACCAAAAGGAGCAAAAATGGAAAGGCAAAAACAATGTCGTTGAGAAATGATACAAGCATCTCCAATGTATTCTCTGGTTGTTTCATGGTTCGGATTTGGCACTTTTGCAACCACGGCCCTGGTTTGAAATACTGAGTGGAATATCTTCCCTCCTAGCTTTTAGTGATGACAACTTTGCTGACATATTGTACATTTATTCATTAACTGGCGTCGCTGGTTCAGCAGCATTAATTCAATCAACCGCATTGCTGTGGGTCTGGAGTCACATGTAAGCCAGACCTGGTAAGGGTGGGAAGTTTCTTTCCCTAAAGGACATTAATGAACAGGATGTGTTCTTCCAACAATCGATTGCATGGTTTGTATCGCCTCCCCTGTGAGGAGAAGGAACGGGGCTGTGAGGTAACTAACAGTGTCCCAAACGATATTCAAGCTAACATGAAACAAAGAACTGCGGATGCTGGAAATCTGAAATAAAAGCAGGAATTGGCAGGCAGACCCAGCAAGCCTGGCAGCATCTGTGGAGAGATACAATTAACATTTGAGATCTACTGGCTTTTCATCAGAACCAGGTCAGTTATGTCCTTCTATATTATAATGCCAGGGAAATTATCGCTTTTATCTGTCGAATCTGCATATTTATCAAAATATCACATTAATTTCCCGTCGTCAACTTTACAACTTTAACAGACTTATCGCCTGTGATGCTGCTTCTGTCGCCCTCGGGTGCTGAAAGGATCTGCTTAAAAGATTTTACTTGTCTTTTCCTTTCAGTTAGTTAGCAGCGGTGTCAAATGGAGAATTGAACCTTTTAGTGTCTACCTCAAAAATCGTCTCTCTTTGTCTCTGGGTATTCACCTCATCCCTTTTATGTTCTCCAACTCTCTGTCCGTCCATACTGCGGGCAGCACAGTGGCAATGTGGTTAGTACTACTGCCGCACAGCGCCAGTGACCAGGGTTCAATCCCAGCCTTGGGCGGCTGTCTGTGTGGAATTTGTACAATCTCCCCGTGTCTGCATGGGTTTCCTCCCACAGTCCACAGATGTGCAGGTTAGGTGGAATGGCCATTCTAAATTGCCCATCGTGTTCATGGAGGTGTAGATTAGGGAGGTGGGATGCTCTGAGGTTCAGTGAGGATTTTTTGGGCCAAAGGGCCTACTCCCACACTGCAGGGATTCTATATCTATATCCCTCATTTCCCATTTCGATTCTTTGAAAAGTCTCGAAATCAGAGTGTTTGAGAGTGGAGCTGCTGAGAGGCTTCCCCAGCACAATCACCACTCCCACCCCGACTGTAAAGTCTGGAACAAGGCTCACATTCTCCAAGTAGTGATTCTGTCACTTAGGAACGAGGCAAGGAGACATTTCGTCCCTCCAAACATGATGAGTTTTTAGACTGAGCCTAGGTGTTCCGCAAAGCGGAGCCCAAGCCTATGCTTGGTTTCCCGATGTAGAGGAGGCCACCTCGGAGGCTTGGGGACCGCTATGTGGAACACCTACGGTCAGTTCACAACAAACATCTCGACCTCCCAGTCGCAAACCGTTTCAACTCCCTCCCACCACCCACTCTTCGGATGACATGTCCTTCCTGGGCTTCCTGCATTACCACAATGATTACCACACCCGAAAGATGCAGGAACAGCATCTCATATCTCGCTTACGAACGCTGCAGCCCGATGGTATCAATGTGGACTGCATAAGCTTCAAAATCTCCCCTCCCCTGACCACTTTCTGAAACTAGCCCAGCTAGTCCCCCCTCTCCCTAACCATTCCTCCCACCTCAAGCCTCACCCCCATCTCCTACCTACTAACCTCATCCCGCCTCCTTGACATGTCCGTCCTCCCTGGACTGACCTATCCCCTCCCAAACTCCCCACCTAGATTTACCTTAACTGTCTGTAACCCCGCCTTTTTGAACGTGTCTGTCTCCTCTCACGCTATCTTCTCCTTCATGTTGGTAATATCGAGGGCTATGTTGACAGTATCGAGGGCTATTGCAGGCTTCAGCGAGACATTGACAGAATGCAGAGCTGGGCTGAGAAATGGCAGATGGAGTTCAACCTGGATAAATGCGAAGTGATGCATTTTGGAAGGTCAAACTTACATGTTGAATATAGGATTAAATGTAAGATTCTCGGCAGTGTGGAGGAACAGCGGGATCTTGGTTTTCAAGTGCACAGCTCCCTCAAAGTTGCCACCCACATGGATAAGGTTGCTAAGAAAGCATATGGTGTTTTGGCTTTCATTAACGGGGGGATCGAGTTTAAGAGCCGCGAGGTTATGCGGCAGCTCTACAAAACCCTGGTGAGACCACACTTGGAATATTGTATCCAGTTCTGGTCGCCCTATTAGGGGAAAGATGTGGCGGCTTTGGAGAGGGTACAAAGGAGGTTTAAGATGCTGCCTGGACTGGAGGGCTTGTCTTATGAGGAGAGGTTAACTGAGCTTGGACTTTTCAATCTGGAGAGAAGGAGGAAGAGAGGTGACATGATCGAGGTGTACAAGGTAATGAGAGGCATGGATAGAGTCGATAGCCAGAGACTTTCCCCCAGGGCAAGATTGACTGCCATGAGGGGGTCATAGTTTTAAGGTGTTAGGAGGAAGGTATAGATTAGACGTCAGAGGGATGTTCTTCACCCAGAGAGTTGTGAGCGCATGGAATAGTTTACCAGTGGTACTCGTGGAAGCAGAGTCATTAGTGACATTTAAGCGACTGCTGGACATGTACATGGACAGCAGTGAATTGAGGGGAATGTAGATGTAGTTATGTTATTTTTGGATGAGGATTATTCCACGGCACAACATCGTGGGCCGAAGTGCCTGTACAGTGCTGTACTTTTCTATGTTTTATGTTCGCCCATCTTCGATCCACCTCCCCCTGCCTCCCTATTTATTTCAGAATCCCCTTCACCTCCCCCATTTCTGAAGAAGGGTCTCGACCCAAAACATCAATTTTTCCTGCTCCTCTGATGCTGCTTGGCTTGCTGTGTTCATCCAGTTTCACAGTGTGTTGTCTCACACTTTGGACATACAGGTTTTGAGACAGTTAATCTCAACATATAAATGAAACAATTAAATTGGATATGTACCTGTATTTAATTCATAAATAGATTGCTGTCAAAAGCACATCAATTATTCTCGCTTCCACAGCTCCAAACAGACTGAGAATGGGACAAGCATTAGGATATGACCCTGCCCTCTCCAATCCTCCACTTCCAGCAGAAAACATCCACCGCAGCTTCAATCAGCCACTTCCTGCCCTTTCCTGGGACGCAAGATCCTCTAACCGGGACCCAACCTCCCACAAGGGTCAGGAAAACACTGAGTTGCATTGACACAATTTCCAAATTAGTGGAACTTTCTCTGAGACTCACTTGGGCAACCTCAACTGACACAACGAGTGAAAATCTGTTCCTTGTGAACAGATCTTGCCGTGTGAAAAAAGGTGAAATTCCTTACACATTTCACAACAGTTGCAGCAAATTCTTCTTGGCCTTCAAATCTTTTTAACTGAACTCTGAAAATGCAGTTCCCGAATTTAAAGCGGCAGATGCTGCTAATCTACACAGCAAACAATGTGCTGAACAGATTGAGTGAGACTTGGCAGACAGATACGCATTTCATACAGTCTGTAACAGAAGTGACTGGATTTAATGGAGCACCTGTTCACAGAGGGAGTGGCAGTCACATGAGCCAAGGAATGCGGACACCAACATCAAAGTATCAATTTTGAATATTGAACCCAGAACAAGCACTGCATCTGAATTGCATGGTTTAAATCAATTACAGCTGAAAAGCAAAATATGTAAATGGTGTTAGTTGTGATTGAGAGGAATGAACTGGAAACTTATGCTTTTCCAGGTGGATCATCTTCAGCACCTTGAAATTCGTTTGCAGGGGATTAGCCTCAGTTTGAAAATGCCAAAATAACTAACAGTTAGTCGGGTCTGGCTGGCCGAGTCATTAGAGTGTGAGGTTCTTAATCTCTGTGAAAAATGCTTCAATTTTTTTCTGGAAATCGCAGAAATCAGTTTGCAGGTGCAGCCAAATGTACATGAAATGCTATTTCAAAACGGCAAGCCTACTCCAATCCTGCACCAACAAAACTGTTCAAAGTTACAGGATGAGAATGGCCACTTCCAGCTGTGCTCCATGTCAAATGGAGCTGAAGCAGAATTAGCTGTTTCAGAGGGTTCTGCAGAAAACATCAGTGAATTCTCCCTGAACATTATCCAGTTCATAAGGAAATTTGCTATCTTTGGTGACTGCGTGTGCTTACTCAATAAAATCTTTATTGGTTGTTGAGTGGATTTCTAGCTCAGGGTGTGAATGCTGTGGTTGATTCGCTTGCCGAGCTGGACTATTCGTTTGCAGATGTTTCATAATCATGCTGGGTAACATCATCAGTACAGCCTGCGATGAAGCACTGTTGTGTTTTCCAGGCTGTTATTTAAACTCTGGTGTCCGTTGGATTTGATTACCTCATTTCCAGGGCTTCCTCGCAGTGGTGTCAGGTTCAGTTCCATGTGCTTGTTGCTGGACTTCTGGGTGGAGAATCTGAACTCTTGGAATTGCATGCTGGTCTCTTTTAGGCCTGTCCTTGGATCTTGGTTTGTTATCCCAATTGAGCTGGTGGTACTCCTTATCCGTGTGAATGGAGATGAGTGAATATTGGCCGTGTGTTTTTGTTGCTAGTTGGTGTTCATGTATGCTTGTGGCCAATTATCTTCCTGTTTGTTCATGTAATGTTTGTTGCAATTCTTGCATGGAAATCTCGTAGAGTCAAGAACATGAAGTTGCTCTCTGGAAGATGGAGCCAAGTCATACTGTAACTGAGACTGAGGAAATGACAGACAGTAAATGTAAGTATGATGCACGTTATCGTCTTGTACCAGGCTCCCCTGGATTTCTGCGTTTCCCCTTCAGAATGGTGCTGTTCATGTTATACTTATGCTTCAGAGTTCTTGTGTTTCAAACAATATGCTGAATCATACTCGAACACGAAAATCTAAGTTCCAGAAAATTCGTGCCGGCCACATTTTCTCTATGGAAGTGTAACCGAAAAACATATTTTCACAGGCACACTGCATTTGTTTCTCTCTGTGCCTCAAAATATATGCTCAGCTTGCCATTCTTTTCTGTTTTGACTGAAGTTATTAATGTTGTTGCTGCGTATGTCATACCCTGGAATGGAGAGGAGGAGCAGAATGGAGATCTTTGAAACTTTTTTGTGCCACTTCATTTACGGTAGACAATAGACAATAGGCAATAGGTGCTGGAGTAGGCCATTCCAGCACCACCATTCATTATGATCATGGCTGATCATCCACAATCAGTATCTTGTTCCTGCCTTATCCCCATAACACTTGATTCCACTATCTTTACGAGCTCTATCTATCTCTTTCTTGAAAGTATCCAGAGAATTGTCCTCCACTGCCTTCTGGGGCAGAGAATTGCATATATCCACCACTCTCTGGGTGAAGAAGTTTTTCCTCAAATCTGTTCTCAATGGCCTACCCTTTATTTTTAAACTGTGTCCTCTGGTTCTGGAATCACCCATCGGCGGAAACATGCATCCTGCCTGCAGACTGTCCAATCCCTTAATAATCATATATGCCTCAATCAGATCCCCAGTCATCCTTCTAAACTCAAGTGTATACAAGCCCAGTCGCTCCAATCTTTCTACATTTAATAGTCCCGCCATTCCGGGAATTGACCTCGTGAACCTTGTATTGCGCTGCAAAAAGAATGTCACAATTAGAGCATGCTGCTTGTGTGTAGTGTGGCAGAGTGGATAAAGGCTCCACTCTCTACAGAGGTGTGGGTTTGAATCCCACCGCTGCCATTTCTGCCCATGTTTTGTTTAGCTGAGCGCGTTGCACGGATGAGTTTGGTTCAAAGTGCCCAAACAAAAATACACCATCTCTTGAGAACTGCAGTCATGATGAGTAAAAGCACAGAAGCACAATAATGCCAATGGTCCGGCTGAGTCTCTGCAATATCATGGTTGTCATTTTCACCTCACACATGAAAAGGCTTTCAATTCAATGCAGAGCTGTTGCGTTATTATCTCAGCAAGATGTGTTTTCCCCAATTGTAAGTGAGTGGTTGGATTTCGTTATGTTTCTGCTGTTTGTGTCACACAATCTTGCAGTGAATATACAAATATACTCGCAAATATTTGATGCTTTGAGGAAGAAAACAACGATGAATATTTAACTGTGGTGACACATTATTTTTGATTTCTCTCTCTCCTGGTTCTGATGATGAGCCGAGACCATTATTGTCACAAAGGCGCTGCATTGCTAAACCATTATGCTATGCACTTCTGAGTTCCAGTCGCACTCTGGTTGATTTTCCCGAAATACTCACCTCATGGCTCAGGCTGCGCCTTTTCCTACTTCCTGTATGTGTCTGTTCTGGTCAATTTATCTCACCACAGAGCGCGAAGTTCTCTGTAGATCAAAAATTCCAATCCATCTCCTAAGATTAGCTCATCACATCTTTCCAAAAAATTCCTGATGAACTCAGGCTCCAATCAGTTTGGAGGTACGAATCCCACCACTACTTTTTGTACCAGTATTCCATCACTCAGGCTTTTCAGGTTGTCTAACAGACACAATGCATTTATTCTTCACTGCAAGTTAAAATTCAAACGGATTGTGGTTTTCTTTTTTGCTTCTGTTGCATGTAAAAAGTTACCTGTTTGGGGATGAGAGTGATACACCAGGGGCTGACACAAGTTTTGGGGGGAGTCTACCTGCAGGTAAAGCCTTTGCTGAGGCTCCAGGACAGTGTCCCGGGGAAAGGTGATTGGGTAACAGTAGGGAGGGGTGGCGTGCGCGGGCGGTGTGAAACAATAAGCTTTCAGCGAACAGCCGAGAGCACTGAGCGATCACGCCAGAAACTCATGCCTCCTGTGAAATTTTTGTATCAAGAGTGCGGGAGAGGTCAGCTGCGTTCAAGTCTTATTTTCTTTACCACACTGCCAAGGACCCTGAAAGTTCTTGGGAGTGAGGGAGAGGGAGGGAGTGAGGGGTAGGGAGGGTGAGGGAGGGACCAGGGAGGGAGAGCCAAGGATCAAGGAACAGGACAGGGGGAGGGAGCAAGGCATAGTGCGGGAGCCAGGGACAGGGAGGGAGAGAGTGAGCGACAAGGAGGGAGGGAGCGACAGGGAGAGAGGAAGCGACCGACAGGGAGGGAAAAACAGGGAGGGAGTGAAGGACCTACAGGGATGGGGGGAGAGAGCGAGCAACATGGAGAAAGTGAGCGAGAGGGAGGAAGTGAGTGGCTGGAAGGGAGGGAGGGAGAAAGCGAGCAATAGAGAGGGAGGGAAAAACAGGGAGGGAGGGAGCGACAGGGACGGAGGGCAAATCAGGGAGGGAGTGAGGGAGGGAGCAACAGGGAGGGAGCGACTGGGATGGATGACAAAACAGGGATGGAGTGGCAGGGAGAGTGCAAGAAACAGGGAGGGAGGGAAGGAAGGAGAGAGTGACTGGGAGTGAGGGAGAGAGATAGTGGCACAAAGGAAGATAGAGAGTGAGAGAGAGCAGGTGACAGAGAGGGAGGGCGAGAGAGAATGACACCAGCAGGGGGTGAAGTACAGGGGGATGGAGGGCCAGCGAGCCAGAGACGGGGCAGGGGGAAGGGGGAGAGGCACCCAGAGGGTGACAGAGATAAATGAGGGACTTGAAGGGAGAGGAGGGAGACAGAGAGCAAGAAAGAGAGAGAGGGAGAAAGTGGGTCAGAGACAGAGAGGTGGAGACAAGGAAACAGAAGCAGAGTGAGAGGTGAGAGTGACGGGGGAGGAGAGATACAAAGGGTACAGAGGGGGATGGGGAGAGAGAGAGGGGGGAGGGGATGGAGAGAGAGAAAGTGTGTGATAGGGAATGAGGGAGATTTAGGATCAGAGGGAAAATACAGAGTGGGAGATGGGGTTCACACAGGCAGAGGGTGAAAGAAGCGGGTGCGGACATTTGAGGAGGAGGGGGAGAGAGAGAGAGAGAGAGAGAGAGAGAGAGACAGAACGCAGGGACAGAGGGAGGGAGTGGTTTGGAGAGGATGGGTGCAAAGAGAGAAGGAAGGGATCAGAGAGAGGGATGGGGAGGACAGAGAAATGTGGGTCAGAGAAGGAAAGGGTGAGCGAGGAGGAACAGGAGAGAGAAAGAGACAGAGATATCCCAGCGGTGTAGGCAAGGACAGAGTGACTCAAACCGAACTCCTGAGCTCAGTCCCTAAATCCTCCCATTGCCTTGGGACTGAGTCTGTCTCTTTCCTCAGCTGAGCTTCATCAACACAGAGACAAACAACAATATAGTTTGCTGTGCTGCTTGGCACTTTTTAATGAACGTTAATTACATATTGAAGTTATGGATGCAGTCAGTGGAATGGTGCCTTTTCCCTTTGGCCTGTGAGTTGAGAGAAACATTGACATGTTTCCCTGTAACCCCCTGTGGGATAAGGTTGGATAAACCAGCACTACCCTCAGTCTGTTACCACAGCGACAGGCTGCTTCATTGCTGAAACATTGAACTGAAATGAGAAAATCCTGGATGGATTGATTAATGAGTGAATTTGATTGATTGATGAATTTGGGTAAAGGGATATTTCAGCACATTCTTCAGCTGCTGCCTGAACTTAGTCTGGGTCACGGCATAAATCGCGGTGTTTGTGCAGCAACTGAGGAGCTGCAGCATGAAGCCCAATTCCAGCACAAAGTAATCTAAATACAAAGAGGCATACCCCAAATTATACATCCGGAACCACATAGAATACACCATTAAAATTGACCACAACAGGATGAAATTGGCTGAAATCACAAACAGTAAAATGATGGATTTTTTTTCGATTTCTCATTTCTGTGTCACACTGACCGTCCCCATTGGTGTGAGCCCGGAGTCTCCTGCGGGCTCTGCTGGTCACTAAAATGTGTCTGACGGTGAAAGCATTGAGCAGCAGAATCAGGAGAAATGGGAGAATCGGGGTTAGAATGTGGTGGAGGAACTCGATTGTGATCCAGGCACGAGAGGAATGAACAGTCAAAAACCAGGGGTTGTTCCCCAGCCAATAGCGAGCTGTGAGCATAAAGTACCAGAAAATGTTCTTTAAACAGCTCAGCACAGTCACTGTTCCCAAAACCACAGCCGCCGTGTTCTCACTGCAATATTTACTTTTCAGCTTCTGACAACAAATGGCCACAAATCTGTCAAAGGTGAAAGTGACGGTAAACCAGACAGAACAGTCAGTGGCTGCATAAAGCAGGACGGCGTGGATATTACACACGGGGATGGAGAACAGGAAATAAAACTGTTCTGTATAAACAATGGGAATGTGTCTCAATATCAGATCGAGGATAATGACGAGTAGATCCGCCACTGCCATGGCCCCCAGGTAACATCTGACACATGGAGACAATCCACAATCTTTATAAAGCAGGACATAGATCGTCACTACGTTAACTGTGAGGGAGGAAAACAAATAAATTATACATCAGCCTGGAGGCAAAGTTACCAGTTTGATTGCGGACCCAGTGACATTTTCAAATGTATCAATTATTTGTTGAAAAAAATGAAGCTGGAATAACAAATAATAAAGTCTTTTTATTTGAAAAGAACACAATGTAAAGCACAAGAAACTCTCGCTCCATGAAGGCATTAATGCACATCCATAAGAACAGATAGTTTCTGGAACATTCTCACAGACTCAATCACTCAAGAGCAGGCGCAGGCCATTTATTTACAGTTCCTAACAAGGAAGATGAAGATGTTGCCATCCTGAACGAGTCTCTCCCAGTTCCCTGAAGACAAGCAGAGTTTTGAAATTTTTGTCTTTATGTCTAAATTCTGGTCAATTTTCAGTTGAGAAGAATCAGGAGCACAGGGAAAATGCATTCACTCATTTAACTGCCTGAGGGGTTTTCAAACAGTTTCGCCTTCTCCCTGGAACGGGATCTTTTCCCTCAGGATCTGATCTTTTGTTCAAGTAACTGACATCCAACTGTTCACAAATAATGTCTGTTACAGAATATTCCGAGGAATGTCGGTGACAGAATGTTCTGGGGAATGTTGGTTACAGAATGTGACGGAGTCAAAAAGACCCACATCACAAAGGCCTTTCTGTCCATCAGTTTTGGTGAGACCCACTCAGCCTCGCGGTGGAAATCTCTCCCCAAACTCAACACAACTGCCAAACACAAATTAAAGGCATTGCCAGATCAGCTGAAGTGGTCAGTTATCTCACATTCTCAATCCACCTCACGGAACCAGCCCAGACACCACAAACCCAGATGGAATATCTGTTCAGCATGGAGCACTGTGCAGACCAGGCTAGTGTCCTGCTCAATACAACCTGGCAATCTGTCCAGAGTGGGACACTGTGCAGGCCTCACCAGTCACATAGATATCAGTCCAGCACGGGGAGCTGTGCAGACCACACCAGTGCATTGATCTATAAACCCGGAACAGGTATCTCTCCAGCAGTGAAGTAAACATCGCTGAACCGATGTGTAAACCCGGAGCAGTTACCCTCTCCGTGTAGATCTGAACAGACCACCCCAGTGCAGTGCTCCGTACCGCTGTGTTAAATCGCTGCCCAGCCTGGGGAAACTTGCAGCCCATGCTGGAAGTGACAGGATGTGGGGTCCCATCCATTTACAGCTCCATATCTCCAGTGTGCCATGACTAGGGGTGCCATGGGTGTGAAAACCACTGCCAGAGAGAGATGGTGGGGAATGAGTTTCAATACCAACCAATGTGATGTGTTAGATATTTAGGCAGAGGGGGAGATGGAGAGACAGTGTCATGGAAGCGACTTTTCTGATGCTATCTTATCAAACTCCCCTCATTATCTCCCTACCCCAGCACATGCCATTCCTCTCATTCAATGCCAGCCTGTTTCTCCCACCCATCATGGCTGGTAATAGTTCCCATCGCCTGGATGGCCCAGGCATTCCATGACCCCTGGTACAGGTACCATCTTTAAAAGGCCAATGGGCACACAGTTGATCGTTCTCCGTTTGGAGCCACCCTGCACGGTTTACCCCGAGCCTGGCAGATAAGGGGCAATTGTACCAAGATTTATCGAAAGGGACACGGAGATCCTGGTGCATGGGCGAGTACAAAGGAGGACGATTCTTTTAGCAGAGGAAACCACACCACCAGACCCACCGAGCATTGCCTGAGGTCACCACCCAGCTCAGTGCAGTACCTGCAGTCTGAAGAAATGTACAGCAACACAGGACAAGCAACAATATCCTTCCCCGCTCTGCCAGGATAAGTGTCACCATGTTCTCTCTGCTCCATCTCTCTCTGCCTCTCTCTCTCTCTCTCTGTCTCTCTCACCTCCACTACTCCCCGACACTGAAAACACTGCATGGACCCAACACTGTCGACTGATTCAATCCGGATTCCTCACCATTTCCGCCTCGCCCACACCATCAATAACAGCAGAGCCACACACATTCACCTTCATTCCCTCCCTCCCTTTCCCTCATTCCAGGCGAATCAGCCTGGAATATGCCAGAAAGTGCGATGCAGGGCGGTGGTGTTCCCCACATCAGTTCCCTCACCCACCTTCGTCCGCCGCATGGGAAGGACCCTGGAATGAGCCGGAGAGAACCAGGACGATCCGTGTGGAGATTCCAAAATACACACGTCCCACCGACCGAGTAAGGATCAATGTTCAGTGAGGGGTAATTCTCGCTTTAACCCCACTGTCAGTTCCATTTCCACCTGGCACAGCTTAGAAGACGTGTCCCTGATGCCATCTCACTTTTATATCGAGCCAGTACAAATGGAATCCCCATGGTCTCGGTGGGCAGGAGGGTGGGCTCAAAACACATCGTCTCCACCAGCTCCCAGGAAGGGAGCACGGAGTCTCCCTCCCGCACCTCCTCCTTCACACAGCTCAGATACAGAAACTAACCTGTAATATTTACTAGTCTCCCAACTTGTCCTTACATCTTCAATAATCCAGCATTGAAAATCTCACAGAGTCACAGTCCGCATGGAACAACTGAAATACTGTCACACTCACTGGAGTGAGCAAATACTGATGTACTCTCATGGAGTGACTCAAATAATGAAATGCTGTCAAAAGAATAACAAAAATCCTGACACACACCAGATGGAATGAATGAAATATTGACAAACCACAGAGCCAGAGAAATTCTGATAGGATCCCCTTATTTGTGTTAGAGTCGGTGTATTTGTGTGTGTATCTGTGTGTCATTGTGTGGGGCAGGTCTGACAGTCTCTGTGCTGTTTGATGTGATGCAATGCCACCCTCTGCTGGTCTCCACACGCCACTGCACAGGCAGCAGCAGAGGATGGGGACCATCAAGGATTTATTCAGAGAGGGCCTGGGAGGGCAGCAGCTCACACCATCCAAACTGATTTCTTCTTCATGTACTTATCGAAATGTCTTTTAAATATTGTAACTGTACTCACTTACAACATTTTTCCTTGAAGTTTATTCCATACACAAACAACTCTGTGTAAAATAATTGCCCCTCATGTCTTTTTTAAAATTTTTGCTCCACAAAACTGAAAATATCCTCATAGTCTTGAAATCCTTCACCCCGAAGAAAAGATAAGTGACATTCAACTCATCTGTACCCCTCATGATTTCTAAGCCTCAATCAGGTCACCCCTCAACTTCCGACACACAACGGAGAAAAATCCCAGCCAATCCAGATTCCCCTCATATCTCAAACCATCCATTCCCAGTGACATCCCGGTACATCTCTGCTGATCCTTCTCCAGATTAATATTATCCTTCCTGAAACAGTGCGACCAGAGCTGGACACAGTACTTCAGAAGATGCCTCACCTACATCATACACAACGTGAAAATAACATCCCAACTCCGAAACACAAAAGTCTGAGCAAAGAACCTTGCGAACTAAATGCCTTCTGAACCAGCCTGTCTATATGTGACACAGACTTCAATGAACTATACCTGATGGCCTAGTCTCTTTTCTGCAAGACTACCAAAGGTCCTAATTTAAATTGTACAAGTCCTGCCCTTGTTTTGTCAGCGAAATGCCACCATCAGTCACATATTCTCCTCCACTCCCTTTTCTACCTCCCGCAGGGACCGTTACCTCTGGGACATCCTGGTCCGTACCTCCTTCACCTCCAACGCCTCCCCACAGCCCTCCGGCACCTTCCCCTGTAATGGCGAAGGTGCAACGCCTGCCCATTTACCTCCTCCATCTCCAGTAAAAATGGCCCAAAAATACCTTCCAGGTGAAGCAACACTTCACCTGCACTTCCCAGAATCTAGTCTACTGCATTCACTGCACACAATGTGGTGTCCTCTACACTAGGGAAACAAAGTGTAGACTTAGCGACTGCTTTGCACAACATCTATGTTCTGCTCGCAAAAAAGACCTTGAGCCACCTGTTTCCTGTCACTCTAACACACCACCCTGCTCTGTGGCCAACATTTCTGTCTCTGGCTTGCTACAGTGTTCCAGCGAAACGCAATGCAAGCTGGTGGAACAACATCTCATTTTCCACTTGGGGACTCTACAATCCTCCGGAATCAATCTTGAATTTGATAATTTTAGGGCCTAAACTCTCCCATGCCCCAGCCCCAACCCCACACACCAGGCCTTGTTACCACATAGCTTTCCAATTCACACCCGCTGTTATTCGTCACTGACAGTCCCTATTAACAACTATGCAATCTCCGTCCCTGATCGCTAGCAACTCCTTTGTCTGTCCATCTTCTCTCTCTCTCTTTGGGACCTATCCGATCATTTACTTCCTACCCAACCCACCTCCCTATTTTCTGAGTATAAACTGACATTTTCCCAGGCGCCATCACTTCTGAGGAATGGTCACCGGACCCCAAACATGTTAATCATCTCGGAGGGAGATGATTTTCACTGCACAAAGCCGTGTTGCCGATCTCTAATCACTTCTTGCCTTTCCGATTGCTTGTAAATCCTATCCCTCAGAATCCCCTCCAACAACTTACCCAGCTCTCATGTCAGACTCACTGGCCTATGGTTCCCTGGCTTGGCTGCTCATTGTTTCCTTTTCCAGTCCCACTCCTCCACTGGTCACAGCAATTTTTATATGTATCCAGGTTGGTGATGTGACCAACGACTGGGTCAGGGTCAGTGTAAGGAATGAATCAGGCAGTTTTCTATAAAATGCTGAAACAACATGTGTATGGCCAAAACAAATTTCCTCAAACTATAATGGAAACAAGAATGACACACACAGTTCATAAACTCCCCCCCACCCCCACCCCCTCACACACACACACACACACACACACACACACACACACACACACACACACACACACAAGATAGATATATTTTGATTAATAATAATATCAAAGGTTATGGTGAGAAGACAAGATAATTATTTAGTGAACCATGTCAAGCATAATCGAACAGCAACACAGAGTTGATGGGCCAAATGGCTAATTCTGCTCCAACGTCTTATGCTGACTGGTCCGAAGGTTTCAGGAATATTTTCCCAAGAGAGCAATGATGGCTGAGATTGATAAATACTTTACAAAACAGAGTCAATCGGAATACGGAATAGCTTTGAGGGGATGAATGGCATACGTCTGCTTCTATTTGTTGTGCCCTTTAAAGAGGAGGTAACTTGTTGTGAGATTAACACCCTTTAAGGAGTCTCCCAATTAAGATTGAGATAAGAATATTTCTTTCTCTTTAACATTGTGCTGTCTATAATGTTCTCATCCCCAGGGAATAGTGAACACTGGGTTAGTGAAGATATTTAAGGCGGAGCTCAACTGACCTTTAATGGACATGAGATTCCATTATTGGGAATAAACAGGAAAAGTGTGTTCAGCCAAAAACAGATCACCCATGATCTTTCTAAATTGAGGAGTAGGCTCGAGGGTCTGAATG